>NW_027362762.1:299682202-300323194 GCF_046119375.1 Phyllobates terribilis | reverse complement strand
GTCCACTGCGGCATCGGCAAACAGCTAATTTTACCAGGAGTCAGACAGTTCTGAAGCAGCCAATACAAACGAAATGTAGTATTACATGGCAGCCATTCAGATGAATGGGATAGTCCTAAGTGGGGGACCCTACGTCCTCTATACTTTCCCTATGTCATTAAAAATCCATTTAAAGGGAATCTGTCACCAGATTTTTACCAAATAATCTCAGAGACTCTGATTCCAGCTGTGTGACTTACTGGGCTGCTTGCTGTAGTTTTGATAAAATCACAGTTTTATTAGCAGGAGATTATTACTAGAGAACTAGTAAACCTGCTGCCATGTAGTCTTCATATTCATGAGCTCTGCATAACTCTATCCTCCACCACTGATTGGCAGATTACTGCCTAGGCACAGTGTACAGAACGGTCAATCATCGGTGAGGGCAGGATTACATAGAGATCAGCATTAATAGAACTGCTTGATCTGCAGTAAATAAAACAGAGATTTTATCAAAACTGCAGCACCCAGTAAAGTAAGTGATATATCCCTGGAAGCACGGTCTCTGCCCCCACATCATGCTGCTCTCAGATAGAGTAGCAAAAACTTGGTGACAGATTTCCTTTAAAGGTAAGGTGTAGAAGCACAGTATAATGTTGTCTGCAAAGGCATATGTCATTCTGTCCTTTATAATGCAGCTTACTGAAAACTACTTACCTTAAAGAAATCAAAAAATGGTATTGGCTGTACAATTGGACCATATAGGTTCTCGTCATGTTTAAAAAAAAAGAAATGTGTAAAGGCAGCATCAATCATGTCTGGATGTTTCCTGCCCAGTTTCACCAGTTCAAGCCTTTCCTTACAGCTGTCTCGTCCTCTCCAAAAGGCTGTGTTGTTCTTTTCCTCCCATTTAGGGCCAGTGTTTGCCTGAACAGACATCATGTCTAAACTTACCCTGCAAAAATAATTAGAGGAATATAAATAACTATTTTTTGCAATTCTGATAGATTTTAAGAATCAGTTTGATATACCGTATTTTTCGGACTGTAAGACGAATCGGACCATAAGACACACCTAGGTTTTAGAGGAGGAAAATAGAAAAAAAATGTAAGCAAAAAATGTGGTCATGATGCCTTTTAAGGGGGAAGGGGTCTGCTGCTGACACTGTTATAGGAGTAATGTCCCCCAATTCTGTTAATATCCCCCATCCTGGTATATATGGCCCCCTCCTTCCTGTTATATGTGGCCCTCATCCCCATCCTGATATGCATGGCACCCCAATCCACTATCCTGGTATGCATGGCACCCCAATCCCCTATACTGGTATGTATGGCCCCCCTCATCCCCTATCCTGGTATGTATGGCCCCCTTCATCTTGGTATGTATGGCCCCCCTCATTCCTGTATGTATGGCCCCCATCATCCCTGACTGTATGGCCCCCCTCATCCCTGACTGTATGGCCCCCCTCATCCTTGTATGTATGGCCCCTCTCATCCCTCTATGTATGGCCCCCCTCATTCCTCTTCCTGGTATATATGGCACCCCCTGATCCCCGTCGTGCTGCACAGAAAAAAAATACAATTATACTCACCTCCTCTTTCCTCTAGCGCTGTGTTCCGCTCTGTGCCAGAATAGTCACTGCTCCCCACGCCGGGACTGCGGGCGTGGGGAGCAGTGACCATTCATTCTCCCTAACATCGCGCACACTGTAGCCACAGCGCGGCTCCTGCTGCGCTCGGCGGTCAGCGTGCCCGCTATTAAAGCCCATGAATATTCACCACACCCATGGGAGTGTAATTACATGTGTAATTACAATAATTTTCTGTGAGAAATACGTAATTTTCTGGAACAATTTCAAGGGTGCAAACACTTTCGGCCAAGACTGTATATATTATGGTCACAACACATTTGTAAAAAAAAAATAATAATAAAGTGGACAACCCCTTTAAGCAAACTGAATACAAGCAACCAACAAAAAAGTTCAGTCACTGAGTTCCCATCTACATCCTTCTTAATCACTTCAATCAAAAGATCGGTTATTTGGATTCACTTACCATTTTTTACTATGCTTCATTCAAGTATTGCACCTTACGTGTATGACTACGCGGTGTCTTTTAGATGCCGGCACACCTGCCGAGTTTTCCTATGCAAAGACGCATCAGGAAAACACTGGAGGCCATTTTCCTGACATGGCTTCCAGCTGTTTTGCTGTCGACTCTTTTAACCCCCTTACCCCTGAGGGTGGTTTGCACGTTAATGACCGGGCCAAATTTTAAAATTCTGACCACTGTCACTTTATGAGGTAATTAGTCTGCAACGCTTCAACGGATCCTGCTGATTCTGAGATTGTTTTTTCGTGACCTATTGTACTTCATGATAGTGGTAAAATTCCTTTAATATCACTTGCGTTTATTTGTGAAAAAAACGGAAATTTGGCAAAAATTCTGAATATGTAGCAATTTTCAAAATTTGAATTTTTATGCCCTTAAATCAGAGAGATACAGTACAGACCAAAAGTTTGGACACACCTTCTCATTTAAAGATTTTTCTGTATTTTCATGACTATGAAAATTGTACATTCACACTGAAGGCATCAAAACTATGAATTAACACATGTGGAATTATATACTTAACAAAAAAGTGTGAAACAACTGAAAATATGTCTTATATTCTAGGTTCTTCAAAGTAGCCACCTTTTGCTGTGATGACTGCTTTGCACACTCTTGGCATTCTCTTGATGAGCTTCGAGAGGTAGTCACCGGAAATGGTTTTCACTTCACAGGTGTGCCCTGTCGGCTTTAATAAGTGGGATTTCTTGCCTTATAAATGGGGTTGGGACCATCAGTTGTGTTGTTGTAACATACCTGGCGGCGTCCTTGCATAGTGGTCCATCTCCCACTTTGCAAGAGCGCACACTTGATCTCCAGTCCAGTCTGCTAGCCTGGCTTCCCTCCATGCTGTCTGCTTGCCTCTGTTTCTGCTGCTTAAGGGCGGCGCCCGATCACTTCCTCCTTCTTGTAGCTGCTGCAGGCACACCCCTTGTGCATCTTCAGCCTATTGCTGTCTGTCACCTGGTATTTAACACAGCTCCTCCCTGGAATCCATGCCTGAGCATTGTGTTTCATTCAGTGTGCTCTTTCACTCCGAATGTGCCAGGTCCCTTTCTGTGTTTGCTTGCTTGCCTTTCCTGGAGGCTGTATTTCCAGGCCTGTCTGAACTCACTCCTTGCCTGTTCGTTCCGCCTTCTAGGGGCCGCATACCTAGACCCGCTCCTGTATCTTGTCTGTCCTGTCTGAACACGCTCCTAGCCAGTCTTTGTTGCGCTTGATGGTTTTTGCAACTGCACTTGGGGACACTGCTCCGGCAGTCTCGCTCTGCTCTGACCCTTTGCTCGCTGCTCCGGCAGTCTCGCTCTGCTCTGACCCTTTGCTCGCTGCTCCGGCAGTCTCGCTCTGCTCTGACCCTTTGCTCGCTGCTCCGGCAGTCTCGCTCTGCTCTGACCCTTTGCTCGCTGCTCCGGCAGTCTCGCTCTGCTCTGACCCTTTGCTCGCTGCTCCGGCAGTCTCGCTCTGCTCTGACCCTTTGCTCGCTGCTCCGGCAGTCTCGCTCTGCTCTGACCCTTTGCTCGCTGCTCCGGCAGTCTCGCTCTGCTCTGACCCTTTGCTCGCTGCTCCGGCAGTCTCGCTCTGCTCTGACCCTTTGCTCGCTGCTCCGGCAGTCTCGCTCTGCTCTGACCCTTTGCTTGCTGCTCCGGCAGTCTCGCTCTGCTCCGACCTTTTGCTCGCTGCTCCGGCGGCCTCGCTCTGCTCCGACCCTTTGCTCGCTGCTCCGGCGGCCTCGTCCTGCTCTAATCTTGCTCACCGCTCCAGGCGGCCTCATCCTGCTCTACTCTCGCTCACCGCTCCAGGCGGCCTCGTCCTGCTCTACTCTCGCTCACCGCTCCAGGCGGCCTCGTCCTGCTCTACTCTTGCTCACCGCTCCAGGCGGCCTCGTCCTGCTCTACTCTCGCTCACTGCTCCAGGCGGCCTCGTCCTGCTCTACTCTCGCTCACCGCTCCAGGCGGCCTCGTCCTGCCCTACTCTCGCTCACCGCTCCTGGCGGCCTCGTCCTGCTCTACTCTCGCTCACCGCTCCAGGCGGCCTCGTCTTGCTCTTCTCTCGCTCACCGCTCCAGGCGGTCTCGTCTTGCCCTGCTCTCGCTCACCACTCTGGGCGGCCTCACTCTGCTGTGTTTGTCCGCCACATCTGTGGTTCTGTTCCTGAGTCCCAGTGTGTACTGGGTCCTATCCCGCCTGTGTTCCAACCTGCTAGTGCCTCCCTGTCTGCACTCTAGCCGTGCTTGCCTGTACCCCCCTGCCTGCATACCCGCCTGCCTGCATACCAGTCGTGCCTGCCTATACCCACCAGTCTGTGTGCCAGCCTAACCTGTTTGTTCCTGTATTCCCCTGTGTGGGTCAACAGCTGTGTCCGGGGTCTGTCCTGGAGTAGCACCTGGTCCCTCTGCTCGGTTCCTCCTTGGTGCACTGGCGTCGTATGCCGCCGTGCGACCCTGGTCGGATCGGGTGAATACTTAGTTACGCCCCTCCAGGCATTCACTCTTCGGCACGGTCCAGTGGAATCACTTCATATACATGCACAAGCCACTCAGCCCGGGCGTGTGCATTACAGTTGTGCAGAAGTCTGGTGGATACACAGCTGATAGTCCTACGGAATAGACTGTTAGCTGCTTTTTTCTTGCCATAATACAAATTCTAAGTAAAGAAAGACAAGTGGCCATCATTACTTTAAGAAATGAAGGTCAGTCAGTCCGAAAAATTGGGCAAACTTTGAAAGTGTCCCCAAGTGCAGTTGCAAAAACCATCAAGCGCAACAAAGACTGGCTCACATGAGGACCGCCCCAGGAAAGGAAGACCAAGAGTCACCTCTGCTTCTGAGGATAAGTTTATCCCAGTCACCAGCCTCAGAAATCGCAGGTTAACACCAGCTCAGATTAGAGACCAGGTCAATGCCACACAGAGTTCTAGCAGCAGACACATTTCTTCAACAACTGTTAAGAGGAGACTTTGTGCAGCAGGCCTTCATGGTAAAATAGCTGCTAGGAAACCACTGTTAAGGACAGGCAACAAGCAGAAGAGACTTGTTTGGGCTAAAGAACACAAGGAATGGACATTAGACCAGTGGAAATCTGTGCTTTGGTCTGATGAGTCCAAATTTGAGATCTTTGGTTCCAACCACCGTGTCTTTGTGCGACGCAGAAAAGGTGAACGGATGGACTCTACATGCCTGGTTCCCACCGTGAAGCATGGAGGAGGAGGTGTGATGGTGTGGGGGTGCTTTGCTGCTGACACTGTTGGGGATTTATTCAAAATTGAAGTAATACTGAACCAGCATGGTTACCACAGCATCTTGTAGCGGCATGCTATTCCATCCGGTTTGCGTTTAGTTGGACCATCATTTATTTTTCAACAGGACAATGACCCCAAACACACCTCCAGGCTGTGTAAGGGCTATTTGACCAAGAAGGAGAGTGATGGGGTGCTACGCCAGATGACCTGGCCTCCACAGTCACCAGACCTGAATCAAATCGCGATGATTACGGGTTAGCTGGACCGCAGAGTGAAGGCAAAAGGGCCAACAAGTGCTAAGCATCTCTGGGAACTCCTTCAAGATTGTTGGAAGACCATTTCCGGTGACTACCTCTTGAAGCTCATCAAGAGAATGCCAAGAGTGTGCAAAGCAGTCATCAAAGCAAAAGGTGGCTACTTTGAAGAACCTAGAATATAAGACATGTTTTCAGTAGTTTCACACTTCTTTGTTAAGTATATAATTCCACATGTGTTAATACATAGTTTTGATGCCTTCAGTGTGAATGTACAATTTTCAAAATCATGAAAATACAGGAAAAATTTTAAATGAGGTGTGTCCAAACTTTTGGTCTGTACTGTATGTCACACAAAATAGTTAATAAATAACATTTACCACATGTCTACTTTATATCAGCACAATTTTGGAACCAAAATTTATTTTTATTAGGGAGCTATAAGGGTTAAAAGATGACCATTGATTTCTCATTTTTCCAACAAAATTTACAAAATCATTTTTTTAGGGACCACATCACATTTGAAGTCACTTTGAGGAGTCTTTATGACAGAAAATACCCAAAAGTGACACCATGCTAAAAACTGCACCCCTCAAGGTGCTCAAAACCACATTCAAGAACTTTATTAACTCTTCAGGTGCTTCACAGGAATTTTTGGAATGTGGAAGAAAAAAATTAACATTTAACTTTTTTCACAAAAATGTTACTCTAGACCCAATTTTGTTTTTATTTTCGCAGGGGTAACAAGAAAACATGGACCCCAAAATTTGTTGTGCAATTTCCCTGAGCACGCAGATAACCCATACTTGTGGAAAAACCACTGTTTGGGCACACGTCAGGGCTCGGAAGAGAAGGAGCGCCATTTGACTTTTTGAATGTAAAATTTGCTTGAATAATTAGCAGACGCCATGTTGCGTTTGGAGAGCCCCTGATGTGCCTAAACAGTGGAACCCCCCACAAGTGACACCATTTTGGAAACTAGACTCCTCAGGGAACTTATCTAGATGTGTGGTGAGCACCTTGAACCCCCAGGTGCTTCTCAGAAGTTTAGAACATTGAGCCGTAAAAATACAATTTTCACATTTCTCCCACAAAAATGTTTTTCAGCCCCCAATTTTGCATTTTCATAAGGGTAACAGAAGAAATTGCACCATGCAGTTTGTTGTGCAATTTCTCCTGAGTAAGCAGATACCCCATATTTGGGGGAAAACCACTGTTTGGGCGCACGGCAGGGTTCGGAAGGGAAGGAGCGCCATTTGACTTTTTGAATGTAAAATTTACTTGAATACTTAGCGGATGTGCCCTTGATGTGCCTAAACAGTGGAAAAACACCACAAGTGACACCATTTTGGAAACTAGACCCCTCAGGGAACTTATCTAGATGTGTGGTGAGCACCCTGAACCCCCAAGTGCTTTGCAGAAGTTTATAACATGGAGCCGTGAAAATAAAAAAATCAAACTTTTTCCACAAAAATAATGTTTTAGCCCCAATTTTTTTATTTTCACAAGGGTAAGAGGAGAAAATGGACCCCAAAAACTGTTGTGCAATTTCTCCTGAGTACGCCAATACCCCATATGTGGGGAAAATACAGTGTTTGGCCGCACGGCAGAGTTAAGACGGGAAGGAGCATTGTGTGACTTTTTGAACGCAAAATTGGCTGGAATTGAGAGCGGACGCCATGTCACGTTTGGAGAGCCCCTGATGTGCCTAAACAGTGGAAACCCCCCCAGAAGTGACTCCATTTTGGAAACTACACCTCTCAAGGATTTTATCAAGGGGTATAGTGAACATTTTGAATCCAGAGGTACGACAGAATTTGATAACATTAGGTCATCATATTGAATGAGTTGTCATTATTCTGGAGCGCAAGTGCTCACTACTTGAGTTTGCATCGGGTACTCAGGTATGCACCATGTATCACGGGTGCTCGAGTGACATGCTCGAGTCCCCACCCACATGTTCCATGGTTGTTAGACACCCAAAAAAAAACATGCGGGGATCGCTCGTGCATGGCAGGCAATCCCCGCGAGTTTTTTTGGGCTATGAAGCATATGGGGCAGAGACTCGAGCATGTCACTTGAGCACCTGCGATACTCAGTGCATTCCTGAGCACCCGATGCAAACTCAAGTAGCGAGCATTTGCGCTCAACACTAGTCGCCATATCGTCATCTTTTTTTTTTTTTTAAATCCCTAGCCCAACCCTAACCCAACCCTAACCCTAACACAACCCTAACCCTAACCCTAGAGTTTATTTTTTACGCCGTTCCTCGTGCGGTATAAGTGATTAGATGACTTTATTCTTCAGGTTGGTGCGATTACAGCGATACCAGAATCATATCGGGTTTTTATGATTGACAGCTGTCACACACTAAAAGACGCATTTTTTTGCAAAATCTAGTTTTTGCATCGCCATATTTTGAGAGCTATAATTTTTCCATATTTTGCCGACAGAGTGACGGCTTGTTTTTTGCGGGATGACTTGACGTTTTTATTGGTGCCATTTTCAGGCACTTGACATTTTTTGATTGCTTTCCATTCCGATTTTTGGGAGGCAGAATAAACAAAAACCAGCAATTCCAGAATTTTTTTATAGTTTTTTTTTATGCTGTTCCACATGTGGTAAAATTGATAAGGCAACGGTATTCTTTGGGTCAGTACGTTTACAGTGGTACAGCATTTATATTGTTTTTCTTTGTTTTGCCGCTTTTACACAATAAAAGCTATTTTATAGAAAAAAATATTTTTTTGCATCGCTTTATTCTGAGAGCTATATCTTTTTTATTTTTCTGCTGATGGAGCTGTATGGCAGCTTGTTTTTTGAGGGACAATATGACGTTTTCAGCGGTACCATTTTTATTTATATTTGTCTTTTTGATCGCGTGTTGTTTCATTTTTTGTTTGGCGGTATGTTGATAAAGCATTGTTTTTTGCTTCTTTTTTTTTTTTTTACCGTGTTCACTAAAGGGGTTAACTAGTGGGACAGTTTTATAGGTCAGGTAGTTCCGGACATGGCGATACCAAATATGTGTACTTGTATTGTTTTCTTTGTTTTTTTTTCATAGTAAAATTTATTGATGGGTACAATATATTTTTATTTTTGGTGGATTATTTATTTATTTATTTTTTCATTTAACACTTTTTGGACTTTTATTCTGTCTGGGACTTTCACTTTTTTATTCTGATCACCTGTATAGCACAGGAATGCAGCACCATCCCTGTGCTATACAGGCTGTCAGTGCTGCACAGGGAGAAGATATTCTTTGGTCATGTGCAGAGCATGACCAAGCTCTTCCTGCTGTCTGGTGACCCGGATGTTGTCATAACGACATCGGGTCGTCATGGCAACATCCGGGAAGCCGCGGCAGACAGCGCTGGAGGCCAGCAGGAGAGGTGAGTATCCCGATCACCTCCCCTTGCCACCGCAATGCTGCGATCGACTTCGATCGCAGCATTGAGGGGGTTAATGTGCGGGGAGCGGTGCGGAACCGCTCCCTGCATATAGTACCGGGTGTCAGCTGTGACAATCAGCTGACACCCGGCGGCGTTCGCCCCGCACCGCCGTATGACCTAATAATACTTCATTGGTCCAATCGGCCCAGGTCACCATGACGTACTATTAGGTCATACGTCAGAAAGGGGTTAATCTAAACTTTCAAGTACAGAGAGCGGCGATTTCCCAGAGGAAGCCGCCAAAGAATGGACAGGTCACTTCTTTTACCTGCTTCAGGGATTCTGAACCATGAAGCGATTAAAGGAAGTGACATAAGACGTTTTGACATTGTTGTGCATTATGTTCATTCCATGGGTCGCTTTTGCTCCACTTTTGTGACATCGTGTACAGATATCTAACATATATCACAAGTCTAACGAGTTGAACAAACAACATCATGGAGGTTATTTTAGCCCCCATAACAAGCTCATCTGTTGTGGGGTAATTAATGGTTCCCGCCCACAACTCATAATTGAGCAATTGTCTCTTATAATCTTCAAAGTGGATCTAGCCCACATGGCTCTCAAAATAAATGGTTAAATGTACACAATCCAACACTGTCATTACATAGCTCATTCTGTTTTATTCATTGGTATTTAATGTAAGCCTCTAAGTGTGGAGGCACTGAAAGAAAAAACATAATAAAAAGATACAGATGGCAATAGAAAATCTGTTCACATTAGCCAGTCTCTACATAACAAAGTTTTATTGTCTGATACATTCAGAATAATTTACTTCTCAAAAGGAAATAAAGAAAATGCTTGTTAAGATTTAATGAGCACAAGGAAATAAATGCTTAACTACTGAGAACAAATTATATACAGTAGTATAAAGAAAAAGTCTGTAAGGGAAATATACTGTATACCTAGCTACTGAAGACAAAATATATAGGATGAAGATAAAGTCCATCACAGAGATACAGTGCTGGCCAAAAGTATTGGCACCCCTGCAATTCTGTCAGATAATACTCAGTTTCTTCCTGAAAATGATTGCAATCACGAATTCTTTGGTATTATTATCTTCATTTAATTTGCTTGCAAGGAAAAAACACAAAAGAGAATGAAGCAAAAATCAAATCATTGATCATTTCACACAAAACTCCAAAAATGGGCCAGACAAAAGTATTGGCACCCTCAGCCTAATACTTGGTTGCGCAACCTTTAGCCAAAATAACTGCGAACAACCGCTTCCGGTAACCATCAATGAGTTTCTGACAATGCTCTGCTGGAATTGTAGACCATTCTTCTTTGGCAAACTGCTCCAGGTCCCTGATATTTGAAGGGTGCCTTCTCCAAACTGCCATTTTGAGATCTCTCCACTGGTGTTCTATGGGATTCAGGTCTGGACTCATTGCTGGCCACCTTAGAAGTCTCCAGTGCTTTCTCGCAAACCATTTTATAGTGCTTTTGGAAGTGTGTTTTGGGTCATTGTCCTGCTGTAAGACCCATGACCTCTGAGGGAGACCCAGCTTTCTCACACTGGGCCCTACATTATGCTGCAAAATTTGTTGGTAGTCTTCAGACTTCATAATGCCATGCACACGGTCAAGCAGTCCAGTGCCAGAGGCAGCAAAGCAACCCCAAAACATCAGGGAACCTCCGCCATGTTTGACTGTAGGGACTGTGTTCTTTTCTTTGAATGCCTCTTTTTTTTTCCTGTACACTCTATGTTGATGCTTTTTCCCAAAAAGCTCTACTTTTGTCTCATCTGACCAGAGAACATTCTTCCAAAACATTTTAGGCTTTCTCAGGTAAGTTTTGGCAAACTCCAGCCTGGCTTTTTATGTCTCGGGGTAAGAAGTGGGGTCTTCCTGGGTATCCTACTATACAGTCCCTTTTCATTCAGACGCCGACGGATAGTACGGGTTGACACTGTTGTACCCTCAGACTGCAGGGCAGCTTGAACTTGTTTGGATGTTAGTCGAGGTTCTTTATCCACCATCCGCACAATCTTGCGTTGAAATCTCTCGTCAATTTTTCTTTTCCGTCCACATCTAGGGAGGTTAGCCACAGTGCCATGGGCTTTAAACTTCTTGATAACACTGCGCACGGAAGACACAGGAACATTCAGGTCTTTGGAGATGGACTTGTAGCCTTGAGATTGCTCATGCTTCCTCACAATTTGGTTTCTCAAGTTCTCAGACAGTTCTTTGGTCTTCTTTCTTTTCTCCATGCTCAATATGGTACACACAAGGACACAGGACAGAGGTTGAGTCAACTTTAATCCATGTTAACTGGCTGCAAGTGTGATTTAGTTATTGCCAACACCTGTTAGGTGCCACAGGTAAGTTACAGGTGCTGTTAATTACACGAATTAGAGAAGCATCACATGATTTTTCAAAGTGTGCCAATACTTTTGTCCACCCCCTTTTTTAGGTTTGGTGTGGAATTATATCCAATTTGGCTTTAGGACAATTCTTTTTGTGTTTTTTTCATTGAAGACAAATTAAATGAAGAGAATAATACCAAAGAATTTGTGATTGCAATCATTTTCAGGAAGAAACTGAGTATTATCTAACAGAATTGCAGGGGTGCCAATACTTTTGGCCAGCACTGTATATACCAAGCAACTAAAATCAAAATATAGGATGAATATAAAGTTCATAAGGGAGATATACAGGTGCTTCTCGCAAAATTAGAATGCCATCAAAAAGTAAATTTATTTCAGTTCTTCAATACAAAAAGTGAAACTGATATATTATATAGAGTCATTACAGAGTGATCCATTTCAAGTGTTTATTTCTGTTAATGTTGATGATTATAGCTTACAGACAATGAAAACACAAAATTCATTATCTCAGTAAATTTGAACGATTAACAAAAAACACCTGCAACAGCTTCCTAAGCGTTTAGAAAGGTCCCTTAGTCTGTTTCAGTAGGCTCCACAATCATGGGGAAGACTGCTGACTTGACAAATATCCAGAAGGCAGTCATTGACACACTCCACAAGGAGAGTAAGCCACAAAAGGTCATTGCTAAAGAAGCTGGCTGTTCACAGAGTGCTGTATCCAAGCATATTAATGGAAAGTTGAATGGAAGGAAAAAGTGTGGTAGAAAAAGGTGCACAAGCAACCGGGATAACCGCAGCCTTGAAAGGATTGTTAAGAAAAGGCCGTTCAAACATTTGGGGGAGATTAACAAGGAGTGGACTGCTGCTGGAGTCATTGCTTCAAGAGCCATCACACGCAGACATATTCAGGAAATGGGCTACAAGTGTCGCATTCCTTGTGTCAAGCCACTCATGACCAATATGCAACGCCAGAAGCATCTTACCTGGGCCAAGGAGAAAAATACCTGGACTGTTGCTCAGTGGTCCAAGGTGTTGTTTTCAGATGAAAGTAAATTTTGCATTTCATTTGGAAATCAAGGTCCCAGAGTCTGGAGGAAGAGTGGAGAGGCACACAATCCAAGCTGCTTGAGGTCTAGCGTGAAGTTTCCACAATCAGTGATGGTTTGGGGCGCCATGTCATCTGCTGGTGTAGGTCCACTGTGTTTTAACAAGACCAAAGTCAGCGCAGCCGTCTACCAGGACATTTTAGAGCACTTCATGCTTCCCTCTGCCGACAAGCTTTTGGAGAAGGAAATTTAATTCTCCAGCAGGACTTGGCACCTGTCCACACTGCCAAAAGTACCAATACCTGGTTTAAAAACAACAGTATCACTGTGCTTGATTGGCCAGCAAACTCACTTGACCTTAACCCCATAGAGAATCTATGGGGTATTGTCAAGAGGAAGATGAGAGACACCAGACCCAACAATGCAGATGAGCTGAAGGCTGCTATCAAAGCAACCTGGGCTTCCATAACACCTCAGCACTGCCACAGGCTGATCGCCTCCATGCCACGCCGCATTGATGCAGTAACTGATGCAAAAGGAGCCCCGACCAAGTATTGAGTGCATTTACTGAACATACATTTCGGTAGGGCAAGATTTCGGATTTTAAAATAATTTTTCAAGCTGGTGTTATAAAGTATTCTAATTTAATGAGATAATGACTTTTTTGTTTTCATTGGCTGTAAGCCATAATCATCAACATTAACAGGAATAAACACTTGAAATAGATCACTCTGTTTGTAATGACTCTATATAATATATGAGTTTCACTTTTTGTATTGAAGAACAGAAATAAATTTACTTTTTGATGATATTCTAATTTTGTGAGAAGCACCTGTATACATATCGAGTGAAAGCAAAATATATACAGTAGTATGAATATAAAGTCTGTAAGGGACATAAAGTATTACCTAGCAACTAGAGGCAAAATATATACAGTAGTATGACTATACAGTGGTGTGAAAAAGTGTTTGCCCCCTTCCTGATTTCTTATTCTTTTGCAAGTTTGTCACACTTAAATGTTTCAGATCACAAAACAAATTTAAATATTAGACAAAGGTAACACAGGTAAACACAAAATTCAGTTTTTAAATGAAGGTCTTTATTATTAAAGGAAAAAGAAATCCAAACCTACAGGGCCCTGTGTGAAAAAGTGATTGCCTGCCCCCCCAAAACATAAGTTAACTGTGGTTTATCAAATCTTTGAGTAATTGAGTTCAATTGCCCTAGCCACACACAGACCTGATTACTGACACACCAGTTCTCAATCAAGAAATCACTTAAATAGGACCTGCCTGACAAAGTGAAGTAGACCAAAAGATCCTCAAAATCAAACATCATGCTGTGAGCCAAATAAATTCAGGAACAAATGATAAAAAGTAATTGAGATCTATCAGTCTGGAAAAGGTTATAAAGCCATTTCTAAAGCTTTGGGAAAGCAATGGTGAAGCAGGAATAGAGGTACAGATAAATACTAATGCCAGAAGCTTCACCAACAACATAGAGGAGTTAGGATTGATAATGTTGGAGGAAAATTAAGATATGATGAGGATAACGGAGACATGGCTGGACGAGAACTATGAATGGTCTGTTTATTTATAGGGCTATAGCCTGTTCAGGAATGACTGTACAAATAAAAAAGGGGGAAGGGTTTATTTATACGTGAAATCGTCCCTAAAACCCATCCTGCATGATAATATATGGGAGGCTAATGAAAACATGGAATTTCTGTGGTTGGAGATAAGGGGAGGGAGAAATAATAATAAAATACTGATAGGGGGTTGTTATAAGTCTCCAAATATAATGGAAGCAGCAGAAAATATCCTCAGAAAGCAAATAGATGATGCAGCGAATAAGGGAGAAGTCATTATTATGGGGGACTTTACCATGATATCAATAAGGCAGCAGAAACCAGCAGGCCAAGTAAAGGAAACAGGTTTTTGACAACAATGATAGACAATTATCTTTCACAGCTGGTTCAGGACCCAACAAGAGGGGGCACTACTAGACCTAACATTAACCAATAGGCTGGAAAAAATATCAAATGTATGGGTTGGGGATCACATGGGTAACAGTGATCACATTTTCACCTATCCTTTAATAAGATGTATAGTATAGGGGCTACAAGGCCACTAAACTTTAGGAAGGCGAATTTCCAACTGCTAGGAGATGTTCTTGGTGCCCCTAACTGGAACAACGTGATTGAAAATAAAAGTACACAAAGCAAATGGAAGACTGAATGAGATCTGTGAAAAATATATACCCCATGGGAATAAATAAGCTAGAAATAGGAGGAAACCACCATCACTACATAAACAGCAGGAAACTCAACAATGATAGTGTTGGTCCCCTCAAAAAAAATCTGGGTGAAATGGTGGAGTATGAATGAAAGACCAATCTACTAAATGCCTTTCTCTACAATATTTATACAAGAAAACCCCATGACAGATGACACGATTAGGGACACCAGAAATTTTCCTTTAAATGTCACCTACTTAACCCAGCAGAGAGTATGTCACCACCAAAATCAGTACAGTAGACAAATCACTGGGCCCAGATGGCATACACCCTCAAGTACTGCAGGAATTACGTACCGTGATAGACAGACTATTATTTTTAATATTCAAAGATTCCATGATAACAGAATCTACCACAGGACTGGAGCATAGCAAATAAGGTGTGAATATTCAAAAAGGGGACAAAGTCCTGTCAAAGTAATCTAATCAGTTTCTATGAGGAGGTAAGTTTCAGACTCGACCAGGGTAACGCCATGGTTATTGACTATCTGGACTTTTCAAAGGCGTTTGATACAGTGCCACATAAAAGGTTGGTACATAAAATTAGAGAAATGGGACTAGGGGAAAATGTGTAACTGGGTTAACAACTGGCTCATTGATAGGAAACAGAGGGTGGTTATTAATGGATTGGGTCACACTAGGGTACCACAGAGGTCAGTATTGGGCTCTTTTCTTTATAACATATTTATTAATGACCTTGTAAAGGACAAAGTAGAATTTCAATATTTGCTGGTGATATGCAGGGAAATCAACATAGAGGACAATAATTTAATATTACAGAGAGATTTATGCAAGCTTGTGGTTTGGGCTGCAAAATGACAATTGAAGTTTAATACAGATAAATGTAAACGCATGCACATGGGCTAAAGAAATAAAATATATAAAATGATGCACTAAATACAAGTCACAAGCGTGGCCACATCTAGAATACTATGTACAATTTTGGTTGCCAGTGTATAAGAAGGACATACAGTGCCTTGAAATAGTATCCACACCCCTTGCAATTTTCCACATTTTTCACGGTACACCCAAAAACTTTAATATTTTTTTATTTGAATTTTATGTGATATACCAACACAAAGTGTTGGTCCTTTGTAGGACCATCTTTTGCTGCAATTACATTATGAGTATGTCTCTAGCTCAGTGAGATTGGGTGGAGAGAATCTGTAAACAGCAATTTTTCAAGTCTTGCCACAGATTCTCAATGGGATTTAGGTCTGGACTGTGATTGGTCCATTCACACACATGAATATGCTTTCATCCAAACCATTCCATTGTAGCTCTAGCAGTATGTTTAGGGTCATTGTACTGCTGGAAGGTGAACCTACACCTCAGTCTCAAGTCTTTTGCAGCCTCTAACAAGTTTTCCACCAGGATTATCCTGTATTTAGCTCCATTCATCTTCCCATCAATTCTGACTATCATCCCTGTCCTGCTGAAGAAAAGTATCCCCACAGAATGATGCTGCCACCACCATTTTAATGGTGGGGATGATCTTTTCAGGGTGATGTGCAGTGTTAGTTTTTGGCCACATATACCGATTTGCATTTAGCTCAAAAAGTTCTACTTTTGTCTCACCTGACCAGAGCATCTTCTTCCACACACTAGCTGTCGCCTACATGGTTTTTTTTTTTTACAAACTACAAAATTCTTATGGCTACTATCAAAAATGGCTTTCGTCTTGCCACTCTTCCATAAACGCTAGATTTGTGGAATATATCACTAATAGTTGTCCTGTGGACAGATTCTCCCACCTGAGCTGTGGATCTCTGCAGCTCATCCAGAGTGACCATGGTCCTCTTGACTATTTCTCTAATAAGTGCTCTCCTCGCTTGGGATGTTAGTTTAGGTGGATGGCTATGTCTTGGCAGGTTGCATTTGTGCCATATTCCTTCTTGGATAGTGGATTGAACAATGCTCCATGAGATGTTCAGAGCTTCGGCTAGTTTTTTATAGCTTAACCCTGATTTACTCTACTCCAAAGGTTATCCCTGACATCTCTGGTGTGTTCCTTGGTTTTCATGATACTGCTTGATCCCTAATTTTCCCACACAAAGACGCCTTCACAGAACAGTGGATGTTAAACTGAGAATAAATTACACACAGCTGGGCTCAATTTACTAATTATGTGACTTCTGGAGACAATTGGTCACTCAGGTTTTTATTTAGGGGTATTAGACTACAGTCATGGCCAAAAGTTTTGAGAATGACACCAAAATTATATTTTCACATGATCTGCTGGCCTCTGGTTTTTATTAGTGTTTGTCTGATGTTTATATCACATACAGAAATATAATTGCAATCATATTATGAGTACCAATAGGTTATATTGACAGTTAGAATGAGTTAATGCAGCAAGTCAATATTTGCAGTGTTGCCCCTTCTTCTTCAAGACCTCTGTAATTCTCCCTGGCATGCTCTCAATCAACTTTTGGACCAAATCCTGACTGATAGCAGTCCATTCTTGCATAATCAATGCTTGCATTTTGCCAGAATTTGTTGGTTTTTGTTTGTCCACCCGTCTCTTGATGATTGACCACATGTTCTCAATGGGATTAAGATCTGGGGAGTTTCCAGGCCATGGACCCAAAATCTCTATGTTCCATGAGCCATTTAGTTATCACCTTTGCTTTATGGCAAGGTGCTCCATCATGCTGGAAAAGGCATTGTTGGGCGCCAAACTGCTCTTGGACGGTTGGGAGAAGTTGCTCTTGGAGGACATTCTGGTACCATTCTTTATTCATGGCTGTGTTTTTAGGCAAGACTGTGAGTGAGCCGATTCCCTTGGCTGAGAAGCAACCCCACACATGAATGGTTTCAGGATGCTTTACAGTTGGCATGAGACAAGACTGGTGGTAGCGCTCACCTCTTCTTCTCCGAATAAGCTGTTTTACAGATGTCCCAAACAATCGAAAAGGGGATTCATCAGAGAAAATGACTTTGCCCCAGTCCTCAGCAGTCCACTCCCTGTACCTTTTGCAGAATATCAGTCGGTCCCTGATGTTTTTTCTGGAGAGAAGTGGCTTCTTTACTGCCCTCCTTGAAACCAGCCCTTGCTCAAAGAGTCTCCGCCTCAGTGCGTGCAGAAGCACTCACACCAGCCTGCTGCCATTCCTGAGCAAGCTCGGCACTGCTGGTAGTCCGATCCCGCAGCTGAAACAGTTTTAAGATACGGTCCTGGCGCTTGCTGGTCTTTCTTGGGCGCCCTGGAGCCTTTTTGACAACAATGGAAGCTCTCTCCTTGAAGTTCTTGATGATGCGATAGATTGTTGACTGAGGTGCAATCTTAGTAGCTGCGATACTCTTCCCTGTTAGGCCATTTTTGTGCAGTGCAATGATGGCTGCACGTGTTTCTTTAGAGATAACCATGGTTAACTGAAGAGAAACAATGATACCAAGAACCAGCCTCCTTTTAAAGTGTCCAGTGATGTCATTCTTACTTAATCATGACTGATTGATCGCCAGCCCTGTCCTCATCAACACCCACACCTGTGTTAATGGATCAATCACTAAAACGATGTTAGCTGCTCCTTTTAAGGCAGGACTGCAATGATGTTGAAATGTGTTTTGGGGGTTAAAGTTCATTTTCTGGGCAAATATTGACTTTGCAAGTACAGTAATTGCTGTTAAGCTGATCACTCTTTGACATTCAGGAGTATATGCAAATTGCAATTACAAAAGATGAAGCAGTAAACTTTGGAAAAATTACTATTTGTCTCATTCTCAATACTTTTGGCCATGACTGTACAGGGGGCTGAATATAAATGCACGCTACAATTTTCTAATTTATATTTCTAAAATAATTAGAAAACTATGTATCAAATTCTTTGCACTTCACAAATATTTGCCACCTTGTGTTGGTATATCACATAAAATTCCAATAAAATACATTTAGGTTTGTGGCTGTAACGTGAAAAATGTAGAAAAGTTCATGGAGTATGAATACTTTTTTAAGGCACTATAACTGAGTGGGTGCAGAGGAGAGTGACCAAGTTTGTTAAGGGAATGGGTGGATTGCAATACCAAGGCAGGTTATCAAACTTTGGGTTATTAAGTTTGCAAAAACAAAGGCTGAGGGGCGATCTTATAATATAGAAATATATGAAGTGATAGTACAGACATCTTTCAAATGATCTTTTTACTTGACATCTGCATGACAGTGTGGCAAATCAGGGATGCTCATGGGCGGAGACGATTTTTTGGCGCGATCAAGCCGGAACCCCGAACACGAACCCGAATTTGAAATGCCGAACAAATTCGCTCAACACTATTTATGAGTCTGTGATTCTGATTCTGTGATGGGATTTTGATCCAGGGAACTAGCCTGATTGCGGTATGTGGAGTCAAGAAGGATTTTTCCCCTAATATTGAGCTATTAGCATCTGCCTCATTTGGTTTTTGCCTTCCTCTGGATCAACATGTAAAGCTATAGGTTGAACTCGACAGACTTATGTCTACATTCAACCTAAAAGGCTATGAACATTGTACCTACTATGAAACATGGAGAGCTCAGTCATGATTTGGGGCTGATTTGCTGCATCTGGCACAGGATGTCTTGAATCTGTGCCAGATACAATGAAATCTCAATACTATCAAGGCATTCTGGAGAGAAATGTGCTGACCTGTTTCAAAAAGATCGGTTTGAGTCGACAGTATACAGGGCCTCAAACAGGATAATGACCCAAAACACAATGCCAAAAAGATCCAAGAATGGCTAAAAGTAAAGCATTGGACTCTTCTGAAGTGGCCTTCTATGAGCCCTAATATAAATCCTTTTGAACATCTGTGGAAGGAGCTGAATCATGCAGTCTGGAGAAGGCACCTTCACACCTGAGGCAGCTGGAGCAGTTTTCTCACGAGGAGTGGGCCAAAATACCTGTGGACAGCAGTCTCATTGAAAACCACAGAGATCGTTTGTTTAAAGCGATTGCCTCAAAAAGTTGTACAACATAATATTAACTTAAGGGTACCATCATTTTTGTCCAGGCCATTTTCATTAGTCTGTGCTTTTAAATTGTGGTTCAACAGAAAAAAATGTCTGATTTCCTTAGCTGATATTCAGTAAATATAAATTGAACATAACTTTGTCAGTTTCAAGTTATTTCAGTGACCACTGTTGGGTTTTCTTACTTTAATAGAAGGGCATTAACAATTTTGTCCGTGTGCATGTCTAACTGTTGAAAAGAAAACCCATTGGGGTAGATTTATCAAAGATGTCTCATTCTTAGACAATGGAACTGTAGACTAGGCTTAAAAAGGACCTGTTACTTACTCTAAAAAATTTAATTAAATACATTATAAAAATCCCTGAGCTCCCCTGATTTTTCTGCTCATTTATGTTTTACACTGCATCACTTCATTACAGACATATTCATATTCCTTGCTTTAGGAGCGCAGTATGTGAAATCTCGGCTGGTAATTCAACTGCTTGTGTCTTCAGCGTTTTTTCTGGTGGAATGCACTTTCCCCCATCCCTCCCAGATGTTGCCACAGCTCAGCAGCTAATGTAGTAGTCTAGCAGTCTCAAACAGTGCCAAGCAGTGATTGGCAGTGTTTGGAAGGGAATAACGCTCATGTTCCCAGAGAAGACTCAGAATAAAGCCAATTTGTTTGCAAGCAAAGATTTCCCATACTGTTCTCCAGAAAAATAAAGGTGAATGTCTCTACAATGGACTAACACAGCCCAAAATGGAACAAACAGCAAAATCAGGAGAGATCAGAGAATTTTTTTACAAGGTATTTAACTAAATTTTTTGAGCAAGTGACAGGTCATCTTTAAAATGCTCCAGTTTTTTCACAGTGATTCATGTTCTTTGATAAATCTAGCATAGTTGGCTTACCTAGTGGCAGAAATTTGTGCTGTAATTCTGGAGGATTTGTTAGGTGCATGGTGTAACAGTGCCCAATTTTGTACTACCCTAAACCTCTTATTAGGGTAGTGCAACGCCCCTTCTTGACAAGGTGCAGAAAGTGCCTAAAACTAATAATAAATATGGTGCAAAACATGAGAGACATTTTGAAGTGCAGATTCCTGCCACATTTAGATTGATAAACAGTATGAATATGAATACAGGTCCATGAGGGAAAAAGAAAACCTAACTGCTAAAGACAAAATATAATACGGCAGATTTACAGGGTTTGTAATCTTTTTGCACAGAGTGATTCAGAAAGGATGGTGATAAGCAATTCTGAGAAAGTGGAGTCCATATCCGAGGATATGCAGGCATTCATTTGTAGTGTATATACAAAACTTAGATAGATAGTGTGTCTTGTCATGTCAATACATTAGTGTTCTCTCGGTCATGAATACCGAGGATATAATTTTACACCATCCTTTTTATATCTCCCTGTATATCACCAGTGAGCTTTAAAGAGCCCTCAATACTAGGCAGTAGCCTTAAAGCGCATCTGTCAGCAGGATTGTGCTCAGTAAACTACATATACTGTCAAGTGGGCGACATTATGTTATGCACACGCCCGGGCTGACTGGCGTGTGCGTTATTTAGTGATTCCACTGTGCCATGAACCGGAGAGTGCCTGGAGGGGTGTAACTAAGTATCTACCCGATCCGACCAAGGTCGCACAACGGCATACGACGCCGTGCACCAGGGAGGAACCGAGCAGAGGGACCAGGTGCTACTCCAGGCCAGACCCCGGACACGGCTGTTGACCCACACCGGGGAATACAGGAACAGGCAGGTTAGGCTGGCACACAGACAGGTGGGTATTGGCAGGCACGGCTGGCATGCAGACAGGTGGGCACTGGCAGGCACGGCTGGAGTGCAGACAGGAGGATACTGGCAGGCACGGCTGGTATGCAGACAGGAGGGTACTGACAAGTACGGCTGGCGTGCAGACGGAGAGTTACTAGCAGGTTGGAGCACAGGCTGGATAGGGTCCAGTACAGACTGGGATTCAGGAACAGAACCGCAGATGCGGTAGACAAGCAGAGCAGAGAGGAACCGCCGGAGCGGTGGGCAAGGCGGAGCAGAGAGGAACCGCCGGAGCGGCGAGCAAGACAGAGCAGGCAGGAACCACCGGAGCAGTGAGCAAGCCAGAGCAGGCAAGAACCGGCGGAGCAGTGAGCAAGACAGAGCAGGCAAGAACCGCCAGAGCTGTGAGCAAGACAGAGCAGGCAAGAACCGCCGGAGCGGCGAGCAAGACAGAGCAGGCAAGAACTGCCGGAGGGGTGAGCAAGGCAGAGCAGGCAAGAACCGCCGGAGCGATGAGCAAGGCAGAGCAGGCAAGAACCGCCGGAGTGGTGAGCAAGGCAGAGCAGGCAGAAACCGCCGGAGCGGTGAGCAAGGCAGAGAGGGCAGAAACCGCCGGAGCGGTGAGCAAGGCAGAGCGGGCAGAAACCGCCGGAGCGGTGAGCAAGGCAGAGCAGGCAAGAACCGCAGGAGCGGTGAGCAAGGCAGAGCAGGCAAGAACCACCGGAGCGGTGAGCAAGGCAGAGCAGAGGGGACAGGGCTCTGTTCACACGGAACAGACAGGAAGGGAAAGGCAGAACCAGATACACACAAGATACTTGCAATGAAGTAGCGAGTGGACTCTAAACTCACAAAAGGAAGTACAGCGACAACGAGTAGGAGTTAGGTGCAGGTTCAGACTCTGCAGAAAAAGGGAAGGTACAGACATAGAGAAAAACAGGTAACAGACTAGGAGAGTGTTCAGACAGGAACTGAGTGTTCAGACAGGAACTGACACTGCAGCGAGATACAGGAGCGGGTCTGGGTATGCGGCCCCCAGAAGGCGGGACGAACAGGCTAGGAGCGTGTTCAGACTGGCCTGGAAATACAGCCTCCAGGAAGGCGGACAGACAACAGGCTAGGAGATAGTTCAGACAGGCCTGGGAATACAGTCCCCAGGTTGGCGGACAGGCAAGAACAGAACAGGACCTGGCACATTCAGAGTCAAGGAGCACACTGAATGATAGAGTTGCTCAGGCACCAGCTTCCAAGTGGAGCTGGTTTAAATATCCAGTGACAGACAGCAATAGGCTGAGGACGCATTAGGGGTGTGCCCACAGCTGCTACAAGAAACAGGAAGTAACCGGGCCGCCGCCCTAAGCAGTCAGAACAGAGACAAACAGACAGCATGAATAGAAGCCAGACTAGCAGACTGGACTGAAAATCAAGTTTGAGATCTTGCATAGTGAGAGATGGTGCACCATGCAAGCCCGCCACCTGGTATGTTACATATTACTCTGATTAATATGATACATAGGTTGATGAAATCCGTCGTGTGGTTCTTGTGTAATCTTTACTTTCAGTTTGGAGGTAATGATATGCTCATGCTCTGGGGCGGCCTGTGGTGGGCGCTCTATCTATTGCTCTGCTTACATATTCATCTGTATGCTCTTATGACGGCTCACTGATCGTTCATTGACCTGCCTCCTATTTTACATAATACATCTAGTAGTGCGGGGCTAGGTAAAATAGGAGGCAGGTTAGTGAAGGCACAGTGACCTGTAATAAGAGAATATAGCGGAATACATAAGCAGAGCACCAGATAGAGCACCCCCTACAGGCCGCCCTGGGGCACGAGCATAGCATTATCTCCAAACTGAAAGTAAAGATTACACAGCAACCACAGGGCGGATTTCATCGGTATCGGTATGTTTTTCTTGAACGATACCGACTTCTTCCTGTACCACTGCTTGAAGAAGTTGTCTTCCAGAAACTGGCAGTAGGTCACTCCATCCTCAACCCGAAAAGGTCCCACAAGTTCATCTTTGATGATACCAGCCCATACCAGTACCCAACCTCCACCTTGCTGGCATCTGAGTCGGAGTGGAACTCTCTGCTCTTTACAGATCCAGCCTCTGGTCCATCCATCTGGGCCCATCAAGAGTCACTCTCATTTCATCAGTCCATAAAACCTTTGAAAAATCAGTCTTAAGATATTTCTTGGCCCATTCTTGACGTTTCATCTTATGTTTCTTGTTCAAAGGTGGTCGTTTTTCAGCCTTCCTTACCTTGGCCATGTCCCTGAGTATCGCACACCTTGTGCTTTTTGATACTCCAGTAACGTTGCAGCTCTGAAATATGGCAAAACTGGTGGCGAATGGCATCTTGGCACCTTCACGCTTGATTTTCCTCAATTCATGGGCAGTTATTTTGCGCCTTTTTTGGCCAACAAGCTTCTTGCGAGCCTGTTGGCTATTTGCCATGAAACGCTTGAATGTTCGGTGATCACGCTTCAAAAGTTTGGAAATTTCAAGACTGCTGCATCCCTCTGCAAGACATCTCACAATTTTGGACTTTTCAGAGCCCGTCAAATCTCTCTTCTGATCCATTTTACCAAAGGAAAGGAAGTTGCCTAATAATTAAGCACTCCTTATATAGGGTGTTGATGTCATTAGTCAACACCCCTCCTCATTACAGAGATGCACATCACCAGATTTACTTAATTGGTAGTTGGCTCTTAAGCCTATGCAGCTTGGAGTAGGACAACATGTATAAAAAGTATCAAAGTGATCAAAATACGCATTTGCCTAATAATTCTGCACACAGTGTATTACAGCATATAAAAGTAATAAGGGATGATCTCCTGTTTGTGGCCCCCTCTACCAATTCTTTAAGCTAAAGTAAAGAGCCCCAGGATTGAAGAGAATGAGTTCCCTCATTGGAAAACATAAATGGTTATTCCCTTTTTCATTTATGGGTATTGTTGTAAAGTGCTTGTAAAAAAAAAAAACACTTTTGTCATTTCCTTTTTATTAAAATTTCTCTTGAATCCAATTAGGATTTGCTACAAACTAGTACAAAGGCAAAGCTGCCTCATGTAGCAGCATCAGAAGCGCACAGGTTGGGCCAGGGTTGCAATGATGCCTCTGCTCCAAACTGTCAATCAAGAAGAAATGCCCCTCCCCCCCAAAAAGCAGAAAGTTCCCTGACTCTTCACCAGACAATGTAGGACCAACCCATTTATGCTGAATAGGCAATTATGTAACATATTGTTACATAAAGCCAGATAAAGAGGTTGTGTAACTTAGATTTCGGCCTCTAGATACAGTATAAACACAATCATTTTCGTTCAGTGGCAGCAAGAAAAGATATTAAAAATGGTAATTGATACACAAAGCATATTAGGACATAAGGTTTGGGCTGAAGCTGTAGACTGAATATGACTGTAGAAAGCTCTGTCAGAAGTATTGGTTCTACAAGTCTGTGGATGTACCCTGGAATGTCCCTACTTACCAATAGCAAACAAATATCTTGAAAAAAGTGAGCAAAAGAGCAATATAAAAGGTGTATAATGTTACATTATAAAATGATTACATAAAGCTGAAAAAACCCTCTATTTAAAGGGTATTCCCATAGGCAATATAGCATACTCTGTCATAAAATGTAAAGTAAGCACGTTTTAATAAGTACTAGTACAACTCTCCATTTTTGCTTACCGTTTTAAACACTCAGTCCCCAAGAACAGAACTCTGGATCACTAGATAAGTATTGAGCAGTGGCGTTGCTAGTCTTAAAAGGAAATTCTTAAATGTGCCATGAAAACAGTTTTTCACCAATTAAAAAAATTTAAAGTATTAAGGATTTAATTTAAAAAAAATATTTTTTTCTTTAATTGTATAAAATATGAAAAATAATTCAAAATGTTTTGAACTTTTAAACACTAAGGGAAGCAGCTACTGAAATTTGCCATGAAAACCTAGTGTACTGCTAGTTCCCATTACGGCTGCAGTAAATGTAGGCAGGGTCTGCTCGCATATGTGACGTCCCTACTCCCCTGCTGGGCATTTGCATTTATGATTATATTAAGTAATGTTCCAAGAGTGACCCCATCAGTAATGATGAGTTTGTATGTTCTCCCCGTGTTTGTGTGGGTTTCCTCCCACTCCACATAGTGATAGGGAATTTAGATTGGGGACAGTGATATTAATGTCTGTAAACACTGTGAAATAATGGCGCTATATAAGCAAAGCATAATAAAAATAATTTAAAAAATAATACTCCAATAGTGCTCCTGCCCGTAATAATGCTCCAAGAGTGGCCCTGTCAGTAATAATGCACCATAGTGCCCCCTTCAAGCAATAATGCCCCCAGAGTGCCCCCTCCAGGAATACTGATCTATCCATATCCCTCTCATAATAATACTCTTAGAGTGCTCCCTTCGGTAATAATGTCTCCAGAGTGCTACAGTCCTCATAAAAAGTAGAGTTCATACTTACCTAATCTCCTCCCCAAATAGTCAAGTTAGTCTCCCACCCCTGCTAGCCTGAGTGTCCCAGCATTGGTGGCACAATGCAGTGATGTCATTGCGCTGCAATGTTGACATCTTAAAGGCCATACAGCAGCCTGTGGCCTACAAGACAGTGAGTGCTCGTATGGGGAGCTTGCGGCTCTCTGCTCTACTACCAGATCAAACGGTATCCGCGTCGTGTTGACACCAATACAGTTCACAGTGTAGCTCACCGGAAATTCGGGGCTCCCAGCTAGAAGTCTGTGGCCCCAGATTTTTGGCACAAGTGATGCCACTGGTAGTGAGTATTCTTTTATTCATATTGTTCATGGGTAGGTTTATCCAGACAAATAATATAACACATATCTTTAACTGCTATATATCTATCCATCTTTTAGCAGCCTGAATGAGCACTCAGTGTAGTTATTCCCCAAAACTAAATATTCCTATGTCATATTTTCATTATTATATTATCTTTTCTTCTTTTTTTTTTTTTACATAGATAGTGACATAGAAAATAAAAATAAAATGTTTGACATGCAAATGTATTTTTTTCCCTAGTATACTCTTTCCAGTGGCTCCAAAGGTGAATCTTTACATAGTTTATATTTATTCTGTACATTTAATAACATAAAAGGTAGATACAATTGGTAGCTACATTGCACTATCTATTTACTGATCAGGAGCTCCAACTTGTATTATAGCATAGCGTTATTTCCATCTTAGCAAGTTATCATTTATCCAAGACCACCGAAATGGTCTCTTTCAATGGAGTGCTAGCAGAGCATGCGCGCCACTACTCCATTCATTCTCTATGGGACTATAGGAAATTGCAAGTACATTGATAGGCTTTTCAAGCGGTACCATAAACAAGTAAAATATCGCTTGCATGCATGCACAAGCACCGCTTGTTGGGTCCAATCTTGGTTGGCAAATTATCACAAGTGTATAGGTTAGGTGACAACTTTCATTAGGAATAAATCTCTTTCAATGGACAAGGCAGAAGGCTGCTGTGATGCACAGACATGTTGACAGTTCTTTTCTTTCCTCTATAGAAGAAAGGAAGGTAATTCCCCTAGATATGTTATTAAAGGGAACCAGATTGAGTGCTGGCATGAGATAATTACATTTCTTGTTGTTACTTTTACAAGCTTAAATGGAACTTGACAGCTGATACAAGCTGCCCTATCAACAGTATCAGACACTGGCTGCATGATCTTAGTTGGGTATGTCTGACTCCGAAATGCTGCGGGACGGAGCCGCACAGGAGACAGGCATGTCCCCAGTGGCTTTTCCCCGCCGACTCCCTGGAGTGACAGGTCTCTCCCTAAAAATGCATGCAGGGAGAGATCTGTCACTCTAGGGCAGCGAGTGGGGAGAAGCCGACTAGTCTTCCAAACAGCTCAGTCTCCGTGGATTTTAAAGGTATGTTTTTCTTTGAAAAGCCGCAGTATTTCAGTGCCAAGCATAACTGGCTGAAATCATGCAGCCAGTACCAGATATATGCTGCCCGCGGATTGGGCAGCATGTATCATCTGTCAGGTTCCCTTTAAGTTTGAAATGTAATTCTCTTATGCCATCATTCACTATTGTCAAAATCAGTCCTGCTTTGTAAAGACAATTATTCACAAGTATAGCAGGGAGTTACTAATAATATATTTCCCTAATATACAAGTGAGGTTGACCAAATGTTACAAAGAAGCAAACGTCCCTCCTGCAAAGTAATCATAGAATTCACTGGAAAAAAAACAACAAAATATTACAATGATGTACAAGGACCAAATTACCTTCCCATGGTCTCTAATATAGAATCTGTCAGGTCATAAGTAGGCATTACAATATCTTTAGTTTCTAGAGATCCACACCAGGAGAAAATAGGGTGATAGGGGGATACCTTCCTCTTCTCCAATGGCCAGTCCCCTAAATTTACAAAGAACTCAATATCTGGAAGCTTCACCTGTAAGACGAACACATTGGAATCATATTATATTTTACTGTACAGTAATATCAGTGGATATTAAAAGTGTCAGTCCTGTAAATCTGTCATAGTATTGAAAACTAGAACAACTTGTGGAGCCTCTAAATTACCATACATACTATACTATAATAAAACCATCTTTCTATACAAAAGACATATTGCACATTGGATTCAGTGGTATATGCTGCCACCTGCTGAAATGTTACATTGCCTTTACAATGATAAGAAACAGCAGAAAACACTAAATTGTGCACGTTACACCAGTGTTTCCAACCAGTGTCATGTGAGCTACGTTTGGCCCTAAGTCCAGTTACATGTGGCTCCCCGGCCGGGAAAAGCAAAATCATGTCACAGTCTCTCTGCACTACAGTCAGTGCTGTAGATCTGGACTGTCTATGCTACTTGTTACCTTCACTCTGTACATTTCAAGTAATATTATTGAAATTATTGAAATTGTTCTTGTATTATACCCCCTTTTTCACATGTAAAGCGCCATGGAATAAATGGCGCTATAATAATAAATAATAATAATAATAATAATATTATCAACTAATGAGCAGAAATCTAAATAGTCTGGACAGCACAGACTAGAAAGCTACGGATGTAGAAGTCAAACAGTCCAGTTCCTATCCAGACATTAAGCAGATAAAAGGAAAGAGTTTTCCAGCACTCCAATGTGTTTTCTTTTCAATCTGGTGCTACTACATGTTACACCCAGGGCTGTGGAGTCGGAGTCATGGAGTCGGAGTCCATTTTGGTGCAGTCGGAGTAGGTATAAAATGAACCAACTCCAACTCCTAGAATATATAATAAATTGGGTACAGTAGTTCAATGCAGTTTGTGGAGAATATTTTTTCCTAAGAATTTGGGAAAGTTATGAAATGTCCTATAAATGTCTGTCCTATTCCTGATCTAAGGATCTAGACTTTTAGCCGAGATGAATCTGTGCTACAGTAAATTTATCACTTAAACATGAGCCGTGTATGAAGGAGTCTGAGTCGTGGAGTCGGTGTCATGGAAATTGAGGAGTCGGAGGTTTGGCTTACCAACTCCACAGCCCTGGTTACAACAGTAACACAAAGGGGTCTTTTTCTAGTGCTATTGGAAAACACCCCTGTGTGGGCTGATATGTGGTGCAACAGATACTGCCATTAATAAAAGGAGACATAATGCAGATTACATCAAACTCTTTCCTTTTATTTGTAATAGATGAGATATAAATCAAATTACTTCAAAACCGAATGTATCTCTATTGGTTGCATGTGGATAACACTAATATTAGGGTATGAAGATGGCACTGATATGAAGCTTCTTAGAAGCTTAGGGATCATAGTAACATGCACTCTCATGCAGAATAAAAAAAAAACAAAAGCATATTTTTCAGGTGCCGCTTTCCCTCCAAGTCTGGACTGGGAAGAAAACAGGCAAACAATAGACTGGGAAAACATTTTAAGTTTTCCTCTATTTTGTCTAGAACATGCCACCCACTTAATGCAACAGTCAGGACAAGCTACAGCATTCATCTAATCTATCCAGAGTAAAAAATTCCTGTACAGTTTAACTAACTTCTAATAAAGACATCACTAGGTGCAAAATGATGACTACCTTTGGCATTGTACAGTCACTTACGCTCAGTGTGATCCTTGACCCTAATCTTCTTCATGGATCTTTTGACATGCTATGAAAATCCCAGTGTTCATTGAACCTTACTGTGAATATTCTTCCATTACATGGAATGAACTTTTGAAGTCATAAATTTACAGGAGGCGCAGTCAGCACAAAATGCATGTACATATAAAGTACATATAAATATCCCAACTTAAAAATGGGGCCAATGGAATGCAGCCGTGGCAGTGTATGAGCACCACCATACTATTCATCGTCTATAGGTCTCCAGCAGTCTCCAGTAGTCCCTTACACACTGAATGTGGCAGTGTTGCCCATCTGTTACCATCGCTCCATTCAGATGGGACTTTTCTCAGAGTCGATGGTGGACCCATCAGTGGGACCCCAGGCATCACTAAGTTATCACATATCCTGTGATGGAAAGGGACACCCTAGGGTAAAGCTGGCCATACAGGTTAGATTGATAATATTTGACCAGCAGCTATCTCTCCCCACTACCCTATATACAGGGTAATGGGGAGAGGGTAGTGGGGATAATTGAGCGATTGAAATTCCACTGTCCACTGACATAATCAATCAGGAGACCCCCATACAAATTGGATAGGTGGCTAATCCCGTCAAATGGGCAGGTTTAGCCAACTTTAATCTAAGGTGTATGGGGGCTACTAGTTTATAGAAATCCTTTCCATTTCTTTCTATTTACTAGAACCAATTAAATATTATAATTGTTTCAAGAAATGATAGTGTCCTCAAAATCCTTGGTTAAATTTGTCAATGCTTCTTTCTAAATGTGGCTTAAAGGCCCCGTCACACTAAGCGATATCGCTAGCGAGATCGCTGCTGTGTCACGGTTTTGGTGACTCACCAGCGACCTCACCAACGATGTCGCTATGTGTGACACTTTGCAACGATCAGGCCCCTGCTGTGAGGTCGCTGATCGTTGCAAAGTGTCCTGGACCATTTTTTGGTCGTTGGCCTCCCGCTGGCCAGCACACATCGCTGTGTGTGACCAGCGGGACCAACGATCTGGCTGGTAACTATGGTAAATATCGGGTTACTAGGGGCACGCGCGCACTTAGTAACCCGCTGTTTACCATAGATACCACTCTGCTACTGTGAGCGGAGGCTCCAGCGCACGGTAGCAGAGTGGTATCCATGGTAAACAGCGGGTTACTAGGGGCACACGCGCACTTAGTAACCCGATATTTACCATAGTTACCAGCCTGCTCCTGCTTGCAGCAGGCTGGTAACGGGAGCAGGACATCGTGGAACGATTCTTTCCACGATATCGCTGCTCCCCTGATCGCTGGTGAGCCTGCCTGTTTGACAGCTCACCAGCGATGTATTAGCGATGCAGCAACGATCCCTGACAGGTCGTATCGTTGTCGGGATCGCTGCTGCATCGCTTAGTGTGACGGGGCCTTTAGTGTTGCATCATGGCACCAAGTCTTTATCTACACACAGTGTATCTCTTCATCAGTCTTCAGCATACCACATACATTTTATCTAATCTCCATCAGCGGCCAAATCCTGAAATTACAACCCAACAGTGGACAGCGACGATAGCAAACAGATAATAAGGTCATATTCCTGCTACTGTATTTTTCTGAATAGATTATTTTCTTTTTTTTGAACAATAATTGTTATGATTTTTACATTCAGAAAATAGTATTTGTAGAAAGTAATAATGTGAAGAAACAATTTAAAGTGCCCCACATAGGCAAGGGCAGCACACAGACTGTAGCCTGATGGTAGCAGTCAATAAGAAGCCATTCACATGCAAAATTGTATTTTCATGCAGATTTTGCTGAATAAATAGATTAACAGCAGATCAAATGCGCTGACATGTACCCAGTGCACTTCCAGCCTGATCTGCATAAGGCTAAGGTAGATTTCTCATGACTAGCACATTGGATCTCTACGGAAAAGGCATCATTTTTATTGGGGTGACAAGTGCCTATACAGCTATAACACTACTTCCACATGTAAAAACGTGCTGACAGGTTCCCTTAAAAAAATATTGTGTTATTTCATTTTGTAAAGCAAAATGTTTAATACAATCTATTGCAAAAATACATTTTTGTCAATAATAAGTAAAACACCCGGCAAAGGTGTCCATAGCCTTTACAGAGTCACTAGAGCGGGGTACAGATAAAATAGAAAGCATAGTCCTATGCTTTCTATAGAATATGTAGTCAGCTCTGTGCACAAGCTCAGGTAGGTGCTGTGCGCTCCAGTCTGCTGAGCCGTGCAATGTTCAAGGGTCTTTAGAGCAGTCGTCCAGGGTCTCTGGACCCAGGACCCCACTGATCTGCAAGCAATTAAAAACAAACAAAAATGTTGAAAGTTTAGTTACTCTTTAAAGAGGCTGTCCTGTGACTTAATTTAGATGGTGTATTTTTAAGATATCCATTATTACCAGGTCAGTAGTGATCTCACTCCTGGCTCCTGGTTCCTTCCTTCCAACAAGCTTACCAAAAGGGCGGTGGAGCACTGGCAAGCACCACATGCCCATTATTGTTTACCAGGCATGGCGCTATACATTTGGCAGTGGCCAGGCCTATTATTTCACTTTACCTCGAAAACATGACCCCTTCTGCATGCTAGGTGCAAGGTTGGCAGGAGTCAGACCATACAGATGTGTACTGATAGGATAATCCTATAGATAAATCACGTAAAAACTGATTAATCTATAGGATAAAACCGTCTTGTCCATTTAATGAATTTAAGAAAAAAACTATATTAAAGTCCCAGAAAACCCCTGTAAGTAGATGATATTTATTACATGAAGACATTGCTACCCATAATCTTACACTTCATTATCAGGTGCATAACATGAGTTTTACTAGAGATACTTACTTTACTTGTTAAGGACAGAAGAAGTGAGTCCATGAAAATTCTAAAGCCAACATGTTCCCCGTAGGTTTTTGTATAAATCTAAGAGATCAAATTGAAAGATTATATCAGGACACTTGCAAGTTTGCCATTTTATAGGGGTTTGGGGTAAATAAAATTCAAGTGTCAAGCAATTATTAGTATTTTTCTAATTACTCTTTCCCTCTTTTTGAGATGAACTGAGCATGTACATCACTATTTGGAGACCTAATACATATATATATATTCAGAACAGAAATATCTTCTCAAGATTTTGGTGCATGGCCAATGTTACATTCATAAAAGGTTTTTAGAAATTTACAATATACAATGTTGGTCATCACCTCCTGACAAAATACAATAAAAGTCTATAAGTGTTATTATTTTACTGGGGGTAATACATAAGTATTGAGAAAGGGTTGTCCGAGTAGTTGACAACCCCTTTAACTCAGCAATGTGCAGAGAAACAAAAGAGCTGGTAAAAGTATGTGTTTTATACTAACAATTAAACTGCAAATATAATTGTTGGTGCAAAACACATACATTTTCTGGTTTCAGAAAATACCTGTCCCCCGGTGGAATTTGTTTTAAAGCCACAAGCTGTGCTTTATTCCCCCTCCCCAGGTGCAGCACAGAGTCTTCGCCACTGCTCTGGTGTTTGTTATTGTCTGTAGTGTTGACGTCAAGTCGACAGCACTGCAGCCAGTGAGTTCAGTGGATCAGAGTGGCTTGTGACGATTACTTGGGCAGAACAGGTAAGCTCATTTGTTGGATTCAGTGAAGTCAACATGACGTCAGAACTGCGACAATAATAGCCACCGGGAACAGTGATACCGACTGATTCATGGACCAGGTGAGGGTGAGCAAAGAAAAAACAAACTGCTGCCGGGAAAGAGGGGTTTTCTGAAAGTGGAAAATTTCTTTAAGTAAAAAAAATAAATAATTTTTCCCAAAAGGTGTCCATATTGTTTGAGAAGCAGCTGTTTACAGGAAGACCACCACACAATCTGAATCAATACATTAAAAAGTAATTCTTTACTTTATTGAGTCAGGCTATATAAGAGTGTTATGCTGAATAAACAGTACAAGCACCCTCCACATAAAACATTTGGCTTTAGGCTGACTCATAGTAACGATGTTATCCCTCGTATACATGACGGTGACACATTTAAGCACATTTAGTATCACTAAAATGAAATGCATCATATCCTTGGGCACAGAACATACCTTGTTATCCTTGATGGTGTAATGGCACAAGCTCTGGCGGTCACCAAATCTTTCTGGGATTTCTACAGCAATCTTGTCAGGATCAACCGTTGGAAAATGTTTGAGATCACGTTGAATTTGTGGAATGGAGTCTTTACATGACATATGTCTTAGCCACACGTCACTGTCCGGCTCAGGGCAGTGACATTCTTCACTGTAAATTGGACCTTAAAAATGTGAAATATAAAGTGCAAGAGAAAGTTAGTTATGTAATTAATAGTGGGGTTCTAATTTTCAATATTTAAATGATTGATTGCTTAGCTTAGTCATTAAGGAGAATAAGTAGTATACATTACATAGTCATTGTCCACACTGGCACAGTGCCACACATACACTTGTGGCGATGCCTGATACTGCAACTTGATCCCATGCATTTTGGTGATTGTTAGAGATCATGAGAGTCAGACGGTCAAATATTGATGACTGTTCAAAGTCTTTAAAAACCTTTTTAAATGTAATGATCTAATTTCCATTATTATAGGTTAAACTGCACTAACAGAGCAGTTTCACTTAACAGCGCACGTGTACCTGAGAATGGAATGGTACATCGAAGCTGTCCAATTTTTTGAAAATATTAAAGAAAATCCTTTTTAATTTGTACATTCATTTTACTTATGAGGTAGGAAAACACATACAACCAAGCAATGTTATACTATTTATAGTAATAATGATTCATTGTGTCATATTTTGTATCCATGTAGGTGTCGGTGTCCCCCCAAGGTTCAGTCCTAGTGCCCCTGCTCTTCTCCATCTACAGCTTTGGCCTGGTACAGCTCATAGAGTCTCACGGCTTTCAGTATCACCTCTATGCTGGTGACACACAGATCTACCTCTCTGGACCCGACATCACCTCCTTACTAACCAAAATCCCACAATATCTGTCTGCTATTTCATCCTTCTTCTCTGCTAGATTTCTAAAACTTAACATGGACAAAAGAGAATTCATCATCTTTCCACCTTCCCATTCATCCCCCCCATCTGACCTATCTATCAACGTCAATGGCTGTTCACTCTCTCCAGTCCTGCAAGCCTGCTGCCTCAGGGTAACCCTGGACTCTGACCTCTCCTTCAAACCACATTTCCAAGCCCTTTCCACTTCCTGCTGACTCCAACTCAAAAATATCTCCCGGATCCACACATTCCTCAACCAAGAATCTACAAAAACACTAGTGCACGCCCTCATCTCCCGCCTTGACTACTGCAACTTCCTGCTCTGTGGCCTCCCCGCCCACACCCTCGCACCCCTCCAATCTATCCTAAACTCTGCTGCCTGACTAATCCACCTGTCCGCCCGCTATTCCCCGGCCTCTCCTCTCTGTCAATCCCTTCACTGGCTCCCCATTGCCCAGAGACTCCAGTTCAAAACCCTAACCCTGGCATACAAAGCCATTCACAACCTGTCTCCATATATCTGTGACCTAGTCTCCTGGTACTTACCTGCACGCAACCTCCGATCCTCACAAGATCTCCTGCTCTACTCCCCTCTTATCTCCTCTTCCCACAATCGCATACAAGATTTCTCCCGTGCATCCCCCCTACTCTGGAACTCTCTACCCCAACACACCAGACTTTCTCCTACCGTGGAAACCTTCAAAAGGAACCTGAAGACTCACCTCTTCCATCAAGCCTACAACGTGCAGTAACCATCGCTCCACCATACCGCTGCATGACCAGCACTGCCCCAACTTACTGTATCCTCACCCATCCCTTGTAGACTGTGAGCCCTTGCGGGCAGGGTCCTCGCTCCTCCTGTACAAGTCGCCATCAGGTTTTGTTAAAGATCATTGTAATTGTTTTTGTGTGTATACTCCTTTTTCACATGTAAAGCGCCATGGAATAAATGACGCTATAATAATAAATAATAATAATAATTTGAGCAGACATTTTAGTTCTGTAATTTTCTCCTTTGGCCTGCAGAGGTCACTGTTGCCTTTTCTTTTTCATGACTTCTTCCATCAGACCTGTACACAATATAGTGGCTACATCCCACACCTAAAATCACTGTTAATGCTGTTAAATAGAGAATATAAAGGCATTTTATATATTTCACTCATTGAAACCGCTCAAACACCATAATATATTGAACCCTTAAATTCTATAAATAGTTTTTTGATTTGACAGCTCTATGGGCTAATTTTTGCAAATAACTACAAATAAGTGGATGCTTTTAATACTATCTCAAAGGGTATAACTTGTTCTTTAAAATTGAAGACCTATTCTGAAATACACCATCAATACTAGATCATAGTAGATCATAGAAACTCTCAGGACCACGTAAGCATGAAATACAGGAAATAGAAACCAAAAGAAGGGGCAGCTGCACTTCTCTCTAGGTGTACTCGGTTGGATGGAAGAGGGCGAATAATTGAGAAGTTTGGTTATATGACATTTCTTAATATCCACCAATTTGAGTAATGACTGGGATTCTTTTGCAGACCATTCTCTTGTGATACTGTCATTTTGGTTCTTCAAACCTTAAAGTGAATCTGCCAGCAATTTTTTGCTATGTCATGTTAGAGCATCATGATTGAGGGGTTGAGATCCCGATTCCAGCGATGTGTCACTTTTTGGGCTGCATGCTGTCATTTTGATACAATCACTGTTTTCTCTGCTGCAGATATAGCAATGCTCAGAATGTTGAGGTCTCTATAACCCCGCCCACACCACTGATTGGCAGTTTTCTGTGTACACTGTATATTGACAGAAAGCTTCTAATCGGTGGTGGGAGGGGGTTACACAAAGCAATTGACTAGGAGGCACGAGATACTTAGTCCTGTAGCGATAATTTCCTGATAAAATACTGATTTTATTGAAACAGCAAGTGACACATCACTGGAATCAGAGTCTCTTCTCTTGCATCATGCTGGTCCCATATTACATATCAAAAACTTTTTGACAGATTCCCTTTAACAAGTCCTTACTAAAGTAATTGCATGTGTAATTTAATCCTACAATGCTTGGCCACCACCCTTCTCATCTGCAGCATAGTGACTTTAAGTAGGTTTTAAACTTAAGGATGCAACACGGTGTTACAGCCGCAGCAGTGTAATTACTTCTGTGCGATTGTACAGATGTCCTATATATAACATAGAGGGGGAGCCCATATGTGATATATGGACCTATGTCGTGCTGCAATGTTTACATGCTGCAGCGATTAGGTTAGAGGGTGCAATAGTGATGGAAATACAGTAGGTCATAGTTTTTACAACATATAATGGGAAAGCCCTTTTTATATTCTGACCTCTGTGAAGGGATATTCTCAAGATTGAAAGTTATTCCCTATCCATAGGCTAAGACCTAACTTCCCATTTGCTGTGGGTGTGATCGCTGGGATCCCCACTGAGCCCTAACACCGGGGCTCTTCGAGCCCCATATGATTGGAGTGGAGCTCGATCATGTACACTGCCCCTCTATTCATTCTTATGAGAGTGCCGAAGATCAGCTGAATGATGTGCTCAGCTATTTCTAAGACTCTCATTAAGAATGAATGTGTATGATCGACCACCGCTCCATTCACACATGGCTTTTTAGAGACCCAGTTTTCGGTATTTGTGGGGGGTCTGAGAGGTCGGTCCCCAAGCTGTAGGGAAGATATTTCCTATCTCAAGTATAAGAGATAATTGTGGCCAGAAGGAGAATGCCTTTTGACCATTCTGCCACTGCCTGATGGTGCAGCAGAACCCTGTGACTGTGCTGTTAATGTAGAGTTGCAGTCACAAGCAAGACCGCGGAGAGGTACTGTATCGACAATGATCATGTGATTTAAAAATCATGTGCTTCCAAGATCCCTCTTGCAGTCATGACCAACTATGTCAAAAGTGGCACCAAAAAAAACACAAGACACATTAACACGTGAGATTTTCAAAAGTATATATTGCTTAATTTTTTTTATTTAATAAGGCTTGAAGCTGTTTTTCCAGAGTGAATGACAGGTTCATGAGACAGGGGGAGTGGAAAAAGAGGCTGATAATTGGGGAAGGAAGCTGATTTCTCTGATAAGATAGATTACAAGTGTCTTATATTTGCGTGTACTCTAGATTTATGTAAATTTTGTAGAAAGTAAAGTTACATTTAAAAAAACAATAAATAAAATGAAATGTACCCTTTTAAAAAGATTAGAGCCCAACAGCATAACGGCAAAGCAAAATAAAAAGATACAGCACAGTCAGTATATCGGCCGGTGTAAGGCCACTCAGGGTTAACCACACACGGCTCAATATTAGCACAACACATGCAAACTCCTCTCTGGAGCAAGCCTCTTCAGATACTGAACAACACCTAAGTCACAAGGATGGCTATTTACAGCCCAGACCACACCCTGGGGTGGAGATCTGGTGAATGGCCTCCCACCCACACTATAGCCATTCACAAAAAAGCATGCCCTTTTAAATATGGCTGATTAACTCTCTCTGCAGCTACCATACAGGAGAAGACTTCCACATTTCACATCACTGAAGCTAATAGCCTCAGTTAAACATATCTCCCCTCCAGCATTCTGCCAGTGACTTTGTCACATATCCCCCCCCCTCTACCTAAAGCCGGGGGTTTTGGCACCTTCACTTGCTAAACATAGAAGTCTGGACAGGGCATCTGCGTTACCATGTAGTTTCCCGGGCCTGTGCTGCACTGAAAAACTAAAGTCCTGGATGCTAGAAACCACCTAGTCACCCGGGCAGTCTTCCCCATCCTTTCCCTCATCCATCTCAGGGGTGCATGGTCTGACACTAACCTGAACTTCCAGCCTAATAAGTAGTATCTCAGGGTGTCAACTGCCCATTTGATGGCCAAGCACTCTTTTTCCGCAATAGCATAGTTTTTTTCACAGGCAGAGAGTTTTCTGCTTAGATATAGAATGGGATGTTCCTCCCCGTTTACTGCTTGAGACAATACGTCTTCTACCCCGACCTCTGAGGCATCCGGCTGGACTATGAACTCCTTATTGAAGTTAGGTAAAATCAAAACCGGCTGCTTACAGAAAGTGATCTTCAATTTGTGGAACGCCATCTCCGCCCCAGAAGACCATTTGGCCATTGCCGTATTCGTACCTTTAAGCAGGTCGGTCAGGGGTGCGGCTATCATGGAGAAATTCAGGATAAATCGCCGATAGTATCTTACAATTCCTAAAAATGCTCGAACCTGTTTTTTTGGAGGCCGGTTGCGAACAATTTTGGATTGCTTCAACCTTCTCACTTGCAGCTTTATTTTGATCCTTTCGACGATTTAGCCCAAGTATTTCGCCTCTTCTTTTCCCATAGCGCACTTCTTCGGGTTTATGGTAAAGCATGACTTCCTCAGCGCACCCAGTACCGTCTGGACCTTCTGTAGGTGACTTTCCCAATCTGGGCTGAAGATCATGATGTCGTCTAGGTAAGTGGTGGCGTACTTCTTGTGCAAGTCTAGGATCCGGTCCATGGTCCTCTGGAAGGTAGCTGGGGCTCCCTGCAGACCGATCGGCATCCTGGTGTACCGAAAACACCCGTCGGGTGTAGAGAAGGCAGTCTTCTCCTTGACACTTGGAGACAGGAGAATTTGCCAGTACCCATTTGTTAGGTCCAGGTTGGTGATATATCTGGCTGGCCCTAGCCTTTCAATAAGTTCATCTACCTGGGGCATTAGATACATGTCGAATTTAGACACTTCATTTGTCCTCTGGTTCACCCGTACATGTAGTTTCGTCAAGAACTCATGTTCCACAACCTGCGTACATCCTGGCAACTCCGAAAACAGGTCTTGGTTTCGCTGTAGCTGTTCTCGGCACTGTTGCTTTTGAGCCGGTGACAGTGTCTCTGCCACTGTGACATCCTCGACCCTGGCTTCAGGATTGGCCCCCAGACAGGTAGCTTCCATCGGTTCCCTGTCTCGCCATGGTTTAAGCAGGTTGATGTGGTATATCGAGTACGGCTTCCTTCTTCCTGGCTAGTGGACTTGATAGTTGAAGTCACTCAACTTCTCGATCATCTCATATGGCCCTTGCCACTTGGCCAGAAATGTACTTTCGACTGTCGGTACTAACACCAATACCCGGTCTCCAGGGCTGAATTGTCTCAGCTTTTCAGTTTGATTGTAGACCCTTGCCTGGGCTTCTTGTGCTTGGAGAAGGCTCTCCTTCACAATCGGCATCACCTTCTCAATCCGGTCCTGCATCTAGGTCACATGCTCGATGATGCTCTGGTGGGGTGTAACCTTTGCTTCCCAGGTCTCCTTCGCTATATCCAACAGTCCCCGAGGGTGCCGTCCATACAGAAGCTCAAAAGGTGAGAATCCCGTAGAGCTTTGGGGAACTTCCCTGATGGAGAACAGCAGGTACGGCAGTAGGCAATCCCAATCTCGCCCATCCTTCTCCACAACCTTCTTAAGCATAGACTTCAAGGTCTTGTTGAGTCTCTCCACTCGGCCGTCCATCTGCAGATGGAATACTGACATCCGGAGCTGTGTACTCTGGAGAGCTTTATATAACTCCTTCATTACCTTGAACATACAAGGAGTTCCCTGGTCCGTCAGGATCTCCTTTGGCAGGCCCCTTTGGGAGAAGATATGGACTAGCTTTCTGGCTATACCCTGGCGAAGGAGTTTCTCAGTGGTACCGCCTCCGGATACCGAGTTGCATAGTCCAGCACTACCAGGATGTATTGGTGCCCTCTGGCAGACTTAACCAAGGGCCCGACAAGGTCCATGGAAATCCGATCAAATGGGACCTCTATAATAGGCAATGGCACTAGAGGGCTTCGGAAGTGGGACACTGGAGCAGTTAGCTGACAAGTGGGGCAGGACCGGCAGTAATTAACAATTTCTCTGTGACATCCAGGCCAGTAGAACCTCTGCAGGACCCGCTCCCGAGTTTTGTCTACTCCCATATGCCCACCCAAGACATGAGAATGGGCCAGGTCTAATACCTTACGCATATAGGGACCCGGCACCACCAACTGCTCTACCACTTACCCTCTCGGTTTAGTGACCCGATAAAAGAGTTCCTCATTTAGAGTAAAATATGGGAACCAGGTGTCAGCCCCCGGCTCTTGAGCAACCTCATTTATTACAGACACATTATCAAAGGCATTTTTCAATGTGAGATCCTGCATCTGTGCAGTCCCAAATTCTCCCCAGAAACCACCAAATCTCAGCCTCTGAGGTCACCGTCTCATCCTAGTCACCGGCAAGGACACACAGGGTGAATTCATCAGTCTCCGACTGCGTTGGGGATTTTACATGGTGGAATTGGCTCCTTCCTGGGATGCATGGTACGCCTACTTTCCGCCATAAGTCCCAGAACAGGCTAAAGTCTCGCCCTATTATTACTGGGTGTAGCAGGTCCTTAACCACTCCGACCTCATGGGACTCAGCCCCACAGTTTTTATGGTCACCCTGGCCAAAGAGTAGTCCTTGGAGTCCCCGTGAATACAATGTACACCCACGTTTTTTCCGGGGGGATCAACTGGTGGGGAAGTGTGGCCCTTACCAGAGTCACCAAATTCCCTGAGTCCAAGAGTCCTGCCATTAGTACCCCACTTATGGTCACGGGACATGACTGTGGAGTAGGCATAGTAAGAACACCGGTGTCTCAGGCTACAATCCATTTGCTCGGCGGTCAGGGGGCAGCGGGCAGCTATATAGCCTGGGCCGCGACATCGCCAACATATAATATCTCCCACAGGGACCTTGGGCATTACCTCCCCCACCCCTTTGGACCTTGGACGCCCTACCCCTTTTTGGGCCACCGCACCCTGGTGAGTCCCCCAGTATTGAGTGGGCTGCTTTCCCAAGGAACCCTTGGCCCCCTGATACATCTCGACCAGACCAACCAGTTCATCAGCGTTCCGGGGATCACCCTGGGCAACCCAAGTCTGTATTGACCTTTGCAGGGAATGCACGAACTAGTCCATAACCACTCTCTCTACCATCCGCACAGGGGTATGACTATGATTTGGCCTTGTAAGACTCCGGCTGCAGTCATTTTTGTACCAGGTGCAGTAAGTCAAACATTTGGGAGCGAGCAGGTTTGTCACGGTAATACGCCCAGCGGTGGACCTGCTGCGCCCTGACAGTCATCGTCATCCCCAAGTGTGCCAGAATTTCAGTTTTTAATTTTCCATATTCCTTGGCATTTTGCAAGGCCAAGTCATAGTAAGCCTGGGGCTCCCTTGTCAAGTATGGCGCCAGCACCTCTGCCCAGTGCTCTGGCGGAAGCTTCTCCCACTCAGCGAACCTCTTAAATACCGTCAGAAAGGCTTCTTCGTTGTCACCTGGGGTCATTTTCTGCAGAGCTCCCCTTACCGCCTTCCAGATGGAAAAGTCATCCACTGACCTTAGCGTTGGAGCTGTCGCACGAATCGCCTCAATGAGCAAATCAATCTGCTGCTGCTGTTGTCAGCGCTGGTCCAGTTTCTGCTGCTGCTGGAGCTGGAATTGTTGCATAAGCAGCTTAGTGGTCTCCTATTGCACAATCTGTTGTTGCTGCAGCTGCTGCTGGTGCTGTGTCTGCTGTGCTTGCACCAGATGCTTAATTAGTTCCTCCATTTTGTCCGGGGTCACTTATGGCAGACTTGGCTTATGGCAGACTTCACCCAGGACATGCAGCACCTCTAATAATAGTCACACGTTTTCGCTGGGAATGCTGCTCGCATTCTCCACCACCTGTGGTAAAGCGGCTTGCTCGACTGTACACAGAGGTAGACACGGAACACTGTCTCTTTAAGTTTCGGGTTGGTTTATTAAAAACGTCATAAACCAACCTAGAGTTCATAAGTTAAACACAGCCCATTCGGCATATCGGCAAAGCAAAATAAAAAGCCCAACACAGCACAGCACAGTCCATTAGCCAGGGTTCAGCCACTCAGGGTTAACCATACACAGTTCGGTTTTAGCACAACACATACAAGCTCCTCTCTGGAGCAAGCCTCTCTAGATACTGAACAACACCTGAGTGACAAGGCTGGCTATTTACAGCCCAGACCCCACTGGGATGGAGATATGGTGAATGGCCTCCTACCGCACTATAGCCATTAACAAAAAAAACATGCCCTTTTAAATATGGCTGATTAACCCTCTCTGCACCTACCATGCAGGAGAAGACTTCCACATTTTACATCACTGAAGCTAATAGCCTCAGTGAAACATATCTCCCCTCCAGTATTCTGCCAGTGACTTTGTCACACCACCAAAAACAGTCTATGTCTTGCATTTATTATTTGCCAAGGTGACTCCGAACAAACTTATGGCTACAATATCTTTGAGCCTAAAAATTAGGAAAAAAATGCAAGAAAAAGGCCACTAAAAACTATGCTTTTTTTTTTTTTTTTTTTTTTTTACAAAATAGTTGTGCAAATAAAGTTATCACACTTAGTGTTTTTTTTTTACGCTTTTCATGCGGCGTTTTTGTAGACGTTCTTGCTGCAAAAAATATTCTGGTCAGATGTTATCTTTGCCCTTGTGCCTGCACATGGAAGTGCACTAGGCATGCAAAGACAACTTATCAATGGTGCATTCTGCAAAAAAATAGTAGAATATGGTTGAAATGTAATACCAGACACAGACAATGAACAGCAGTGATATTGCTTCAGGTAAAAATATCTTTTTCTTCTAATCTGTGACAATGCTTAAACAACTTCAGATCAAATATGTTTTTTTAGTGGGAGCATAAGCTCCTAAAGGGAATCTGTGACCAGTTTTTTGCCACCTAAGCTGAGAGCAGCATAATGTAGAGACAGAGACCCTGTTTCCAATGATGTGTCACTTACAGGGCTGATTGCTGTAGTTTTTATAAAATCACTCCTTTATTAGCAGGAGATTATCACTTGAGGACTTATAAACCTGCTGCCATGTAGTCTTCTATATTCATGATCTCTGTATCTGTATAAACCACCGCTGATTCGCAGCTTTCGGCCTCTGCAGTGTACACAGAAAGTTGTCAATCAGTGGTGTGGGCGGATTTATACAGAGCGCAGCATTCAGAGACCTGCTAGATCTACAACAGATATAACAGTGATTTTATCAAAACTACAGCAAGCAACTCAGTAAGTGATACATCGCTGGAATCAGGATCTCTACCACTATACCATGCTGCTCTCCGATGGGGTAACAAAAACCTGATGACAAATTCCTTTAAAGCCGTTCAGCAGACTCAATTATATTACTCTGAACCAAAATTACCTTTAATGAAATAAGGAGATTTTGCCACATGTCTGTCATTCACTTGAATGTCAATCTGCAGAGCTCTGTAGCTGGCATACAGTTTGTATCTTACAAGGAAGGAGCCATCTTTTCTGTCAAGTAACTGCACTCCCACTCTGGTATACTGCTCCCCCAATGCAGTGATGTGGACTTGATAGTGGTCATTTTGAGGAGTAGATGTGAAACTAAAGAGAAAAATACATCACCATTAGTAAACATGAAACATAATACATCTGAATCTGTGTTTGCAGCAGTGGTGGACACAGACAGAAAAGGTCCCTGTGTGAGAACAATATATGGGCCCTTTTCAGTCTATTAGTTCTGCCTCTGATAGAAGCTGCTTGCCAGTTGGCAGCAGGCCCCCTTACCTCTTGGTCCCCTGTGTGGACGCATAGGTTGCACCAATGACATGTCTACCTCAGGTTTCCGGTCTAGAGTATTTATTCACTATTATATTACAACAAAACTTAAAGAAGTTGTACACTACTTTATATTACTCCCCCCCAGTGTATTCCCCCGGGGCTCCTAAGACTTTTTGTAAATACCTTATGTTGCTGATAATGCTTGTGAGCGGCGCTATCGGTGGGCGCTCACAGGCATCACGTGACCCCGTGCTGACGTCACGACAAGTGAGGCGTGACTCAACACTGGGGTCCCCGCAGTGGCTGCTGGGTTGTGGGCAGGGTTACCCCCCATGTCACACCCAGCATCCACCGCGCACTTTCCGAATGAATGGGGAGAGGCAGAGCGCGCTGAGTATGCCGGGTGTGACACAGGGGGGTAACCCCGCCCATAGCCTGGCATCCACCTGGAACGCGGAAGACAAAGACCCCCGGCTGCAGCCTGAACTTGTCGTGACATCAGCGGATGTCAGAGCCGGCTGCAGCCGGGGGTTACGTGATGCTTGTGAGCGGCGCTATCTGCAACATAAGGTAATTACAAAAAGTCTTTGGGGTCCCGGGGAGATACATTGGGGGGGTAATATAAAGTAGTGTACAACCCCTTTAAGTTTTAGTGTCTCTATCACACAGAGGAAAGCTGTAATTTATGTCATCAGCCAGATGCTCTATTATAGTAAAGGAGATTAAATTTAGTCCAATTTAGATAATGAGTACAACTCTGTGGTAAGCTCTATTCTGATGGGGATCCCACAGATTCACCTGGATCTATACCGTGAATTCTTCTGCATTAAATCGCCCCCATGTTAATAAGGCTCTACGGTATGATGTTACTCTGCTACATTTATGAAATTCATATATTCTCAGGAAAATTCTTTCGGCCACGTCTCCCACCAAAAAGTGAGGGTGAGAAACACAACAAGGAGAATAGACTGTCCGCTCTCACAACTGCATCTTTTCCAACAAGACATAGCTGTAGTTGTAACTAATAGTGTATATAAAGTATCTACTTACAATATTACTTAATAAACAAACAGCGGCCCACATCATATGGCGCTTAGGCTCGAGAACTGGTAAACAATTTTCCATAGCCCGCCAAAAACAGCCCACTCAAAAGCATATAGAAATTTGGAGAAGACGTGTGTGATATGGCATAAAAAACAATTATTAGATGATATTAAAATACATGATTCAATAAGTCACAATGTAAACAGAGACATGGAGTGCAATGGAATAAAGCACAGTGACACCGTACAGTGCTAAGGGGCCCAAATATATATCCCATGTAAGTGGGAAAGGCGACAAAAGAGGGGGAGATAACTCTATTGAAGTCAATTAGTTGACACAAATAGTATTCTGGGCTTGCATATTAGCCAATCAAGTGTCAAACATAAAGTATCCCAAATGTTCACCAAATCGGGCAAAGTAGGATGTCACACAGAGTGCGGCGGTTGCAGCACGCCCCGACGCGTGTTTCGCCCACAAAAAAAAACCAAAACAGAAATGTAGACATTTTTGCAAATTAATTAAAAAAGAAACTGAAATATCACATGGTCATAAGTATTCAGACCCTTTGCTCAAACACTCATATTTAAGTCACATGCTGTCCATTTCCTTGTGATCCTCCTTGAGATGGTTCTACTCCTTCATTGGAGTCCAGCTGTGATTAATTAAACTGATAGGACTTGATTTGGATAGGCACACACCTGTCTATATAAGACCTCACAGCTCACAGTGCATGTCAGACCAAATGAGAATCATCAGCTCAAAGGAACTCAGAGACAGAATTGTGGCAAGGCACAGATCTGGCCAAGGTTACAAAAGAATTTCTGCATTACTCAAGGTTCCTAAGAGCACAGTGGCCTCCATAATCCTTAAATGGAAGAAGTTTGGGACCACCAGAAGTCTTCCTAGACCTGGCTGTCCAGCCAAACTGAGCAATCGTGGGAGAAGAGCCTTGGTGAGAAAGGTAAAGAAGATCCCCAAGATCACTCTGGCTGAGCTCCAGAGATGCAGAAGGGAGATGGGAGAAAGTTCCACAAAGTCAACTATCACTGCAGCCCTCCACCAGGAGCTGCCTTTATGGCAGAGTGGCCCGATGGAAGGCTCTCCTCAGTGCAAGACATATGAAAGCCCGCATAGAGTTTGCTCAAAAACACATGAAGGACTCCCAGACAATGACAAATAACATTCTCTGGTCTGATGAGACAAAGATAGAACTTTCTGGTGATAATTCTAAGTGGTATGTGTGGAGAAAACCAGGCACTGCTCATCACCTGCCCAATACAATCCCAACAGTGAAACATGGTGGTTGCAGCATCATGCTATGGGGGTGTTTTTCAGCTGCAGGTACAGGAGGACTGGTTGCAACTGAAGGAAACATGAATGTGGCCATGTACAGAGTTATCCTGGATGAAAACCTGTTCCAGAGTGCTCTGGACCTCAGACTTAGCCAGAATTGATTAAAGCGCTTTACTCTGCAATCAAACCTCTACTATGGGCCATACAGGTATTTATAGATTTACTATTCTATACCCTGTATGGCCATAGTAGAGGTCTGATAACTCCAAAGTGGTGACAGATTCCCTTTAACACATTCAATTGTGGAAATTATTCTTATTCCAAGATCTATTGATTAAAATGTACTTTGCTTGTGGGACGACCCTCTTAAACACTACAGCAGTTTAGAGAATACATATTTTTAAAAGTCAGTTATGTGTGTAAACAGGGTGCGACAGATCAGTCTAGGGCATGTCAAACTCATCCACATTATGGTTGCCTTCAAAAAGCTGCTTGTAATTGTAAGGTCTCATGCAGACGTCCTTGCAACATGGTACAAACAATGTACAGAATGGCCAGGGACTATAAGAGAGCTGTCCCTGGGTAGTAGGGCTAAGAGAGCTGTCCCCGGATAGTAGGGCTAAGAGAGCTGTTCATGTGTAGTAGGGCTAAGAGAGCAGCCCCTGGGTAAAAGGGCTAAGAGAGCTGTCCCTGGATAACAGGGCTAAGAGGGTTGCCCCTGGATAACAGGGCTAAGAGGGCTGTCCCTGGGTAGTAGGGCTTGGAGAGATGTCCCTAGGTAATATGGCTAAGAGAGCTGTCTCGGGGTAGGAGGGCGGTAGCAACTCACTCGGGAAAATAGCTAACACACTAAAACTGCAACTGACCCTGCCGGTTCCTGTACAGACTACAGATCCTGACCCTGCAGTCCCTAGTGGTTCCAGCGTGAGCTAAGACAGCCCTAACCACAGACTAGACAAAAGCAACTCGGACCTATGCTGCCTGAAAGGTCGTCGAGCGCTTCATGTTTCTCCTAAAGAACAGTAGGGCAGAGCAGAGTGAAAATTACCTACAGAAGGGAAAGTATAAAACCAAAAGAAATTAACTGGAATCAAGTTGGTATGCATGCAAAATAGAAGCATGTTCAGACTGGCCTAGAAACAGACGAAAACCAAAACAGAAAAAAAATAAATGAAATAAATAAATAAATACCCTGCTGTAAACAAATAAGTAAAAGCAATAGTGCATATAAATAACATTGGGTACCTAGTAAACGCCATTTTTGATCACAAAAGGCATAGAAGCCATCCCACCAACATCAAGGTGTACCCAACCTTGGGATGGTCCCAACCTCTAATATTAAAACCTTACTCTGTAACATAGTGACATCCTGTGTGAATAAGGGCTGAGAAGGACCGGGTCCCAAGGAAGGGAAAGTGTGATGGAATACAAAGAGATCCCAGAGGGAGTAAAACAAACCATGAAATACAAAATAATGGATTAAGTACGTACTGATAGAGAATATGCCACCTACTTCCTAAAAAGATACAGAAGATAGGTGCAGGGTAAAGAACATAAACAGAAAAAAAGATAAACTCAAGCTGGTCTTTCACTGACTGGCTTAAACTAAAGCACTATGACTGGACATCCAAATTAGACTATCACCAGAAGGTGGAAAGTATAAAAAGCTGCACCCGAAAGTTGATAGGACAGACAAATGTGTAAATAAAAACATGTTACCCTAAAAAAACTGAAGCAAGGATAACAGAAACTAAACACCCAGAGAAAAGGTGTATCTGCTGTGGCTCGGCGGACAGAGAAGCTGACCACAAAGCACACGCTCATCGGTTCGAATCCAGATGCATGGCACATGGCTAAGAGAGTTGTCCCTGGATAGGAGGGCTAAAAGAGCTATCTCTGGATAGCAGGGCTAAGAGAGTTGTCTCTGGGTAGCATGGCTAAAAGTGCAGTTTCTGGGTAGTAGGGCTAAGACAGCTGTGCCTGAGTAGTAGGGCTAAGACAGATGTCCCTGGGTAGTAGGGCTAAAAGAGCTATGAGGAAAGAAAGATATATCCAGCTCACCTGCATGTAATGTTCAGGCAGTTTGGAGCAAGGGAAAAACAATCCAATAAGAAGAAAAAAGTCCAGCTTCATGAACGTCCAGTATATTTATTTGTGGATGAGTACAAAAAAATGTATTATAAATAAGGGTGTTACGCACCTGAAACGTGTAGATGTTTTAACCATTTCTTTCTCATGATATTTTAATTGTCAGGTCTTGTACCTACCAGCTCTGGTGCACCAGGTGGCAGCTCTTCCCTTTGAGCTATTCAGCTCGCTGGACAGTTCCTTGCTAATCTAGATACTAGTACTTGTGTTGTTCCTGATTGGCTTCACCCTGTAATCTCCTAATTGAACACCCTACTTAAACTGACATTGCACTTCCTTCCTTGCGATTCCTGACTACGCAACCTGCTTATCCTTCAAACTATACTGCTGCTCGTGTGTACCGACCTCTGGCTGATTCCTGACTACGCTACCTGCCAGTGCTGCACCTACTCTAACCAAGATCAGTTCACAACATTAATCTTCGCACAGCTTTTTGTACTCATCCACAAATAAAGATTCCAGCACGTTCATGAAGCTGTACTTTTTTCTTCCTGTCCCTAGAGAGAGCTGTCCTTAGGTAGTAGGACTAAGAGACAGTGCTCAATGGAAATTTCAGTAGTTTAGAAATTCTTCTGTAACAAATGATATCAGTGTGTTTTGCAACAATAAGATTTTACCCATCATGAGATGTTTCTTGTGTGGCATCTTGGTAATGGGACACCTTTTTGTAGGCCATCAGTTGAACCAGCTGATATTATTTTTCACTAAGTGGCAGGATTGCTTTCTAATTACTGATAGAATTCAGCTGGTGTCATGACTTTTCATGGCTTTTTGCACCTCTTTCTTCATGTGTTCCAAACTTTTTCCCTGTGTTATTTCTTATTATTTCACATGACTTAAAGGGGTTGTCCGGTCAAAAGTGATAAATCGGCAGTCACTCTGTGTGACTGCAGACTTATGAATCCCCCCAGCGCAGGCACTGTGTGCTGCAGGGATTCGCCGGTATGAGACCCGGTAATGGAGGGTATGTATGTGTTATACATACCCCCGGCCAGTGGGCGCGGCCTCACTCTATACACTTGTATTGAGCGAGGCCGCGCCTTCTAGTCGGATGTGTCCACTGGCCATCCGCATCACTAGACGGGGCGCAGCCTTGCTGCATACAAGTGTATGGAGCAAGGTGGCGTTGAATGGCCGGGGGAATGTATAATGTATACATAGCCTCCGATCCTGGGTTTCTTACCGGCAAATACCCGCAGCGCATAGTGCGGATTCATGAGTCACACAAAGTGACTGCAGACTTATCACTTTTGACTGGACAACCTCTTAAATTTATGGATATTTATGGTTTGATTTCTTTGCCTGTGTAGATTAGATGAATTGTTACCAACATCTGGTAAGAATTTCATGTTAATAGCACGTTCAAAAATATATTTACTTAGAAAATTGGCGATGTGTTCAATACTTATTTCACCCGCTGTAGCTCTCATATACAGCTGTATAGTATAAAGGAGGTATTCAGTGCTGCTCACCATTATTGGCACAGCTTCATTTTTTTCATAGACTGTACAAAATCTTCAGAAATAAATGGAAATGTACCAAAGTTATATCCTCAGGATTTTTTAATTAGTGGTCCAAAGTAATACAACAATAAAACATTGTTTTTCAACTTACATGTTACAATTTCAAAGAAGAAACAGCATGTGCAGCATTAAAGGCACCCCTAATTAACACTTGGTTGCACACCCTTTGGCATTGCTGACAGCCTCCAAATGTTTCTTGTAGCCATCTATAAGTTTCTTGCACTTCTCAGTTGGAATTTTCTCCCACTCTTCCTTTGCAGTTTGTTCAAGCTCTTGAATGTTTGCAGGGTTCTATTTCCCAATGGCAGATTTCAGCTCGCCCCAAAATTTTCAATGGGATTGAGGTCAGGATTCATTGCCGGCCATTTTTAAACAGTCCATTTTTTCTTTTTCAACCATTCCAGTGTACGTTTGGATATGTGCTTTGGGTCATTTCTTGCTGGAGGACCCATGATCTTAGACTCAAACCAAGTTTTCTTACACTGAGTAGAACATTTCGCTCTAAAATCTCTTGATAATTCTCTGATTTCATAATTCCTGTGATACAATCAAGGCCTCCAGTACCAGACATAGCAAAGCAGCCCAATAGTATTATGGATCCTCCACCATGCTTAACTGTTGGTGAGGTGTTCTTTTCCTTATAAGCTTCACTGCACCATTTGTAAACAAACTGTTGCTGTGCATTGCCAAAAAGTTCTATTTGTTTTTCATCTGTCCACAGAACATTTTCCCAGAAGGATTGTGGTTTGTCGAGGTACTTTTTGGAAAAGATCAGTGGTTCCATTTTATGTCTTTTCTTCAGCAATGGTTTCTTCCTTGGCCTTTGCCCATAATGCTCTGCTTAGTTTAGTGTGCAGCGTAGCGTATGTGTTGAAACCATGACCCCAAACCATTCCAGGTTGGCCTTCAGGTCTTTGAATGTTTGACGTGGTGTTTTTTTTCACTATTCACATCAACCTTCGAAGACATCTCAATTTTCCTCTTTCTGCCACGTCCAGGGAGGTTCTTGACGGTTCCATGCTTGGCAAACTTCTTAATAACATTTCGAACTGTTGAAACTGGGTTACCGAAGGTCTTTGGAGATGGCCTTATACCCTTTGGAAGTCTTGTGTTTGCTAATAATAGCAGTTCTGATGTCCTCAGACAGCTCCTTTGTCTTCACAATTGTGACAAAGGAACAGGGACTGCCATGTGGTTTTTTAAAACACTGAAATTATCATTCATTGGCTAATTCATGTCACATGGGCAATTAATCACAGGTAAATCTGTTTTGTGATTTACCACAGTCGAGTCAAAATGTGTTTCCATAGTAAATTAATGTAAAGGGTGCCAATACCAGTGTTGGCAAGCTTTAGGTTTTTCTATTTTTTCCTCTCATTGTTTGTTTTTAAATTATTGTTTATCATTTGCGCTTTTGTATTTAACACGAATGCTCTATACAAAAAAATTGTTTTACTCTATTCATATTTTTCAGGAGATGTGTACTTAAACTTCATGGGGGCCAAAAACAATGAGCAGGACTGTATATATGACATACACAGCTGTATAATATAGAGGCGGTATAAAGGTGACATACAACTGTATGATATAGAGGAGGTATATAAGTGACATATAGACATATACATGGCTGTAAAATATAGAGGAGTTATATAGGTGTTATACAGCTGTATAATGTAGAGGAGGTATATAGGTGAAATACAGCTGTATGATATGGATGAAGTATATAAGTGACATATACAGTTTTATAATAGAGGAAGTACAGGTGCATCTCACTAAATTCTGAATATCATCAAAAAGTTAATTTATTTCAGCTCTTCAATACAAAAAGTGAAATTCATATATTATATAGAGTCATTACAAACAGAGTGATCTATTTCAAGTGTTTATTTCTGTTAACGTTGATGATTATGGCTTACAGCCAACGAAAACACAAAAGTCATTATCTCAGTAAATTAGAATACTTTATAACATTTATAAAATAATTAACAAAAAACACCTGCAAAGGCTTCCTAAGCCTCTAAAAAGGTCCCTTAGTCTGTTTCAGTAGGCACCACAATCATGGGGAAGACTGCTGACTTGACAGATGGCAGTCATTGACACACTCCACAAGGTCCAAGAGTTCCAATGTTCATTTGGAAATCAAGGTCCCAGAGTCTGGAGGAAGAGTGGAGTGGCTTGAGGTCTAGTGTGAAGTTTCCACAATCAGTGATGGTTTGGGGAGCCATGTCATCTGCTGGTCCACTGTGTTTCACCAAGACCAAAGTCGGCGCAGCCGTCTACCAGGAAATTTTAGAGCACTTCATGCTTCCCCCTGCCGACAAGCTTTTTGAAGATGCAAATTTCATTCTCCAGCAGGAGTTGGCACCTGTCCACATTGTCAAAAGTTCCAATACCTGGTTTAAAAACAACAGTATCACTGTGCTTGATTGGCCAGCAAACTCGCCTGACCTTAACCCCATAGATAATCTATGGGTATTGTCAAGAGGGAGATGAGAGACACCAGACCCAACAATGCAGACGAGCTGAAGGCTGCTATCAAAGCAACCTGGGCTTCCATAACACCTCAGCAGTGCCACAGGCTGATCGCCTCCATGCCACGCCGCATTGATGCAGTAATTGATGCAAAAGGAGCCCCGACCAAGTATTGAGTGCATTTACTGAACTTACATTTCAGTAGGCCCACATTTCGGATTTTAAAACATTTTTCAAGCTGTTGTTATAAAGTATTCTAATTTACTGAGAAAATGACTTGATTGTGTGTTTCTTCACTCTTCCTCCAGACTCTGGGACCTTGATTTCCAAATGAAAATTGGGACTCAGAAACATTGTGGACATCTGTCAAGTCAGCAGTCTTCCCCATGATTGTGGAGCCTACTGAAACAGACAAAGGGACCTTTTTAAACGCTTAAGAAGCCTTTGCAGGTGTTTTTTGTTAATTATTCTAATTTACTGAGATAATGACTTTTGTGTTTTCATTGGCTGTAAGCCATAATCATCAACATTAACAGAAATAAACACTTGAAATAGATCACTCTGTTTGTAATGACTCTATATAATATATGAGTTTCCCTTTTTGTACTGACGAACTGAAATAAATTAACTTCTTGATGATTGTAGCATCGGCGTCTCTGCCCCGTTCTAGGCAGAGACGCCGTCCCTCTCACCTCCCCGCTCCTGGCGCGGCGTCCTCCAGCGCTTCTCTCCCCGCTGCTTCCGGCACGCGCTCCTTCCCCGGCAGTGTGCTTAGGGCGTGCGCGCGCGCTCCCCCTCTCTTAAAGGGACCGCGCGCGCCGTCCTAAGGAGTCCCCGGCCAATTGCCGGAGGACCTCCCATATAAAAGGCACCTCCTCCAAAATGGAGGTGCCCGAGCAATGTTGTAGCACTGTTCACTACTCTGCTTCAGCCCTCAGGTCCCGTTGCCAGTTACCTGCCAGATTCCTGCCAGTCTGCTGTCTAATTCCTGCCTGATATCCTGCTACCTGCCTGCTAGCCTGAGGTCCGACGGTCTGCCCTCCAACTCCTGTCAGTCAGTCTAAGGACCAGCTTGCCCGCTCACCTGGGAGCGCACATCTTCTACCTGCCTGCTTGCCTGAGGTCCGACGGTCTGCCTTCCAACTCCTGTCAGTCTGTCTAAGGACCAGCTTGCCTGCTCACCTGGGAGCGCTCATCTGCTGCCTGTCTGCTAGCCTACCAGGAGGCTCTGCCGTCACGTGCTGTGACCACCCACCTGTCCAGAGACTCCTGCCCGCTCACCTGGGAGCGCTCATCTGCTACCTGTCTGTTGGTCTTCCTGGAGGCTCCGCCGTCACATGCTGTGACCACCCGTTTATCCAGAGACTCTCACCTGCTCACCTGGGAGCTCACGTCTATCATCTGCCGCCACAGGTCGTACCAATCCTTTACCCAGAGACTGCCCCGGTCACTTGCCGTGACCTCCTGCCCGTTCATCCAGAGACTGCCCCGGTCACTTGCCGTGACCTCCTGCCCGTTCATCCAGAGACTGCCCCGGTCACTTGCCGTGACCTCCTGTCCGTTCATTCAGAGACTGTCCCAGTCACCTGCTGTGACTGCCTGCCCGTCTACCCTGGTCGCCACCCGCTCCCTTACAAGGATCGCCCCCTTGTATAGTAGCTCAGAGGTTCCGCCTCCCAGACCCGTTACAATGATATTCTAATTTAGTGAGAGGCACCTGTATATAGGTTGCATAAAGCTGTATAGAGCTACTATATAGAGCAGGTATATAGGTCTCACATACAGCTGTATAGTATAGAAAATGTATATATGACATACGGCAGCATAGAGATGATACTGAATGCCGTGGGACTCTATGAGCTGTCCCAGGCCGAAGGAGTAGATGGAGAAGAGCAGGGGTCCTAGAACTGAACCTAGGGGGACACTGACAGATAGGGAGCGAGATGAGGAGGTGGTGTGTGAGTGGGAGACACTGAATGTCCAGTCTGTTAGGTATGATATGATGCGAAGAGATGAGAGAGTTTGTAGTAAGAGGGAATGGTCCACTGTGTCAAGGCAGATGACAGGTCCAGGAAGAGGAGGACAGAGTAGTGTCGCTTGGATTTGGCAGTTAGTAGGTCGTTGGTGACTTTAGTCAGGGCAGTTTCAGTGGAGTGATGCGGTCAGAAGCCAGACTGTAAGCAGTGAAGAGGGAGCAGGAGGAGAGGTGGAAGGACAGTTCATAATGGATGTGTTGTTCCAGTACTTTTGAGGCGTATGGGAGAAGTGATATGGGGCGATAACTAGTCAGAGAGGATGGGTCAAGGGAGGGCTTCTTGAGGATGGGTGTGATCGAGGCATATTTGAAGCATGAGTGGAAGACACCAGTTGTTAGTGACAGGTTGAAAAGGTGGATTAAGGTTGGGATGAGGATTGTGGTAAGGTTAGGGATGAGGTGGGACGGGATTGGGTCAAGTTTGCAGGTGGTGAGGTGTGATTTGGAGATTAAAGAGGAAACTTGATCGTCCGTAATGGTGGAGAAGCTGGTTTTGGAGAAGGAGGGTTGAGTAGATATGAGGAGGGGCTGTGGGGACTTTAGGCAAAAGCTTTGTCTGATGGTGTCAATCTTCTGCTTGAAGAATGAGGCAAAGTCTTCGGCTGAGATGAGAGGAGAGGGAGGAGGCGCTGGGGGACAGAGGAGAGAATTGAAAGTGTTGAATAGCGGTTTAGGGTTGTGAGACAGGGAGGATATGAGAGATGAGAAGTATGTTTGTTTTGCTGCATATATGACTGGATAATATAGAGGAGGTATATAGGTGACATAAACAGCAGTATAATATAGAGGAGGTGTATAGGTGACATATATGACTGTATAATATAGAGGCGATATATATGTAACTTATACAGTGGCATGTAAAAGTTTGGGCACCCCTGGTCAAAACTGATATTGTGAACAACATAGTTGAAGATGAAATGATCTCTAAAAGATCTAAAGTTAAAGGTGACATTTTCTTTGTATTTTAGGTAAAAAAAAATAGTCTTTTTTTTTTTCATTTTAAAAATTACAAAAAAGGAAAATGTGCCCATGCAAATATTTGGGCACCCTTGGAGATTTATGTGCTCAGATAACTTTGCCCAAGGTTTTATACAGGTGACATATACAGCTGTATAATATAGAGGTATATAGGTGCCATATATGACTGTATAATATAGAGGAGGTATATACGTGACATATACCGCTGTATAATATAGCTCTTGTATAGAGGTGACATTCAGCTGTATAATATAGAGCCAATATATAGGTGACATATACAGATCTATAATATAGAGGAGGTATATAGGTGACAAATCCAGCTGTATGATATAAAGGAGTTATATAGGTGACATACAGCTGTATAATATAGAGCCAGTATATAGGTGATATATACAGCTGTATAATATAGAGCCAGTATATAGGTGATATATACAGCTGTATAATATAGAGACAGTATATAGGTGACATACAGCTGTATAATATAGAGCCAGTATATAGGTAACATACACTGCTGAATAATATAGAGGATGTATATAGGTGACATATACTGCTTGATGTAAAGCGACTTGCTTGGCTCTCAAGAGGCAGACACAGAACACACAGTTCGGGTTAACTTCCTGCAGGTTTATTGTGCGGCATAAACTCCAACAGCGTCCCATAAAAATAAACAGTCCCCCTCGGGATTAACAGAAAAAAAAAAAGATAGCGTATAACAGAGTCCTTTAGCCAGCGAGGCTCTGCATGTTGCAGGTAGCACAGTGAAGTCTCAGCAACACCAGTCCTCTGGTGTTGCTCGCTGGCTTCAGCCCAACTCCCCTCTCCAGACCACACACTACAGCCAGAAAACAAAAATGACTGAGCATTTAAACCTTGCTCCACCACACCCGAGGGGAGGTAGGGGGAATGGCTTCACATATTCCCCCCCTCTGCCCAAAGCCAGGGGTTTGGGCACCTTCCGATACCAGGCATGGAATTCTAGAGAGGGCATTTGCGTTCCCGAGTAACTTCCCGGGCCTATGCTCACCATGAAAGTTAAAGTCCTGAAGACCTAGGAACCATCTAGTTATCCTGGCATTTTTACCCCTCTTTTCCAGCAACCATCTCAAAGAGGCATGGTCTGACACCAACTTAACCTTCCGGCCTAGTAGTTAGTATCTCAGTGTATCTACGGCCCACTTTATGGCTAAACACTCCTTTTCTACTATTGCGTAGTTCTTCTCACCGGATGAAAGCTTCCAGCTCAGATAGAGAATGGGATGTTCTGCTTACACAGTGCTAGCTTCAACTGTTGAAACGCCGTCTGTTTCCTCTGTCCCTTCACCATGGTTGATCTGGTGTCTTTTAGGAGATCCGTCAGCGGCGCAGCCATCATGGCAAAATCCGGGATATACCGCTGGTAATATCCCACCATTCCCAGGAACGCTCTTACTTGCTTCTTGGAGAGCGGTTGCGGCCAGGTCTGGATTGCCTCCACTTTGTTGACTTGCGGCTTTATTTCGCCTCTCCCGATGACATAGCCCAAGTACTTGGCCTCCTCTTTCCCAAAGGCATATTTTCTCGGATTTAAAGTAAATCCCGCCTTCCTCAGCGCATCCACAACAGCCTGTTGTTTAGGTAGATGACTAGCCCAGTCTGGGCTAAAGACTACAATTTTGTCAAGGTAGGCTGCGGCATACTTCTTATGTGGGGCTAGGATCCGATCCTAACCCTCTGGAAGGTGGCTGGGGCCCCCTGTAGTCCGAACGGCATCCGAGTGTATTCAAAGCACCCATCAGGTGTCGAGAAAGCCGTCTTCTCCTTGGCCGTCTGGGACATGGGGGATCAGCTAATAGCCCTTTGTCAGGTCAAGAGTGGTGATGTACCTCGCCGGTCCAAGCCTCTCGATGAGCTCGTCGACGAGGGGCATCGGGTATGCGTCACCCTTGGACACCTCATTTAGCCTGCGGTAGTCATTACAAAACATCCACTCTCTGTTGGGTTTTGGCACAAGGATGATTGGGCTCGACCACCCACTCTTTGACTCCTCTATCACACCGAGGTCTAACATCCTCTTCACCTCGGCCGAGATCACCTCCCGGAGTGTTTCCGGAATCCGGTATGGCTTCAGATTCACTCTTACATGTGGCTCTGTTAGCACGTCATGCTCTACCACCTGACACCTGAGTATGCCCAGGCAACTCTGAGAACAGCTCCCGATTCCGCTGTAGTAGTTCTCAACACTGTTGCTTCTGGGCCGGCGATAGAGTCTCTGCTATAGTGACCTCCTCCACCTTGCCTTCAGGAGTGGCTCCCAGGCAAGGAGTTTCCACAGGTTCCTGGTCCCGCCACAGCTTGAGCAAGTTCACATGGTATATTTAGTGCAGCTTTCTTCGGCCAGGCTGGTGGACTTTATAATTAACCTCGCTAACTTTCTCCACCACCTTGTATGGACTTTGCCATTTAGCCAGGAAGTTGCTCTCGACTGTAGGGATTAGCACCAAAACACGGTCCCCGGGCTGGAACTGCCTATCGGTTATAGACCCTTGCCTGGGCTTCCTGCGCCTGGAGGAAATGCATTTTTACGATTGGCATCACTTTCGCTATTCTTTCCTGCATCTGTGTGACATGTTCAATGATGCTCCGGTGTTGGCGTAACCTCAGCTTGCCAAGTTTCGTTAGCAATGTCCAGGAGCCCTCGTGGATATCGCACATACAGGAGCTCAAATGGATAAAAACCCGGTAGTGGCTTGTGGAAACTCCCTTACCGAGAGGAGCAGGAAGGGCAGGAGGTAGTCCCAGTCATGTGCATCCTTCTCTACGACTTTCTTGAGCATCGCTTTCAGGGTCTTGTTAAAGCGCTCTACTAAGCCGTCTGTCTGCGGATGGTAAACGGAGGTTTGCAGCTGGGTAATCTGGAGGACCTTGCACAGCTACTTTGTTACCTTGCTCATGAACGGGGTCCGTTAGGATTTCCTTCGGCAGACCTGTCCTGGCAAATATATGGACAAGTTCCCTGGCTATGCATTTACTTGATGAGTTTCTTAGCGGTAAAGCTTGTGGATATCGGATCGCATAATACATAATCACCAGAATGTATTGGTGGCCTCGGGCTGATTTGACTAAGGGCCCTACTAGATCCGTGGCAATCCTCTCAAAGGGGATCTCTATTACCGGTAGTGGAACTAATGGACTATGGAAGTGGGAAGAGGGAGCGGTTATTTGGCAGGTGGGGCAGGATCTACAATATTTCAGAATTTCTCGGTAACACCCTGGCCAATAAAACCTTCTTAATATCCTCTCCTGAGTTTTCTCGACCCCTAGGTGTACCCCCAGAACCATCTGCACGCTGATGACACCCAGATCTACCTCTCTGGCCCACACGTCACCTCTCTGCTGTCCAGAATCCCAGCATGTCTAGCAGCCATATCCTCCTCCTTCTTCTCCCGCTACCTCAAGCTCAATGTGGACAAAACTGAACTCATTATCTTTCCCCCATCTCGCATATCTTCCCCACCTGATCTATCTATCACAATAAACGACATCACTCTTTCCACTGTACCGACAATCCGCTGCCTCGGAGTAACCCTTGACTCTGCCCTGTCCTTCAAACCCCACATCCAAGCTCTCGCCACCACCTGTCGCCTCCAGCTCAAAAACATTTCCAGAATCCGTCCTTTCCTCAACCCTAACTCTACTAAACTGCTTGTGCATGCCCTCATCATCTCCCGCCTCGACTATTGCAATATCCTCCTCTGTGGCCTCCCTGCTAACACTCTCGCACCCCTCCAGTCCATCCTCAACTCTGCTGCACGACTCGTTCATCTCTCACCTCGCTATTCCTCTGCTAAGCCCCTTTGCAAATCGCTTCACTGGCTCCCAATTGCCCAGCGCATCCAGTTCAAACTACTAACACTGACCTACAAAGCCATCCATAACCTCTCTCCTCCGTACATCTCTGAACTAATCTCCCGATATATTCCCTCACGTAACCTCCGGTCCTCCCACGACCTCCTTCTCTCCTCCACACTTATCCGTTCCTCACGCAATCGCCTCCAAGATTTCTCCCGAATATCCCCCATCCTATGGAATTCTGTGCCTCAACACGTCCGATTATCCACCACATCCGGATCCTTCAGACGGAACCTGAAAACCCATCTCTTCAAGAAAGCTTACAGCCTGCAATGACCCCGCTGCCTCCTCAACAACGCCGAAGCTACTACTACTGCAACCCCCCAACCTACTGTCTCCTCCCTATTCCCGTAGAATGTAAGCCCGCAAGGGCAGGGTCCTCTTCCCTCCGTACCAGTCTATCATTGTTACTTTGTTTACTGTAGTGATATTCTTATTTTGTATGTAACCCCCTTATGTACAGCGCCATGGAATCAATGGCGCTATATAAATTAATAATAATAATAATAATATCTAGTACCCTCCTTCCGTATGGGCCCGACACTAACAGCTGTTCCACTATCTCACCGCCCCTTAGTTTGGCCACCCGATATAACAACTCCCCCTGCATTGCAAAGTGGGGGAACTTGGTGTCGGCCCCCGGCTATTGGGAAACCCCATTATATACAGTAACCTGGTCAAACGCCCCCTATGAGTACAGGTCTCGAACTTGAGCAGTCCCAAAGTTCTCTCCACACACATCTAACTCAGGGAGGTCGGCCTCCTCGGTCACTGTCTCGCCCTCATCGCCGGCAAGGATGCACAGTGGGAACTCATCCACTTGAGACTTCGTCTGGGGTTCTTCTCCAGGGACCTGGCTTTTGCCCAGGCTACTTAGTCCGGTTCCCTTTCCCACAAGTCCCAAAAAAAAGAAAAATCACGGCCCAGTATGACGGGATGTATCAGGTCCTTAACCACCACCTCGTGGGACTGGGCACCACAGTCTGTTCCCACTGTCACTGTGGCCACGGGATAGTGGTTGGCGTCCCCATAGATGCATCGAACGCCCACAGTTCTGGAAGGGACCAACTGGTGGGGAAGGGTAGCTCTGATTAAGTCCAACAGCCCAAGCACCTTTACTCCATTAATGAACATGGCACACGCCTGCGGCCCCTCGCTGGGTCGACAGTCCACACTGCAGGCTGGATAAGCATAATAGGAGACCCGTCTGCCTAGGCTGCAGTTCATGGGCTCAGGGGACATATGACATCGGGCGGCAACGTGTCCAGGGTTGTGACACCATCAACAGACTATATCTTTAATAATCGTCCTTGCGGCACCTTCAGTGGAAGTGGGACGCCCCCCAGTGGTGACTCTAGACCCCTTCTGTGGTGAACCCACCCCCTTTTGGGTATCCCAGTACGGGGAAGTGACTGTATTCGGTTTCCCAAGGGATTTCTCAACCACCTGGTACCTCTCTTCCATACCGATGAAGTCATCTGTATTATGGGGATCGCCCTGGGCAACCCAAGTCTCCCGTTGCAGGTAGCACAGTGAAGTCTCAGCAACACCAGTCCTCCGGTGTTGCTCTCTGGCTTCAGCCCAACACAGCCTAGAGACTTCCCTCTCCAGACCACACACACACTACAGCCAGGAAACAAAAATGACTGAGCATTTAAACCTTGCTCCGCCACATCCTGAGGGGAGGTAGGGGGAATGGCTTCCCACCCTCTTTGCCATTCCCATAAACCCACACCCTTTAAGAGAGTTAACCCCCAGCATATAACATGCTGGCAGAAATTTAGAAGTTTTAGTTCACACAGGAGAGCAACCTGAGTGACACATATATACGAGGGGAGGTAACACCAGTGACTCTGTCACAAGCTGTATAATATAGAAGAGGTATATAGGTGACATATACAGCTGTATATTATTGAGGTATATAGGTAACATATACAGCTGTATAATATAGAGCCAGTATATAGATGGCATATACAGCTGTATAATATAGAGGAGGTATATAGGTTACATATACAGCTCTATAGTATAGAGGAATGCTATTGGTGACATATACAGCTGTATAATATAGAGGAGGCATTTAGGCGACATATGCAGCTGTATAATATAGAGCCAGTCTATAGATTATATATACAGCTGTATAATATAGAGGATGTACAGTGGGGAAAAAAAAGTATTTAGTCAGCCACCAATTGTGCAAGTTCTCCCACTTAAAAAGATGAGAGGCCTGTAATTGACATCATAGGTAGACCTCAACTATGAGAGACAAAATGAGAATACAAATCCTGAAAATCACATTGTCTGATTTGGAAAGAATTTTTTTTCAAATTTTGGTGGAAAATAAGTATTTGGTCAATTACAAACAAGCAAGATTTCTGGCTCTCATAGACCTGTAACTTCTTCTTTAAGAGGCTCCTCTGTCCTCCACTCATTACCTGTAGTACTGGCACCTGTTTAAACTTGTTATCAGTATAAAAGACAGCTGTCCGCAACCTCAATCAGCCACACTCCAAACTCCACTATGGTGAAGACCAAAGAGCTGTCGAAGGACACCAGAAACAAAATTGTAGCCCTGCACCAGGCTGGGAAGACTGAATCTGCAATAGGCAAGCAGCTTGGTATGAAGAAATCAACTGTGGGAGCAATAATTAGAAAATGGAAGACATACAAGACCACTGATAATCTCCCTCGATCTGGGGCTCCACACAAGATCTCACCCCGTGGGGTCAAAATGATCTCAAGAATGGTGAGCAAAAATCCCAGAACCACACAGGGGGACCTAGTGAATGATCTGCAGAGAGCTGGGACCAACGATACACAGGCTACCATCAGTAACACACTACGCCGCCAGGGACTCAGATCCTGCAGTGCCAGACGTGTCCCCCTGCTTAAGCCATTACATGTCCGGGCCCGTCTGAAGTTTGCTAGAAAGCATTTGGATGATCCAGAAGAGTATTGGGAGAATGTCATATGGTCAGATGAAACCAAAGTAGAACTGTTTGGTAGAAACACAACTCGCGGTGTTTGGAGGAGAAAGATTGCTGAGTTGCATCCAAAGAATACCATACCTACTGTGAAACATGGGGGTGGCAACATCATGATTTGGGGCTGTTTCTCTGCCAAGGGACCAGGACGACTGATCCATGTACATGAGAGAATGAATGGGGTTATGTACCATGAGATTTTGAGTGCAAACCTCCTTCCAAGGGCATTGAAGATGAAACATGGCTGGGTCTTCCAGCATGACAATGATCCCAAGCACACCGCCAGGGCAACGAAGGAGTGGCTTCGTAAGAAGCACTTCAAGGTCCTGGAGTGGCCTAGCCAGTCTCCAGATCTAAACCCTACAGAAAACCTTTGGAGGGAGTTGAAAGTCTGTGCTGCCCAGCGACAACCCAAAAACATCACTGCTCTAGAGGAGATCTGCATGGAGGAATGGGCCAACATACCAGCAACAGTGTGTGCCAATCTTGTGAAGACTTACAGAAAATGTTTGACCTCTGTCATTGCCAACAAAGGATATATAACAAAGTATTGAGATGAACTTTTGTAATTGACCAAATACTTATTTTCCACCAAAATTTGAAAAAAAATTCTTTCCAAATCAGACAATGTGATTTTCAGGATTTATTTGGGAGAACTTGCACAATTGGTGGCTGAATAAATAATTTTTCCCCACTGTATATAGGTGACAAATACAGCTGTGTAATATAGAGGAGGTATATAGGTGACATATACCGCTGTATAATATAGAGGATGCATATAGGTGACATATACTGCTCTATAGTATAGAGGAATGCTATCGGTGACATATACAGCTGTATAATATAGAGGAGATATATAGGTGACATATACAGCTGTATAATATAGAGGAGGTATATAGGTGACACATACAGCTGTATAATATACAGGAGGTATACAAGTGATATATACAGCTGTATGATATAGAGGAGGTATATAGGTGACATACAGCTGTATAATATAGAGGATGTATATAGGTGACATATACAGCTGTATGATATAGAGGATGTATATAGGCAACATATACAGCTGTATGATATAGAGGATGTATATAGGCGACATATACAGCTGTATGATATAGAGGATGTATATAGGTGACATATACAGCTGTATGATATAGAGGATGTATATAGGTGACATATACAGCTGTATGATATAGAGGATGTATATAGGTGACATATACAGCTGTATGATATAGAGCAGGGTTCCCCAACTCCAGTCCTCAAGGCCCACCAACAGGTCATGTTTTCAGGATTTCCTTAGTAATTCCATCACCTGTGCAATACTAAGGAAATCCTGAAAACATGACCTGTTGGTGGGCCTTGAGGACTGGAGTTGGGGAACCCTGATATAGAGGCTGTATATAGGTGACATATACAGCTGTATAATATAGAGGATGTATATAGGTGACATATACAGCTGTATGATATAGAGGATATATACAGCTGTATGATATAGAGGAGGTATATAGGTGACATATACAGCTGTATGATATAGAGGATGTATATAGGTGACATATACAGCTGTATGATATAGAGGATGTATATAGGTGACATATACGGCTGTATATTAGAGGTATATAGGTGACATATACGGCTGTATATTAGAGGTATATACGGCTGTATAGTAGAGGTATATAGGTGACATATACGGCTGTATAGTAGAGGTATATAGGTGACATATACGGCTGTATAGTAGAGGTATATAGGTGACATATACGGCTGTATAGTAGAGGTATATAGGTGACATATACGGCTTGTAAGGCAGCGCTCGTCATCATACTGGGGGTAACTCGCTTCGCTGCGTCAATCAATGCACACGTGCAATGTCTTTACGTTTTTCACACAGTGTTGCAGTTTATTATGGCACTTCATAAACCGCTGTTCACACACAGTTCATCTTAGTCCGCCACCGGCAGGTTTACACACATAAACAATTCATGAGCCAAGTGGCACACCGGCCCACTTGCTCCAGGGTACAGCTTACGGCAAGGTAATAAAGTAGCAATGTTCATATCACAATGTCCATATAGCACCGGGTATTACCTTTGCCAGGTATAGCTGTCTCAGTCCGTTACTCTTCCACCACTGTGGCTCCGCGGCTTCCCAGGTAGGGGTCTCCAGCCGTCGTTCCCTCAAAGGCCACTGACATCCACACAGGATCTAGGCTCTGCCTTCCAGGACTCTTACTCAAGCCAGCTCTCCCTCAAAGGCCACTGACATCCGCACAGGATCCAGGCTCGACCTTTCAGGTACCAGGCTTCACTTCAAAGCTGCTGCCTTCCAAGGCCACTAGCATCCGCACAGGATCTAGTCTTTGCCTTCAGGCTGCCAGGATTCACGGTATCCCACACACATGGGGAACAGGCCTCACGCCTCTCACACCGAACACACCTGTCTCAAATTAAGCAGGTTTATATATGCTGTGCACAGACAGCCTCATACTGACAGGACCTTGCTGATGTCACAGTCATGTGATCAGTCAGCTGTGTGTATAGGTCCTGTGTGCTGTCCCAGTCATGTATACAGAGCTTTACTGTGCATGCAGGACCTGGGTGATGTCACAGTCATGTGACCAGTCAGATAAAGGGGAAGGTACATGGTCCAGTAAGCACATCCTGGACCATTTACAGTAATGCTAGCAACCTGCTGCATTACAGGCTGTATAGTAGAGGTATATAGGTGACATATACGGCTGTATAATAGAGGTATATAGGTGACATATACGGCTGTATAGTAGAGGTATATAGGTGACATACGGCTGTATAGTAGAGGTATATAGGTGACATATATGGCTGTATAGTAGAGGTATATAGGTGACATATACGGCTGTATAATAGAGGTATATAGGTGACATATATGGCTGTATAGTAGAGGTATATAGGTGACATATACGGCTGTATAGTAGAGGTATATAGGTGACATATACGGCTGTATAATAGAGGTATATAGGTGACATATACGGCTGTATAATATAGAGGAGGTATATAGGTGACATATACAGCTGTATGATATAGAGAGGAGGTATATAGCTGACATATACAGCTGTATAATATAGAGGATGCATATAGGTGACATATACTGCTCTATAGTATAGAGGAATGCTATCGGTGACATATACAGCTGTATAATATAGAAGAGGTATATAGGTGACATATACAGCTGTATAATATAGAGAGGAGGTATATAGCTGACATATACAGCTGTATAATATAGAGGAGATATATAGGTGACATATACAGCTGTATAATGTAAAGGAGGTATATAGGCGACACATACAGCTGTATAATATAGAGGAGGTATATAGGTGACACATACAGCTGTATAATATAGAGGAGGTATATAGGTGATATACAGCTGTATAATATAGAGGAGGTATACAAGTGATATATACAGCTGTATGATATAGAGGAGGTATATAGGTGACATATACAGCTGTATGATATAGAGGATGTATATAGGTGACATATACAGCTGTATGATATAGAGGATGTATATAGGCGACACATACAGCTGTATAATATAGAGGAGGTATATAGGTGACACATACAGCTGTATAATATAGAGGAGGTATATAGGTGATATACAGCTGTATAATATAGAGGAGGTATACAAGTGATATATACAGCTGTATGATATAGAGGAGGTATATAGGTGACATATACAGCTGTATGATATAGAGCAGGGTTCCCCAACTCCAGTCCTCAAGGCCCACCAACAGGTCATGTTTTCAGGATTTCCTTAGTAATTCCATCACCTGTGCAATACTAAGGAAATCCTGAAAACATGACCTGTTGGTGGGCCTTGAGGACTGGAGTTGGGGAACCCTGATATAGAGGATGTATATAGGTGACATATACAGCTGTATAATATAGAGGATGTATATAGGTGACATATACAGCTGTATGATATAGAGGATGTATATAGGTGACATATACAGCTGTATGATATAGAGGAGGTATATAGGTGACATATACAGCTGTATGATATAGAGGATGTATATAGGTGACATATACAGCTGTATGATATAGAGGAGGTATATAGGTGACATATACAGCTGTATGATATAGAGGATGTATATAGGTGACATATACAGCTGTATGATATAGAGGATGTATATAGGTGACACATACAGCTGTATAATAGAGGTATATAGGTGACATATACGGCTGTATAGTAGAGGTATATAGGTGACATATACGGCTGTATAGTAGAGGTATATAGGTGACATATACGGCTGTATAGTAGAGGTATATAGGTGACATATACGGCTGTATAGTAGAGGTATATAGGTGACATATACGGCTGTATAATAGAGGTATATAGGTGACATATACGGCTGTATAGTAGAGGTATATAGGTGACATATACGGCTGTATAGTAGAGGTATATAGGTGACATATATGGCTGTATAGTAGAGGTATATAGGTGACATATACGGCTGTATAATAGAGGTATATAGGTGACATATATGGCTGTATAGTAGAGGTATATAGGTGACATATACGGCTGTATAGTAGAGGTATATAGGTGACATATACGGCTGTATAATAGAGGTATATAGGTGACATATACGGCTGTATAATAGAGGTATATAGGTGACATATACGGCTGTATAATAGAGGTATATAGGTGACATATACGGCTGTATAATAGAGGTATATAGGTGACATATACGGCTGTATAATAGAGGTATATAGGTCTCATATACGGCTGCACAGTACAGTTACATGAGTCTGGCCTTTCGCTGATGTTCATACACGATAACAGAAGTACAACAGTTTGGCTCCATGTTCCCCCATTTCCCCTCCACATAACATCACATAGTAGGAGGGACTGTTAGACATAGTTGCCATTTGTGGAATTAGTAACATTCTTGGTTGCCATGGACACCGCCGACCTCACTTTCCGGCACAGTTGTGTACTTACTTGTTGCCTTGTGTGTCCGCTGCCTGGATGTAGAAATACCGTGCAGGAAGCGCAGCCTCCCCCCGCAGCCCCGGACCCCATACTCTGCTGAGCTCCGCACTCACAGCCGGGGGGCTCTCGGTGCCGCTCAGGGGGGCTGCTATAGCGGCTACTACCAGGAGCTGCCAGAACATGGGCAACACTCAGTGCAGCCGGAGCGTGGGGCGGGAGAGTAGGAGCTGCTGTGCAGCCTCCAGATGTGCGCAGTGTGCGGGGAGATGGGAGGAGGCGGAGATCAGCGGCTGCTGTGCGCTGCTGCTCCTGCTGGGGACATCCCTGCCGGCAGGCACTCATAATGTCTGCAGAATTTACCTCAGCTGTCGGCTCCATGGTGTGGAGTCTGCCTCTCACAGCCGGGATCATCCAGGCAAACAAGTTTCAAGGGACCTCAGACTATGTTCACACCAGTTTATTGAGTTTGTTTTTAGCAAACCTGAAACGCATGCAAAACTCTTCCACTTCATATCTGTGGCAGCTCCACTAGGGAATGTTCACTGTTTGGAGCAGAAAATCTCCAACTCCTCCCTCCAAGGTTCCACTCCAAAAATTCAGCAAGACCATTCCGAGCCCATCCATTATTTCTGCCTGCTTTGGTGTGAATACCCCTCAAATAGTGACTTTATGATTTGTAACATTCATTTACCAGTTTGCGCCTTTTTTCTAGTTGTCTTTCGTGGTTCTGTTTTCCGATTGTTCCTTCACTGGCTTTTCCCGATGTTTTACATTCACTAATTGCTGCTTTTTGAAAAAGTTGCTAAATTTGATTCAACACTCCTCCCCACCCGAAACACAACTCTCCTCCCCACCCCAGACACAACTCCCCCCCCCCCACTCGAAACACAACACTCCTCCCCACCCGAAACACAACTCTCCTCCCCACCCGAAACACAACTCTCCTCCCCACCCGAAACACAACGCTCCCCCCCCACCCGAAACACAACTCTCCTCCCCACCCGAAACACAACTCTCCTCCCCACCCGAAACACAACGCTCCCCCCCACCCGAAACACAACTCTCCTCCCCACCCGAAACACAACTCTCCTCCCCACCCGAAACACAACTCTCCTCCCCACCCGAAACACAACGCTCCCCCCCACCCGAAACACAACTCCCCCCCCACCCGAAACACAACGCTCCTCCCCACCCGAAACACAACGCTCCCCCCCACCCGAAACACAACTCTCCTCCCCACCCCAGACACAACTCCCCCCCCCCCACTCGAAACACAACACTCCTCCCCACCCGAAACACAACTCTCCTCCCCACCCGAAACACAACTCTCCTCCCCACCCGAAACACAACTCTCCTCCCCACCCGAAACACAACGCTCCCCCCCACCCGAAACACAACGCTCCTCCCCACCCGAAACACAACGCTCCCCCCCACCCGAAACACAACTCTCCCCCCCACCCGAAACACAACGCTCCTCCCCACCCGAAACACAACTCTCCTCCCCACCCGAAACACAACGCTCCTCCCCACCCGAAACACAACTCTCCTCCCCACCCGAAACACAACGCTCCCCCCCACCCGAAACACAACGCTCCTCCCCACCTGAAACACAACTCTCCTCCCCACCCGAAACACAACTCTCCTCCCCACCCGAAACACAACGCTCCCCCCCACCCGAAACACAACTCTCCTCCCCACCCGAAACACAACGCTCCCCCCCCACCCGAAACACAACTCTCCCCCCCACCCGAAACACAACTCTCCTCCCCACCCGAAACACAACTCTCCTCCCCACCCGAAACACAACTCTCCTCCCCACCCGAAACACAACGCTCCCCCCCACCCGAAACACAACTCTCCCCCCCACCCGAAACACAACGCTCCTCCCCACCCGAAACACAACGCTCCCCCCCACCCGAAACACAACTCTCCCCCCCACCCGAAACACAACGCTCCTCCCCACCCGAAACACAACGCTCCTCCCCACCCGAAACACAACGCTCCTCCCCACCCGAAACACAACTCTCCTCCCCACCCGAAACACAACGCTCCCCCCCCACCCGAAACACAACGCTCCTCCCCACCTGAAACACAACTCTCCTCCCCACCCGAAGCACAACTCTCCTCCCCACCCGAAACACAACGCTCCCCCCCACCCGAAACACAACTCTCCTCCCCACCCGAAACACAACGCTCCCCCCCCACCCGAAACACAACTCTCCCCCCCACCCGAAACACAACTCTCCTCCCCACCCGAAACACAACTCTCCTCCCCACCCGAAACACAACGCTCCCCCCCACCCGAAACACAACGCTCCCCCCCACCCGAAACACAACTCTCCCCCCCACCCGAAACACAACTCTCCTCCCCACCCGAAACACCGCCCCAAGTGTTCTTATGTACGCCGCTAAATATCACTTTATTTGCGTCATTTTGAAAAATGTGTGACTTTTGCCTCAAGAAGTCGCAATAACAGTTAAAGGCATAAAAAAAATAAAATGTTGGGCTTTGCACCAAATTGCGTGCACCTTTTTTAAAAAATTTGGTGCAAAAAGCCAAAGTTAAAAAAGAAAAGTGAATAAAAAACCCCGCAAATGATGAATTGGCCCACAGTATGCGTATACCTTTCCTGTTTATATGATGGGGGGGGATACCCCCGAATTCACCGCAGGTACAGACCTCAGATCGTCACACAGCGTCTCGGCTTCCACTTCTGCTGTTGCCTGGAGCATTTGGACTGTTTGCACCGAAGTCTGTGCCCGTTATTAACTAATGGTGAATATGATGAATATTGATTCCTTGGTTTGAATATTGATTCTATGAATATATTCTGAGGTCATTGTAAAAGATTGAAAAATAATCATAAAGGAAACTACTTCAACAGACTGGATGTGGTTTATGCCGTGTATTATGTAGTTTGGACTTTGGAGAGGAGCGACTGCATTTCAGAGTAAGTCTAGTTTACCTTGCTATTCACACCTCTGCATTTTTCCAGCAGCACGGATGATAAGTGCCGAAATAAGTATATGGCTCCATGAAAAACATGGACAGCACACGGATGGCATGTGTGTTTTCAGTGTGCTGTCTGTAAGGCCTCATTCATAGGTCCTTTTTGCACGTACATGGTTTTCATCAATACAACACATACCCATTATAGTTTATGGTGTTGTTGACATGTCCATGTTTTCTCACAGACCGTGTGTCCATACAAAACTTACAGAGACATGTCCGTTTTTCTTTGGTATCACGAATGAAGAATGCCGATACAAGTCTTTGGGTCCGTGAAAAATACGTACAGCACATGGATGTCATCAGTGTTCTGTCAGTATTTAACATTGCAAAATAGGAGAAGCTTTGTAGTTTATTTCTTTATCCATCCATGAAAAACACTGATCACGCACAGACCATACACTGATGACACATGGACCATACACTGATGACACACGGACCATACACTGATGACACACGGACCATACACTGATGACACACGGACCATACACTGATGACACACGGACCCAAAACACTGATGACTCTAGTACCAATTGTTTTGTGGAAGTGAAAAACACTGATGTTTGAATGAGGCCTTAGGAAAAGAAAAACTCCACGAGAAAGGAGCATTTCCTGAAGTGCTTTCCAGCTAAAAAAATGTCACTTTTGAAACCACACAAAACTCTCGTGCACATAGCCTGCGGGCTCATTCAGACGTCAGTCTTTCATGTTCGAGTTCACAGTCCGAACGAATATAATCTATGGGACTGGTCACATACCTGTGTATTTTTGTGGACCGAGTGATCCGCACAAGATCATGGAGATAGGTCGGATTTTGATTTGAGTCATAGAACTAAATGGCCAATGCAAGTCTATGGGTCTGTGAAAAAATTGGACGGCACACAGATGCCATCCGTGTACTGTTCATTTTTCACTGACAGGTAGGAGAAACATGAGAAAACTCCATCAGGTTTATGATATAAGGATACATGCACACATCGACTGAAATCTGCCTGAAAAAGCGCCACAAAAAAATAACAAAGTCAAAACGACTCATGCTCATGATCCATCTTATGTCGCTTCTTCTAACCTCTTCAGGGTTCGGAAACCTTGAAGCGGTTAAAAGAAGTAACATGTTCATTCTTTGGGTGGCTTTTTTTGGAAGCTGCATGCCCTATATACTTAAAAGTATAGAGCAAAGACGCTGCCGGCAAAGCCGCTGCATGAAACCACAGCAAAACTGCCAGTAAAGCCGCTGCAAGAGAACCTTTGCTGTCTTTTTCCTGAAACAGCTTCGCCTCAGGAATCTTGATGATTCTGCCGGCGTCTTAAAGATGCCTTGTAGACATGTCCAAACTTTGATAGTAGAAACTGACATGCCAACCAAACTCAGATGAAAATCTGATCAATAGTACTGATGAAATTTGTAAGGTTTTTTTGCATATGAGAAAAATTACTAATATCTGAATGAGGCCTTAGACTTTATATAGGAAGGCTGACTACATTGCGTTTCTACAGCCATTTATTCAGCTTTTCTTGATGTTGTTCTACTGAAAACTACACCATTTATGGTGTCCTAATGATGCCTGGGGCAAAGATGGCAGACACATCAGTGTTTTCTCCCAAATAGCCCCACGCTGACCCAGCACTGTCACACACCTCCAGCTGGTAAGCAGTGATGAGTGGTGGGGCAATGCGGAGGGAAAAGACTGTGGACAGCACGGCAGATAACATCTGCACTTCATACGTAGGTAATAGCCAGTTGGCTAATGCTTCATTTACACTAGCCGATTTCAGGCCAGACACAACCGAATGACTGTATTCAAGTTGTTCAGCGCTCGTTTACGGGTTGGTCTGCACAGGTCAACGAAAAAACGATGGGAACAGCAAAATCGCTAATACGGTCATTCTGTCCCCCTATACGGTATATGTTATCATCATATGCTCATTATGCACATAATCTGTTTACACAGGATGATGTGCGGCAGATAACAATCATTTTTAGGAATGCATAAAAAATCAAACCACTCGACAAACAAGTCATGGCCATGCTTAAACAAGTAGGGACCAGCTCTTCTATGAATTCTTGTTCATTTAAAAGGGCTTCAAAGCACCACTCCAGCACTTTTTTTTTTTTTTTATTTCACCGCCAGAGTGGTATCACTAATTTCTGTTCTCTGCCCCTAGAAAAATGCCAGCTGTCGTATTCTGCTGTTCCTGGCACCACTCTGGTCCCATTCTGCCATCTTGTGACTATATCTTCTGACTGACCAGAATTCACAGCTAACATTCCCACGCTCTCAGTCTCGTTCTGGCTCTCATAGACTTACATTGAGAAGTGACTTCTGGTCCTCTCAGCAAACACTGGATCTATCCGGCTAGTCACAGCTAGAAAAAGATGAACACAAGCGGTGCCGAGAACAGCAAGAGACAGTGGCTGGTAAGAATTTTACTATGGGCAGGGGTCATGCATTAGTGATACCGTTCTGGTGGTCTAATAAATAAAAAAAAACGCCAGAGTGCTGCTTTAAGGCATGTGCTCTGAAACCAGCAGCTCAACTATAAGGCCTCATTCAGAATCATGTACAGTGGGGAAAATAAGTATTTGATACACTGCCAAGTTTGCAAGTTTTCCCACCTTCAAAGAATGGAGAGGTCTGTAATTTTTATCGTAGGTACACTTCAACTGTGAGAGACAGAAAAAATCCAGAAAATCACATTGTAGGATTTTTACATAATTAATTTGCATTTTATTGCATGAAATAAGTATTTGATCACCTACCAACCAGCAAGAATTCTGGCTTTCATAGACCTGTTAATTTTTCTTTAAGAAGCCCTCCTACTCTGCACTCATTAATACAAAACCTGGGAGTCTGAACTGAAACGTAAATTGATGTGCATGCAAAATGTAAATGCATGTTCACATAAGGCCACTAGACAGAGAAAAACCAAAGACAAGCAAAATACCCAAATAACGGGAAGTAAATGGATAAATCGCACAGTGCAAAAATAATAAATAATAAAGGGTATTTAGTTAACATAATTTTGATCAAAATAATGTAAAAGCCATCACACCACGTCACGGTAACCCTTATGGGACAGTCCTAACTCTAATATTAAAACCTTACCATTTGTACTCCCTTGAGAAAGCAACGCACTGTCAACGTGAAACGCGCGTTGGGAAGTTGTTTTAGCACCCTTTCATCCCACTGGGGGGTCTCCTATCCTTGGGTAAGTGTCCACTACTGGTTTCACTTTTGTTCCAGTTCAGCACAATTTTTCAGGAGGGCTATCATTCAGTGTTCCCTCTGATTGGCTTTTGATTAGCTATGGGGTGTTTTAGCAGCATTTTCTGGTCCCCTTCATCTAATGTTACCTCCTAATAGTCTTTCTGCTAGGTGGTTAATGTGCTGATAGGTGGCTTTTGTATACTTGTTAACTTCATTACCTTCCACTTTACTCCTTGGAGTGGTTATCCGTTTGGGGTGTCTGCTTCTGTCTTGTACACATTGAAGATGTTTTATTGACTCTATGTGAAATTTTTACAATTTATATATTTATTTAATAAAGAATTTTCGTATTTGCATTTAAAAGCTCTTGTTGTCTCCTGTTATTATACTCATTAATACCTGTATTACTTGCACCTGTTTGGGCTCATTACCTATATAAAGACACCTGTCCACACAATCAATCACACTCCAACCTCTCCACCATGGCCAATACCAAAGAGGTGTCTAAGGACATCAGGGACAAAATTGTAAACCTGCACAAGGCTGGGATTGGCCACAGGACAATAGGCAAGCTGCTTGGTGAGAAGGCAACAACTGTTGGCACAGTTATTAAAAAATAGAAGAAACACAAGATGTCTCCATTCTTTGTAGGTGGGAAAACTTGCAAAGTCAGTGGTATCAAATACTTATTTTCCCAATTGTACGTGTTCTATCTGTGATTTTCATGGATAGTACACGTACCCATTATAGTCAATTTTGTTATTCACATGTCCATGTAACGCTTTTGATCGGAGTCTGAGATCAAAATTATACATGTAAGTCTATGGATCTGTGAAAGTCATGGACAGCACACGGATTACATCAGTGCATAGTCCGAGTGCTGTCCGTGATTAACATTGTGATGAATAAGAGAAGCTTTTTAATTTATTTTTGAAAATTACTGATGACACACTGTTGGTGAAAACCGACACACCGACCAAACACTGATGACACTTGGACTGTTTTTTTTGTGCACATCAGTAGCGTAGCCCCGCACTCAGAATGGCCCACCTAGAGCTACTACCCTTACCTGTATTGTTGTGTGCAGCGCAGGGAGACATGATCTACCTACACAATTCTGTTCTGTTGCTTTAAGCCTGTGGTTTTCAGAACATCTGAGGCGCAAATGCACACGCAGGACGTCAGACTTCTTGCATGGTGATGTTATTGTGCCACCCCGGGACTCTGATGTCCTGTGTGTGCTCCAGCGCTATGACAGCACGTTGGTCTGCCCAAGCCTTGCCATCATTAGGATTTTGGCTTAGGTGAGTATTTGTTTTTTTTATTAAAACTTGTGGGGGCATCATAAACAATGGGAGACTCTGATACGAGAGGGGCTCATACATTATAGGGACTATTATGGGGACCCATATAAAGTGTAGAGGTAAATTAAATCGTTTGGGAGCTAATGCAGTTGCCATTATACAGTTTGGGGGCTAATGCAACAGCCATTATTCAGTTTGGGGGCTAATGCGGGGAAAATTATACAGTTTGAGGGCTAATGTGAGGGCCATTATACAGCGTGAAAACTAATACAGGGGCCATTGTAAAGTTTGGGGGCTAATACAGTGGCCATTATACAGTTTTGGGGGCTAATATTGGTGCCAGTGGCGTAACGACCACGGTCGCCGCTGCGACCGAGCCTGGTGGGTGAGGGCCGGGGTCCACCAACACCAGCAAAAGCTTCAACTGTATTGCGGCTCATGGGTCCGCACACTACAATACACGCTGCTGGCCAATCAGAGGCCAACAGCTGACGTCACGTGACTGGACGCATGGCAGTGACATCACACGCTCCCGTTGCATGCCGGAGTCAACTGCTGGCTTCACAAGAGGAAGCACATGGCGCTAAAGTGAAGGAGCAGTGAGTATTTATTCATGTTTTAAATATTGGGTGCATTTTACTACTATGGATGACAATGGGGTGCATTATACTACTATGGAAGACAATGGGGGTGCATTATACTACTAAGGATGATAATGGTGTGCATTATACTTTATAGGATGACTATGGGGGTACATTATATTTTATAGGATAACTATGGGGGTGCATTATACTTTATAGGATGACTATGGAGGTACATTATACTTTATGGAAGACTATGGGGGTGCATTATACTACTATGGATGACTATGGGGGTGCATTATACTACTATGGATGACTATGGGTGCATTATACTTTATAGGATGACTGGGGTGCATTACACTACTATATATATGACTATGCACTATATTACTATGGATGACTATGGGGTGCATTATACTTTGTGGATGACTATGGGCTGTGCATTACACTTTAAGGAGGATTATGGGCTGTGCATTATACTACATGGATGACTAAGCTGTGCAGTATATTATATGGAGGGCTATGGGATGCATTATACTATATGGAGGACAATGGGGGGTGCATTATACTTCTTCTATGGAGCCCCGTGACTTCTACATACTGTCACGCAAGGTGTGGGAAAGACTTAGTGCAACACAAAGGGAAGAGGGAAAGGGAGCCCAGACTCTAGGGAAAGGGGGGAAGTGGAGACCTCCTAGGTTAATCTAGCGTCACCCTGTCTCCCCTAACGTCCCTGTATTGGCTCTCAACCAATCACCGCACGCGTACCTCGCCCTGTCTTTCCCTGGGGTTAGGCTCAGGCTAGGGAAGGGAGGAGATGAGCATTAGTCGATATCCACGAAACTGTATAGACAACAAGGAAGGACAAACAGGGGGAAATAGCTTATCTTTAGATGACTCCAGACAAATGCATAAACGTCCTCAAACTCCAGAGAAGACAAAGTACTGCTCTTGCTAAAGCCTCTAGAACACACCAGGCCTGGGAGTTAATTAGCCAGAGGGAGGTAGCCGCTGGGTGCTAGAGACAGCCTCTTAGAAGATGGCTGTAATGCCAAACATAGAGATTTCCTGAAACCAACTGCAGGGCGACTGTCTGTCACTTCTGACACACCCGTGACACGTACGCCCCTGGTGAGTAAAATAGTTTAGTCTCTTCTATACATTAAAGAACAGCATCAGAAAGGGGGATATATACCAGGATGGAGATGTATATGCCAGGATGGGGCCCAGGATAAGGGACATATAGCAGAATGGGCGATATATATATCAGAATGGTGCCAGGATGAGGGACATATATACCCGGATGGAGGACACATATATATATAATTTATTCAGGATGGGAGGGGCGCCCGGTCCAAATCTTGCACTGAGGCTCATCAGACTCTAGTTATGCTACTGGTGGGAGCTAACGTACAGTTTGGGGCCTACCATAAAGGCAGTCATACAATGTGAGGACTACTGTGGGGAGGGTCATCATACAGTGTGCGGGGTTCTCATACATCATAGGGACATCCGTGGGGATCCTCATAAAGTGTGGAAATCATGATACAGTATGGGAGCTAATGTCGGGGCCATTATACAGTTTGGGGCTTACTGTGGGGGCCATTATTCAGTGTGGGAGCTAATGCAGGGGCCATTATACAGTTTGGGGGCTAGTGTGGTGACAACTGTCGAGGCCATTATACAATGTGGGTTCTACTGTGGGGGCTATTATAAAGTGTGAGGACTTCTTTGTCATTATACTTTGCTTTGCGGGAGCAGTGGGGATATCATACTATGTATAGAGGAGCTGAGGGGCTATCACACTGTGAATAGCAGAGCTGAGGGCCCATCATACTGCATATAGTGGACCTGTGGGCCCATCATACTGTGTATAGGGGAGCTGTGAGTTCATCATACTATGTATAAAGGAGCCGTGGGCCCGCCATACTATGTATAGAAGAGCTGTACATTGAAGGACTCAGTGGACATTATTAAATGTTAAGTGGACACTTAAAAAGCATTATTGTTATAGGGGCACTCAGAGTATTGTGGCCGTCAAAGGGGCAAAATATGAACACTGTTTTCTAGAGCATTTGCACAGTGCATTAACATTTTCTAGGGAGCAATTTTACCATCTAAAGGGCACAAGCAGACATTATTATCATGTAAAAGTTACAGTGGTGGGCATTATTATGTTGGGCACTAAGAGGAGCTCTTTTATTGTACCACACAGCAGCTGCGGTAATAGATGTGCATACAGTATTGTAGCAGCGGCCCAGGAGGGGTATCAGTAGGATGAGGCGTTTGTGCAGGTTGGGAATAGATGGGGGAAATGTGAGAAGTCAAATGTGTCTGTGTTGCAATCTATCAGAAAGAACATCAGCTCTAAGTCACTATATTCTCTATAACTGTACTGTAATCACTTGTATGTTCTGCAGCACTGGTATCTATATATGTCACCATATGGTGGTAAAATCAGGGTGCCACCATAGCTGTAATCAGGGTTACCGGTTAGGGGCCCACTCAAATGTTTCTCCACCCCATCCTCCTGAGCTGAACCTCTAGCTACGCCTCTTACGTACATGAAAAATCACAGAAGTTTGAATGAGGCCTAAGGAAGAAGATAAGGCTTAACGTCTGTTCACACAGACTTAGAAAATAGAAACTACCGCACTCCTGGAGTGGTAACGGTGCCCAGGTAGGGTTGCAAGCCCGTAGTAATATCAATAAATAACCTGGCACTCAATTGACTCGTAAATTCTTTTTGGATTTTTAATAATAAAGTAGTACAAAAAGCAGACGTTTCGGTCACATAAGACCTTCATCGGTGTACTACAAAGATGAAAAAATAACAACAATAAGTATCACATGAATCGTTGCATATATGATATACAATATTTATAAGATGACATAAAAATAAACCAAGTTGTCATGGACAATAAACATATGAAAATTCAACATGGGAAATGGATGGGAAGAAGGACAAGGTAGTAGAAGTGTAAAAGTATAAAAGGTGAGACCTACCAATATATAGATATTGGTATGTATAAGGCAGAAGCCCGGTAGGTGCTGTCAGCTGTGGGGAAAAAAGGTGGAGGTGTGAGCTCCATAGGAGTTGCCAGAGGCACAGGGTGGAGCGTAGAGTATGGGAGATGTTACCTGTTGGGTATATAGATGAAGCCCAGTCATGAGAGAAGATAGAACACGGTATCCACAGTTTGTCCATGGTATTCTGGAATGTAAGAACCATAGTGGTCTTAAATAGAGAGTGGGAGGGTGCAGGGTTAGCCTCAGGCCAATCATTGGTGGCAGTGGAGTGAATGAGTGCGGTAATCCACGAGGCGTAGGACGTGGCACCGGAAGTAGCGTTGTATGACGCTCACCAGGTCCTGAAAGGAGATCGCCGGTCATGTGACCAGAAGTGACGCATGTATTGCGTTTCACCATAGGATCTGTGCGTTCCACCGAGTGCTGGGAGCGCTGTAGTGAGAATCGAGATGCAGAAAAGGGAGGGGGGGAGATGGACCCAGATGAGAGTTCAGGAGGGATGGGGATCAGGAATGGGAGCGCCATTTAGGGTGGTATCTAGAAAATGAGAAAACAAGTATAAGTTTATTACATACATAAACAGTCCGCAATAAATATAATTAGATCTACTTATGAGTGATCACTATTCACAGAGAACATCTTGTGTAAAGAGCATGCACAATCTGTGTTAGGTTTACGTAGCTAAACCAATGTGAAAATGGACATGTAAACATATAAAAAACATATGAAAATAAATAAGAATATATATATGGACAAATCCAGGGTACTCAAACAAATGAGCTAAGATCGTATTCTTTGTTCAAACCTTTAGGGGACAAAGATTGTAACTCATGGATCCAAAATGCCTCTCTGTATTTAAGTAAACAAATGCGGTCTCCACCTCGTCTCGGGGGAAGACCTGTTCAATAACTTGAAATTTGAGTTGTGAAACGGAATGCCCATCTGATATAAAATGAAATGGAACGGGTAAGAGGAGGTTTTTGCAGCGAATGATGGACTTATGTTTTGAAATTCTGTCTTTAACACATTGGGTAGTTTCACTGACGTAAATGAGGCCACAGGGACATTTGATGACATAAATCACATAGGAGGAATTGCAAGTGAAGTAATCCTTAATTTTGCATTGTTTCCCGGATTGTGGACGGTAGAGAGTATCTCCTCTGATTATGTTGTTACATTGCTAACATTGTAGGCACGGGAATGTCCCCATTTTGGTGATAGGAATCTTTGACGAGGTCTGGTATTAGTGATACCAATGTCGGCATGTACAAGTCGGTCACGAATATTGGTGGCCCTTTTGTAACATGGTAAAAAAGGGGCTTTGAATTCTGGGACTGCTGGGTAGGCTGTTTGGAGTATGTTCCAATGTTGTCTGATTTTTCTATGGATTATACAGGCGATGGGGTGGTAAGTGTAGACGAATGGGATACGGTTATTGGAAGTGAGACGTGTCCCGGTGGTAGGTTCCAATGCTCGGGTCAACGTATCGGGTGGGTAACCTCTATCCAAAATTTTTTTCCTCATCTCGTTTAATCTCAAGTTTTGTATAGAAGGGTTACTGACTATGCGTTGGACGCGATGAAATTGGGATTTGGGGACTGAGGTGAAGATGGATTTAGGATGTAGGCTTGTGTAATGCAAGAGGCTATTTCTATCTGTGGGTTTCACATATAGATCAGATGAGAGGTAACCCAACCCATCTTTTATGATGGTCGTGTCAAGAATATTGATGGATTCTTTGCTGGACGTGATGGTAAATCAGAGGCCATCCCAGGATGAGTTTAAAATCTCAAAGAATTCCATTAGGGTTTCGGGGGGCCCCTTCCATATGTAAAAAATGTCGTCTATATAGCGCTTCCACATAGTGGAATAGGTCTTGAAGAGAGGGTGTGTGTATACCACTTCTTCAAATACGGACATGTAACAATTTGCATATGGGGGGGGCCACATTGGACCCCATGGCGGTACCCTGTTTTTGTAGGTAAAAGGTGTCTTGAAAGAGGAAGAAGTTCTTTGTTAGGACCAAGGTTAAAAGGTCAAGGCAAAGATGGCTAACTTCAGGTAATGTCTGTGATTTTTCTAGTAAATTCTTTACACAATTGATACCCTTCTCATGTGGAATGGAGGTATATAAGTTGTTAACGTCAAGGGTAACTATTGAGAGTCTGGGTTGATCTATGTAATATCCCTGATGATGGTGAGGAAGGCTACTGTGTCTAGGATAAAGGATGTGGTTTCCTTAACTACGGAGTCAGAATTTTTTCCAAAAAGATGGATAAAGGTGACAAGATAGATTCAGTAGAGGCGACAATCGAACGTCCTGGGGGATTTTCTAGATTCTTATGGATCTTTGGTAGTGTGTAGAACACTGGGGTGATGGGGAATTTCTTGGATAGATAATTGCAGGTCTTAGAATCAATCGTCCCCCTCAGGGAATGGTATTCTAGGATCTTTGAAATGGAGTCCCTGATTAAGGGGGTGGGGTCGTGTGTAAGTTTTTGGTACACTGAGCTGTCCTCCAACTGTCTTTGGATCTCATTGAGGTAGGATGGTTTGTCCATGACAACTATCGCCTCGCCCTTTTCTGCCGGTTTGATAATAATTGAAGGGTCTGATTCCAGGGATTTTAATGCCTGTCTATCTAAGGAAGATAGGTTATGATGATAATGTATCCGACCCAGATCAATATCAGACCGTAGTTTTTGGAAGGTTTGATCGATGAAGTCGATGAAGGTTTCAGCCGCATGATAATATTGTGGGGGTCGATATGTACTTTTATTTTTCAATCCCAGACTACCCGCCGTGATGCTGGCCGAGTTGATAGTGGGTGTGGTGGTATTGACAGTGGCCCCTTGGGTGAAAGGTGCCTTAAGTCTAATAGACCGATAGAATCTCTGTAATTCCATATCTAAAACAAAGGTGTTACATTTGTAAGATGGGCAAAAGGACAGGCCTTTCTGTAGTACTGATAATTCAGCTATGCTAAGTGACCGCGAGGAGATGTTAACAACCAATGGGGTCGTACCTGGGAACGTGTGACTCTGACAAAGTTCCTGTCACCTCCTGTTGGTGCCGCCTCTCATCGTCCTCCTCTTCTTCTGTTGTACTTCTTGCGATAACCTAAAAAATGAGTGGATGTTGAGGGTTGGTCTTGTCTGTCCGTCTCTGAACCAGAGGAGGACAGGTTGGTAGATGAGCGGTCGGGATACATAGGCCCACGTTTTGTGGTGGAAAAGTCGCGCCATTTATACACACGGTCTTTTTGGTAATCTTCTGCGTCACGAATGAATTTCAGTCTTTTCTTGTTTTCGGTGTCCCGTCGGTGTTGTTCAATATTTTGGTTAACCTTGGTCTTCAAAGAATTAAGTTCTTCCGTTGAGATTGTGGATGACAGTTGGGATTCGATACTGGAAATTTGCTCCTTGGACGACACAATTTCTTTCTGTAAGAATTCAATCGGACAGCCTAACCACAAACACGTGGACAAGTGAATGTGGCCAGGGATGGTCCATCTCACTGACGCCTTCACACTGGGCTAATATTGTGGAAGCCGGGACACAGTTGGACACTGGGATGCAACACGTCCTCCAGACATAGAGGATTGCGGGGCTGTGTACATAATGGAAAAAAATGTACATAATTTTCCATCTACAGATGTCACCAACGCATCTGTGTTAGTCACATGACCTATCACATGATCTATCAAAGGGGATAATGTGACATGTCACGTGATACATCGAGTACCTGTGGGGGGGCCCACACCTTCTAAACTGCCCGGGGCCCTGGCTACTCTTAATCCACCCCTGCTCCAAAGACATACTGATAGGGAATGTAGATTGTGATCCCCAATGGGAACAGTGCCGATATTGTCTGTAAAGCGCTGTGGAATTAATGGTGCTATATATGTGAGTAAAATAAATAAATAAATAAATTACAATATTAATCACAGACAGCACACGGATGGCACACGGATATGTAAACTGTATCATAGACTATAATGCGCATCTGTTGTAGCCATGAAAAATACAGATAGAATCTATACATATGACACTGACGGCTACAATGAGGCCTTTGTCTGACTTGCCATTAGGGGGCGTGACCACTTAAAGAGCCTAGGGCAGCATGAATGCCAAATGCGGCCCTGGCTACATTTATCAATACTTTTCTCACTACTCTATGCAATGTTCAAGATGTCGTCAGATTAGTGTGGGTACAATTTAGTTACACAAGTATTTATTAATCAATTAATTGCATTACTCAAATAGAAGCTCAGAGAAGTAAATATAATATTTTACATTACAAATATTTTTTAATGTGTGTACTATCCATTCATTGACATTCACCACTTGGCATCCAGAATTCTGCCAGATATTTGTCACAAACTAAACATAAACTTCCAGTTTTTTATCATTACCACTAGAAATGGGGCAGAATCCCCCAATAGATACAGCAAATCTCTGTAAGAGTTTCTGAAATATCAAAAGTGACATGAAAAGGAAAAGCCAATTGGAGTTTATAGAAACCAAAAATCAAGAACACAAGAAGGAGATGTTGAATGGTGTATGACAAGTATTCAATATATCCCATATATAAAAGTGATAATACATAAAGAATATATTTAGCCTATAGAGCAGGGGTCTCAACACGCCCTTCAGGCTGCTTAATGCGGCCTGCAGGCACCATAGACCCCGATCGCGGCCCGGTCCAGGAGCGGCCGGCAGCTGCGCTTCAGTTCAGTGTATTGCCGCGCAGAGACCGGCTCTCTGCACAGCAATACCAGTGGCAGCCGCCGGCCTATCAGAGGCCAGCAGCTGACATCTGCGTCCCAGCGCAGCAGCATATGACGTCACTGACACACGCAGATGTCAGCTGCTGGCCTCCGATAGGCCGACGGCTGCCACTGGTATTGCTGTGCAGAGAGCCGTCCTCTGCGTGGCAATATACTGAACTGAAGCACAGCTGCCGGCAGCTCCTGGACCGGGCCTCGGGGTCTATGGTGCCTGCAGGCCACAGGTGCAGAAAGGACGCCGAGGGAACGGAGGACAGGTGAGAAGAATCTTTTTTTTTCTCTTGTTTGTAGAACGGCACAAGAGACTGTCCTCCAAGATGGGGACCAGGCTGGGGACAGTCCTAAAAGATGGGGACCAGGCTGGGGACAGTCCTAAAAGATGGGGACCAGGCTGGGGACAGTCCTAAAAGATGGGGACCAGGCTGGGGACAGTCCTAAAACATAGGGACCAGGCTGGGGACAGTCCTAAAACATGGGGACCAGCATGGGGACATTACTAAAGAGGGGGACCAGGATGGGGCATTACTACAAGATGAGGACATATCTACAATATGGGGACCGGTATGTGACATTACGACAATATGGGGCCCAGGATGGGAGACATTACAACAAGATGGGGATCAGTATGGAATATTACGACAAGATGGGGACAAAGATGGGGGACATTACAAGATGCAGACCAGGGTGGGGCACATTACTACAAGATTTTGGCAGAAAAACTTCAAAATAAAGCATGAAAAAATATTTTGCCACTAAAAATGCTGCTTTATATCTAAACTAAAGTAAACAAAAAAAAGTGCAGGTTTTATTATTGCCGCATCCATAACGACCCAAGCTATAAAAAATAAAACAGCAAAAATGTTCAAAAGGTGTATAGAAAAAAAATGGTATCACTAAAAGTGTCACTTTGTCCTGCAAAGAATGCGGCCCCCCAAATTAAATTTTTTTCCGTGTGCGGCCCTTTTACCCAGCCGAGTTTGAGACCCCTGCTATAGAGCATAAATTAGCCATTTGAGTGAGTATCAGAATATTTCCTATATCAGTCTATGTAAATATAGTATAAATTGTATAATAATCCATTCAGGACAATAGTAAAAGGTTATACACCATCATGACATCTCTCATAAGAAAACGGTGTAGAAAAAAGACACATGATCTCTAACGCTATAATAAAATTAATTTTTATTGAAAATAATTAAAAAATACACGAATAGTCAGCCAATGGTTGCCATCAGCGGCCAGCTAAGGTAAAGTATCAGTAATAAAGCCCAGTTTTAGGTAATGTAAATTAATCGAGAACAAGGTTTCCATATATAATAAATAATATGGGGATCTTGGCATCATACTCCAGCTTGGGTAATATAATCTATTATGCACTTACTATGTATTTATATATGTCATATGTTTTAGTGTGTCTTTCATAAATGCCCCAATTGGGAGTTTGTCTCCATATAAGTTATTATTGATTACTGATTGCATTAGGTAATCTGTGTCACTCTACCTTACTATTTTTTTGATTACACATCTTGAATTTTAATATATGATTCATTTTATTACAGCTTTAGAGATCATGTGTGTTTTTCTACACCGTTTTTTTATATGAGAGATATATTTAGCCTATATAGAATATGGATGATTGCTATTGGTCAGTTATTAGTCACATGACCAGTGCCACCTGTGTGGCCAGGCAATTTGATTGGTTGTTGGCAGTTGAAAGTGACAGTTGGAGTTGACTTGCGACGGTGGAGGAGATGTCTGCCAACCCTAAATTGAATGCGAATATGGAGATGAATGAAGATAGTGGACGACGGAGTAAAAGAAAGAGGAGGACAGATGTCATCTTGATCTCATCAGATGAAGAAAAGAAGACATCTAAGAAGAGGAGCCAAGGGAAGAAGAAGAGAAAGATAACATCCAGATCAGCAGGGAAGATGTCTTCCAATCTCAAGATGGATCAAATGCATGAAGAAAAGAGAATATGTGTCATGAAGAGAAGACACATCCTGAAGTCTTCAGGAGAAAAAGAGCCATTGCCTAAGAGAGCTAAAGGTGTCCAGAAGACCGAAGACCTGCAGGATGACCACAGTGCCTCAGGTACAGTATGTATTCATATACATATATGGATTACACAAATGGATTACGATTTTTTCCTAAGCCATGTGGTTTTCTTCCCCTTTTTATAACTGTGTCACCCGATTTACATTCTTTAGTCAACATAGCCATGTTTCTTTGCTGATTAGGTTGAGCTGTAATTTTGATAATATCATTTTGGGATATATATGCAGCCTGACTCATCATGTAGTTTTTGCCATTATTCGGTCATGAAATTGAATGAAATGTCGTGAACATTTTGCACAGTTCATAGGGTCTAATGGGGGGACTAAGATGGGAGACATCGGGCCATTGATAGGTGCCCAGATTAGCATTCTCACCAATCCTCACCATTTTAGGAGTAATACTTTGCATATCAGTCGGGTTACTGCAGCTGATGATACACAGTCAGTACCTGCACAATCAATAGGGTGGATATATCTGTCACAACAGAAACTTTGCATGTTGATCAGTATGGACTAATGATATTTTATAAAACCTGTGTAAAAAATACTGTACATCATTTGTTCAATCCTGTAAAATAATGTTTCATATAAAATCAATTAAAATGTCACCTTGAAGAAGATCTGTCACCAGTTCAACAGTCTCCAGCTTTTGCTCTTATTTTATTCTCACTAATCCCCTGAGTATTCAAGTTTTAGTTTTTTTATGTTTAAATCTGCCATTCCATAGAAATGGGACTTTTTATTTAGTGCTAATTGTCATGTTTTTTTTGTTTTGTTTTGTTTTTACAAAGGGGCGTGGCTCACAGGATTCTCTGTGGGCGTGTCTTTAGGCTGCTTTGCATTATTCCCTGTGTGGAGCGCCCTTTTGATAAAGAACATAAACATTAGAACGGAATAAAAAAAGCTCATTTCTCTGGAACCGTAAGGCAGAATTAAAAAAAAAAATCCCAGAATACTCAGGGAAGCAGTAGGAATAAGATAAGAGCAAAAACTTGTCACTTTTGACCTGGTGCTCGGTTCCCTTTAAAGGGTTTTTCCCACAATGGCAATATTTTTTACAAAGCACAGTATCTGCATAACGATTGTTAATATATAGTACTAGCCCAAAATAAAGTTTCTTTCTTGTACCTTTGTGTCTTTTATTGTGTCTTTCTGACCCTCAGTGTATCCAGTTTCACAGAGCTGAATGTGTGATCCTATTCATATCTGCTAAAACTACATTTCCAGCAGCACCCTGCCTCTCCTCAGTGCTGCAGGCCTCTACCTCAGCTCTTATGGGTATTTCCTGATAGAGACAGCTAGATCTCAACATGGACAATTTTTACATAGATAAGATAACCATTGATAGATTTCAATGTAGTGACTGTGACCCACTATTTGACTGATATTCATTAATATTAACATGTTGGTGCACGGGTATCTTCAGAACATGATAGCAGAGCTGAGCATAGAGCAGCTGAACTGTGCTACAACACAGCTGTCAGGGCAATGAGAATATTGTGTCTGGGGGATGTCTTATTAGACTGGGTTCAGGTGCATCTGTTTTTATGAATTACACAGGTTCATTAGGTGCAAAAGCTGCTCATGACAGTGGGATCTCCAGCATAACATAGCTGAACTGTGTTACAACCCGTCAGTATAATTTTTCTTAGACAGATTCATTTGGTGCATTTGATCATGCTCGACCGACAGCTTTAGAGCTACTGAAGGACAGATCCAATGACGACTGAGGGTAAACAGAGCCTGAGGGCATCATTAGAGGGTAATAGCTGCAAATCATTGCAAATTTAAAAACAGATAAAATCTGTAAGGAAACAGCGCACGAGACCATAGGGTGATGCTTTAATAAAAAGATGCAATAGATCTAGGTAATATGCTCTCCTGAGCGAGTTGTGTAGGCACAACTCCTGTAAAAGCTCAATAATGGTTACTGCTGCCCCGTCGCTGGAGGATAAACTCCACCAGGATGCTTGACAAGAAGAGACAATTTACGGTTTTAGGCTGCGCTACCGAAATAAGAATCCCTGGTCCAATGATATGAATAAGCAGTTTTTATTCCACAACGTGTTTCGACGCTGGACTGGCGTCTTTATCAAGTATAAAAAACACATTTTTTTTTACACTTGATAAAGACACCGCTTATTCATATGATTGGATTAAGGATCTTTACTTTGGTAGTGCAGCCTAAGGCTATGTGCCCACGATGCAGAAATGCTCCGGATTTTTTCCTGAGCGTTTCTGCATCTCCCTGGCAGAAAAAACACTTTCGGATTCTACATGCATTTTTCCTGCCAGGGACATGCGGATGTGAAGCGTTCTTCACTTACATTTCCGCATGCGGGTTGACAAGCGCTTTCCAAGCAATTTTAGCATCACTTGGAAACTGCTTGACAACTTGGTCACACTATATAAGTCCATGCAACCGGAATGGATTTATATAGTGTGACCGAAAGAATGGTAAAATATAAAAAATAAATATTATACTTACCTTCTGATGGCCCCCGGTGTCCTTGTCTCGGCTTGCCGGCAGCTCGCGATAGACTAAAGGACCTGCCAACGTCAGCGGTCGTGTGACCCGACACATGACAAAACGACGTCAGCGCAGGTCCTTTAGTCTACTGCAAGCTGCCGGCAAGCCAAGACAAGGACCCAGGTCCGGAGGAAAGTCTCCTCTTCTCCAAACCCTGGTACCATCCGCACATTGAAACGCATGGAATGCGCACCTGCAGATGCAGTGATGCAGATCCATGCGTTCCAATGCAAGTCAATGGCGGTGAAAACACCGCGTTTAGGCAACATAATTGGTAGTGCTGTGGATTTTTCCACAATGATAATCCACAGCGGAAATTTCCACAGCATGTGCACAGCACATGCGGATTATCATTGGGGAACATGGCAGACCTTCTACCAAGTGTTTTTTAAGCGTTTCTGCAGCGGAATTGCCGCTTCGGAAACGCTTAAAAAATGCATAGTGGGCACACAGCCTAAAACTGTGAATTGTCTCTTCTTGTTAAATGTAAACATAGGTTGTATTGGCACACATGATTAATTCTGTATTTACAAAAAACTGACACCGCTTTATGATTTTGGAAATAACCCTGGTGCCTACAGTGAAACATGGTGGAGGCAGTGACCTTATGTGGGGCTGCGTGAGTGCTGCTGATGTCGAGGAGCTACTTTTCATTGATGTTATCATGAATTCAGAGATGTAGTGCTCCATATTGAAAGAGAGGATACTGACATCACTCCGTGCCCTTGGTAAACATGCATTTTTCCAACATGACGATGATCCAAAATACACATATAAGGACACTGTTGCATGAAGAGAAACTGGGTGAAAGCGATTCAGTGGCCAAATATGTCTCCTTATCTGAACCCAACTGAAACCCCTATGGGGAATTCTGGAGAGACAAGATGAGCATCACTCACCACCCAACATCCAGGCTCTAAAAGAGGTTGTTCTTGAAGAATAGAACAAGATAGTTGTTGCAAGTTCCAACTTGTTCATTCCATGCGTAGAAGACTTGGTCCTTAAAAATCATGGAGGTCATACAAAATAGTAGATGTAGTAATTTTGAAATGGAGTGTATTCATTTTTTCATCAACTAATTTGAGCAAAACTGACAATTTTGTAATGAACCTTTTTTTCATGTTATGGCTTAAAGGGGTTGTCCACTACTTTATATCCCCCCGCCATGTATCCCCCCGGAGCCCCTAAGACTTCTTGTAAATACCTTCTGTTGCTGATAATGCCTGTAAGCGGCGCTATCACTGGCCACTCGCAGGCATCACGTGACCGCTGATGTCACGACAAGTGCTGGCAGATGCTGGGGGTCTCTCTTCCGCGTTCCACGGTGGATGCCAGGTTGTGGGCGGGGTTACCCCCCTTATCACACCCGGCATCCACTGCGTGCTCTGCCTCTCCCCATTCATTGGGAAAGCGCGCGGTGGATGCTGGGTGTGACGTGCTGGGTGACCCCACCCACAACCCAGCAGCCACCGCGGGGACCCCAGCACTGAGTCACGCCTCACTTGTCGTGACGTCAGCGCAGGGTGACGTGATGCCTGTGAGCGCCCACCGATAGCGCCGCTCACAGGCAGTATCAGCAACAGAAGGTATTTACAATAAGTCTTAGGGGCCCCGGGGGGATACATTGGGGGGAGGGAATAAAGTAGTGGACAACTTCTTTAAACAAATGTTCTATGAAACTCAGTAGTGTCAACATTTTGGAAACTGTTGTTATGTTCAGTGTTCAGTGAGATATTGATTACAATCATACCTTTCAAAGGGGATGTGCTAATTTATGCTGAGCACTGTAACTGGGAGCAAGGCACTCGTGTACAGATATGTTTAATTTAGCCATAAGAAGAGTAAGGACTCATACTCACTTGCGAGTAAAACGGACGAGTGCAATCTGATAAAACACCGGATTGTACTCGGACCAATATTAATCAATGAGTGACATCTCATCTGCGATTTTTTTCTCAGCTGAAATCGGGCTGAGAAAAAAATCGCAGCATGCTGAGTATTACCACATATCTCGAACAAGACTCGCTAATGCAACTCAATGGTTGCGTGAATAAAATCACACCGCACTCGGACCATGCGAGTGCCGTCCGATTTTCACACACCCGTCTCTTTAAAAAAGCCGGCAATACATCAGCCGCATACAGTTACAATACATTGGTACCCGACAATTTAGAACAGAAAGAATAGATCTACACACATAGAATAGATAGATAGAAAGATGTTAGTCACATATATAATTAGTTCAGTGACTGTGCTGGTTACTGTACTTGTCATTTATTGTTAAATTAAAGAATTTATTTAAAATAAAATTGGCGTTGGGTCCCCCGTAATTTTACACTCTAGCAGAGGTTAAGCAGACAGCTGGGGAAGATGTTTGAAGCCTGGGAAGGGGGTAATATCCATGTAGCTTCCCAGGCTACTAATATCAGCCCCCAGCTGAATACCTAGCCTTTACTGGATATTAAAATGGGGGACCCCCAAAACATGACGTGGTGTCTCCCTATTTTAACAGCTAGCAAAGGCTAGGCAGACAGCTGGGGACTGATATTAATAGCCTAGGAAGGGGCCATGAATATTGGCCCCCTCTGAGGCTAGAAACAGGAGCCCTCAGCTGTCCAAGAAATAGCGCATCCATAGGATGCACCAATTCTGGCACTTAGCCTCACTCTGCCCATTGCCCTGTAGCGGTGGCAGTGGGGTTATAGGGCTGGGGTTGATGTCAACTTATAATGCCAGCTGACATCAAGCTGATGGGCGTGATGGTACGTAGGTGTTTAATTTAGAAGATTAAAGGGTGTCTGTGTTTATTTCAAATAAAATATTTTATTCACGGTGTGGGTGTCTTTTTTTCACATATCACTTCCACTATGGGGTTAGTAATGGGGGTGTCTTATAGACGCCTCTCCATTACTAACCTGGGCGTGATGTCAGCTGGCATTATAAGCTGACATCAACCCCAGCCCTATAACTCAACTTACTACCACCACATCACGTTTTTTTTTACACATATGGGTATGAGCCCTTAGGGTTAGGGCTAGGGAGTAAAAAACTAGTGATTTCTATGGATTTGATATTGCATCGATTCTGTGATATGAATGTAATTTTACATGAATTCAGGAGGATAAGGTAAAATACAACCATTTCACGAAAAATACCATAGTACAGAGTGCAAACTTCCAAAAAGAGATTCTGCAAATCCTCAATCCTGCAGATCAGCTTTGTTAGCATCTATCTAGTCAGTGTCAACAGAGTTCAGTAAATGTTAAGCATCTTCTCATTTTCCCCGATAGGACACTTTGCTCGGCCAACCTGCTCTAGGAGCACAATCTCACCCAACATCAAAGAGAGATTGGTTTTCCATCACATGCTCGGGCAGGGAGGTTTTGGGAAGGTAGTGCTGGTAGAGGATGCTTCTAACCATCAGAAGTATGCTGTTAAGATCATCAGCAAGAGATCCCTGCTCGCCTCTGACAATGAGGAATATGTGATGGTGGAGCGCCGCGTTTTACAGCTGGCAACTGGGAGCCCCTTCCTTGTCCACGCAGACTTCGCATTCCAGACCAAGGTACAGCGATGGCTGCTTTCTGAAATGTCCCTATATTAAGAAGTATAGCTGGGGAGCTACTGGGAAATTTGCCCTAGGTACTGGCAGATTAAAAATGTGCCTACAAGCCAATTTGTAGTTGTCTGGCTATTTCGATACAGGGCTAGGGCAGGGGAGCGAATCCTCAGGTGAAGGAAAGCCTAGCTATGACCATACATAACACAAACTCAACCCCTGTGTATACAGTAACTGCCTTATATACAGCAAGACGGCATGTACAGTGCGGTACAATGGCTCCAGTTTATATGGATCCATAATAAGGAATCCATAGAAGTTTATGGGTCCTTTAATGCATTGTACCTCCATATTCCTCATAATTTATACATCGGCGTGGAAAGCTTCTAGGGAAGAATAGATACATATATACAGGTGCATCTCACTAAATTAGAATATCATCAAAAAGTTTATTTATTTCAGTTCTTCAATACAAAAAGTGAAACTCATATATTATATAGAGTCATTATACACAGAGTGATCTATTTCAAATGTTTACTTCTGTTAATGTTGATGATTATGTCTTACAGCCAATGAAAACACAAAAGTCATTATCTCAGTAAATTAAAATAATTAACAAAAAATACCTGCAAAGGCTTCCTAAGCATTTAAAAAGGTCCCTTAGTCTGTTTCAGTAGGCTCCACAATCATGGGGAAGACTGTTGACCTGACTGATGTCCAGAAGGCAGTCACTGACACACTCCACAAGGTCCCAGAGTTCCAATTTTCATTTGGAAAACAAGGTCCCAGAGTCTGGAGGAAGAGTGGGGAGGCACACAATCCAAGCTGCTTGAGGTCTAGTGTGAAGTTTCCACAATCAGTGATGGTTTGGGGCGCCATGTCATCTGCTGGTGTAGCTCTACTGTGTTTTATCAAGACCAAATTCAGCGCAGCCATCTACCAGGAAATTTTAGAGCACTTCATGCTTCCCTCTGCCGACAAGCTTTTTTGGATATGTAAATTTCATTCTCCAGCAGGACTTGGCACCTGTCCTCACTGCCAAAAGTACCAATACCTGGTTTAAAAACAACAGTATCACTGTGCTTGATTGGCCAGCAAACTCACTTGACTTTAACCCCATAGAGAATCTATGGGGTATTGTCAAGAGGAAGATGAGAGACACCAGACCCAACAATGCAGACGAGCTGAAGGCTGCTATCAAAGCAACCTGGGCTTCCAGCAGTGCCACAGGCTGATCGCCTCCATGCCACGCCGCATTGATGCAGTAATTGATGGAAAAGGAGCCCCGACCAAGTATTGAGTGTATTTACTGAGCATACATTTTAGTAGGCCAACATTTTTAAAAACATTTTTCAGGCAGTTGTTATAAAGTATTCTAATTTACTGAGATAATGACTTTTGTGTTTTCATTGGCTGTACGCCATAATCATCAACATTAACAGAAATAAACACTTGAAATAGATCACTCTGTTTGTAATGACTCTATATAATATATGAGTTTCACTTTTTGTATTGAAGAAATTAACTTTTTGATGATATTCTCATTTAGTGAGATGCACCTGTATATGCCACCTGTCATAGTATTTTATGGCAAGTCTATATGTAGATGTTGTCAGGATTTGGTAACTCTGTCTTCTCTCCACTTGTTTCTACTATGTAGCAGATGCTTGTTCTTCTTGGGCTGGAATACATGAGCTGCGGGACTTCTTTGATTTCTTAGATGTGAAGGGGCTGCTTGACATCCCCAGTGCAAGGTAAAATGGTATCTAAAACCCTTATCTGCATTATTAGTAAATTACACTGGACAGGTTACAGCGTTAGTTGAACATACATTCTGACATTCAGTAATTTAGTTACATTTGTATTAGAAATAACCATTATCATCTCTGTAAATTATGCATGGTGTCCATTATCACTGAAGGGCTCTCCCACTAATATCACATTATCACCTACCCATAAGACTGTCAATTACTCTTCTGTCCAAAGCTGGTCCATCAATGAGCAGTTCCTCCACATTATCATGTCCGCGGTGAGGAGATGTATGGAATGGTTATCAAACATGCATGCTGTGTCTCCATACAACCCTGTGGGAGATGATTGAACAGCGCATGGCTATTTCCATATGTCCCACCATAATTATCATGAGTGGCAGTGCACATGACCAATTGTAGACATGCTGGTGAGGAAAAATGGGAATGGAGCATGCTGATGGATGGGGACCTCACAGTCTGACAATTATCTTCTGTAAATCTATGGTTATGTGTGATATACAGCATTTCACCTATAAGTCTATAGACTGATAGTATTGACGCGCCCCTGGGCCTACTTGGTCTAGCGTTGCGCACGCGGGGACTACCCGGAGCCGGGCCTGTTGGGGGTAGTAGTCTCGTGGCGGTGACCCGGTCCGTGCCCAGGGAGTCAAACTGTGTGGCTGAGTATTAGCAGTAGATGTTGGACGAATACGCAACCCGTTGAATGCAGCTATGGAGCTGCCGCTGCAGGGCAGACCGCTGAGGCCGGTGGAAGGATTGTGCAGCGTGGATGGTATAACCCCCAACGGGAGGGGTATGGCCTCAGGGCAGCCGACGTGGATGATGGGGGTAGCAGGAACCACTCAGAGACGATGCGGTGTAGTTCAGGGTCTTTACTGGTGACAAAAATAGACCCTCCGGAGTACTGGCTAGCGGTCGGGGCCTGGTCAGTCCTTGAACAGATGGGATTTCCCCTGGCCAGGCGGAGTTGTAGGCCTCCCCAACTAATTGTACTCTTCTGGCTACCTTGCTAGAGGCGGGTAAAAGTAGCCCACATCCCTGAGTGTACCGTGTGGTGCTCACCCGTATGGCCGGTGACTCGGGGCCTTCTAGTGGCTTCCGCTCCACGACGGCGGTGCTGGTCCCACGCGTGTGACCGTGCCTTCGGGTTTCTTGGCCAGAGGACCTGAAATCCCCTGCCGGTCGGTTTCTGCTGCTGGGTAAGGATTAGTCCCCACAGCCTCGGACTCCGGGTCCGGTGGTAACTCTTCAATCAGGGCGAGCTCTACAGCTGCCAGCCCCTGATTCCTTTTAGCACGACTTCCCCAGAGCTCCTGATCTCTCTTCCTATAGCTGCTTCTCCTCTTCTCTCTCTACTCTTTCTTCCTAACCCTGCCTCAGCCCCAGTTTTATATAGGGGAAGTTCTTCCCCTCCCAGGACTGGGCAGGAGGTGTGGCATGCATAGGACTCCTGACCAAGAGACCTCCCACCTGCTCTCAGACATAATATTGCTATTACTGTGGAAACCAGACCCCTGGGGTGCCACATTCCCCCCTAGTGAAATTTAGTACTCCGGGACTAAACATACTTTTGTAAACATAACAAGGTATAAACAATAACATTCTGATAGAGACAACACATAAGGTGGTCACGGCGTGTCCGCAACCGGGTGTAACTTTTGAGGAAAACAAAGGTGTCCATTTCACCAAAACAGGGAGACGTAACCAGGTAGGGGTCTGTCCTGCCCCGAGTCCTTAACAGTCTTTTAGTCCGTCCTGGGTTACGCTCCAACTATATGCACAAAGGATTCCCGGTAAATCCACCAAAGACTCCTATAAATAACTAGAAACACATAATTATACACAAGCAACAATAAACAGGTAAACATTAATAAAATAGCTTGAACATTTAGATCCTCCACCGTATGGGCAACTGGCCTCTAGTGACCCTAGTGGACCTACGGAGCTGGCTGACTGGTCCTGAGCTACAGGGTATAGGAGCTGTCAAGGGTAAACTGGGCAGCCGTCTACGGACTCTTTGGCTCACTAGGGGTATGGCAGGCTCACTATAAGCAGAGGGTTGATTCTCCTGGTCTGCTTGTGTGGGGTCTTCTGCCTCCTGGACCGGCTGTTCTTCCAGCTCTACCTGTGTCTCCGTAGGCACTTGGGATGCTGGTTGGAGGAACGTGAGGACGGGTACCACAACAGCACCATTGACTTGAGTCCAAGACCGAGGGAAGTCTCCGAGCACAGTACTAACCATATCTTCCCTTTCCTCTACGGGTCGAGGGTCTTCTTGTTCCTCTTCAGGGTTCCGTAGCTGTTCGGGACACTTCTTCAGGTGATCCCGGGATACAATGGCCGTGGTTTCCCCTCCGTCTTTACTGATTGTACAGATCTTTGGGTTGTCGTGGCTTGAGGGCAGTACGGTGTATGGGTCCTTCTCCCACTGGTCGTCCAACTTGTGGAGCCGTCTTTTCCTCTTCAAGACCTGCTCTCCGGGCACCAGGGGAACAGCGGGAGCATACTGGTTGTAAGTTTTCTCTTGTCTTTCCCTAGCTTGACAGAGACTTCGCTCCACGCTCTCCTGTACTTTCCGGTACTGCTGCTGCCTCTCTGTGTCCCAGTCTGCTTCTGGTGAAGTGTCCTCGGGTATCAGGACTCCCATCTCCAGATCAACAGGAAGCTTACCAGGTCTTGCCCTCATTAGGTAAGCCGGGGTACAGTTGGTGGAACCTACAGGGCTGTGGTTGTATAGGTCCACCAGGTCAGGCAGCTTTTCAGGCCACAGACTACGTTCTTCCAGGGGCAATGTTTTCAGAAGATCTATCACCACCTGGTTCATTTTCTCACAAAGTCCATTAGTTTGCGGGTGATAGGGTGTTGTTCTTATCTTCCGGCAGCCATACAGGGTGCAGAACTCCTGGAAGACTTCCGCTTCAAAGGCAGGCCCCTGGTCCGTCAGCACTTGCTCCGGGTATCCGTGCGGACGGCAGTAGTGCTGCTGGAAGGCTCTAGCTGCTGTTTGAGCCGTTAAGTCCTTGACGGGGACGACAACCAAGAACCGGGAGTAGTGATCCACGATGGTTAACGCGTAGACGTAGCCACTTCTGCTTGGGGTCAGTTTTACATGATCCAAGGCTACCAGTTCCAACGGCTGTCTGGTGATGATGGACTGCAGGGGAGTCTTCTGGCTGGCACGGTCCATCCTTCTTAGGTTGCATGGGCCACAGTCTCTGCACCACCTCTCGATGGTTCCTCTCATGCCTACCCAATGGAACCGCCCGCGCAGCAGGAACTCCAGCTTCTTCCATCCGAAGTGCCCAGCTCCGTCGTGGTATGCCTCCATCACCATAGCTGCGTCTCTTCTTGGCACCACTACTTGCCAGATTAGTTCATGCGTCCGGGAGTTAACCATTCTGCGGCACAACTTCCCCTTGTAAAGGAACAGTCGACTCTTCTCAGCCCACAGTTGCTTGGCTTCCTCCGGAGCGTCTGGGTCAAGGCGTGCATCTGGCCGAGTCAGCATCTCCTTTACCAGTCGGACGGCAGGGTCACTGTCTTGCGTCTCCGCCCAGTTGTAATGAGGTAATGGGTTGAACGTAGCGGATTGCTTACTCCTTACACGGTGGGAATACTGGATAGTCCCATGACGGTGGAACGCGGGGAGTTCAACTTCTTCCAGTTCCTCTGAATCTTCCCCTACGTCCGGTAGGTTCGGCATCCTGGACAGGGCGTCCGCGTTGGTATTGGAGCGTCCTGCCCGGTATTTGATTGTAAACTCATAGTTGGACAAGCGGGCCATCCATCTCTGCTCTAGGGCACCGAGTCTTGCAGTGTCCAGGTGTGTCAACGGGTTGTTATCCGTGTACACGGTGAACCGGGAAGCAGCGAGGTAGTGCTTAAAGCGTTCGGTGACTGCCCACACCACTGCCAGGAACTCTAGCTTAAATGAGCTGTAATTCTCAGGGTTTCTTTCGGTGGGTCGCAGTTTTCGGCTGGCGTAAGCAATTACCCGTTCCTTCCCCTGCTGGATCTGGGACAGTACGGCTCCTAGCCCGATGTTACTGGCGTCGGTGTAGAGGATAAAGGGCTGGCTATAATCAGGGTATGCCAGGATTTCATCCCCCGTGAGGGCCATCTTCAGCTGGCGGAAGGACTCTTCTTCCAGCTTCTCCCATCTGAAGGGTGGCTTCTGGTTCTTGGCCTTCCTGGACTGGCCTATCATGAGGTCCTGCATAGGAGCTGCCTTTTTGGTGAAACCGGGAATGAACCTTCGGTAGTAGCCTACCAACCCGAGGAACTGCCTCACTTCCTTTACGCTGGAGGGGCTTGGCCATTCCTTAATTGCGGTTACCTTATCAGGGTCGGGAGCCACTCCGTCAGCACTCACCACGTGTCCCAGGTACTGCACCTTTGGCTTCAGGAGGTGACACTTGGAGGGTTTCACCTTTAGGCCGTAACTTGCCAGAGCTTCGAACACTTCCGCCAGGTGTTTCAGGTGGTCCTCGTAGGTCTTGGAATAGACGATGACATCGTCCAGGTATAACAGGACCGTCTCAAAGTTTCGGTGTCCCAGACAGCATTCCATCAATCGCTGGAAGGTTCCTGGTGCGTTGCAGAGTCCGAACGGCATGCAGGTAAACTCGCTAAGTCCCATCGGGGTGGTGAATGCGGTCTTCTCCCGGTCCGCCTCTGCTACAGGAACCTGCCAGTACCCGCTAGTGAGATCCAAGGTGGAGAAGAAGTTAGCAGATTTTAAAGCAGCCAAAGACTCCTCTATTCTTGGTAAGGGGTACGCATCTTTGTGTGTGATACGGTTAATTTTCCGGTAATCTACACACATTCTCATGGTGTTGTCTTTCTTTTTGACCAAGACTAGTGGAGCTGCCCAGGGGCTACAGCTATCCCTGATTACCCCAGCCTCCTTCATGTCTCTAAGCATCCCCTTGGCGTGTTGGTAGTGTGCAGGGGGTACGGGTCGATACCTCTCTTTTATGGGAGGATGGTCTCCCGTGGGGATGTGGTGTTCTACCCCCTTGACTCGCCCGAAGTCTAACGGGTGTTTACTAAACACTCTCTCGTAATCTCGAACCACCCGGTAGACTCCCTGTTTCTGGTGGGAGGGAGTGGAGTCAGTACCCAAATGTAGTTGCTGACACCAATCCTCCATTATTTTCGTAGAGCCGTTACCTTCCTCCGGGTGAGATGGAGGCAAGGGTTCCACAGACTGTATAGAATTTTGGTTGATAGTATATAATTTGGCTAGCGTAGCATACCGGGGCAGGTATACTTCCCTTTTCCCGATATTTATTATACGAACGGGCACCCTCCCATGGCGTACATCAACTACCCCCCGTGCTGTCAAAATGGTGGGCCTACTGTCTGAGTAGACTGGTTCTACCATGGCCTGGTAATCTCTACCTCTCAGACCAATAGCTGCCCGGCACCAAATCATCATTTCACTTTTCGGGGGCATGGCAATAGGGAAAGGGTCACACATTCTTACGCTACCAATCTCACCACCGGAGAGTTCCACCTGTTGCCGTCGCATCAGTGCCCGGATCTCTTTTTGGAGCACTCGCTGCTGGCCGGAGCTGGCGTTCTTGGCAACCTGCTGTAAAATGAAAATCACCTCTGCAAGACAATTTTCAATCACATTAGTTCCTAGAGTTATCTTTGGGTGACTCTCGCGCTTGTCAATGTCTACAATGATCAGTCCCTGTGCTGCCAGTTCGACTCTACCGATTTTAATGGTCATTTCTTTAAATCCGATCTGTGGCACGGGCTGACCATTACTGGCGATGATACTCAAGTCGTCGTCTGGATAGCGGGTTATATCCGAGTCATTCCAGTACTGCTTGAAGAGCACGTACGGGATGGTGGTGACCTGTGACCCGGTGTCCAGTAGGGCACTCATAGGGATGCCATCCAGTACCACAGGCAAGACTGGACGTCCTCCCACATATTTGTCGCGCCAGTTCGATGGGCCTGGTGATCTTTTTCCTGGGGGTTGGCCCTCTACCCCAGGTTGTGCCAGTTTAAAGGACAGTACCTTGCCATATGTCCGGGTTGATTGCAACGGCGGCAGATGGGTTGTCCGTCCTCGTTGTACCGGTCGCTGGGTCTTCCTCTGGCCGGTGGGGTCCTCCTTGGTCGACGCCACGGGATGTCCTCCAGTCCGGATGCCAGCTGGATCTTCCCTGGAGTGGAAACCTGTAAAGACTGCACAGTTCGGGTTAGCGCAGCAACGCTTTTAGCTAGCTCTTGGACCTGATGGTGCAGGTCCGGAGCCGGGTCATTGTTCAAAGCCTGCGCATCAGCCCCCACAGGCCCTGCCGACAAGGGCGCCGCCTCCTGGTGGTAAGTGATAGCTGGGCGCCTGTGGGTCACAACGCCACCCGGTGTCGGTTCTCGGAGCACCCGGATGGCTCTGTCCTTGAACTGTGCAAAGTCCAGATGAGGATCCTGTAAGGCTATGGCCCGCAACTGGGTTCGGTGGACATTGCAATATAGTCCCTCTATAAATTGCTCGGTCAACAGCCTGTCCTCGTTTCCCACGCTGTCAGGGTCGGTCTGCTTAATGGCTCTCAGGGCCTCTTGTAGGTTTAGTGCATAGTCCCTTATACTCTCATGTGCTCGCTGCTTGCACCCATAGAATCTAAGCTTAATCTCGGCTGAGGTGCGGGTATCAAAGGTGTCCCTCAGCCGGGTTAGTATCCCTGCGACAGTCCTCCTCCCAGGTGGCCAGGACTTTACCTCCCTCTGGGCTGCCCCGGGTAGTTGGGCCACCAGGATGCTCACTTTTTGCTCTTCTGTGAGGGGGTACACCTGGAAGAGGCTATCCAGCTTTTCTTTAAAGTCATTCAGGGTATGTGACTCCCCTGAGTACTGGGGTAGCCAGGCTGCTCCCGGGATATAGGGCATGGTGAAAGGCATGACTGCAGCAGCGGTGGCGCTGGCGGGGGTTGAGGCAGTGAAGCTCTCCTCCGTATCCGACATCTTTCTCCCCCCCTAGTGGACCGTGGCCTACCTTGCGATGATCCTCTTCCGTAGGCCGCGGCTCCGCAGTGGATCGTCAGGGTTGAGGACCTTCCGTCGCGCTCCTGTGACGTCGGCGTCTGCTGGGCTCCTTCCAGGACCTTACGCAACGTCCGGACGTGAGGCGGGTCTTCAGTTCTCGCGCGCTTTCGGAGTCCACGCCCCTCTTCTTCCCGCGCGGCATCTTCAAGATGGCGTCCAACGGCGGGAAAACTCCACGGATGGCGGGAAGAAGGCAGAAGATGGCGCCGGATGGCGGGAAAACTTTGCGGATGGCGGGAAGAAGGTAGAAGATGGCGCCGGATGGCGGGAATCTTCACCACTGGTAAGTTTGAACAGTCTTTTTTCAGGCACGCAGTACCCGGTGGTTGCGGGCATGAAATCCTGCCGACTACGCCAAAGTTGACGCGCCCCTGGGCCTACTTGGTGTAGCGTTGCGCACGCGGGGACTACCCGGAGCCGGGCCTGTTGGGGGTAGTAGTCTCGTGGCGGTGACCCGGTCCGTGCCCAGGGAGTCAAACTGTGTGGCTGAGTATTAGCAGTAGATGTTGGACGACTACGCCACCCGTTGAATGCAGCTATGGAGCTGCCGCTGCAGGGCGGACCGCTGAGGCCGGTGGAAGGATTGTGCAGCGTGGATGGTATAACCCCCAACGGGAGGGGTATGGCCTCAGGGCAGCCGACGTGGATGATGGGGGTAGCAGGAACCACTCAGAGACGATGCGGTGTAGTTCAGGGTCTTTACTGGTGACAAAAATAGACCTCCCGGAGTACTGGCTAGCGGTCGGGGCCTGGTCAGTCCTTGAACAGATGGGATTTCCCCTGGCCAGGCGGAGTTGTAGGCCTCCCCAACTAATTGTACTCTTCTGGCTACCTTGCTAGAGGCGGGTAAAAGTAGCCCACGTCCCTGAGTGTACCGTGTGGTGCTCACCCGTATGGTCGGTGACTCGGGGCCTTCTAGTGGCTTCCGCTCCACGACGGCGGTGCTGGTCCCACGCGTGTGACCGTGCCTTCGGGTTTCTTGGCCAGAGGACCTGAAATCCCCTGCCGGTCGGTTTCTGCTGCTGGGTAAGGATTAGTCCCCACAGCCTCGGACTCCGGGTCCGGTGGTAACTCTTCAATCAGGGCGAGCTCTACAGCTGCCAGCCCCTGATTCCTTTTAGCACGACTTCCCCAGAGCTCCTGATCTCTCTTCCTATAGCTGCTTCTCCTCTTCTCTCTCTACTCTTTCTTCCTAACCCTGCCTCAGCCCCAGTTTTATATAGGGGAAGTTCTTCCCCTCCCAGGACTGGGCAGGAGGTGTGGCATGCATAGGACTCCTGACCAAGAGACCTCCCACCTGCTCTCAGACATAATATTGCTATTACTGTGGAAACCAGACCCTTGGGGTGCCACAGTATAAGTTCTACTACTAGTGTAAGAGCCTCCTGTCACCTCCACCACGTTACATTTAGTCATTTTCTCTTGTGCCAGATTCTATGCCGCTGAGCTCGTGTGTGGCATCCAGTTTCTCCATTCTAAGGGCATCGTACACAGGTAATTACTCGTCATGTAACATCTCTAACTATCACAATGTAGCAGAATATTTACATATCTTATTACATAATGAACAGCAACTTATTATCTTATGTTCTTTCTGATATTTTAGAGACCTCAAGCCCGAGAACATCTTGGTGGCTGAAACGGGCCATATTAAAATCACGGATTTCGGTCTCTCTCTTGAGAACATCTTTGGAGACCGCACAGCCACCAAACGTGCTGGGACCAAAGAATATATGGCTCCTGAGGTGAGCAGAAGACTTCTCTACTACTGCATATCTGGTGCATTAATGATTCTGCTCCAGGGTGAAGTTCCCCGTAGTTTTTCTGGGTGCACAGAGCATTACTCTAATGGTATACAAAATGTAGAAGGTGTTGACCTTTTTAGTAACTGTTCTCTCCTTCATGGCAGATGCTGACTGGGGAGAAGTATGGCGCCGGAGTGGACTGGTATGCGTTTGGTGTCATCTTAAACGAAATGATTACCGGTGAGTGCAAGTACCATCGTGCACTATTTGATGAAACGCACTCCGGCACGAAGAACATCATTAAGAAGGTCAGTGAGTTATTGGTATAAGATGTAATGCCACACTACACAAGTACATGAAAAACATTTGCTAGTTCCAGGCATTATCCGCAGCACTGGTTGTATCCTAAATCTTACAAATATTACTCTTTTCTTAGCTTCTCCAGAAAGATCCTGCCAGGCGCTTAGGAGTCAAGAAAAACATCAGAGGTCATCATTTTTTCCAGCACGTTGACTGGGTCTCTGTGGAAGCCCTTCGGATGCCCCCACCACACATCCCTGTAGTAAGTAAATGGAGTCAACTTCTGCCCAGTTCTGAATTAACTTTTTTTATGGCATATAATATAATAAATAATGATCATCATTACATAATTATTTTCTGCTGTTTCTTCTAGCCATCTAAACCTCATTGTAAACCAGAAACATTCAGGCTGGATGAAATTGAGGCAGAAGAGGCCAGAAATTCATCAATACCCCCAAACAAACAGGCCGCTTTTAGAGGGTTTTCATTCGTCACCTAGAAAATCTCTAAACACCAGCTCAATTGTCATCAGATCAAGATGCCCTCCTGAGTTCTGGAAGAAGATCTCCAGAAGAACATGAAGACCATCTGGATTCATGAGGAACACCCATTATGAAGAGCGAAGAATGGATCCTTGTGATTGGCACTGGCTGAAGAAATTCTCGGCACAAAGATTTCTCCTGTATTCATCCATGACCTTGAGAAATATCCCGGCTGGGAAGAAGACTAACAATGCACCTGCGAAGATGGAGAAGCCAGATGACAAACTGGCGGTAAGTACAAGTGCAAAAACACCTGCACTTCCTCACTGTCATAGGCATTTGTAACCGGTGACTGGTTTTCCTGTAGCTCACAATAGCGGCAGAACATGGTGCTGTCATGGGTTAAGAGAAAATAACTGGGTGAGTGCTGGCCGGCTATTTAGGGGATGGAGGAGGCCGGAATTTTTTTTTTTTTAATGCCTATGACAATTTTTACATATACCGGTATTTGATATTCCTCATGTTCATGACACTACTGTCACGAGCTATGGGGAATAAGGTGTGAGTTGGCCGGCTATTAAGGGGTGGAAGGAGGCCGGATTTTTTTTTTTTTTTTTTCAATGCCAATTATTGTATTTTACCTGTAATGGGTTCTCAAGGTCATGACAGTACTGCTATGACCAATGAGAAATAAGATGTGACTTGGCCATCGATTTAGCCATAGATGTGCTTTTATTGAAAACCTACACAAAAGCATGGTCTTGCTCCGTGACAACAAGTTAAAACTACTTTTGGCATATCTACCAGCCTAATATCTTACCATTCATTCTTTTTTGGGTAGGTGGCTCATTTTAATCAGCATGCTGCTAGCACTATATGTGCAGGAACCCCCTTGCCCCCTCACTTCTTAGTGTGCATTGCATCTGCACCTGCCGTTGTCTACCTTCAATTTGCCCTTCTTTTATACCGTAAGCAGTTTGACAGATAGGAGACCAGAAGAATAGAAAAAAGACCTACCCCACTTCTTGTAATCTGTTTTGGCATCTCTGCTGCTAGATATGGATTGGACTTGACAACAGGCAGTAGGCAACAAGTTAGACTGAAGGGAGGCACCTAGTTCCCCGCACTTTGCAGTAATTTTTCAGGTGCGGAATATAAATTTTAAAGCGGTTATCAGCTACTTTGCATTTTTTTGGCTATTGATCTAAGGACTACCAGCAGGAACTCCTGCAGACAATTCTGAGACACTAGCGGTAAGTAGAAGTGCAAGAACACCTGCACTTCCTCACTGTCATAGGCATTTGTAACCGGTGACTGGTTTTCCTGTAGCCTACAATAGCAGCAGATCATGGTGCTGTCTTGGGTTAAGAGGAAATAACTGGGTGAGTGCTGGCCGGCCATTTAGGGGATGGAGGAGGCCGGAATTTTTTTTTTTTTTTAATGCCTATGACAATTTTTACATATACCGGTATTTGATATTCCTCATGTTCATGACACTACTGTCACGAGCTATGGGGAATAAGGTGTGAGTTGGCCGGCTATTAAGGGGTGGAAGGAGGCCAGATTTTTTTTTTTTTATGCCAATTATTGTATTTTACCTGTAATGGATTCTCAAGGTCATGACAGTACTGCTATGACCAATGAGAAATAAGATGTGACTTGGCCATCGATTTAGCCATAGATGTGCTTTTATTGAAAACCTACACAAAAGCATGGTCTTGCTCCGTGACAACAAGTTAAAACTACTTTTGGCATATCTACCAGCCTAATATCTTACCATTCATTCTTTTTTGGGTAGGTGGCTCATTTTAACCCTTTCGCAACCTTGGGTTTTGTCGTTTTTGCTTTTTCGTTTTTTGCTCCCCTTGTTCCCAGAGCCATAGCGTTTTTATTGTTTGGTCAATATGGCCATATGAGGGCTTATTTTTTGCGGGATGAGTTGTACTTTTCAACGCCATTACTAGTTTTACCATATCATATACGGGAAAACGGGAAAAAAATTCCAAGTGCGGTAAAATTACAAAAAAAGTGCAATACCACAGTTGTTTTTTATTTTATTTTTTACCACGTTCACTGAATGCTAAAACTGACCTGCCATTCTTATTCTACAGGTCATTATGAGTTCATAGACACCAAACATGTATAGGTTCTTTTATATTTAAGTGGTGAAAAAAAATTCCAAAATTTGGTAAAAAAAAAAATAGCACCATTTTCCGAGACCTGTAGCGTCTCCATTTTTTGTGATCTGGGGCTGGGTGAGGGCTTATTTTTTGCGCGCCGGGCTGCCGTTTTTATTGATAACATTTTAGGATAGATCCGCTGTTTTGATCGCCCATTATTGCATTTTATTGCAATTTTGCGGCGACCAAAAAACGTAATTCTGGCGTTTCAAATTTTTTTCTCGTTACGCCGTTTACCGATTGGATTAATTATTTTTTTATATTGATAGATCGGGCGATTCTGAACGCGGCGATACCAAATATGTGTATGTGGGGTTTATTTTTTATTATTTTATTTTGAATGGGGCAAAAGGGGGGTGATTTAAACTTTTATATTTTTTACATTTTTTTACATTTTTTAAAAACTTTTTTTTTTCACTTACTGCATGCTTCAATAGTCTCCATAGGAGACTAGAAGCAGCAGTTGTCTGATCGGCTCTGCTACATACAGGGGACCAGCAGATCCCCTGCATATAGCAGAATTGGTCCTGTGCTATGAGCACCGAGCACTAGGTGGCGCTCATAGCGACCAGATCATGACAACCACAGGCGTGTGCTGCAGACCCTGGGTTGTCATGCACGCCCATCGGCGACCCGCGATCACGTGACGGGGTCGCCGGTGGGCGGGGCTTAGGACGCGCTTCCAGGAGATTGACAGCGGCATTTAACAGGTTAACAGCCGCGGGTGGATCGCGATTCCACCCGCGGCTGTTGCGGGCACATGTCAGCTGTAAGAATCAGCTGACATGTGCTCGGTTCAGTGAGGGCTCAGCGCAGCAGCCCTCACTGAACGGGCAATACGCAAATGTGCGTGCTAATACGGCATGGGCTCTAAAGGGGTTAATCAGCATGATGCTAGCACTATATGTGCAGGAACCCCCTTGCCCCCTCACTTCTTAGTGTGCATTGCATCTGCACCTTCCATTGTCTACCTTCAATTTGCCCTTCTTTAATACCTTAAGCAGTTTGACACATAGGAGATCAGAAGAATAGAAAAAAGACCTACCCCACTTCTTGTAATCTGTCTTGGCATCACTGCTGCTAGATATGGATTGGACTTGACAACAGGCAGTAGGCAACAAGTTATACAGAAGGGAAGCACCTAGTTCCCCGCACTTTGCAGTAATTTTTCAGGTGCGGAATATAAATTATAAAGCGGTTATCAGCTACTTTGCATTTTTTTGGCTATTGATCTAAGGACTACCAGCAGGAACTCCTGCGGACAATTCTGAGAAACTAGCGGTAAGTAGAAGTGCAAAAACACCTGCACTTCCTCACTGTCATAGGCATTTGTAACCGGTGACTGGTTTTCCTGTAGCCCACAATAGCAGCAGATCATGGTGCTGTCTTGGGTTAAGAGAAAATAACTGGGTGAGTGCTGGCCGGATATTTAGGGGATGGAGGAGGCCGGATTTTTTTTTTTATGCCTATGACAATTTTTACATATACCGGTATTTGATATTCCCCATGTTCTATGGGGAATAAGGTGTGAGTTGGCCGGCTATTAAGGGGTGGAAGGAGGCCGGATTTTTTTTTTTTTTAATGCCAGTTATTTTATTTTACCTGTAACGGGTTCTCAAGGTCATGACAATATTGCTATGGCCAATGAGAAACAAGATGTGAGCTGGCCATTGATTTAGCCATACATGTGCTTTTAGTGAAAACCTACACAAAAGAATGGTCTTGCTCCCTGAAAAGTTAAAACTACTTTTGGCATATCTACCAGTCTAATATCTTGCCATTCGCTCTTTTGTGGTTAGGTGGTTCATTTTCATCAGCGTTCTGCTAGCACTATATGTGCAGGAACCCTCCTGCCCCCTCACATCTTAGTGTGCATTGCATCTGCCATTGTCGACCTTCAATTTGCCCCTCTTTTATACCTTAAGCAGTTTGACAGATAGGAGACCAGAAGAAGAGAAAAAAGACCCACCCCACTTCTTGTAATCCATCTTGGCATCTCTGCTGTTAGGTATGGATTAGACTTGACAACAGGCAGTAGGCAACAAGTTAGAAGGGAGACACCTAGTTCCCCGCACTTTGCAGTGATCTTTCAGGTGTGGGACATAAATTTTAAAGCGGTTATCAGGTACTTTGCGTTTTTTTTGGCTATGGATTTAAGAACTACCAGCAGGAACTCCCGCAGACAATTCTGAGACACTGGCAGTAAGTAGAAGTGCAAAAACGCCTGCACTTCCTCACTGTCATAGGCATTTGGTAACCGGTGACTGTTAACTACAGACCACAATAGCAGCCCGACATGATGCTGTCTTGGGTTAAATGAAAATAACTGGGTGAGTGCTGGCCGGCTATTTAGGGGATGGAGGAGGCCGGAATTTTTTTTTCCTGCCTATGAAAATGTTTACATTTACCAGTATTTCATATTCCTCATGTTCATGACACTACTGTCACAAACTATGGGGAATAAGGTGTGAGTTGGCTGGCTATTAAGGGGTGGAAGGAGGCCGGATTTTTTTTTTAATGGCAGTTATTTTATTTTACCTGTAACTAGTTCTCAAGGTCATGACAGTACTGCTATGACCAATGAGAAATGAGATGTGAGCTGGCCATTGATTTAGCCATACATGTGCTTTTATTGAAAACCTACACAAAAGCATGGTCTTGCTCCCTGACAAGTAAAAACTACTTTTGGCATGTCTACCAGTCTAATATCTTGCCATTCGCTCTTTTTTAGGTAGGCGGTTCATTTTCATCAGCATTATGCTAGCACTATATGTGCAGGATCTTCCTTTACCCCTCACTTCTTAGTGTGCATTGTCCACCTTCAACTTGCCCCTCTTTTATATCTTAAGCAGTTTGACAGATAGGAGACAGAAGCAGAGAAAAAAAAGACCCACCCACTTCTTGTAATCTGTCTTGGCATCTCTGCTGCTAGATATGGATTAGACTTGACAACAGGCAGTAGAGAACAAGTGTGACAGAAGGGAGACACCTAGTTCCCTGCACTTTGCAGTGATTTTTCAAGTGTAGGACGTATGTTTTTAAGGGGTTATCAGGTACTTTGCGTTTTTTTGGCTATGGGTCTAAGACCTACCAGCAGGAACTCCTGCAGATGATTCTGAGACACTGGCAGTAAGCAGAAGTGCAAAAACACCTGCACTTCCTCACTGTCATAGGCATTTGTAACCGGTGACTGCTTTTCCTGTAGCTCACAATAGCAGTAGATCATGGTGCTGTCTTGGGTTAAGAGAAAATAGTGGGTGAGTGCTGGCCGGCTGTTTAGGAGATGGAGGAGGCAGGAATTTTTTTTTTTAAATGCCTATTATTAATGCCTATAAGTTTTTACATTTATCGGTATTTCATATTCCTCATGTTCATGATACTTGTGACGACACAGCTTTTAATCTTAATTGTAATGATGTGTAAATTCAGTATGCCAGGAGCCATACTCCTTTATCTTTATGTTGACTTTTGAATTTGTGCTCTTCTTTGGTTGATCAACACAGACTATTGTTTGAATAAGCCTGGATGTTGATCACTTGAGTTGATATTTGTTAATTTATGAATGGCTGTTACATCAGCTCCTACAATGTATTGTCTGTTAGGTTTGCAAGACAGCGACTCAGAGTCTTGGAACAATAATGTTAATGCTAATATGCTAATTACATATTTTACTAAGCCAGCTAGTTTGTTGATCTGCAGAGGAGTGGAATACAAACTATGCAAATTGATTAAATGCTCAAACAAGGAGCCCCAGCCACCTTCCCCCATGACCTGTGAATGATAACCTGAGTCACAGGTATAAATATAAAAAGGGATTTCTATCGTGCTGCAAGTAGAATCAGAGAGACTCTTCAGGACAGCAACCAAGACACATAGCTCCATCATGAAGGATACAGATGTGACTCTACAGGATATCAGCTTAGGGGACCCCAGCCTCAGCTGAAGGGATACAGATCTGCTCCATTGACTATCACAGAACCCATGGATACATTTGCGGAAACCAGGTTGGGACCCTCCAGTCACCTGGTTCCATGGAGATGTTTGGGGTAGCCAGGTAGGGATCCTCCGGTCACCTGGAACCCATGAATACGCTTGGAGGAAACCAGGTTGGGACCATCCACTCACCTTGTTCCATAGATATGTTTGGAGAAGCCAGGGTGGGACCCTCGAGTCTCCTGGTCTTGTACCTCAATGGACTGTCAGCTTCCTAAGCTTGCCACTACCTCCTCTCTGTGGGGTGCCACTGGTTGAGGTAGTTGGCCCTGGAAGTCCCAAAGTTGCAGCTGCTTTATTCCCGGCAGCCAGCAGGAGGGTGAGACTGTGTAATTTTGCACCATCTTGGCTATTTGCTGGGACTGTTCGATATGTTTATTGTCTGTTTGGTGTTTCAATAAAGCATTGCCACACTGTTTTACCCTCACCCTGTGTTGTCTGAGTAGTATTATGCCCACGGAAGACCCCGTGTCTTCACAACATTACTGTCACAAGCTATGGGAAATAAGGTGTGAGTTGGTCGTCCATTAAGGGGTGGAGGAGACCAGTTTGTTTTTTTTAAATGCCATCTATTGTATTTTACCTGTAACGGATTCTCAAGTTCATGACAGTACTGCTATGACCAATGAGAAATAAGATGTGAGCTGGCCATCAATTTAGGCATACATGTTTTTTTATTGAAATCCTACACAAAAGCATGGTCTGGCCAGTGCAAGACGTCAGAAGAACAATCCATACACTAGTAGAATTAGGTTTTAAAACTGCTGATTTTTTTTCACCATGGATTCTGTTATAAATCTGCAACTGTGTTACATACACATTTTGTCTAGAGTTTTCCTGCAGCAAAAACCACAGTGTGGGTAGGAAAACGCTAAGGTTTTGATACATCTTTTTCCTTGCATTTTTTCTCATTCATTTGAATGAGTGAAAAACTGCAAAAAAAAAGTTGAAAGTATAGACATACTGCAGATTTGTTAAAAAAAAAAAAAAAACACTTTGATGTTTCAAATCTCCAAAGAAAAACTACGGCAAGTAGCATGTGCCCGAGATTTCAGAAATCTCATTTACTTTCCTGGTACTGTAAAATGCAGGGTTTTTTTCTGGAGCAGCTTGTGAACATGCCTTTATATTGCAAATGAGTAAAACCATCAGTAAATTTGCAGCATGCCTATTATGTTGCAGCATGGATAAATTATGTACTGATGTTTGAAAATCCATTTTCATGAACTGCTATTTGTTGCAGACTTTTAATGCTGATGTCTCAATAGAAATCTGTGATAAATCTGACACATCTGAACATAAGCTGAAAAGTCACTAGAAATATTAGATGGAAATTACACATCAATGAAGCTTACATCTGCTCGTGTCCTCTCATCAGCAGTACATGTTGGGTGCATACTTTAATGTATACCTCTGACAGGGGCTGTCACCTCTGAATGGCTGTGTCGGATGCCTATGATGGATGCCATGATACTTAAAAATTTCAAGAAAGGTAAAAGGGTTAATAAAGGGCCTTGAAGGGGTCGTCCAGGCAAATAAAACTTTGGCCAGGGGATTGGACATGTAAAACATGACAAACTCATTCATATTCATCTACCGGCACTTATCTGAATTCAGCGCAGGCAGTTCAGTAGTCGGCACAGAAACAGGAAGAGGTGATGTTACCTTTCCACCAGCCACTGGTGCAGACTGTGATTGACTGCAGCGGTCAGGTAACTTGAGAACTGCATCATCGGATACTTCAGAATGACAGTCTGCTGAAAGTTACCTAACCGCTGCTGCACCACAGACCGCAATGGTCCGGCGGCTGGTGGAACAAGTATGACAGAGTTTATTATGTTTTACATATCCAGTTTCCCATGGTCAAAGTTTTGCTTTGCCCAGACAACCTCTATAATAAAATTTTTACCCTGGACAGTCATGTCTGAAAGGATTTGTCCATTACTCGGACAACCCCTTCTCAATCCGCATGCTTCCTCCTTTTAAAATAACACCACTTATACACATCTCCGATACTGGCGCCTTTCCAGCGATGTCGGCACTGTCTGTCCCTGCGATCGCGTAATGGTGTGACATCAAGTGAACTTTGGCCAACCATTGGCTCCTTCACTCTCCCGCCTTCTGACAAATCACTTACATCCGGAGAAAGTGAGCACTGTTGCTCTCTCTTCAATTGGACTTATGTGATATGTCTGAGGGTGAAGAGAGTAAAGAGGCCGCTAATTGGCCGCAGGGTTCGCGTGACGTCACACTGTTACGCGATCACCGGAAGAGACAGTGCCGGCTCTGGAGGGGAGTATAAGTGTTGTTATTTTAAAAGGAGGGAAACATATGGATTGAGAAGGGGACGTCCAAGTAGTGGAAATAAAATAACAAACAGAAACATACCCACCTACTGTTTCACCCCGTGGATCCAGAGAAGGTCGCTCTGATGGTCTGCACCAGCACCAGAAGACATAAGGTCACCTTATTTCTTCACTGTATCACCAAGGTCTGTGATTTGCTACATTTGACCTTGAGAAATACCACAAATGGAAAGAAGAACGATGATGGACCGACACGATGGAGGAACAAGTGGATCTAATGGTAACAGGTTAAGCATGTAAATGCAAAAGTGTGAAAACACCTGCACTCCGCCACAGTCATAGGCATTTATAACCGGTAATTGCCTTTCTTGTAGCCCAAAATAGCAGCAGATTATGGTGCTGTCTTTGGCTAAGAAGAAATAAATAAGTAAGTGTTGGCCGGCTATTTCTGGGTTGAGGAGGCCGGATATTTTTTCGTAACGCCTATCACAATTTTTACTAGTACCGGTAATTTTAATTACGCATGTTCATGACACTACTGTGGAATAAGGTGCGAGTTGGCATGAGAAATAACATGCATTGTACTTATTTATATAGTGCCATTAATCCCCCAGAAATTCTCATCACTGTCCCCATTGGGGCTCTCAATCTAAATTCCTTGTCAGTATGTCTATGGAGTGTGGGAGGAAACTACTCGTTTGTCAGTTGATTTGGTCATTCATGCCAACATAAAAATCATAGTTATTGGCAGCACATTTGTCACACAAACTAAAGACAACAAGGAAGACAAACAAAGGGGATAACTTAGCTTGAGCAGACACCAGAGGGGAAACGCCAACTGTCCTCCAAGGGCACCAGAGAATAAGCTAGCCGACTGCTAGCGCTCCAAGCCAAAGCCAAGGAACATAGAAATATCACCGGCGGTTCCCTGCAGAAAACTGAGGGTTTTAACTCCCTTGCAAGGGTGTGTCAATTGACAGCAGGAGGGAGGTCGCCCCTGGGTCTTAAAGTAAGAAAGATTACGAAGGAGTCTGCAATGCCAAACGTAGTGACCTTCTGCAGCCAGAACCAGAGTGACTGTCTATAACACCGGACACACCCGTGACAACATTGCCCTGTGTAAACAGGATACAAATCTCCTACTGGAAATGGACCTTTGGCCACATTCAGTATTTGGTCAGTATTTTACGATCGGTATTTATTAATCACAACCAGGAGTGGATCAGAGGAGAAGTATAATAGAAACACGTCACCACTTCTGTATTCATCACTCACTCTTCGTTTTGACTTACAAATACTGATGTAAAATACTGACCAAATACTGAACGTGTATATAGTCGATCAATGCTTGTTATCGGCATAAATCTTACCATACACATGCATCTATAGTTATTACCGGCAATGACACTCATATCTACCTTTCTGGCCCAGACTTCAACTCTCTGCTGTCCAGAATCCCGGAGTGTCTATCTGCCATATCCTCCTTCTTCTTCGCTCCCTTCCTAAAACTCAATGAGGACAAATCTGAACTCATTATCTTTCCTTCATCTCACGTATTTTCCCCACCTGATTTAACTATCACAATAAATTACATCATGACCGGAAATCCGCTGCCTCGGAGTAACCCTTGACTTTGCCCTGTCCTTTAAACTACACATCCAAGCTCTCACCACCTTCTGCCGCCTCCAGCTTAAAAATATTTAAAAATCCGCCCTTCCCTAAACCCTTAATCTACTAAAATGCTTGTGCATGCCCTCATCATCTTCCGCCTCGACCACTGCAACATCCTCCTCTGTGACCTACCTGATGCCTCACTAATTGATTTTCTCCTCGGTATTCCTTCGCTTCCCACCTTTGCAAATCCTTTCATTGGCTCCCAATTCCCCAGCGTATCCAGTTCAAACTACTAACAGTGACCTACAAAGCCATCCATAACCTCTCTCCTCCGTACATCTCTGAACTAATCTCCCAATATATTCCCTCACGTAACCTCCGGTCCTCCCACGACCTCCTTCTCTCCTCCACACTTATTCCTTCCTCACCCAATTGTCCCCAGGACTTCGTCTGAATGTCCCACATCCTCTGGATTTCTGGCCTCAATACATCTGATTATCCACCACATTCAGATCCTTCAGACGGAACCTGAAAACCAAACTCTTCAAGAAAGTTTACAACCTGCAATGACCACGCTGCCACCTCAACACCACCGGATCTACTGCAACCCCCCAACCTACTGTCTCTTTCCCCATTATCCTGTAGAATGTAAGCCCGCAAGGGCAGGGTCCTCTTCCCTCTATACCAGTCTATCATTGTTAGTTTGTTTACTGTAAGGCTATGTGCACACTGTGCGTTTTTGCGGCGTTTTTTTCCACGCGGAAATGCACCAAAAACGCTAGGTAATCCGTGTGCCAGCTAATGCAATGGCAATCCTGAAGTGCTGTGCATATGATCAGGAATTTTCCTGTCAGGATTGTCATTGCATTTAAATCTGCAGCACGTCAAGTCTTTGTGCGTTTCTGCAGCGTTTTTCACCCATAGACTTGAACTGAGTCAGTCAAATCTGCAGCAAAAACGCAGGTATAAATATATTTACAGATTTGCTGCGGATGTTTGCTGCATATTTGACAGACTCAATTCCAGTCAATGAGTCAAAAACGCCGCAAAAACGCTCAAAGAATGGTACCTGGGGAAGACTACTCCTCCCATCATCTGACAGCCGCTCTCGCTGATAACAGCGGGAGCAGGCGTGGCTGAGGGGAGAAGTAGTCTCCACAGTCAGCGTCTGTGCGGTGTTCAAAAAAAAAAAGTAAAAATCTATATTAAAATAAATTTTATCACCTGACCGCCCTCCTCCCGATGTTCCACGGCGACTCGATCACCCAGCAGCTGGCAATACATTGACGGGAGAGCGACCGCTCCCGGCAGTGTACATCACTGCACTGCTGGGACTGAGTTCACTGGAGTTCATCAGCTGAAGATCAGCTGACAAGCTCAAGGATCTCACTTACGGCATTGGGGCAACACTGATGCAGAAAGTGAGGACACCGGAGATTATCAGCTGATCTTCAGCTGATGAACTCCGGTGAACTCAGCCCCAGCAGCGAAGTAATGTACACTGAAAGGAGTGATTACACTCCTGTCAGTGCATAGTGCTGTCTTCTACACCAGTCACATCAGTGATTGCTGCTGTGACTGCTGTGGAAGTGACCCAGATCGTCATGGGACACTGGGATTACTTCTTGACAGTGGACAGGTAAGAAATATGGTTGTTTTTTATTTTTATTTTTTTTTTTACAGGAGACAAGGGCTTCGAGGATTGGGCGCTAGGTGAGTATACAGTGTTTTTTATTTTTAAATAAAAGATTAAAACCGTATGGAAATTTATTTAAACAACATACTTTATTCTGCCCGTATCTTTATTTGAAAAAATGTCAAAAACCTTACTACGGGGTTAGAAATGGGGGCGCCCCTCCATTACTAACCTGGACTTCATGTCAGCCAATACAAGGCTGATATGAACCTGAACCTTATTACCCCACTCGTCACCGCTACACGGCAGTGGGAAGAGCGGAGGTTAAGCACCAGATTTGGCGCATCTTATGAATGTGCCATTTCTTGGGCTGCTGAGAGCTGATATTATTAGCCATGGAGGGGGCCAGGATCCATGGTCCCTTTCCAGGCTATTAATATCAGTCTGCAGCTGTCTGTTTAGCCTTTGCTGGTTAGATTTGCTGTTTGCATGGATTTATATAGTGTGACCAAGTTGACAAGCACTTTCCAAGTGATGCTAAAATCGCTTGGAAAGCGCTTGTCAACCCACGTGCGGAAATGCATGTGAAGAACACTTCACTTCCGCATGTCCCTGGCAGGAAAACGCATGTACAATCCGCATGTACAATCCGCATGTACAATCCACATGTACAATCCGCATGCGTTTTTTTCTGCCAGGGAGATGCAGAAACGCTCAGGAAAAAATCCAGAGCATTTCTGCATCGTGGGCACATAGCCTAAGTATATTGCACACACCCCTAGGCCTGAAAGAATAAATAAACATATATATAAGGTGCAACAGTGTATAATTATATCCTGAGAGTCACAGTGGACAAATCAATTTATTGCATTTATTGCACAAACACCTAAGGCCTAGCTAAGAGTAAAGTGTAACTATGCTCATTGGATTCACCAGTGAATACAAATTCCAATTCCAATGGGTGTTATACTCCACTAGGGCACATAGCATCACTTATTGTACTCAGAAACAGTTTTAACAATACGAGGTGGCAAGAAAGCCTAACACTATATCAAAGAGTACCTAAGTCATGAAGAGTCATGGAATACAAAGATAGAGTAACATAGTATGCACGTGGATAAGGCACACAGCAGATATCATGAATAAATCACCAGAGTTAGATAGAGTATAGATAGGAGCAAAGTGTACGACCTGAGAGCTGGTTTATCCCCGACGCGTGTTTCGCGGTAGCTTCTTCCGGGGGGGCGTGTTTTCCGTTCCCCGAAAGAAGCTACAGCGAAACGCGGTAAATAGAAGTTTGTTATTCTTTCAGACCTAGGGGTGTGTGCAATATGCTTAGAAAAGATAAAAATAGATACTTATCTCATCCACCTGTTTTATGTTTGCCCTTGACATTCAGCACAGTAACACTTTACTTATTTCACAAGGCTAGATCAATTTTTGCTATATATATATATATATATATATATATATATATATCGATTTAATTGAGGATTTTGAATCCTTTCTCTTCTTCTCTTCTCTTATAGGATACCATTATGGCACCCCTATGTAGAGCACTGTGATATAACCAGTGTTTGGATTGTTCTGTCCACTAGTTATTTCCCCATTTTTTAAGCGATTTTAATTTATTGATGTTAATAAAGAATGTATTGTCTTTTAAATGTTGATGGTGTTTTGACTTCCGTTCGTTTATAGGTTTTGGTTATACATGGAAGTGCCTTACAAATTTTTGACTTTAGATAGGTTGAATAATACACAGTAAGGCCTGGCAGTGCTCCAGTGTTCTCCATAAAAGAGCCGCTGTCAGGCTCCTCTGGTGGCGGATTACCTCCCGGACAACAAAAGGATGAACTGTTGGAAATCTGACGCCAAGCAGGTTCGGCTGACTTTAGTCTGTTTTCCCTCTGCTTTAAGGAGGAGTCACAGCTGATTTTAACATCAAGATGAACATACTTTACATTAATATATTACATAATCATATTGCCGTGAGTCATCAATGTGCAAGGTCATTTTTAGAGCACAACAAACGCTATACAAACTAAACCCAAAAAACATTGGCAAAATTGCGGTTAATTTCAACATTTCACCTAATTTGGATTTGTTTTACCATTTTTTAGCACATTATATGGAAAAGTAAATAGTATCTATCAAAACTACATTGCGTCCTGGAAAACACCAGCTGTGATACAGCTATGTCAATGGAAAAATATAAAAAGAAAGGAGAAAAGAAGGAAAGAAAGAAATCATAAAAATTAAAATTTCCTACGTTTTGCTTGTGTCATCATTTTAAAAAGTAACATAAAAACTTACAAATTCACTCCACTCACCAGGTGGCGTAAAAACCAGAAACATCACTAAACATGAGGCTACATTCAGGGCCGTATTAGCCACTAGGCAGTGGAGGGCGGGTGCCTAGGGAGGCAGGTTAAAGGGACGGCGCCATCTGGAAGGAAACATTTTTTTTCTTTTTTTAAAGCCCCAAACCCTTGGCTGGATCAAGTAGGAAAACTGGCGTTTTTTTAAGGGGGAGGGGGAATATGCGAGTGTACAGCCGGGGCAGAGGAGCACTAAACAGTTTCCCGCCTAAACGCAAGAAAATATATCTGTATGGTATAGGATTTGCGATGACGTCACGATCATATGACTCGAGGTGGGGAGCCATAAAGTTTTGCCGGCTGGAAGCTGCAGGAGAAGCTGGAGGAGATGGGAAAACTGAGACGTAATGAGAGAACAGGGTACATGAGGAGTCCAAAGTGTATGTGATAGAGGGGTGCAAACTCTGTGGGCTATGGGGGTGCAGGGAGTGAGAGATAGAGGGGTGCAAGGTGTATGTGATAAGGTGAGAGAAAGGTGCAAGGGGGTGCAGGGTGTGTGAGATAGAGAGCTGCAAGAGGGTGCAGGGTGTGTGCGATAGAGGGTTGCAAGGGGGTGCAGGGTGTTTGAGATAGAGGTGTGTAAGGGGTGGTAGGGTGTGTGAGATAGAGGTGTGCAAGGGGTGGTAGGGTGTGTGAGATAGAGGTGTGCAAGGGGGTGCAGGGTGTGTGAGATAGAGGTGTGCAAGGGGTGGTAGGGTGTGTGAGATAGAGGTGTGCAAGGGGTGGTAGGGTGTGTGAGATAGAGGTGTGCAAGGGGTGGTAGGGTGTGTGAGATAGAGGTGTGCAAGGGGTTGTAGGGTGTGCGAGATAGAGGTGTGCAAGGGTGTGCAGGGTTTGTGTGATAGAGGTGTTCAAGGGGGGTGCGGGGTGTGTGAGATAGAGGTGTGCAAGGGGGAGCAGGGTGTGTGAGATAGAGGGGTGAAGGGTGCATGATATAGGGGGTGCAGGGTGCGTGAGAGAGGGGTGCAAGGGGGTGCAGGGTGTGTAAGAAAAGGGAGTGATGGGTGCGTGAGATAGAGGCGTGCAAGGGGGTGCAGGGTGTGTGGGATAGGAGGGTGCAGGGGGCATGAGAGAGAGGTGCATGATGCGTGAGAAGGGTGCTGTGAGATAGAGTGGTGCAGGGTGTGTGGGTAATGGGGGTGCAGGGTGTGTGAGATAGAGGGGTGCAGGCTGTGTGTGATAGAGCACCACAAAGGAGGTGAAGATGAGGGAGAAGGTAAGTACTCCATAGTGTAGCTGAAGAGGCGAGGAACTTTTACTGTGGACTGTGGCTGGGGGAATAGCGGAATTCACTCAGTATACAAAGTGAGGGCACAGTATGAGAGGCAGTATACAAAAGTAAGGACAGTTTAAGGACACAGTATGGGGAGAGCAGTATAGGAGGGACACCGTGAGGGCACATTATGGAGGCTGTATGGTGTATAAAGGGGACCTGAAGATGTGGACAGTGTGGAGGCCATAGTTCATATCACAGGTATATTGTGTAGTTTGGAGAGCGTATAAGCCATACTTGTTAAGGGGAGATGGTTTGACGGATATTATTCATAAGGAAAGCCAGTGTAGTGGCCATAGTTAATGTGGGAGGAATGGTGGGTATAGTATATAAGAGGGACAGTGTGGAGGCCATGTATCATAAGGGGGACAGTGGGGGGTCAGCTTTTGGGCAGGGAGCACAGTGGGGCAATTATTTATTCAGGTTAAGGTCTCGGCAGGTGCGGTGCTCCAGAGAAGCCTGTACAGAGATACATGTGGATTTAATCGTGATCCCTTAAATGTTCTGAACCTGTCATTGGTGGTTCCGGTGGAGCACGCTGTAGGCAAGCCTGTCAGGGATACTGTCTCTTTAATTTTCAGGTTAGTTTATTTTGCAGTCATGAACCACCCTGGAGTCCATAAAGACAACACAACCCATTCAGCTAAAGAGACAAAACAAAATACAAAACTCACAGCAGAGTCCGTATTTCGGCCAAAGTCTGGCCATTCACAATTAGCCACACACAGGTTCAGCACAGCATGTGCTAGCTAATTCCTGGAGCAAAATTTCCCCAGGTACTGACTACACCTGAGTGTCAGGGCTGACTAAAGCCCAGACACTCCCCTGATTGGAGATATGGTGGATAACTTCCCTCCCTGCACTTCCTTATCCCCTGAAAACATTCCTGTAAATGTGGTTCTATTAACGCTCTCTGCACCTACTTGTGCAGGAGAACTTGCATATTTTCACATCACTGAGGCTAAGAGTCTCAGCGACACATACCTGCCTTCTGACACAATACCAGTGACTTTGTCACAATTGCTACATGTGTACAAGATCAGAACCACCACCAGCACATGTATGCGGCGCCAGAACCGCCATCAGTATATGAATCCAGCATCAGAACTACTATCACTACATGACTGTAGCGCCAGAACCACCATCATTACATGAATACAAAGGCAGAACCACTGTCAGTACATGAATGCAGCGCCAGAACCACCGTCAGTACATGAATGTTGGGCTAGAATCACCATCAGTACATGAATGCAGCACCAAAACCACCGCCAGTAAATGAATTCAGCACCAGAACCACCTGTCACGCAAGGTGTGGGAAAGACTTAGTGCAACACAAAGGGAAGAGGGAAAGTGAGCCCAGACTCTAGGGAAAGGGGGGAGTGGAGACCTCCTAGGTTGATCTAATATTACCCTGTCTCCACTAACGTCCCTGTGTAACGGGTCTGGGAGGTGGAACCTCAGAGCAACTATACAAAGGGGCAGTCCTTGTAAGGAAGCGGGTGGCTCCCAGGGAAGGCGGGCAGGTAGTCACGGCAAGTGACAGGGACAGTCTCTGGGTAGAAGGGCAGGAGGTCATGGCAAGTGAAGGGGACAGTCTCTGGGTAGAAGGGCAGGAGGTCACGGCAAGTGACGGGGACAGTCTCTTGACAAGCGGATGGTCACAGCAAGTGACAGCAGGGAAAGAGTCTCTAGATAGGCTAGCAGGCAGGTAGCAGGTGAGCGCTCCCAGGTGAGCGGGCAAGAGTCTCTGGACAGGCAGGTGGTCACGGCAAGTGACGGCAGAGCCTCCAGGTAGGCTAGCAGGCAGGTAGCAGGTGAGCGCTCCCAGGTGAGCGGGCAGGAGTCTCTGGACAGGCAGGTGGTCACGGCAAGTGGCGGCAGAGCCTCCAGGTAGGCTAGCAGGCAGGTAGCAGGTGAACGCTCCCAGGTGAGCGGGCAGGAGTCTCTGGACAGGCAGGTGGTCACGGCAAGTGACGGCAGAGCCTCCAGGTAGGCTAGCAGGCAGGTAGCAGGTGAGCGCTCCCAGGTGAGCGGGCGGGCAGATCCATAGACAGACTGACAGGTGTTGGAAGGCAGACTGTCGGACCGCAGGAATGCAAGCAGATAGACAGGAATCAGGTAGGTATCAAGCAGAGATCTGGCAGGTAACTGGAAGGTATCTGGTAACGGGACCTGAGGGCTGAAGCAGAGTTGAAAGGCTTTGCAACAACATTGCTCGGGCACCTCCATTTTGGAGGAGGTGCCTTTGGCCGGGGACTCCTTAGGACGACGCGCGCGGCCCCTTTAAGAGAGGGGGAGCGCGCGCGCGCCCTAAGCACAGAGGCCGGGAAGCAGCGCGCGCTGCCAGCAGAGCGGGAGGAAGCTGCCGGGCACAGAGCGGAGAGGTGAGGGGAACGGTGTCCCTGCCTAGCAGGAGGCAGGGACGCCGATGCTACAGTACCCCCCCCTTTAGGCCCCCCCTTTTTTAGGCCAGTGAGAAATTTATCAAGGATGAGAGGGGCATGGATGTTCTCCCGGGGCTCCCATGTTCTCTCCTCAGGACCAAACCCCTTCCAATCCACTAGAAAAAAGGACTTTCCTCTTACCCTTTTGGTGGCCAGAATGTTCTCTACCTCAAACTCGTTTTCAGTGGAAACCGGAGCAGGAGACGTACCTGTAGACTTGGAAAAAGAGTTAAGTACCACGGGTTTGAGTAGAGATACATGGAAGGAGTTAGGAATCCGCAAATTGGCCGGGAGTTTCAATGTATAGGCCACCGGGTTGATTTGTTTGATAACTTCCAGTGGACCGATGAACCGAGGCCCTAACTTGTAGGAAGGAATCTTGAGCCGGACATATTTGGATGAGAGCCAGACCTTATCTCCAGGACAGAATTGTGGTGGATCCAGACGTCTTTTGTCAGCCTGTTTTTTCATCCGCTCGGATGACTGAAGAAGTGCGGATCTGGTACTTTCCCAAATGGAGGAAAATTCGTTAACGAGAGATTCCGCAGCCATATTGTCCACCGACGTGGAGACGGGAAACGGGATCCGAGGATGCTGACCGAAGACTACAAAAAACCGGGGATTTTGAGGAAGATTCGCTCTCGTGATTATTGTACGAAAATTCGGCCCACGGTAAAAGATCCACCCAGTCGGAATGGTGAGCATTAACAAAGTGCCGGAGGAAACTGGTTAAAATTTGGTTGATCTGTTTTACTTGGCCATTGGACTGTGGGTGATAAGCAGAAGAAAAGTCCAAGGTGACCCCCAGCAGTTTACACATGGCTCGCCAAAAATGAGAGGTGAACTGAACCCCTCGGTTGGATACGATGTGGAGAGGAAGACCATGAAGACGGAAGACATGATGGATAAAGTCTTTAGCTAACTCTGATGCAGACGGGAGACCCGGCAGGGGAATAAAGTGAGCCATTTTGGAAAAGCGGTCAGCGACCACCCATATGACCGTACAACCGGCAGAGACAGGGAGGTCCGTTATGAAGTCCATAGCTATATGCTGCCACGGGGCAGCAGGTACAGGAAGAGGAAGGAGACGGCCGGCTGGCAGATGTCTCGGAACCTTGTTGCGGGCGCAGGACACACAGGCTGAAACAAAGTCTATTACGTCCTTGTGCTGGGTAGGCCACCAGTAATGCCGGGTAATAAGCTGGAGGGTCTTTTTCTGACCAGCGTGGCCAGCTAGCTTGGACGAGTGTCCCCAGTGTAGAACCTTCTCACGATCAGGTACAGTTACGAACGTCTTACCGGGTGGAAGACGATTTAGATTCACGGGGGCCACCTGCATTACTTTGGCGGGGTCGATGATGTGTTTAGGCTCCTCCTCAAGATCAGAGACCAAAAAGGATCAGGACAAGGCATCAGCTTTGATGTTTTTGTCAGCTGGGCTAAAATGAAGAATGAAATTAAAGCGGGCGAAGAACAAGGACCACCGGGCTTGGCGCGGGTTAAGTCTCTGGGCACTCTGGAGGTAAGCCAAGTTCTTGTGGTCCGTGTAAATTATTACCGGGTGAAGAGCCCCCTCGAGCAGGTAACGCCACTCCTCCAGTGCCAGCTTAATGGCCAACAATTCTCGGTCTCCTATAGAATAATTGCGCTCAGAAGAGGAGAAGAGTTTGGAGAAGAAGCCGCAGGTTACCATTCTTCCGGAAGACGACTTTTGGGTAAGTACCGCTCCGGCTCCGGAGGAGGAAGCGTCGACTTCTAGGAAGAATTGTTTGTTGCCGTCCGGACGATGCAGCACAGGGGCAGAGGAAAAAGCTTGTTTTAAGGAAAGGAAGGCCTCCTCTGCTTCGGGCGGCCATTCTCTGGGATTAGCGCCGTTACGGGTGAGCGCAGAGATAGGGGCAGTCCGGGAAGAGAAGTGCGGAATGAAGAGGCGGTAGTAGTTGGCGAAGCCCAGGAACCGCTGAATAGCCTTCAACCCCTCTGGTCGGGGCCACTTCTGGATGGCAGACAGTTTCTCAGGATCCATTCGTAGGCCGGTCTGAGAGATTATTGTTATGTTCTGCTACCAAAGCTAAGGAAAGAGAGGAGATCTGTCCCTACTATAGGACTCAGCTGAATCCCTACGATGTAACAGGGAACCTGATCCTGCGATCAGACCTGCTAAAGTCCTAATCTAGTCTGTACGAAGACCTATAGATGTGGGGAGGGAATCCCTACAAGTACTAAGGACTGGAAGGAATATGGGACACCTCCTAACAGAAATAGTAGCAGACAGACGAACAAACAAAATAGATAGAACATAGAGGTCCGTAGACCAAGCAAACTAACAGAGATAGATACAGAGCACAGGCTAGCTAGAAAGTGGATATACAATGAAGTCCAGCAAAGCCAGAAGGGAGGAGCAGGATTAAATAGGCCAACAAGGTCATGTGACCAGCAAAGGAAAAAAAACCTAACAGCAAGGTTCTAACAGTACCCCCCCTTCTAAGAGGATCCTCCGGATCCCCTAGGACCAGGCTTATCAGGAAATCTCCTGTGAAACGCTCTGATAAGTCTGGACGCGGAAACATCATCTGACCTCACCCAAGAGTTATCCTCGGGTCCGAAACCTTTCCAGGCCACAAGATACTGCAAACTACCTCTATACCGTCTAGAGTCAAGGATGCGAGAAATTTCATATTCCCCGTCCTCCACCACCGGAGGAACAGAGGCAGAGGCGTCACCATCCGACACAACAGCTTTTTTTAACAGAGAGACATGAAAGACCGGATTAATTCTCCAGGAGGTAGGAATCCCTACAAGTACTAAGGACTGGAAGGAATATGGGACACCTCCTAACAGAAATAGTAGCAGACAGACGAACAAACAAAATAGATAGAACATAGAGGTCCGTAGACCAAGCAAACTAACAGAGATAGATACAGAGCACAGGCTAGCTAGAAAGTAGATATACAATGAAGTCCAGCAAAGCCAGAAGGGAGGAGCAGGATTAAATAGGCCAACAAGGTCATGTGACCAGCAAAGGAAAAAAAACCTAACAGCAAGGTTCTAACAATTATGTAGCCCAGAAACGGAAGCGAGGTCTGCTCAAAGAGGCACTTCTCATATTTAGCGTAGAGGTGGTACTGCCTGAGCCTGAGCAGGACCTGACGAACGTCCCTCCGGTGAGTGAGAAGATCCGGAGAGAAGACCAAGATGTCGTCCAGGTACACCACCACGCAGGAGTAGAGAAGGTCACGGAAGATGTCATTGACCAACTCTTGAAAGACGGCGGGAGCGTTACAGAGACCGAAGGGCATTACAAGGTATTCATAGTGGCCGTCCCGGGTGTTGAATGCCGTCTTCCATTCATCCCCCTGACGGATACGGACCAGATTATACGCCCCACGGAGGTCCAGCTTGGTGAAGATTCTAGCCCCCCTCAGATGGTCAAATAATTCAGGAATGAGCGGAAGGGGGTATTTATTTTTCACTGTGATCTGGTTAAGGCCTCTATAGTCTATACAGGGACGGAGTGAGCCGTCCTTCTTTTTGACAAAGAAGAAGTCTGCTCCCGCCGGGGAGGTAGATTTCCAGATAAATCCCCAGGCCAGATTCTCCTCAATATATTCAGACATTGACCGGGTCTCAGCAGCGGACAAAGGGTAAATACGCCCACGGGGAGGAGTAGCGCCGGGCATCAGGTCGATTGGGCAGTCGTATGGTCTATGAGGGGGTAATGTCTCTGCTTCTCTTTTATTAAAGACGTCCGCAAAAGACCAATAGGAAACCGGTAGGCCGGGTAGATTGGCTGGGGTAGGAGAAGGACGAGCAGGATCAACGGGAACTAAACAAGTCTTATGGCAGTCCTGTCCCCAGCGAAGAACTTCTCCGGTCTGCCAATCAAGCACGGGTGCATGTCTCTGGAGCCAAGGTAGGCCTAGCAAGAGGGCGTGAGAGAGTCCAGGCAGAACATGGAAGAAGATGCTCTCAGAGTGCAGCATTCCCACCTGCAGAGTTATGCATTCGGTGATGAGTTGGATGGGATGTGGTAAGAGGCCCCCATCCACGGCGGCGACAGATAAGGGTACAGCCAGAGGTTTGGTGGGAATGCGGTATTTCTCTACCAGGGACTGAGAAATGAGATTTCCGGCAGCTCCAGAGTCAAGCTGAGCCAGTTCAAAATAACGGTTCTCCCCGCAGATGATAGAGACCGACAGCATTAGAGATGGAGAGGGTTTACTTCTGTCTAGGGCGACCTCTCTGAGCGATCCTAGACACAGGCGTTTCCCGACCTCTCCGGGCAGGAACGGATCCGGTGCTCCTTACTGCCACAGTAGAAGCAGCTCCCCTCGGCACGGCGTAATTCTTGACGGGTCTTGACCATCTTGGTCTGGTCGACCTGCATAGGCTCGGGTGAGTTCGCCGGGGGAGTAACGGAGGAAGTGACGGGTCTCTGGAAGGTAGGGGCAAGGCGTGGAAACCTCCTCTCACGGGTGGCCTGTTTGGTGCGCTCCTGGAACCGGATGTCAATCCGGGTGGCAAGTGTAATTAAGTCGTCGAGAGTGGTAGGAATGTCTCGACCGGCGAGTTCATCTTTAATACGGCCGGACAGACCCTCCCAGAAGACGGACACCAGAGCGTCGTTATCCCAGGCAAGCTCCGAAGCAAGGGTACGGAACCGTATGGCATATTGGCCCACGGTGAGACTTCCTTGGCGGAGGCGTAGCAGAGATGAGGTGGATGAGGTCTTCCGTCCTGGTTCGTCGAAGACCTTCCGGAAAGCCGTGAGAAAGGCTGGCAGGTTGGACACCAGGGGGTCTCCTCTCTCCCATAGAGGATTTAGCCAAGCCAGCGCCTCCCCCGTGAGTTGGGACATGATGAAGGCTACTTTGGCTCGGTTGGTGGAAAACTGGTGTGCCAACAGGTCGAAGTGCAGAGTGCACAGGTTAATGAAGCCCCGTGCCTGACCGGGATCTCCGCCAAAACGAGGTGGGGCGGTGAGGCGGGAACCGGGAAGAGATGCCATGGAATTGATGGGCAGCGACGCTGCCGGGGTAGGAGTCGTGCGACTGGAAGCAGGTCCCGAAGAGGTAGTCAGTGTGTCCAGGCGGGAGTTAACACTACGCAGGTGGCTCAGGATGGACTCCTGTTGGGACCTCTGACGGGAAAGTTCATGACATAGGTCCAAGAGCGAGGGAGCTTGGGTGCCACCGGGTTCCATGGCCCGAGCAAACTGTAACGGGTCTGGGAGGTGGAACCTCAGAGCAACTATACAAAGGGGCAGTCCTTGTAAGGAAGCGGGTGGCTCCCAGGGAAGGCGGGCAGGTAGTCACGGCAAGTGACAGGGACAGTCTCTGGGTAGAAGAGCAGGAGGTCACGGCAAGTGACGGGGACAGTCTCTGGGTAGAAGGGCAGGAGGTCACGGCAAGTGACGGGGACAGTCTCTTGACAAGCGGATGGTCACGGCAAGTGACAGCAGGGTAAGAGTCTCTAGACAGGCAGGTGGTCACGGCAAGTGACAGCAGGATAAGAGTCTCTAGACAGGCAGGTGGTCACGGCAAGTGACAGCAGGGAAAGAGTCTCTAGATAGGCTAGCAGGCAGGTAGCAGGTGAGCGCTCCCAGGTGAGCGGGCAAGAGTCTCTGGACAGGCAGGTGGTCACGGCAAGTGACGGCAGAGCCTCCAGGTAGGGTAGCAGGCAGGTAGCAGGTGAGCGCTCCCAGGTGAGCGGGCAGGAGTCTCTGGACAGGCAGGTGGTCACGGCAAGTGACGGCAGAGCCTCCAGGTAGGCTAGCAGGCAGGTAGCAGGTGATCACTCTCAGGTGAGCGGGCAGGAGTCTCTGGACAGGCAGGTGGTCACGGCAAGTGACGGCAGAACCTCCAGGTAGGCTAGCAGGCAGGTAGCAGGTGAGCGCTCCCAGGTGAGCGGGCGGGCAGATCCATAGACAGACTGACAGGTGTTGGAAGGCAGACTGTCGGACCGCAGAAATGCAAGCAGATAGACAGGAATCAGGTAGATATCAAGCAGAGATCTGGCAGGTAACTGGCAGGTATCTGGTAACGGGACCTGAGGGCTGAAGCAGAGTTGAAAGGCTTTGCAACAACATTGCTCGGGCACCTCCATTTTGGAGGATTTGCCTTATATATGGTGAGGTCCTCCGGCCATTGGCCGGGGACTCCTTGGGACGACGCGCGCGGCCCCTTTAAGAGAGGGGGAGCGCGCGCGCGCTCCCTAAGCACAGAGGCTGGGAAGCAGCGCGCGCTGCCAGCAGAGCGGGAGGAAGCTGCCGGGCACGGAGCGGAGAGGTGAGGGGAACGGCGTCCCTGCCTAGCAGGAGGCAGGGACGCCGACGCTACACCCTGTATTGGCTCTTTACCAATTGCCACACGTGAACCTCGCCCTGTCTTTCCCTGGCATTTGGCCCTGGCTAGGGAAGAGAGGGGGGTGAGCGTTAGTCGATTTCCACTGACCACTAAAGACAACAAGGGGGGAACAAACAAGGGAAGATAGCTTAGCTTTTAGTCAACTTCAGAGAGATGAACACCCATCCTCATAGCTGCAGAGAGGATGAAGTAATGCACTAGCTCCGAGCCTTCACAAAGAATAATGTGAGTATCACCGGCACCTCCCTCTAGCAGACAGCAGGTATTTATACACCCAGGCCAGGATGTTAATTAGCCAGAGGTAGGTAGTCGCTTGGTCCTAGAGAGACAGCCTCTAAGAAGGTGTCTGCAATGCCAAACGTAGAGATCTCCTGCAACCAACTGCAGGGTGACTGTGTGTCACTTCTGACACACCCGTGACCCCACCATCACTACATGACTGTAGCACCCGAAACACTGTCAGTACCTGTGTACAGCACCAAGCTTAGTACAGTGATCAATTGTAATGTTAAGTCAGCCATAAATATAATTGTATTACTTAAACCTACAATTCCAAGTATGTCCTTAACAATGGTAAGGAGCTGCTGGGAGTTGTAGTTACCAGCCATTATGAGACTGCGGACCATATAGGAACCACATTATTGATGAGAGGTAGTCAGGATCACAAATAAACATTTACAGCCAGGTACCTCATAGGTGATATTTTCTCTGATTGGAGTCTTTCCCATCCCTGTTGTCACCATGTAGTACAGACGCCATGATGAGATTTCACCCCCAGAGGTCATCTCTGCAAACTTACCTCTTCTTCAGCCTTCAGCAGCACATCCTGACATGGTGCCCTTGAAAATAAAAGTATCATTATACTGCCCCATAAATATAAATATCTCCCATAGTTACAGTACATAGTAGTTACATAGGTTGAAAAATGACCTAGGTCCATCAAGTTTAACATTTCTCCACCAATTATACATTTTTGGCACTAAATTATCTATAACTCACAATGTTATGTGTACTGAGAAAATCATCCAGCCCTTTTTTAAAAGCTATTATAGTGCGCCCCTGAATATATAATTGCCCCTGAATACATAAATGCCCGTTATAGTGCACCCCTGAATATATAATTGCCTCTCACTATGCTTCCTGCACAAAATAGCCCCCCCACACCACCCCTCTCAATAATGTTCCCTCACACTGCCCCTCTCCATAATATCCTCCCTAGACTGCCCTTATCTATAATATCCCCCCACATTACCCCTCTCCATAATGTCCCCTCCACACTGCCCCTCACTATAATATCCCTCCACACTGGACCTCTCCATAATGTCCCCCTCACTCAGTGTCCTTCTCCATTGCTCCATAATGTCCCCATTGCCCCATAATTTTCTACATTGCTCCATAATGTCGCCTATTGCTCCATAATGTCCCCATAATGTCCCCTATTGCTCAATAATGTTCCCCATAATGTCCCCCATTACTCCATAATGTTCTACATAATGTCCCCCATTGCCCCATAATGTTTCCCATAATGTCCAACATTGCCCCATAATGTTCCCCATTGCTCCATAATGCTCTCCATAATGTCCCTTATTGCCCTGTAATGTCCCCCATTTCCCCATAATGTCCCCCATTGCTCGATAATGTCACCCATTCCTGAAACACATTTCATCTTCGGATCCGCCTGGATGAGATCGGTAGTCTGCTGACCTCTTCATGCTGATGCACGTCGGGACGGGGTCTGACAAGTGCTCCTCTGCTTTGCCCTTGTCCTGGCGCCTCAATGTTCATATGTATTCACATCTGAAAGATGCAAATATATTTGAATAAGGGAAGAAGGGAGTGTCATCCCCCAGACAGCTCTGCTGGCAGTAGCAAGCTGTCACGCAAGGTGTGGGAAAGACTAAGTGCAACACGAAGGGAAGAGGGAGAGGAAGCCCAAACACTAAGGAAAGGGGAAGTGGAGACTCCTAGGCAGATCTAATATCACCCTGCCTACCCTACCATCCCTATATAGGTTCCACACCTATCGCAGAGCAGGACCCTAAGCCCTGGATGTCCCTAGAGCTTGGCCTTAGATAAGTGGGGGGGGTGAGCACTAGTCAGGCCCCACTACAAACTAAAGACAACAAAATAGACAAACAATGGGGATAAAATTAGCTTGAGCAGACAGCAGAGGAGAAACGCCAACTGTCCACCAAAGGCACCAGTGAAGAAGCTAGTGCTCCAAGTCTGAACAAAGGTAGAAATAAGTATCACTGGTGATTCTGTGGAGAAAACTGAGTGCTTTTAACTCCCAGGCAAGGGTGTGTCAAGCAGCAGGAGGGTGGTCACCGCTGGGTCCAAAAGGAAGAAGGATTAAGAAGGCGTCTGTAATGCCAAGTGCAGTGACCTTCTACAGCCATATCGAGAGCGACTGTCTATTACACCTGACACACCCATGGCACAAGCCTCCTGGCATGCCATATGCGGCCCACGGGCCGTATGATGTGCAGTCCTGGAATAGAGTGTAGGACTGTAGGGTATGTAAATATACATCCGGCACTCCGGGTAAATGGAACCATACATATTTATTAGTAAAAATTGATCCACTGTGTAAACATTATTGACATTTCGGCCAATAGCATGGCTTTCATCAGAACTGAAAATATATAAATGATAACAAAAATTTACATAAACAAAAAAATTAATGTTACATACGTGGATAACAAGTGTATAAAGAAGCAAAAAGAAAAAAAAATTGGGGGGTAGAAACAGATATATACCAGATGCAATATAGCAAGCCGCAACAATATATAGCAGCAGTACAGATCAATAGACTTTACTATGTAAATAGAAGTAAAGGGGGAAGAAAAAAATGGGGGGGGGGGATACAGATGGCTTCTCTGCATTTCTTACTATCAGTGAAAATAGATTAAATGAGGCAGTATTCACTTTAGAATTGCTCCATGTGATGGCACAAAGGCCTAAAAAATATATTAGAGAAGTAGATAAGCACACAGAAGAATAAAATGGACACAAAAAGGAATAATAAGTGCTACATAAGAAGCAACAATATGAAGGGGTTGCACTTCCACAGGGCTCATAATTGGAATAAACATGTACCATTGACTTACCAGGAGGATCATCTTACATATTCATCAAATGGCGCTGGGGATCTGCACAACTGTGCTGGTGATGTGGCGCTATAGCTATGGTGCCCCTGGTGTCTTTTATATGGCAATATAGCCTTGACTGGGAAGTAATCAGCTTTGGAGTATAGTGGGCGCGGTGTATCCACGCTGTATCAGCGTGTCCACGCGACCAGAAGTGACGCCGTAGCCATGCCGCCTGGAAGTGATGTTGCGGTATTGTGGACGCCAACCAGTAACCTTAGTGAAGGTGTATCAGCGCTCCGGTGCTGTATCGAAGGAAAAAGTGTCGCCGTGATAGGCGTGTTTGGTGGGATAACGATAAGTTCATGAAAAGGATCAATCGTTTACTTAAGGAAAGGGGAAGGAGATAGAGAGCTAAGAGGAATACTGATGTGGGGACCAAATAGGACTCTATTATAAGTGAGATCACTGACACAAATAGACTGTGTACTGATGTTACCTATGGTATTGTATAGCAAAGCTAAAAGTTGGATATATGAGAAATATATACATACACATACCTAGCGTTCTCTGGACAATAGATGATGTAAATGCGGTGAAAATGTAAATAATCCAAATTAGAAATAACAGTGAAAAACAGATAAGATGAAAAAAATAAAAATATAAAATAAAAATAAAAAATAGAAGTTAAAAATAAAATGTAATAAGAAAATAGGAAAATAAAAGATATGGGACAAAAAGAAAGGAAAAAATTAAAAATTAAATTAAAAGTAAATAAAAGTAAATAAAATAAAAACAAAATTAAAATAATATGGAAAATAAAAAAATAAGGGGAAGAAAAAAGTAAGGAAAAAATAAAAATAAAAATTAAAAAAAAATAAAATAAAAATAAAGATAAAAGAAAAAATTGTAACTATACCAATTCATGTCTCGCCAGATAGACGGTCAGCCTATTCGTGTATGTGGAGAGAAAGAACTATTAAGTGATATAAAGAAATTTATTTTAGATAAAACTGGTTGACTCATAGTCTCTATTGAGGCTCAAAGGTCCCTAGTTGGTGTATCCAGAATGACTCACGAGTCACGACGTTACAAAGTAAGAACTTGGTTGCCCCCTCTCCTTGGGACCGGAACCTGTTCCAACACTTGAAATTTAAGCTGTGCTATCTTATGTTTCTTTTAGGCAAAATGATACGGAATAGGTAAGAAGGTTTTATTACAGAGTATGCTGGATTTATGTTGAGAGATGCGGTCTCGTATTTGCTGAGTGGTTTCCCCAGCTTATACGAGACCGCATGGACACTTAATGGCATATATGACAAAGGACAAATCGCATGTGAAAGAGCCTTGGATAATGATGCCCTTTCCGGTATGAGGATGAAAGAATCTGTCTCCCTTCTGTACATTCCCACATTGTGGACAGTGTAGGCATGGAAATGTGCCCTGTTTGGGAGTGTCTAGAAAGGTCTGTTGCGGTAATTTTCTAGAAGATCCTACATCAGCATGCACTAGTTTATCTCATAAATTGACAGGACGTCTAAAGCATGGTAGGAAGGAGGATTTAAATTCCTCAATACGAGGGTAACTGGCCTTCAATAGGTGCAAGTGTTTGCGGATGATTTTGTGGATACAATACGCGAATGGGTGGAATGTATGAACAAAGGGAATTCTGGTACTGGCTCGTTGTACGGTTCGTCTAGATGAACGCCTACAGTTCTCTAGTAGTTTCCTACGGTAACCTCTGTCAAGAAATTTATTATGGACTTCGTCTAGTCGTAAGTCCTGAGTTATGGGATTGGATACAATTCTGCCGACCCGGTTGAACTGTGAAATGGGAATGGATTCCCTAGTGGCTCAGGGATGACAACTTGAAAAAGCTAGTAGATTGTTTCGATCTGTCTCTTTGCTAAACTCAAAGCAAAGCCACAATAAGAAGAATTAAAAATTCCCCCAAGATTCAAGAAAAAAACAGCAAAAAAGGCAAGAGTGTTTACCTGCCAAATCTCAGAACTAATGCATTCAGGATACAGCAAACCCAAAGAGCCCCGCCAAGTGCAAAAAATGTTGTCTATGTAACAACGCCACATATTACCTCCAGTAATAATAACACTTACCCTTTCCCTGTTACATTCAGAAACCCTGCTAATCTCATTAATATTCCCTGCATATCTTCTGTCTCATTAAACTGTGCCCTTTGGAATGCGCGCTCAGCATGTAATAAGTTCTCTTACATCCATGACTTTTTCCTCTCTAATTCCCTCAACCTTCTGTCTCTCACCGAAATCTGGATCCAGCAGTTGGACACCACCACCACTGCAGCTCTCTCATATGGTGGCCTACACTTCTCTCATACCCCAAGACCTGACAACAGATCAGGTGGAGGTGTTGGTCTGCTTTTTTCAACAAAATGTACTTTTCAGGTTATCCCCCCAGTACCCTCCCTTATCTTCCCTTCTTTTGAGCCTCACACAGTCAGACTCTACCGGCCCTTCTCACTGCCAGTGGCGGTTGTGACGCGCCCCCTGGGCCATGGGGTACCTGGAGCCAGGCCTGTAGATGCTGGGGGTTGTAGTCACCATGGCGGTGACCCGGTCCGTGACCCAGGTGGTCAATCCAAGGGTAGTAGATGTATATAGGTTATATAATGTCCGACTACGCCACCTGTGGAGTGCGGTTAATAGAGACCGCCACTGCGGAACAGTCCTCTGAAGCCGGTGGTATAGCAGAAAAGGTGGTATAACTCCCCACAGGAAGAGTTAGCTTCAGGGCAGTGTGTGTGGATGATGGTGGTTGTGCAAGGTGTCGCGGTGCAGAAATAACCACAGAGTCCGTATAGTGCAGTCCCAGGGTCTTTACTGGTAGCAATTAGACAGGCCAGGACTGGAGTACTGGCTAGAGATAAGAGTCCGGTCAGTCTGGGAGCAAGCATAGAGTCCTCCTGGCCAGGTGGAGTTGTAGGCCTGCCGTTCTTACTATACTCTTTTGGCTATTCTGCTTGTAGCTGTGTTGTAGCCCACGTCCCTGAGTGTAACGTGCTGTGCTCACCCGTATGGCTGGCACCTCGGGCCTTGTAGATGCCTCGCTCCTCCTTGGAGGTACTGGTCCCTCAGTGCTGCTGAGCCTCCGGGCGTCTAATGGGGCCAGGAGACCTGCAATCTCCTGCCCTGCGGTATCTGCTGCTGGGTCTGGAATCCCCCACAGCCTCGGACTCCGGTGTCCGGTACTCTGTGTAGCTCCAGCTCGGACGAGCTATCTCCAGCTCCAGTCCCTAGCTCCTCTCTCTTCAGTGTCCTAAACTCGACTCTCTGACACTGACTAAACTAACCCCGCCCCCAGATACCAGTTACCAAGGGGAGGAACTCCCCTTGCTGGCCTGGAGCCAGGAAAGTGTTGCATGTATAGTGTACCTGACCAAAAGGGCCCCCGCTTGCTTCCAGACATGGTATTACCTCTTTTGAGGGAAGCAATACCACTGTGGCAAGCACGCCCTCTGGGGTGCCACATTCCCCCTAGTTCATTTGAGTACTCCGGGACTGAACATATTTTGCAAAATAACAGGTAACAATAACAATAGCAATAATAAAGTACATTAGAATATTTACAAGCATTATAGTCTTTAACAGGTTACAGTATAATCCGCAACCAGGTGTCCATTCCACTGAAGAAGATGTAGTTTGAGGGACCCGTCCAAAACCCTCAACGAAGGCCCTGTGGTGGCTGCAGGGCATAGTTGATCCAGGTGTTGGACCACGTCTTCAGCCACCTCCAACGGGTTTTTGTTCAGTGGTCTGTCACAAAGGGGCACTTTAACAAGTGCAACTATTTACAAGGGAAAGTTCTTGGTTATTCACCATCCATAACCTAAAAGTCTCTGGATCCCTTCCGGGTAACTGGAAAAACACACATTTCAATACTATTACACTTTAAACTTTGCATATTAAATTCTCCAACGGGCAGGGGGCTGACCTCTTGTAGCTCTGGTAGATCTACGTAATACACTATCTGTCAGTGCTCTACCCTGGTCCCTTGTGTCTTCCCCTGGTGTGGTGGGTTCAGTGTGAACTGCATCACTAGTATTTTGAGGTGACACTGGTAGGTTGGGCAACTTCCTACGGATTCTTTGGCTTACCATGGGTACGACAGGTTCACTATTAGCAGAGGGTTGATTCTCCTGGTCTGCTGTTGATGAAACTTCTGCCTCCGGGGCCAACTGTTCTTCCAACTCTTCTGGGACTTCTGCAGCTTCCTGAGGGGCTGGTTAGAGAAAGGTAAGGACTGGCACAACAATTGCATTGTTCACTTGTGTCCATGACCAGGGAAATTCTCTGAGTACTGTTTTGACCATTTCTTCCACTTCCTCTGTGGGTTGAGGGCTATCTTGGTCTTCTTTAGGGTATTGCAGTTGCTCGGGACATTTCTTCAAGTGGTCTCTTGAAACTGTTGCTGATGTTTCTCCTCCATCCTTACTAATGAGGCACACTTGGGTGTTATCATGACTCGAGGGTAGGATGGTGTATGGCCCTACCTCCCACTGGTCATCCAATTTGTGGAGTCGCCTCTTTCTCTTAAGGACCTGTTCTCCAGGTGACAATGGAACAGCAGGTGCGTGTTGATTGTAAGTCTTCTCTTGTCTTTGTCTTGCTTGGGACAGACTTCTTCCAACACTCTCTTGCACTTTGCGGTATTGTTGTTGCCGCTCAGTGTCCCAATCTGCATCTGGTGAGGCTGTCTATGGTGTTAGGACTCCCATGTCCAGGTCGATGGGTAGCTTACCAGGTCTTGCTCTCATCAGGTAAGCAGGTGTGCAGTTGGTAGAGTTCACTGGGATATGGTTGTATAGGTCCACCAGATCTGGTAGCTTTTCTGGCCACAGGCTGCATTCCTCAAGGGGCAACGTCTTCAACAGGTCTATCACCACCTGGTTCATCTTCTCACACAACCCGTTGGCTTGGGGGTGATACGGCGTTGTCCTAATTTTCTTGCAGCCGTACAGGTGGCAGAATTCCTGGAACACCTCCGCTTCGAAGGCTGGACCTTGGTCAGTAAGCACACGTTCTGGGTAACCGTGCAGGCTACAGAAGTGCTGTTGGAATGCTTTGGCTGCTGTCTGAGCCGTCTGGTCCTTTACTGGCACTACTACCAGGAATCGGGAGTAGTGGTCTACGATGGTGAGAGCGTAGACATAGCCTGACCTGCTTGGGGCTAGCTTCACGTGGTCCAAGGCTACCAGTTCAAGTGGCTGTTTGGTGATGATGGGCTGCAGGGGAGCCCTCTGGCTGTCACGGTCTTTTCGCCTTAGGTTGCATGGTCCGCATTCTCGACACCACCTCTCTATTGCTTTCCTCATGCCAGCCCAGTAGAACCATTCACCAAGCAGGACTTCTTCCAGCCAAAGTGTCCTGCTCCATCGTGGTACGCTTCCAAGACCATTGACGCATCCCGCCTCGGGACTACCACCTGCCCGACCAATTCATGTGTCCGGGAGTTGATGGCTCTTCGACACAGCTTCCCTTCATAGATGAATAGCTTGCCCTTCTCCTTCCACAGCTGTTTGGTCTCCTCTGGAGCATCTGGATCAGGGTACGAGTCAGCTCATGTCAGCAACTCCTTGACTAGGCGGACAGCCGGGTCACTATCTTGTGTCTCTGCCCATCCATGGTGGGGCAATGGATTGAACGTGGCCTCTCTGTTGGCGTAGCCCCTGTTCTTCACACAATGGGAGCACTGGGTTACTCCATGACGGTGGAAAGCGGGGATCTCTTTCTCCTCCAGCTCCTCCGGGTCTTCTCCCCCATCTGGCAAGTTAGGCATCCTGGACAGCGCATCGGCGTTTGCATTCTTGCGCCCAGCCCGGTACTTGATGGTGAACTCATAATTAGACAGTCGGGCCATCCATCTTTGTTCCAGAGCACCAAGTTTCGCAGTGTCCAGGTGCGTCAGCGGGTTATTATCCGTGAAGACGGTGAATTTGGAGGAGGCGAGATAATGCTTGAAGCGCTCTGTCACAGCCCAGACTACGGCGAGGAACTCCAACTTGAAGGAACTGTAATTTTCGGGATTTCTTTCTGTGGGCCGGAGCTTCCTGCTGGCATAGGCAATCACTCTTTCTGTGCCTTGCTGTATCTGGGACAGCACCACTCCTAGCACCATGTTACTTGCATCAATATGGAGTATGAAGGATTAGCCATAGTCAGGGTAGGCCAGGATCTCGTCTCCTGTGAGAGCCATCTTCAGCCTGCTGAAGGATTCATCTTCCGGCTTATCCCATTTGAACGGAGGCTTCGGGTTTTTGGCCTTCCTGGACTGGCCTACTAGGAGGTCCTGCATGGGTGCCGCCATCTTGGTGAAGCCTTGGATAAATCTTCGGTAGTAGCCCACCAACCCGAGGAACTGCCACACTTCCTTGATAGTGGAGGGTCTTGGCCAGTCCTTGATTACTGTGACTTTGTCAGGGTCTGGTGCTACACCTTCAGCGCTTACCACATGACCTAGGTACTGTACCTTGGGCTTCAACAGGTGGCATTTTGACGGCTTCACCTTCAGGCCAAAACCAGCTAGGGCTTCAAACACCTCTGCCAGGTGCTTCAGGTGATCTTCATAGGACTTGGAGTATACTATGACATCATCCAGGTACAGCAGGACTGTCTCGAAGTTCTTATGTCCTAGACAGCACTCCATCAACCGCTGGAAGGTTCCTGGGGCGTTGCAGAGCCCGAATGGCATGCAGTTGAACTCGCTGAGGCCCATCGGCGTTGTGAATGCGGTCTTTTCTTTATCTGCCTCTGCTACAGGTGTAGCACCCTGAGGGCTCGGTTGCTACAGAGGTATTGCATCTCAACCAGATGTACTATATCTCACTCTCAGGTAAGGATGGAGTGTGGATCAGGACCCCGACACCTGCATGCATTACACCACATTTCCGGGGGGAAGGGCGACTGATATGCTCCAAGTAGAGCACGACAGTCCCTGTCCCTGGCTGGAGTGGGGGAGGGAACACCGAGGAAGGGGGAACCCTGTAGTGCAGGAGCAGGGATGAAGCAGTTCATGGGTGTACCAAGAGGGAGGTATAAAAGGTGGGCACCATCTTAGATCAGTGCGCAGTCTGAGAGAAGAAGTGACAGAGCAGGGCCTCTGCATGGGGCTCTGCTCCGGAGGTGGGCCTAGCCTGTGAGGCCCAGCCAGCACTGAAAGAGCAAGGAGAGAGTAAGAGGAGAAGACAGGGAGCAAAGGCTCCGACTGGGCTCTGCTCCGCAGGCAGGCCTAAGAGAGAGGCCGGGGCCTGGAGGAAGCAGAAGGAAGGAGAAGGAAGAGGAGTGGAGGAGGCTCCAGGAACAAGGAACGAAGGGACCCCAGGGGTGTGGACCGGCGAGTCGCCACTGCACGCCCGAATCTACCTGCGTAGAAGGGTCAGGCCAAAGGGGGAGACCGGTCCCCGAAACTAGTGGAGGCGGGGAACTACCCTCAGCTAGAAACCGGAGGCTGTGACATTTCATGTGGCGCAGCCCCTCGCTACACCCGCTAGGAAGGCACCACATAGGGTCAGGGAAACTGGCGCCAAGGTTTATCAGAGAAGGCCCGAGGCAGCCGGACAGAAGCGAGGTCACTGGCGTGGGTATGACAGGCCAGAGAAAGGACACACAAAGGGGGTCCTGTGAAACGCTCCAAAGTTATCTGGGAGTTGGCCGAGCCCCTCACCTGGTGAGCACAGTGCGACGCGGGAAGTTACAGCTGGCCGGAGTAAAGTGGAGTAATGAATTGTGAGTAAAGACCCTGGACTGCATTACAGAGACGCTGAGTCATTATTCCCGCGCACCATCACCCCCATCATCCGCACTCACTGCCCTGAGGCTATACTTCTCCCGTGGGGAGTTATACTACACTCTGCTGCACCCACAGCACCAGCCTCAGCGGTCTGCCCTGCAGCGGCGGTTCACTCTGACCGCAATCCACTGGTGGCGTAGTCGGACATTCAGTATATAGACTGCCAGTTAATTTGAACACCCTGAGCCACGGGACCGGGTCACCGCCACGGTGACTACAACCCCCAGCATCTACAAAAAGGCCCGGTTCCGGGTTCCCCACGCGGCCCAGGGGGCGCGTCACAGGAACCTGCCAATACCCACTAGTGAGATCCAAAGTAGAGAAATAATTAGCAGATCTTAATGCAGCTAGTGACTCCTCAATCCTGGGTAATGGGTATGCATCTTTATGTGTAATGCGGTTGATTTGCCTGTAGTCTACACACATTCTCATCGTGCCATCTTTTTTCCTTACAAGAACTAATGGAGCTGCCCAGGGGCTACAACTATCTCTTATCACCCCAGCCTCCTTCATCTCTCGTAACATCCCTTTGGCATTTTGGTAGTGTGCAGGGGGTACAGGCCGGTACCGCTCTTTAATGGGTGGATGGTCTCCCGTGGGGATATGGTGTTGAACCCCTTTCACCTGCCCGAAGTCGAGCGGGTGTTTGCTGAAGACCCTTTCATACTCCTGGACCACCCGGTATACTCCATGTTTTTGGTGCTGAGGGGTGGAGTCAGTGCCCACGTGTAGCTTTTGACACCAGTCCTCCATCTGTCCCTTGGAGCCATTATCCTCCACCGGTTTGGATGGAGGTAAGGGTTCCACTGTTTTTATAGAATTGTGGCTGACGGTGAATAATTTGGCAAGGGTAGCATACCGGGGCAAATGGACTTCTTTCTCCCCAATATTTAGGATGCGGACTGGCACTCTCCCATGGCGGACATCAACCACCCCCCTGGCTGTCAAGATGGTGGGTCTACTGTCAGAGTATACGGGCTCTACCAGGGCCTGGTAATCCCTACCCCTGAGACCGATTGCTGCCCGGCACCATATCAACATTCACTTCTTGGGGGCATGGCAATGGGAAACGGGTCACTCATCCTGACACTGCCAATTTCACCACCAGACAGTTCTACCTGTTGTCTTCTCATCAGGGCTCTGATTTCTCTCTGCAGAACCCGCTGCTGACTGGAACTGGCAGTCTCCACAACCTGCTGTAACAAGACAATAATTTCTGAAAAACAATTTTCAATAACATTAGTGCCTAAGGTTATCATGGGATGACTTTCTCGGCGATCAATGTCAACAATTATCATTCCTTGCACTGGCAATTCCACTTTGCCAACCTTTATGGTCACTTCTTTATACCAAACTTGAGGTACAGGCTGACCATTGCTGGCATAAATGCTTAAATGTTCATCTGGACGGCGGGTAATGTCTGAATCAGTCCAGTAGTGTTGGTAGAGAATGTAGAGGATAGTGGTCACCTGGGATCCAGTGTCCAGCAACGCGCTCATCGGGATGCCGTCAAGCACGACAGGTAGGACCGGTCGTCCCCCCACATACTTGTCTCTCCAGTTGTGTGGGCCTGGTGGTTTTACGCCTGGGGGTTGGCCCTCTGCCCCAGGTTTTGCTGGTTTAAATTACAGTACCTTGCATAATGTCCTGGCTTGTGACAGCGGCGGCAGATGGGTTGTCCGTCCTGGTCATAGCGGTCACTGTTCCTCCCTCTGGTTGGTGGAATCCTCCTCTGTTGTCAGCACGGGACATCCTCCGGACTGGAAGCCAGCTGGATCTTCCCTTTGGGGGACACCTGCAAGGACTGCACAGTTTTGGTTAGTGCAGCTACACTTTTAGTCAGCTCTTGGACCTGAAGGTGCAGGTCTGTAGACGGGGTATTGTCCAGAGTCTGTGCATCAGCTCCCACAGGCTCTGGGGAAAAGGGTGCCACCTCCTGGTGATAGCCTGGTGATAGCTGGGCGCCGGTGGGATATAGCGCCACCTGGTGTTGGTTCTCGCAGCACCCGGATGGCTCTGTCTTTAAATTGTGCAAAGTCCAGATCAGGGTTTTGCAGAGCGCTGGACAGTAGACCCTCAATAAACTGCTCAGTTAACAGTCTGTTCTCATCATGCACACTGTCGGGGTCTACCTGTTTGATGGCCCTCAGCGCCTCCTGCAGGTTTAAAGCATAGTCCCGTACACTGTCATGCGCCCGTTGTTTGCACCCATAAAACTTCATTTTTATCTCAGCTGTAGTACGGGTGTCAAAGGTGTCCTTTAGGCAGGCTAGTATCTCTTTCACAGTCCCTTTGTCTCTAGCTGACCAGGACTTCACTTCTCTCTGGGCTGCACCAATCAACTGGCCTATGAGGATGCCCACTTTCTGCTCCTCGGACAGGGGATACACTTTAAATAAGCTGCTCAGTCTTTCTTTAAAGTCACTCAGGGTGTGTGACTCTCCTGAGTACTGGGGCAACCACGACGCCCCCGGTATATAGGGCATGGAGAATGGCATTACCGCGGCAGTGGCCGCGCCTGCGGCTGAAGTTCTCTCCATCTTGGGCGTCTTCCTCCCCCCTAGTGAACCGTGGCCTACCTTCTTTCACTTTGCTTCCGTAGGCCGCAGTTCCGCAGGCGATGGTCTCCTTTGAGGACCTGGCGTCGCTTGCTTCTGACGGCAGCGCTTGCTGGGGCTCCTTCCAGGACCTGGCGCTGCATCAGTGCGTGGGGCGGAACTTGGATTTCGCGCGCTTCCAGCGGTTACGCCCCTCTTCTTCCCGTGCGGCGACGTTGAAATGGCAGAAAATGGCGGAAAACAGCGGCAATTGGCGGGAAAACCTCACCACGGTATGCGACACAGTTCGTGAAGGCGCACAGTACCCGGTGGCAACGGGGAACGAAATCCTGCCGACTACGCCAATGTTGACGCGCCCCCTGGGCCGTGGGGTACCTGGAGCCAGGCCTGTAGATGCTGGGGGTTGTAGTCACCGTGGCGGTGACCCGGTCCGTGACCCAGGTGGTCAATCCAAGGGTAGTAGATGTATATAGGTTATATAATGTCCGACTACGCCACCTGTGGAGTGCGGTTAATAGAGACCGCCACTGCGGAACAGTCCTCTGAAGCCGGTGGTATAGCAGCAAAGGTGGTATAACTCCCCACAGGAAGAGTTAGCTTCAGGGCAGTGTGTGTGGATGATGGTGGTTGTGCAGGGTGTCGCGGTGCAGAAATAACCACAGAGTCCGTATAGTGCAGTCCCAGGGTCTTTACTGGTAGCAATTAGACAGGCCTGGACTGGAGTACTGGCTAGAGATAAGAGTCCGGTCAGTCTGGGAGCAAGCATAGAGTACTCCTGGCTAGGTGGAGTTGTAGGCCTGCCGTTCTTACTATACTATTTTGGCTATTCTGCTTGTAGCTGTTTTGTAGCCCACGTCCCTGAGTGTAACGTGCTGTGCTCACCCGTATGGCTTGCAGCTCGGGCCTTGTAGATGCCTCGCTCCTCCTTGGTGATACTGGTCCCTCGGTGCTGCTGAGCCTCCGGGCGTCCAATGGGGCCAGGAGACCTGCAATCTCCTGCCCTGCGGTATCTGCTGCTGGGTCTGGAATCCCCCACAGCCTCGGACTCCGGTGTCCGGTACTCTGTGTAGCTCCAGCTCGGACGAGCTATCTCCAGCTCCAGTCCCTAGCTCCTCTCTCTTCAGTGTCCTAAACTCGACTCTCTGACACTGACTAAACTAACCCCGCCCCCAGATACCAGTTACCAAGGGGAGGAACTCCCCTTGCTGGCCTGGAGCCAGGAAAGTGTTACATGTATAGTGTACCTGACCAAAAGGGCCCCCGCTTGCTTCCAGACATGGTATTACCTCTTTTGAGGGAAGCAATACCACTGTGGCAACCAGGCCCTCTGGGGTGCCACAGTTGTCTATCGCCCTCCAGGTCCCTCCCGTCAGTTCCTGGATCACTTTGCTGCCTGGCTTCCAAATTTTCTATCCTGCGACATCCCCACTCTAATCATGGGAGATTTTAACATCCCAATTGGCGATTCTCTTTCCTCACCTGCTGCTCATCTTTTATCATTAACCTCCTCCTTCGGCCTTTCACAGCTTGCTAATTCTCCTACACAAGAAGACAGGAACACATTGGACCTGATCTTCTCCCGGCTTTGCTCAGTACATGACTTTACTAACTCTCCCCTTCCACTCTCTGACCATAATCTTCTTTCATTCTTTGTCAAGAACTGTGACTTTACTCAAGAAACCTCCACTTTCCACGCTTATAGAAATATATGCGCCATTAACACCCAGAAATTTGTGAAAAAGTTGCAATCATCATTGGCCCAAATCTCCTCCCTCTCATGTCCCGCCTCAGCATTGAAGCATTATAACGAAATATTGCTCTGCGCCCTGGATGAAGCCGCACCTCCTACACAAAGAAAAATTTGGCATAGACGGCGACAACCCTGGCACATGCCTCAAACACGTCTTCTCCAGCGGTGCTCCAGGTGCGCTGAACAGCTGTGGAGAAAATCTAATCTGCCCGAAGATTTCCTCCATTATAAATTTATGCTGAAAACATATAACTCTGCCCTTCACCTCTCCAAACAAAACTACTTTAACAACCTCATCATCTCACTTTCCAATAATCCTAAACGCCTCTTTGACACATCTCACTCTCTCCTCAATCAAACAGCACAGGTCCTGACCACCGACCTCAGCGCTGACGATCTGGCCAATTATTTAAAAGAAAAAATTGACCATATCTGACAGGAAATTTTCTCCCAATCCCCAAACGTTATGCATGCTCTCCCCCCCCCCCCGCCCATTGCATCTTGCTCACTTTCTGACTTCGAACCAGTCACGGAAGATGCAGTGATCAGGCTCCTTACATCTTCTCGCCCTACCACCTGCGCCAGTGACCCTATTCCCTCACATATCCTTCAGTCCCTTTCTACAGCTGTCACCACTCACCTAACTAAAATTTTCAACCTCTCCCTCTCATCTGGTATCTTTCCCTCTTCTTTTAAACACGCCAGCATACATCTATTACTTAAAAAACAAAACCATCCCTTGATCAGGACTGCACGGCCAACTACAAACCTGTTTCCAATCTTCCCTTTATCTCTAAACTTCTGGAACGCCTGGTCCATTCCCGTCTAATCCGCTATCTCTCAGATAATTTTCTTCTTGACCCTTTACAATCTGGTTTCCGCTCTTTACATTCTACTGAAACTGCCCTCACTAAAGTATCTAATGATCACCTAACAGCTAAATCTAATGGTCACTACTCCCTGCTGATTCTCCTGGATCTCTCAGAAGCATTCTGTGGATCACCAGCTCCTCATCACTATGCTCCGCACTATTGGCCTCAAGTACACTGTTCTCTCCTGGTTCTCCTCCTATTTCTCTGACCGCTCCTTCTCTGTGTCTTTTGCCGGTTTCTCCTCCTCTCTCCTTCCCCTTACTGTCGGGGTTCCTCAAGGATCAGTCCTAGGCCCCCTTCTTTTCTCCTTATACACCACTCCTATTGGACAATCAGCAGATTCGGTTTTCAGTACCATCACTATGCTGATGACACTGAATTATACACCTCTGCTCTGGACATCACCCCTGCATTACTACAAAAGACCAATGATTGTCTTTCTGCTGTGTCTAACATTATGTACTCCCTGTGTCTAAAACTGAATCTGTCAAAAACTGAACTGCTCATATTTCCTCCCTCCACTAACCTACCTGTGCCCGATATTACCATTTCCATTTGTGGCTCAACCATTACTCCCCAGCAACAAGCTTTCCTTGACTCCTCACATCAAATCACTCGCTCGTTCATGTCATCTACACCTCAAAAACATCTCAAGAATCAGGACTTTTCTCACCTTTGACTCGGCAAAAACTCTTACTGTAGCTCTTATTCATTCTCGTCTCGACTCTCAACTAATCGGTCTCCCTCTTACTAAACTCTCCCCTCTCCAATCCTTCCTTAACACTGCAGCCAGGATCATATACCTCGCCAACTACTACACCGATGCCTCTTCCCTTTGCCAGTCATTGCATTGGTTGCCCATCCAATTTAGAGTTCAATTTAAACTTATCATGCTCCATGCTTCAGTACCCCTCTACATCCCCTCCCTTGTCTCAGTCTACCACCCTACACGTGCCCTCCGTTCTGCCAATGACTTAAAGCTAAAATCCTCCATAATTCGAACTTCCCACGCCAAGATTTCTCGCGTGCTGTGACAATTCTTTGGAATGCACTACTCAGGACAGTTCGATTAATTCCCAATACCCACAGTTTCAAGCGAACCCTAAAAACACATTTCTTTAGACTGGCGTATCACCTCAACACACTATCTGTCCATCCTAGTTTTGGCCCATATTAAAATCTTCTTCAATTTCAGGTTCATACCATCTATGCACTTAATAGCCTATGTCAGGACTGTATACATACTGGCTGGCGACCAGTCCATGTATTATTATTTGTCATATTTAGTATGTCAAGGCTTCATTATACAATATATGTACATTTTACCTTTTGTGTCTCCCCCATTTCCTCATAGACTGTAAGCTTGCGAGCAGGGCCCTCACTCCTTTCGATATGAGATATGCTTATTCTGTATTGCCTGTATAAGTCTCCCCTAAAATTGTAAAGTGCTGCGGAATATGTTGGTATAAATTATTATTATTATCATGGCATTTTTCTGAAAATTATAATTAGTGTAAACATACTGTGCTTTAAAATCAGACATATAACAGTTATCATAGGGCGGGGCTACTTTGGGCCCCATTGCTGTATCCTGAATTTGGAGAAAGAAGTCGCCTCCGAATAGAAAAAAAATTTCATGTAGGACCAAGTCCAGAATGTCCATGCAGAATTGTATCATCCTGTCATCAAAATGGGAGCTCAACAGTAACCTCCTCACTACTGCTGAACCTTTATCATGTTGTATGGAAGTGTAGAGGCTATTGATGCCCCATGTCACCAAGTATGAAGTTGTTGGGATCTGTTCTAAGTGTTTAGTGATGATAAGAGAGTCACCAGTGTCCTAAACAAATGACTTAGTGTTTTTGACCAATGGAGGCAGGATTTTCTCAAGTAATATAGATAGAGGGGATAATATAGAATCGGTAGACGAAACTATCGGACGTCCAGGTGGTTTATCCAGTCACTTGTGTACTTTCGGTACAATATAAGGTTATGTGCACACGTTCAGGAATTGAAGCAGAAATTTCCTGAGCGTTTTTGCCTCTCCCTGGCAGAAAAAAACGCATGTGGATTTACATGCGTTTTTGACAAGTTTTTACATGCATTTTTACATGCGTTTTTTGAAGCGTTTTTTGAAGCGTTTCTGAGTATCAATTAATGATTTTTGGAGCTAATTAAAGTTATTTGGTGGGACATTGCGTAAGCCCTTGGATTTCTATAAGAACTGGGATGAGTATATTGGTTCATTTAAATTATTAAAGAATGGGTCTGTTGTATTTCATATAAAGTGTTTACACTGTGTCTGTGTGTTTCTTTAGTTTGTTTGGTCATGAAAAGGTCTGATTGACACCTTGATATCACCAAACAAAAGAGCTGGGTGTCAGCTAGTCCCATTCACCCAATCTTCATTAGCATTTCTATTCATGTAATTTATGCGTCTGCTGTGAGCTGTTTTTTTTTTAGTCTGAGAAGGTGCCATTAGGCAAACATTTCCCTGGCCATTAAATAACATCTCCCAGCTGGTTCGTTGTCCCCCCCGATCAGCACTCAGCAGCACTTTTGACAAAACGTATGCTGCGTCCAAATCGCGGTGTTCTAATGCCGCATTTTTGTTGTCGGCACATGTGAATCCACTGCATATAATGACACTTCAATCGGTCAAAATCTGCAGTGGAGACTAGCGTGTCTGCTACAGAAATTGACATGGCCACGGTCTGGAGCCGCTGCAGGTTTGACTCTGTGTGTATATACAACGTCAAACCCGCAGCTTCCAGATGTTACAGCATAGTGGATGGGATCTCTAGAAATCCCATGTCCGCTATGCGTGCATCAGAGGCTGCAAATCACCCGTGGACACTGACATGCGGCACGTCTTTCAGGATCTCAGTATGTCAATTTCTCTTGCGGAGTCGCTAGTCTCCACAACAGACTACTACTAGAAAGTATTGAATGCGGTAAATCCGCATGGTTCAGCAAACACATGTGGATTTACCTGCATTCAATAGAATGCAACGTTTTGGACGCAGCAAAAATTTTCGTCCAAAGTGTTGCTATGTCTGAATTATGGGCACAGAGCCTAAAATGTAAAAAAAATAATGGTGTGGGCTCCCGTGTCATTTTTATAACCATCAGAGGGAAAGCCGACCACTGGGGGCTGATATTGGTAGCCACGGAAGGGGCCATTAGCCAACAAGGCTATTAATGTCAGCCCACAGCTGTTTGTTTAGCCTTTACTGGCTAGATTACAGGGGGACCCCGGAAAAAAATTGACATGGGGTCCCCCCCCCCTATAAAATCTAACCAGTAAAGGCTGCAGGTATGATATTGATAGCCATGGAAGGGGCCAAGGATACTAGCCACCTCCGAGGCTATTAATATCATCCCTCAGTGGTCCCAGAAATGGCACATCCATAAGATGCGTCAAATCTGGCGCTTAGCCTTTGCTCTTCCCACTGCCCTGTAGCGGTGGCGAATGGGGTAATGGGGTTGTGGTTCACATCAGCCTTGTATTGGCGGTAGACGTGAAGCCCAAGTTAGTAATGGAGGGCGTCTATAAGACGCCCCCATTACTAACTGCGTGGTAAAATGGTCGCCGCTTTTTCAATAAAAGACACGGCCAGAATAAAGTATTTTAATGAAATAAAACACACATAGTTCTACAATTTTTTTTTATTACACGCCTCCGCGAAGCCCTCGATCTCTTGAAAAAAATGTAAAAAACAAACAACAATATTCCTCACCTGTCCGCCGTCAACAATGCAGTCCATGTGACGCCAAGTGTCCCACGACGATCCGGATCAATTCTACAGCTCTGACATCAGAAATCACTGATGTCACAGCTGTAGAATACAGCACTGTATACTGACAGGGGTGTAAAATCACCCCGTCAGTATAGAGGCTGCTGGAGGTCACTGGGGTTCATCAGCTGAAGATCAGCTGATGAGCCCCGGTGAGCTAGACAGTGTGGGAACATTCCCACCGTGAGCAGCAGCTGATCGGTCATGAGACCGATCAGCTGATTACCGGCATTAGCAATCAGCTGATTGACACGTGACCATCAGCTGATTGCTGCCGGTACTGATCAGCTGATGGTCACGCAACCATCAGCTGACATCACAGATCACCTGATGGTCACGTGACCATCAAATGATCAGTGACGTCACTGCAGGTCCTGCCAGTACACTGCAGGGCGCGAACCCGCACCCTGCAGTGTACCGCTGGCCGCCAATGATCGCCACTGGGGACCAGGAGGACACCGGGGGCCGCCGGACAGGTGAGTATGAGGTTTTTCTTTTATTTTTACTTTTTTTATTCTTTTGGTTCTTTTTTATTCGGGTTTGCTGCGATTCAATGCAAGTCAATGGGTGCGAATGCGCCGCGGAATCGCTCAAGAATTGGTTATACTGCGGTTTGTGCCGCAATGATAATCCGGTGCAGAAATTTCCGTATCATGTGTACAGCACATGCAGATTATCATTGCTATTCATGGCAGACCTTTACCAAGCGGTTTTAGTGCGTTTCTGCGGCGGAAAGACCGCCTCGGAAACGCATTAAAACCGCATTGTGTGCACTCAGCCTAAAAGACCGGAGTGATCGGGTGGTGATTAATAAGAAAGTTATAGACTTTTTGATCAATAGTCTTGCTGTCGAGATATGGTTGAATGGTGAGCACAATTTTCTGAGCTATGGAAGAAGTAGGATTAGAATATAATGGTAAGTACACCTGGGTGTCCGACAGTTGTCTATGTACTTCTGCGAGATAATAGGTGTAATAATAATATTAGCAAATACCTCCATTTAGGAATGTAGTTGTAGCGTCGGCGTCCCTGCCTCCTGCTAGGCAGGGACGCTGTTCCCCTCACCTCTCCGCTCCGTGCCCGGCGTCCTCCTCCCGCTCTGCTGGCAGCGCGCGCTGCTTCCCGGCCACTGTGCTTAGGCCGCGCGCGCTCCCCCTCTCTTAAAGGGGCCGCGCGCGCCGTCCTAAGGAGTCCCCAGCCAATGGCCGGAGGACCTCACCATATATAAGGCACCTCCTCCAAAATGGAGGTGCCCGAGCAATGTTGTTGCAAAGTCTTCACTCTGCTTCAGCCCTCAGGTCCCGTTACCAGTTACCTGCCAGTCACCTGCCAGATTCCTGCTTGTTACCTGCCAGTCACCTGCCAGATTCCTGCTTGATACCTGTCTGATGTCCGCTTACCTGCTTGCAAGCCTGCGGTCCGACGGTCTGCCTTCCGACACCTGTCAGTCTGTCTATGGACTAGCCTGCCTGCTCACCTGGGAGCGCTCACCTGCTACTTGCCTGCTAGCCTACCTGGAGGCTCTGCCGTCACTTGCCGTGACCACCTGCCTGTCCAGAGACTCTTACCCGCTCACCTGGGAGCGCTCACCTGCTACCTGCCTGCTAGCCTACCTGGAGGCTCTGCCGTCACTTGCCGTGACCACCTGCCTGTCCAGAGACTCTTGCCCGCTCACCTGGGAGCGCTCACCTGTTACCTGCCTGCTTGCCTACCTGGAGGCTCTGCCGTCACTTGCTGTGACCACCTGCCTGTTCAGAGACTCTTGCCTGCTCACCTGGGAGCGCTCACCTGCTACCTGCCTGCTAGCCTACCTGGAGGCTCTGCCGTCACTTGCCGTGACCACCTGCCCGTCCACAGACTCTTGCCCGCTCACCTGGGAGCGTCCACCTGCTACCTGTCTGCTTGTCTACCCAGAGACTATCCCTGTCACTTGCCGTGACTACCTGCCCTTCTACCCAGAGACTGTCCCTGTCACTTGCCGTGACTACCTGCCCTTCTACCCAGAGACTGTCCCTGTCACTTGCCGTGACTACCTGCCCGTCTTCCCTGGGAGCCACCCGCTTCCTTACAAGGACCGCCCCCTTGTATAGTAGCCCAGAGGTTCCGCCTCCCAGACCCGTTACAGTTTGCTCGGGCCATGGAACCCGGTGGCACCCAAGCTCCCTCGCTCTCGGACCTATGTCATGAACTGTCCCGTCAAAGGTCCCAACAGGAGTCCATCCTGGGTCACCTGCGGAATGTCAATACTCGCCTGGACACTCTGACTGCTCCACCAACAACCTCCGCCAGTGCCATGTCTCGCAATCCGGCAGCTCCGCTGTCCACTAACACCATGATATCCTACCCCGGACCTCGGCTTTCTGCACCTCCTCGCTTCGGAGGCGACTCAGCCCAGGCTCGGGGCTTCATAAATCAGTGCACCCTGCACTTTGAACTATTGTCCCACCAGTTTAACTCCGACCGAGCCAAAATTGCATTCATCATGTCCCATCTCACCGGGGAGGCCCTGGCCTGGCTAAATCCTCTATGGGAGAGAGGAGACCCCCTGGTGTCCAACTTGCCTGCTTTTCTCACGGCTTTCCGGAAAGTCTTCGACGAACCCGGACGGAAGACCTCATCCGCATCATCGTTGCTACGCCTCCGTCAGGAAAGTCTCACCGTGGGCCAATATGCCATACGGTTCCGTACCCTTGCCTCGGAGCTGGCCTGGGATAACGACGCTCTGGTTTCCGTCTTCTGGGAGGGTCTGTCCGGCCGTATTAAAGATGAACTCGCCGGTCGGGACATTCCTACCACTCTCGACGACTTAATAACACTTGCCACCCGGATTGACATCCGGTTCCAGGAGCGCGCCAAAGAGGTCACCCGTGAGAGGAGGTTTCCACGTCTAGCCCCTACCTTCCAGAAACCAGGTCGACCAGACCAAGATGGTCAAAACCCGTCAAGAGTTAGGCCGTGCCGAGGGGAGCTGCTTCTACTGTGGCAGTAAGGAGCACCGGATCCGTGCCTGACCGGAGAGGTCGGGAAACGCCTGTGTCTAGGTTCGCTCAGAGAGGTCGTCCTAGACAAGAGTAAACCCTCTCCATCTCTGTTGCTGTCGGTCTCTATCATCTGCGGGGAGAACCGTTATTTTGAACTAGCCCAACTTGACTCTGGAGCTGCCGGAAATCTCATTTCTCAGTCTCTGGTAGAGAAATACCGCATCCCCACCAAACCTCTGGCTGTACCCTTGTCTGTTGCTGCCGTGCATGGGGGGCTCTTACCACGCCCCATCCAACTCATCACCGAATCCATTACTCTGCAGGTGGGAATGCTGCATTCTGAAAGTATCTCCTTCCATGTTCTTCCTGGACTCTCTCACGCCCTCTTGCTAGGCCTACCTTGGCTCCAGAAACATGCACCCATTCTTGACTGGCAGACCGGAGAAGTCCTTCGCTGGGGACAGGGCTGCCATAAGACCTGTCTGGTTCCCGTTCATCCCGTCCGTCCTTCTCCTACCCCAGCTAATCTACCTGGACTTCCGATTCCTTATTGGTCTTATGCTGATGTCTTTAATAAAAAGGAGGCAGAGACACTACTCCCTCATAGACCATACGACTGCCCTATCGACCTGTTACCTGGTACTTCTCCTCCCCGTGGGCGTATTTATCCATTATCCGCTGCTGAGACCCGGTCGATGTCCGAATATATTGAGGAGAATCTGGCCAGGGGATTCATCCGGAAATCTACCTCCCCGGCGGGAGCAGGCTTCTTTTTCGTCAAAAAGAAGGACGGCTCTCTCCGTCCCTGTATAGACTAAAGAGGCCTTAACCAGATCACGGTGAAGAATAAGTACCCCCTTCCGCTCATTCCGGAGTTATTTGATCGTCTGAGGGGGGCTAGAATCTTCACCAAACTGGACCTCCGTGGGGCGTACAACCTGGTTCGTATCCGTCAGGGGGATGAATGGAAGACGGCATTCAACACCCGGGACGGCCACTATGAATATCTGGTAATGCCCTTTGGCCTCTGTAACGCTCCTGCCGTCTTTCAAGAGTTGGTCAATGACATCTTCCGGGACCTTCTCTACTCCTGCGTAGTGGTGTACCTGGACGACATCTTGGTCTTCTCTCCGGATCTCCAGACTCACCGGAGGGATGTTCGTCAGGTCCTGCTCAGGCTCAGGCAGAACCATCTCTACGCTAAATATGAGAAGTGCCTCTTTGAGCAGACCTCGCTTCCGTTTCTGGGCTACATTATCTCTCAGACCGGCCTACAAATGAATCCTGAGAAACTGTCTGCCATCGAGAAATGGCCCCGACCAGAGGGGTTGAAGGCTATTCAACGGTTCCTGGGCTTCGCCAACTATTACCGCCTCTTCATCCCGCACTTCTCTTCCCGGACTGCCCCAATTTCCGCGCTCACCCGTAAGGATACTAATCCCAAAGAGTGGCCGCCCGAAGCAGAGGAGGCCTTTCTTTCCCTAAAACAGGCCTTCTCTTCCGCCCCGGTGCTGCATCGCCCGGACGGCAACAAGCAGTTCTTCCTGGAAGTTGACGCCTCCTCCTCTGGAGCCGGAGCGGTACTTTCTCAAAAATCATCTTCCGGGAGAATGGTAACTTGTGGCTTCTTCTCCAAACTCTTCTCCTCTTCTGAGCGCAACTATTCCATAGGAGACCGAGAGTTATTGGCCATCAAGCTGGCGTTGGAGGAGTGGCGTTACCTACTCGAGGGGGCTCTTCATCCGGTAATAATTTACACTGACCACAAGAACTTGGCTTACCTCCAGCATGCCCAGAGACTTAACCCGCGCCAAGCCCGGTGGTCCTTGTTTTTTGCTCGCTTTGATTTTGTTCTTCATTTTCGCCCGGCTGACAAAAACGTCAAAGCAGACGCCTTGTCCCGATCCTTTCTGGTGTCCGATCTCGAGGAAGAACCTAAACATATCATCGATCCCGCCAGAGTAATGCAGGTGGCTCCCGTGAGTCTAAATCGTCTCCCTCCCGGTAAGACGTTTGTTTCAGTACCTGATCGGGAGAAGATCCTACACTGGGGCCATTCGTCTAAACTAGCTGGCCACGCCGGTCAGAAAAAGATCCTCCAGCTTATTGCCCGGCACTATTGGTGGCCTACCCTGCACAAGGACATAATAGACTTTGTTTCTGCCTGTGTGTCCTGCGCCCGCAACAAAGTCCCGAGACATCTGCCAGCCGGACGCCTCCTTCCGCTTCCTGTACCTGCTGCCCCCTGGCAGCATATAGCAATGGACTTTATAACTGATCTCCCCGTCTCTGCCGGTTGTACGGTCATTTGGGTGGTCGCTGACCGCTTTTCCAAGATGGCTCACTTTATTCCCCTGCCAGGCCTTCCGTCTGCACCCGAACTGGCTAAAGACTTTATCCGCCACATCTTCCGTCTTCATGGCCTGCCCCTCCACATCGTGTCGGATCGTGGGGTACAGTTCACCTCACGTTTCTGGAGAGCCACTTGTAAACTACTAGACGTCACCCTGGACTTCTCTTCCGCTTACCACCCACAGTCCAAAGGTCAAGTGGAGCGGATCAATCAGAACCTGACCAGTTACCTCCGGCACTTCGTTAATGCCCACCATTCTGACTGGGTGGATCTCCTACCATGGGCCGAGTTCTCTTATAATAATCACGAGAGCGAATCCTCCTCCAAATCCCCGTTTTTTGTAGTCTTTGGTCAGCATCCTCGGATTCCTTTTCCTGTCTCCACCTCTGTGGACAACCCGGCTGCGGAATCTCTCGTTAGCAAATTTTCCTCCATATGGGAGAGTACCCGGTCCGCACTCCTTCTGTCATCCGAGCGTATGAAAAGACACGCTGACAAAAAACGCCTGGATCCTCCACAATTTCGTCCAGGAGATAAAGTCTGGCTCTCATCTAAATATGTTCGACTCAAGATACCTTCTTACAAGTTAGGGCCTCGGTTCATCGGTCCTCTGGAGGTCATCAGTCAGATCAACCCGGTGGCCTATAAATTGAAACTCCCGGCCAACTTACGGATCCCTAACTCCTTCCATGTATCTCTCCTCAAACCCGTGGTGCTTAACTCTTTTTCCAAGTCTACAGGTACGCCTCCTGCTCCGGTTTCTGCTGAGGACGAGTTTGAGGTAGAGAACATTCTTGCCACCAAAAGGGTAAGAGGAAAGACCTTTTTTCTGGTAGATTGGAAGGGGTTTGGTCCTGAGGAGAGAACGTGGGAGCCCCGGGAGAACATCCATGCCCCTCTCATCCTAGCTAAATTTCTATCTGGCCTAAAAAAGGGGGGGCCTAAAGGGGGGGGTACTGTGGTGCCGGCGTCCCTGCCCTCTGCTAGGCAGGGACGCTGTTCCCCTCACCGCTCTGCTCCGTGCCCGGCGTCCCTCTCCCGCTCTGCTGGCAGCGCGCGCTCCTTCCCGGCCACTGTGCTTAGGGCGCGCGCGCGCGCCCTTCCTCCCTCTTGAAGGGACCGCGCGCGCCGTCCTAAGGAGTCCCCGGCCAATGGCCGGAGGACTTTACCATATATAAGGCACCTCCTCCAAAATGGAGGTGCCCGAGCAATGTTGTTGCACCGTTCTACTCTGCTTCAGCCCTCAGGTCCCGTTGCCAGTTACCTGCCAGTTACCTGCCAGATTCCTGCCAGCTTGCTGTCCTAATCCTGCCTGATTTCCTGTTACCTGCCTGCCTGCCTGAGGTCCGACGGTCTGCTTTACAACTCCGGTCAGTCTGTCTAAGGACCAACTTGCCCGCTCACCTGGGAGCGCACATCAGCTACCTGTCTGCTTGCCTGAGGTCCGACGGTCTGCCTTACAACTCCGGTCAGTCTGTCTATGGACCAGCTTGCCCGCTCACCTGGGAGCGCTTCTCCGCTACCTGCCTGCTTGCCTGCCCGGAGGCTCCGCTGTCACGTGCTGTGACCACCAGCTATTCCAGACTCTTGCCCGCTCACCTGGGAGCGCTTCTCCGCTACCTGCCTGCTTGCCTGCCCGGAGGCTCCGCTGTCACGTGCTGTGACCACCAGCTATTCCAGACTCTTGCCCGCTCACCTGGGAGCGCTTCTCCGCTACTTGCCTGCTTGCCTGCCCGGGGGCTCCGCTGTCACGTGCTGGGACCACCAGCTATTCCTGAGACTCTTGCCCGCTCACCTGGGAGCGCTTCTCCGCTACCTGCCTGCTTGCCTACCTGGAGGCTCCGCCGTCACGTGCTGTGACCACCTGCTATTCCAGAGACTCTCGCTTGCTCACCTGGGAGCACACATCCTCCATCTGCCTTGCTAGCCTACCTGGAGGTTCAGCCATCACAGGTCGTACCTACCCTTTACCTAGAGACTGCCCCGGTCACTTGCCGTGACCTCCAGCCCGTTCTTCCAGAGACTGCCCTGATCACTTGCCGTGACCTCCTGCCCGTACACCCAGAGACTGTCCCGGTCACCTTCTGTGACTGCCTGCCTGGTCGCCACCCGCTCCCTTACAAGGACCGCTCCCTTGTATAGTAGCCCAGAGGTTCCGCCTCCCAGACCCGTTACACATTTCATTCCCCTGCCCGGCCTCCCGTCTGCACCCGAGCTGGCTAAAGACTTTATCCGCCACATCTTCCGTCTCCATGGCCTGCCCCTCCACATTGTGTCGGATCGTGGGGTTCAGTTCACCTCACGCTTCTGGAGAGCCACATGTAAGCTGCTAGACGTCACCCTGGACTTCTCCTCCGCATACCACCCACAGTCCAATGGTCAAGTGGAGCGGATCAATCAGATCCTGACCAGTTACCTCCGGCACTTCGTTAATGCCCACCATTCAGACTGGGTGGATCTCCTGCCATGGGCCGAATTCTCTTACAATAATCACGAGAGCGAATCTTCCTCCAAATCCCCGTTTTTTGTAGTCTTCGGTCAGCATCCTCGGATCCCATTTCCCGTCTCCACTTCGGTGGACAATCCGGCTGCGGAATCTCTCGTTAGCAAATTTTCCTCCATTTGGGAGAGTACCCGATCCGCACTCCTTCAGTCGTCCGAGCGGATGAAAAAACACGCTGACAAAAAACGCCTGGATCCTCCACAATTCCGTCCTGGAGATAGAGTCTGGCTCTCGTCCAAGTATGTCCGGCTCAAGGTTCCATCCTACAAGTTAGGGCCTCGGTTCATCGGCCCACTGGAGGTTATCAAACAGATCAACCCGGTGGCCTATAAATTGAAACTCCCGGCCAACTTGCGGATCCCTAATTCCTTCCATGTATCTCTCCTCAAACCCGTGGTACTTAACTCTTTTTCCAAGTCTACAGGTACGCCTCCTGCTCCGGTTTCCGCTGAAAACGAGTTTGAGGTAGAGAACATTCTGGCCACCAAAAGGGTAAGAGGAAAGACCTTTTTTCTAGTGGATTGGAAGGGGTTTGGTCCTGAGGAGAGAACATGGGAGCCCCGGGAGAACATCCATGCTCCTCTCATCCTTGATAAATTTCTGTCTGGCCTTAAAAAAGGGGGGGCCTATAGGGGGGGTACTGTAGCGTCCGCTGGGACGCTGTTCCCCTCACCTCTCCGCTCCGTGCCCAGCGTCCTCCTCCCGCTCTGCTGGCAGCGCGCGCTGCTTCCTGGCCTCTGTGCTTAGGGCGCGCGCGTGCGCGCTCCCCCTCTCTTAAAGGGTCCTCGCGCGCCGTCCTAAGGAGTCCCCGGCCAATGGCCAGAGGACCTCACCATATATAAGGCACCTACCTCTTGAAGCTCATCAAGAGAATGCCAAGAGTGTGTAAAGCAGTCATCGAAGCAAAAGGTGGCTACTTTGAAGAACCTAGAATATAAGACATATTTTCAGTTGTTTCACACTTTTTTTGTGAAGTATATAATTCCACATGTGTTAAGTCATAGTTTTGATGCCTTCAGTGTGAATGTACAATTTTCATAGCCATGAAAATACAGAAAAATCTTTAGATGAGAAGGTGTGTCCAAACTTTTGGTCTGTACTGTATATGTCTGCAGAATTATTGAGAAACTGTTGGTGTGCAATATCTTTATCAACTAATTAAACAAAATACATTTTCCTATCTCAATTGTGTATTTTCATGTTTTAAAGTGACAATAATATCCAAACAACTCAACATGTAAAAAAATAAATTTTGTGACAGTTGAAAAAAATATCAGTGACCAATATAGCCACCCTTCTTTTCAATATTAGTCATAAGCCTTCCATCTATGGACTTAATCTGTTGATGATCAACTTTTTTGGCAGCACCAACCACAGCCTCCAAGACACTTTTCAGAGAGGTGTACTGTTTTCCTTCACTGTAAATCTCCTCCTGTTCTCAATAGGGTTTAGGTCAGGTGAGGAAGGGGCCATGTCATTATTCTTAAATCTTTAAGTCTTTTACTGGCTAGCCATGTAGTGAATACTTCAATGCATGCAATGGAGCATAGTCCTGCATAACAATCATGGTTTTCTTGAAAGAATCAGACTTTTTTTCTGCACCATTGCTTGAAGAAAGTGTCTTATAAAAACTGGCAGTAGGTTTGGGAAATGATTTTGAGTCCATTTTCAACATGAAAAGGTCTAACTAGCTCTGCTTTAATAATACCAGCCCACCTGGTTGGCGTGAGAGTCGAAGTGGAGGTCTGTGCCCATTCCTGATCCAGCCACGGGCCCATCCATCTCATCTGTCAAGAGTCCATCTCATCTCATAGTCCATAAAACCTTTACAAAATCTGTCTTCAGATATTTCTTGGCTCAACTCAACTCCTGTGTCTTCACCAGTGGTGGTCAGGTTTCAGCTTCTTTTACCTTGGCCATGTATCTGAGCACTGAACACCTTGTACTTCTGGGCACTCAAGGGAGGTTGCAGTTTTGTAGTATGACAGCACTAGAATATATTGGGTTCCTGGTCACTTCACATTTGATCCTGCTCAAATCTTTTGCAATTAATGTGAATCTTTTATTTTTTTTTCAGAACAGTTGTTTTGAGACCCTCTTGACTATTTGCAACAAAACTTTTTGATGGTTCTGTGATTGACTGATTTTCAAAGTCAGTTACATCTCTTTTTTTGGTCCATTTTGCCTGAAGAAAACAAGCCACCTAATAATTCTTCACACCTTGATAAAGGGTGCTGACATCTTTAGGCCACACACTAACTCATTACACAAATACACATCACCTGCTTGGAGTAAGAAAATATGTATAAAACTGATGATGATGTCAAAATGCTCACTTGCCTAATAATTGTGCACACAGTGTATATACATAGTAACATAGGTTGAATAAAGACCTAGGTCCATCAAGTTCAACATTTCTCCCCCAATTGTACTTCCTACACTAACACTAGACTAACTTACTTGGACTTGGCCTCACCAATGTTTTATTATTACTATTTTTATTATTGCTGCACTTTTACAATTAAAAATGAACCAGTTTATAATTTTTTAATTAGTTTCATATTTTGCATTACTCTTGTGATTCTAATAAATGTGTTACTAAAATCCCTATGCCTAAATCTGTTGATCTAGATGAAGGCAAAAACCCCAGGACACCTTCAGCCAATTGATGTCACAGGGAAAAATTCCTTCGTGACCCCAAGAAAGGGCGATCAGTCCTAGAACCCTGGATCAAACCTAATTATGATACTAGTTATGTAATTGCTATTACCGTATTAAATGTTCTACTATAGGTGTAATATGTGTCTAATTTAACTGTAGCCCACAATGTTATGTGTATCGAGGAAATCATCCAGCCCTTTTTTGAAAGCTGTTACAGTGTCGGCCATTACTACCTCTTGGGGTAGGGCATTCCACAGTCTGACTGCTCTGACTGTACAGAACCCTTTCCTGTTTAGGTGACGGAATCGCCTTTCTGACACCTGTAATGAGCTCCCCCTGGTCCTTAGTATGGTCTTTGGAAGGAATAAGTCTTGTGCCAGTCCTTTGTACTGACCACACATATATTTATACATGTAAATGAGATCCCCTCGGAGGCGTCGTTTTTCTAAGCTAATCAAGCTCAACTTTTTCAACCTCTCATCATATGGGAGGCTTCCATCCCTTGTAATAATCTAGTTGCCCGCCTTTGAACTGACTCTAACTTCTGAATATCCTTTTTAAAATGTGGAGCCAAAAACTCGATCCCATATTCCAGATGTGGCCTCACCAGTGCTTTATAAAGGGGCAACAGTACGTTGGGATCGCAGGATTTTATTTCTCTTTTTATACATCCTAAAATCATGTTTGCATTTGCGGCTGCTGCTTGACATTGAGTACTGCTGCTCAGCTTACTTGTAGCCAGAATACCCAAGTCCTTCTTCTCTTCTGTAGTCCCGAGTATACTCCCATTTAATGTGTATGCAGCAATAGGATTACTCCATCCTAGGTGCATTACTCTACATTTATCTACATTAAACCTCATCTGCCAAGTGTTTGCCCATTCAGTCATCTTATCCCGATCGTTCTGCAATATCGTAATGTCAAGATCTTAATACCTACATAGTTTGGTGTCATCAGCAAAAACCGACACTTTAACTTTCAAACCCATCCCCAAGGTCATTAATAAAGAAGTTAAAAAGAATTGGTCCTAGCACAGATCCCTGGGGCACCCCACTGCTGACTATATGCCATTTAGAGAATGTACCATTTATGACGACTCTTTGTTTCCTATCATTTAGCCAATTCCTTACCCATCTACATATAGTTCCCCCAAGTCCTTGCCTCTGTAGCTTCAGTATAAGGCTGTTATGTGCTACAGTATCAAATGCCTTTGCAAAGTCCAGATAAATCACATCAGCCGCATTACCAACATCCAGATTTGCACTTACCTCCTCATAGAACCCAAACATGTTGGTTAGATACGACTTATTTTTCATGAATCTGTGCTGATTATCATTTATTATAATATTCTTTGCGATATAACTCTGCAGGTGTTTTTCTCTTTTTGGCATTGATGTATGTGTAAAAATTTTTGGGTTTTATTTTAATGTTCCTGGCGATTTGTTGCTCTGTAGATAATTTTGCTAGCTTGATTTCTTTTTTACATTTCTTATTTAGGTCTTTATACTCCTGAAAAGCTATTTATGTATTCCCGGCCTTCAAGATTTTGAATGCCCTTTGTTTTTGTCTTATTAAACTTTGTGCTGTCTTATTTATCCATAATGGTTTCTTTTTGTTCCTGGACATTTTATTACCAGAGGGTATAAATTTTACATTTACATTGGGCATCCCCAGTTACCATGACATGGTCCCAGTCTCCCCCCCAAATCCTAGTTTAAAAGCTCCTCCATCCGTCTGACCATTTTCTCCCCCAGCATAGCTGCACCCTCCCCACTGGCAGGGTAAAAGCAGAAAAACTAATAGAAGGCTAGTAAGGAAACACCAAACTATGCTCTTGCGTTAAACTATGATATCGCATTTAACTATGTACTTACTTTACATTTTTCACTCTTTGTTTCATTGCAGCCATTTGGTAAATTCTAAAAAGTTCATTTTTTTCTCACTAAAGTACACTCTGCACCCCATCTTGACTGAAAAAAACCCACAAATGTAGAAATTTTTGCAAATTTATTAAAAAAGAAAAACTGAAATATCACATGGTAAAATGTATTCAGACCCTTTGCTCAGTATTGAGTAGAAGCCCCCTTTTGAGCTAGTACAGCCATGAGTCTTCTTGGGAATGATGCAACAAGTTTTTCACACCTGGATTTGGGGATCCTCTGCCATTCTTCCTTGCAGATCCTCTCCAGTTCCGTCAGGTTGGATGGTGAACATTGGTGGACAGCCATTTTCAGGTCTCTCCAGAGATGCTCAATTGGGTTTAGGTCAGGGCTCTGGCTGGGCTAGTCAAGAATGGTCACATAGTTGTTCTGAAGCCACTCCTTTGTTATTTTAGCTGTGTGCTTAGGGTCATTGTCTTGTTGGAAGGTGAACCTTTGGCCAAGTCTGAGGTCCAGAGCACTCTTGAAGAGGTTTTCATCCAGGATATCTCTGTACTTGGCCGCATTCATGTTTCCTTCAATTGCAACCAGTCATCCTGTCCCTGCAGCTGAAAAACACCCCCACGATGCTGCCACCACCATGTTTCACTGTTGGGATTGTATTGGGCAGGTGATGAGCAGTGCCTGGTTTTCTCCACACATACCGCTTAGAATTATCACCAAAAAGTTCTATCTTCGTCTCATCAGACCAGAGAATCTTATTTCTCATAGTCTGGGAGTCCTTCATGTGTTTTTGAGCAAACTCTATGCGGGCTTTCATATGTCTTACACTGAGGAGAGGCTTCCGTCAGGCCACTCTGCCATAAAGGCCTGATTGGTGGTGATAGTTGACTTTGTGGAACTTTCTCCCATCTCCCTACTGCATCTCTGGAGCTCAGCCACAGTGATCTTGGGGTTCTTCTTTACCTCTCTCACCAAGGCTCTTCTCCCACTATTGCTCAGTTTGGCTGGACAGCCAGGTCTAGGAAGACTTCTGGTGGTCCCAAACTTCTTCCATTTAAGGATTATGGAGGCCACTGTGCTCTTAGGAACCTTGAGTAATGCAGAAATTCTTTTGTAACCTTGGCCAGATCTGTGCCTTGCCACAATTCTGTCTCTGAGTTCCTTTGAGCTCATGATTCTCATTTGGTCTGACATGCACTGTGAGCTGTGAGGTCTTATATAGACCGGTGTGTGCCTCTCCAAATCAAGTCCTATCAGTTTAATTAAAGCACATCTGTGAAGGATCACAAGGAAATGGACAGCATGTGACTTAAATATGAGTGTCTGAGCAAAGGGTCTGAATACTTATGACCATGTGATATTTCAGTTTTTCTTTTTTAATAAATTTGCAAAAATTTCTACATTTCTGTTTTCTTCAGTCAAGATGGGGTGCAGAGTGTACTTTAATGAGAAAAAAATGAACTTTTTAGAATTTACCAAATGGCTGCAATGAAACAAAGAGTGAAAAATGTAAAGGGGTCTGAATACTTTCTGTACCCACTGTATCTGCCACCTCTGTACTTATGCCTCATCTGGGACGCTCAATGTAGCCTCTGCAAGCTCAACAGCCTCACTAGTTAGTTCTGCACTTGTAGTCCTCGCAGCCAGCCCAGCACAGGTGATCCTGTTAGAAGATTCTAAAACATATAGTCCTGCACACACACACAGCGGGTCACATGAACCAATCAAACTACCCCCGCTTTTTTTTAAATTCACCACCAAGACAAACAGATAATCTCTCAACAGTTTCACCAGTTAACCCAAACTATGATATTGCGTTTAACTCTGTACTTATCTGCCACCTCTGTACTTATGCCTCCTCTGAACGCTCAGCAGCCTCGCTATTTAGTTCTGCACTTGTAGTCCTTGCAGTCAGCCCAGCACAGAGATGTTACAATTCAGTAAAATGACAGTGCCTTGATCTGCCCCTTTCCTGATCTTGGCTATTTTTGCATTTGCCACAGATTTTCACATAAGCATAATATTAGTGCATATCTGCACACGTATTATGGCCACAAATCCTAACTCATCCTTGGCTCTGGTAACCTACATGATCACTCCAACTGACAGGCCCATGTAATATATTTTAAGTCTCATCAGGCCATTTTAAACTGTGCACTAAGCAATAGTTCAGCTGGAAGAGAGAAGAATCAGGCAGGTGAAATCAATGACCTATCCTTTTGTTATTAGGGGCATTAGGCAACTGCCAGAGTTGTGACATTCTCCCCATTGAAAACAGAAGAACGCTCGACCAAGGACTCATTTCTATGAGTGAGTCCGGACAGAAAGCTGTCTGCAGCTATCGCTGTGCCTGGCCAGATCTTGGTTGTGCGATCTAAATATGGGGACATAATAGGAGCAGAGAAGTGCCTGCATATACCGCTCATATGAAATTAGCTCCTCCTTCTAAGCATAACACATTAGGGAGGTGGGATGGGTATCTACACTAGTTTTTTAGCATCAAGAAGTCGCAAAAGTTGGTGCATAACATATTTAGAAAAAAATTGGCTTCCTTTTGCACTTCCCCAGCACCATTTTAAATGAGAGGGTCCTATCAAAAGGAGGCATGGCCAACAGCAGAGCAACCGATTTACTATATGGCTGAGTTCACACGATGCGTTTTTCATGCGTTTCCGCAGCGTTTTTGCAGTTGCGGAAACGCATGAAAAACGCGTGGTAGAAGGGCAGCAATGTTCCCCAATTGAAATCCGCATGTGCTGTGCCCATGATGCGGATTTTTCCGCAGCGTAAACGCTGCGCTCAAAAATCCGCAGCGTGTCAATTAATTTTGCGGAAACGCTGCTCTTTTGCCGCCATTGACTTGCATTAGACCGCATGGAATCCGCATCACTGTATATGTTGATGCGCTTTTCATGCGGTCTAATGTGCGGATGGTACCCGGGTGTGGATGAGAGGACTCTCATCCAGACCCAGGTACCATTAAAAAAAAAAAGAATAAAATAAAAAATATATATATTCTCACCTTCTGACGGCCCGCGCAGCGCTCCTGCTTGATTCCCCGCACTTCGCGGTTGAATGAAGAAGGACCTTCGCTGACGTCAGAGTCATGTGACGGGTCACGTGACGCTGACGTCGGAAGGTCCTAAAGTCTTCACTGCCGGCAGCCGGGACCGAGCGAAGCCGGACACCGGGGGCCATCAGAGGGTAAAGTATATATTTATTTTTTGACATTCACACACTATATAAATCCATGCCGGTTGCATGGATTTATATAGTGTGAAGTTGACAAGCACTTTCCAAGTGATGATAAAATCGCTTGGGAAGCGCTTGTCAACCCGCATGCGGAAATGCAAGTGAAGACCGCTTCATTTCCGCATGTCCCTGGCAGGAAACCGCATGTACAATCCGCATGCGTTTTTTCCTGCCAGAGAGATGCAGAAACGCTCAGGAAAAAATCCTGAGCATTTCTGCATCGTGTGCACATACCCTAAAGCACACCAGAAAACTAGCATACATTTTAGCTGAAATCGAAACCAGCTATTAGCAGGTGTAACTTGTTTAAGTGGCTCGTTCCTCTTAATAAATGACTGCAGTAGGGTGTGGATTCCAGACTGGTCCCAAATACCCTCTTTTCCTCTAATATAGCATGTCCCGCTGTTTGACACGATGAATGGATTGTTTAATAAATCTATTTACATTGGTAAAGAACTTCCTAATTGCATACTAGGTCTGAAGTTGTATATTATTTAATGCTTTGGTGTAATATACACTAAATAGAACGTTTTGTACTAATGTGTAAATTAAAGACACCTAACATCTGGTGTAAAATTCTGAAGCCCATGCATATTGCATATATGACAGTATTAACATATTTGGTTCAGTTCAGATCAGGAACGAGATCATCATGGAGTTTGCATGTTCTCACCGTGTTTGAGTAGGCTCTCTCTAATACAACTGCTAGGTGAATAGGTTTCCTATGACATTGATCCTTCCGTGTGAATAAGATCATATTATCTAGCATCAAAAAAGGGATCGCGACTAATGTGATAAAGCACAAACTGCAAGCGAACATGAACCAGCATTTCATTAGTGATCGTACATTAGCCTGGAACTAGCTGCAACCCAAATTAGATGGTAATGACTGAGATAACTACAGTCATTAGCTAATCGGATCTAATTACAATGTAGATGAGTGCGGTACTGAAGGAGTTAAGCGATGAGGTCTTCCCTACAGTAGGTGGCGATGATTTTCTGTAGAATAGCCCAGGGTTATGTTATTGCTGTTGGGGTGGGGAGGACTGAAATAAGAGGACAGGGGATTAGAAGGGCAGGCCTGGTTTGTTCTGCAATCCCATCTGACATCTCTCAGGACTTCTGTTGAGCTGCACTGTGCTCCTGACACTTTGCTGGAATCATAGGGGAGGTAAGGTGTATGAGGCTGGAATTAATTGATATCTCTGCAGGAAAGGGTTAACCATGTAGCATTACATGAAGCGGACATGTCACTGGGCTGCAGTGCAGCTGCATGATCCCACCGCACACAATGGTGTCTGTACCAGCCATCTGCTGGGGCTTTGTTGTGGCCAGGTTGTCTTGGTGCTGCTGACGCAGGCCGGGATCTCCATCCATCTTCTGCTATTTTCTTCAATATTCAGATCCTGATGTTATTGGATCTCATCGTTCATCCTTTTAAAAAAATACTCTAATGGTTGCGTGTTATATAAACTGCACAAAGCCAACTCAGGGCAGTGACATTACAGACATTACAGTGCTTGATAAACATATAAGGTAACGATAAACATATGATTCGTGAACTGTAAGTTAATGTGGTTCATGTGTTTCTTTTTTTTTTTAAATTGATAAAATAATTGTAAATTCTAAATACAAAAAGAAATTCAGAGGCTGATGTATCAGTGTCAGTGGGCTAAGCTATAGATTATGTGTATTTAGATAAGGTTAAAGCACGTTTTTAAATAACAACTGCGACATGATACCCACTTCAGGGGTACATTCCCACATAATGAAAGGGCAGCAGTTTTTCGGTTAGGAAAATCTGCTGTGTCTTACTGTATCAGCATTGTGGATGGAATTGTAAGAAATCTCATGCGCACGCTGCAAGAAATATCCACAGTGTAAACTGACCAACATGTCAATTTTTTTGTGCAAATGTCAGTGAATATTTCACGCTTTACAATGCAAAGGGTGAAGTGAATGGGTTACGAAATCAGCAGCGATATTTCCAGATTTTGCTGCAGGAGAATTGCACCATTAATGCGGAAATGTAGGAATATACCCTCCGGCCACATGGAACTAACACAGAAAATCTGTCTGTGATACATGTGGCTGGTGTGTTACACTCACAGCAGCTAGCAATCCACAAGTAATATCCAGCAATTGTTTGTAAATTTCCAATGCATCCTACTCTTTGGTTTTATGCAAATGTACTGTACTCTTTTTACTTCTTTTACACATACATTAATGTGTTCTTATGGCTTGGTCTGAATTTTAGAGTGGACTTATATGTGTTTTATTCTACATACCTACAGTAGTGTGAAAAAGTGTTTGCCCCCTTCCTGATTTCTTATTCTTTTGCATGTTTGTCACACTTAAATGTTTCAGATCACAAAACAAATTTAAATATTTGACAAAGATAACACAAGTAACCACAAAATGCAGTTTTTAAATGAAGGGCTTTATTATTAAGGGAAAAAGAAATCCAAACCTACAGGGCCCTGTGTGAAAAAATGATTGCCCCCAACCCTTAAAACATAAATTAACTGTGGTTTATCACATCTCTGGGAAGCTGAGTTAAATTTCCCTAGCCACACACAGGGCTGATTACTGCCACACCTGTTCTCAATCTAGAAATCACTTAAATAGGACCTGCCTGACAAAGTGAAGTAGACCAAAAGATTCTCAAAAGTGTGGAAAAGGTTATAAAGCCATTTTTAAAGATTTGGAACCCCAGTGAACAACAGCGAGAGCCATTATCTACAAATGGCGAAAACATGGAACAGTGGTGAACCTTCCCAGGAGTGGCCGGCCGAACAAAATTACCCCAAGAGCGCAGCAGAGTCTCATCCAAGAGATCACAAAAGACTCCACAACAACATCCAAACAACTGCAGGCCTCACTTGCCTCAATTAAGGTCAGTATGCATGACTCCACCATAAGAAAGAGACTGGGCAATAATGGCATGCATCACAGAGTTCCAAGACGAAAACTATGGCTTACCAAAAAGAGCATAAAGGCTCATCTCAGTTTTGCCAGAAAACATCTTGATGATCGCCAAGACTTTTGGAAGAATACTTTGTAGATTGACGAGACAAAAGTTGAACTTTTTGGAAGGTGTATGTCCCATTACTTCAGCCATAGAAGTAACACAGCATTTCAGAAAAGGAACATCATACCAACAGTAAAAATATGGTGGTGGTAGTGTGATGGTCTGGGGCTGTATTGCTGCTTCAGGACCTGAAAGACTTGCTGTGGTAAATGGAACCATGAATTCTGCTGTCTACCAAAAAATCCTGAAGGAGAATGTCCAGCCATCTGTTTGTGACCTCAAGCTGAAGCGCACTGGGTTATGCAGCAGGACAATGATCCAAAACAGACCAGCAAGTCTACCTCTGAATGGCTTAAGAAAAACAAAATTAAGACTTTAGAGTGACCTAGTCAAAGTCCTGACCTTAATCCGACTGAGATGCTGTGGCATGACCCTAAAAAGGCGGTTCATGCACGGAAACCGTCCAATGTGGAAGAATTCCAACAATTTTGCAAGGATGAGTGGGCCAAAATTTCTCCAGAGCATTGCCAGTTATCAAAAATGCTTGATTGCAGTTGTTGCTGCTAAAGGTGGCCCAATCAGTTATTAGATTTAGGGGGCAATCACTTTTTCACACAGGGCCCTGTAGGTTTGGATTTCTTTTTCCCTTTATAATAATGACCTTCATTTAAAAACTGCATTTTGTGTTTACTTGTGTTATCTTTGTCTAATATTTAAATTTGTTTTGTGATCTGAAACATTTAAGTGTGACAAACATGCAAAAGAATAATAAATCAGGAAGGGGGCAAACACTTTTTCACACCATTGTATGTGTATCTATTCTTCTATTCTAGTCCTTTATATCAGGGCTGTGTTCACCCATATCAGGAACATCATGACCGATGAGCACCTCTGATGCACCCGAAACCCATGTTGACATGCAGGTTAGCATGATTTGTAAATGACAGCAAATAAAAGCACTTGGCAGCAAATAATGAAAATGTTTTTAGCTGCTGTCATGTCAGTGCGGTTCTCATCCGCCTTACGATGTGGCTAAAGCATGTGAATACAGTCCATAGGCTGAAAGAGTTTATAGACACTTGGTGCAGCTGCATTAATCAGTGTTTTTTTTTATATTGACATTGACCTATTCTTCATTGTGTCTTTCAGAAATATTTTTGCAGTTTTTGTTTTTTCCTTTAACAGCATTGTTATTATAAAATTACATTTTTATCTTAAAGAGGTTCACATCTTTAGCATTGATGACCTATCCTTAAGATAGGTCTTCAATGTATGATCTGCCGGGGTCCAACACCAGCGCCGATCAGCTGGTATTGGTGTCGGCGACAGCCGGTGGGAAGTACTCACTTGTGTAGTTGGCTGTATTTTCATAGTGGCGCCACAGGGTACTGCATATCCGCATCCTATTGATTTGAATAGGAGGCAGATGTGTAGTACCAAGCCTTGGCCATTACCAGAAGACGGAGCAGCTCGGCAAGTGTGTACTTCCGACACCAATAACAGCTGATCGCTGGGGGTGCCAGGTGTCGGACCCCAGCCGATCAGACATTGATGACCTATCCTTAGGTTAAGTCATCAATGCTAAAGTATTAGCCAACCCAACCTCTTTAAGTTATGTTGTGTAAGCTGCACAAGAAAAAAAACATACCACTCAATAATATTTCAAGATTAATGATTTTTAAAATTACATTACACTTCATCCTTGAGGAATTATTGATAAAGTCATTGCTTTGAATGCATGTATATTCTGCAAGACATTTTCTTCACAACATGTGAATAAGGTTTTGAAAACTCCATTCACATGTGTTAGATTTTATGTTGCAGATTGGTGGTGCAGTATCCACACCATAAATCCGCAGCTAATACTGAACATGTGAACATACCCTTACAGATATCGATAACATTTTGTGTTCTGATTTCTGTAAGATATAGCGTTTTCATGGAAACCACTCATACCTACATGAATTACCTTATTCCAGCCAGGTAGGCTGTAGATATTGGTAGATTTTGTAATTTGGCACAATATTCTGTTCTAATTATTCTTATTTTCAGCTACACTACTATCTAAGATCAAATGCCAACATGGACCTTATGTGCTTTACAGATCACTTTAACTCTGGAAATCAATGGCTGTTCAATATCCCAGATCACTAACGTGATCCTCTTGATGTATGTGTGATACCGCGTTGCTCTGCCTGGTCCAGCATTCAGTCCTCTGTTGCAGCTGGACTAGAGAAGTCTTCATTTTTGTGGCTAGCATCTTGTGCTTTCTAAGCCCTGCAACGTCATGACGTCTTGCGAGACCCAAAGAGCAAGTTACTAGTCTTCAATGGACGACATGATCTTGTAGGGTTTAGGAAGCACAAGAGGCGCCCAGTTTACCGGGTCCAGTATGTTGGCCACAGAAGTTAAGGCTGCGCTGGTCTGGCTGCCATGGAAGACTAGACTGGACTGGGACAGCACAAATCTTTTAGCTCAATCCTAATGAAACATCACATAAATATTTTCCTTTTAGGTTATGTCATCATCCAGAAGATACCACAGCAAATTACACATGTATAACATATATATGCAGTTTCTAGTGGATTTCACCCATCTATATTGAAAAAGGTAAAATCTGAGTTGGAAGTCAGCATCAGAAATTGACATGTAGCCATTAAAATTCACACGAGGTCAATTTCTGAATTTATGCAGCACGTGAATGAGATTTGTTCTGGTTAAATCCAAATGTTTGCTACACTAATCTATTTTTGGATTTTCCACATCTGCATAATTTCAATCCTGTATGTACCAATGTCCAGAAATTTTTTAAATGTCTTATACAAAAAATACCCAGTAAATAAAATCCAGAACAAACTACACAGAAAATCCGAGTTGTAACTTCTCACTGTATGTGGTCCCGGGCCTGATTACACAGAAGCCTGCTCCATCATTTACTGGCATTATCAGAAATACTCTTCATGGCTTCCAGATGGGCGACATGGTGATTTGCTGTACTAAAATTAAAGAGTTCAGAAATTTTGGCCACATGTTTAGTATAATTATGACAGAAAAGGGATAAAAACAAGATGAAATAATTAGAGAAAATAATACACAGGGATGGGGCATTAAACCATTGATTTCCAGTCATGGGGCAACAAACCACTTGAGATTGCCCCATATAGAGTGAATAAAATGGAGTGGAGTGTATGAAGAATATAGTGAGCGAGGCGGGACACGAAGAGTCCATGGAATTTCCAAATGTTTTCTATATTACTAAATGACTGGGAGCACTAAGTGACCGCTAATCTGTAAATATGAACCTATCGAAGGTTGTTTAACAGCCCTTTTACAGAGGTAGACCATAATAAATGATGCACACTGAGCGATATGTAATAGTGCGCATCAGCTGCCATTATTCTCGGCAGCGCAGGTCCTGTTTAAACAGGACAATGTGCTGGAGAGGATGATGATCTTTTGTGCTGTAAGATCATTTCACCCAATGATTGAGCTCATTTATCGATTGTTTGACAGCCTGTTTACACTGAAAGATTATCGCAAAATATGACTTCCTACGAACACTCGTTCACAATAATCCTTCAGTGTAAATGCAGCTTAAGTGGGTGAAGTTGGGGTCTGTTTCCCCATTCAGGTTTTTGATGACGGCGCTGTCCAGTTGCCAGAAAACCCTTCAAACAGCTCCTAGAGACTGAGTATCTTTGGAAGGTTACCACAATGTTAGAGCAGGTCATATACCTCTTGGATATGCACGTTTGAGTATATTACATGGTATGTAATGTAAAGGAAATAGATTTATTTAGACCAGTGCTTCGGACTGAATAGCAGAAGAAATGGACTCTGTGGATTTCCATGTTTCATTCACCATGGATGGATAGAAATAATTCTAATCATTCTTAAGAAATTCTTTAATTTTTAGTTTAATTTTAGTTATACATACTCTCATAATTTTGACTTAGTTTGATTTTGTCTTATAGTATTATAGTACAGTTACTGATGCTTGCACATTCCTGAGTATGTTTTTCCTTAGCTTATTTTCCCCCTTTTCCCTACCTTACCTATTCAACCCTAGTTTTTTCTCCACCCCCCTATATTTTATTTTTATGATTATCTGTACAATTGTCAACAAACATTTATTGGAAATAAAAAAAATACATATTTTTATACCTTATAGGATTTCCATTCAGTATGAAGCATATGAATCATATCAGAAAATAATCAGTGAATGAATATCTATTAACCTCAAGCCTGTGCTAACCTCCATCTTGCCTTTTCATTCAATGCCTAACGTAGAGGCAGACAGAGAAGCGAATGGTACCTCCAGCAACGAGCACAAGTCTAAAGAGAAATCTCCAGGAGATCATTCACAAGATAATGTAAAGTCCTTCAATGTGGGGGATTCCGGAAACCTGGGTTCTGGGGGAGAACGCAATTATCCTTGGGGATGTCCAGTGACTCACACAAGGGAAAAGTTCTATACTGTCTGTTCAGACTATGCATTCCTGAACCAAGCAACCTCTCTGTGCAAAACTCCAAGCTCAGTGAGTAGCTCAAGTTCTCAAGACAAACCTGCCTTGAACAATACCCTGAATTACATTGATCATCAGGCTTGTGAGTCTGATCGTATTTATAATGAAGGCACAAATTTGGATTCATTGTCTAGCAATCTTGGGACTCTTCCTCTTGCCTGGGAGATTGACACATCTGACTTTAACACAATGACTACAAAAATAAAGACCAAACCAGGTGATGTGAACGAAAATACAGTATTTATGTTAATATTTATGACTATTAATTATAATTGTGTGATGTATCATATTGTCAGTTATCTCAGTGATTGTGGTACTGTATTTGTCACTGACTTTTGGCCTGAGTCATGGATGAGGATTAGGTCATACAGTGACATTACATGATTACCACTATTATCAGACAGCTTTAGAAGGATTTGATAGACTGGCTTAGAAAGTTCTCCACAAGTCCCCTAAGTAATATAAATAAAGCTTATACTCCCCTCCCACATCGGCGTCCTTGTAGAGATGCCCGAGCTGGGTCTCCTTGCGCTCACGTAACATTATGTTGTGATCGCTGCAGCCAATCAGTGGTCGGTGATTGGCTTCTGTTAAAATAGTAATGCCTACAGCCATTCAATGGCCGTTGATTGGCTGCAGCGATCAAATGATATAATAATGTCCTGCGAGTGCAGGGTGACGCAGCGCTGACATTGATGTAACGGCGCTGGTGCGGGAGAGGAGTATAATTATTTACTTGTTTTATTCATGGGACTCGGGCATTTAAAAAGGGGTTGTCCAAGAGGTACATAGCCCCTTAAAAATAAAATGGCTCCTAACTTAAAAATTGAAAGTGGCCAAAGATGTTTCATAGCTGCCGTATACTGACAGCTTTTTGGCCCATTGGTTGGGTTGAGGGAAGGTCAGGATACCTTCATTCACAAATGATGACTGACTGGTCCCACCAACATTTATCTGATGTGCATGATCACCTTTAGTTGGCTTCCCTATCCACGTTTAGTTCTTTCACCTTCAGAAAATTTATCTAAAAAGTGACCGAGAGAGGATAGTAAAAAAGGCAACTGCTGTAACACATGTCTGGATGAAAGCTGTGGTTCTCACATTTTCACCACTATTATATTATTATATTAGTGTTCAAAAAGGATCCTCTCTTGTAGTTAAAAGAGGTTGTCCAGTCATGAGCTATTGATGACCTACCTTTGTGATAGGTCATCAATATCAGCAGATTAGTGGAGGTCCGACACTCCGCACCCTCACCGATCAGCTGTTATAAGCGCCAGTGGTGGCCAGATGTAAAGACATTGTAGGTACCCAGCAGCGACCTCTTCACATTGAATGGAGCTGTGCGTTGCCGCTTCATACAATGCGTTTACATCTGGCTGCTACCAGAGCTTATAATAGCATATCAGTGGGGGTGCTAAGTGTCGGACCCCCAGTGGTCTGATACTGATGACCTATAAAGTAAGTCATCAGTATCTCGCGACTGGACCACCCCATTAACACAAAAAAGTGGCCAATGTAAATAGCTGGATTCATACGCATAAGACTATCTTATAATGCCCAAGGAACTCATGACCACAGCATTGGTTCACCTAAAAGACTGGCGATTAGAAGAAAGTCCTGAGAACATGCAGAGAATGAGTTCCAGGTTGTTTGGCACAGTTTATTAACATGGATAACATATTTAGCCCCTTTCTTACCATATAAGCACATACCTTACTTCTTACGCACAAACTGAAGTTGTGCAACTTTCTAACTTTCTGTTCAAATTCCTCCCTATTTTTACATCTCAGCGTGTTCTAAGTAAATGATAACATTCATAACTATAAGCAGAGGATGAACATCCGCACAGAACCAATGTGTCTCATCCAGGACAGCACACTACAATGTACAATGTCCCCAGTCTACACTAACGTCTCTATAGCCTGAGCTCCATTCATATAGTGTTTACCATGTACTGTACATTAGATGAATGCATTGGAAAATATATCCATAGGCCCCTGTTCACCTGATGGAGACCAGGAGTGTCTTGGCATTCGTTGGAATAGTATACATTATTATGCCTTTTATGCTTGCTGTATATAATAGCATGTATATGCTATTCTATATAGTGGCATCCTGTAATAAAAAATGTATTTTATTCTTTACAAGACAGCCTTAGAACACCGCATGCCACTGTATGCCTATGGGCTCGCTCACACTGCCATATAACACGGCCGACTGCTATCTGATATTTTAGCATTTTGCCCAATGTTATACTATGGGCAGAGCAGATCTGTGATTATTTTCAAATGCTGATTCATGAGATGCGAGTGCAAGTCTATGGGTGCGTGTGAAACATCGGACTGCACTTGGATGTCATCTGAGTGCATTCTGATAACTGCGGACGCTAGCAATGGAGGAAATGTAGAAATCACTTTCTCAGTCTCCTCCGGCCTGTATGTCATTTACGTCATATATTGTAGGTATTCATTTTCCCTAACTGATAGTGTATTAATTACTTAGGACAGAAGACAGGTAACAATGTATTAGGTTGAAGTCACTGTAGCAGAGCCTAAAATGATTTTTAATAGTCTTTCACCGATAATAAGCTGCATTTTTATTGTTCATCATTAAGTTCACTAATTTAAAATATAAAATTATTGATAAAGTGGTATTGCAGTTACAAGAAAGTATTACCTATCCACAGGATAAGTGACAATTCAGGTAGGTCCCACCAGAACAGGCAATTTTGTCACCCATCTGAATGGAGCGGCAGTGCCCATATTCAGTTCCCACTCCATTCATTCTCTATGAGACTTGGGGAGAAACTCAAGCCCTGTACTCTGCTTTCTCCAGCAGTCCCATAGAGAATGAATGGAGCGGTGCTTGAGCATGCATAGTGCCTTTCCAATCATCTGGCTCTGGGGTCTTAAATTTCGGTCACCCACGGATTTAGAATGTGTAAGATTTCCTGTGGATAGCAATAATTTCTTAGAACTGGAATAAAGCTTTAATATTGTTCGAAATCTACAATATATGTTATTCAGACATACAGATCTAGCTTAGTTATAATGAATGTATTTTAATGCACCTTCTACTTGCATTTTCTGTTTTATGTAGGACTGGTTAATAAACAGGTCTCGAAGAAGAAGCCAGATAGAAAGGTGAAGCCATTAAGAGACTGCAGCCAACACTTTATTGTGGATGACATTAAGCAGCGGAAAGTTCTTGATCTTCGAAGATGGTACATATCATGCATTAATACAACACCTTACAAAAGGAGCCTGATAAGCAGTAATCTTTTTTTTTTTTAAGATTTTATGCCATGCTGTCTAAAGGGTTATTTCCATCTCATAAAGGAAAAGACTACAAATGTCAAATCCGCAGTGCTGGAAAATTATGCTGCAGGTTTTCTTCTCCACAATGTGGATGACATTTTATAAAATCTCATCCATACATGGGTACTGTAATATGCAGTGGATTAACATCTTAAGGTCCTGCTTTTAATATTAGGGTCCACCTTCTAATACTTCAAGTCTGATTTATGAGAACTCAGCGGTTATCATTGTTGCAGTGCAGCTCCACATCCAAAAATATACTGTACTATCCAAGAAAGTAAAGTGATGCACATAGTCACACACTAAGTGGTTTTCTTCTTTATTTCCATTAAAACACACAGAAAACTATAGCAAAGAATCGGGAGTGATGGACAGAGGTGATCGACTTTTACATGAACTTGCACTTCTACAGGCCTTACTAGTAGCACAAGACAGCGCAAAACAGTCGTCGCCTCTGCGCACCGCTCTCCGTCCATTACTAGTGTGTTCTGTGCACTGAAATAGTAATAAAGGAGAAAGCGCTGATCAGTGACTGTTATTGTGTTTCTTCCTATTTTTGTGGATTGCTCATTTCCACTTGAGAAGTTGAGCACAACCATCGTGGAGGATAGAAAAGTTCATGGGACTGTCGTCACTCTTTAAAGTATGGACAGTGGCTGTCGTTGGTGTGTCTTTATCTGTAGTAGTCCAAAAACTATACCAAGAAGTCAATTGACATTTTATGAAATTGGTCTCTATTGTGAGTTTAAAATAGATTGTCAGCCCCATTCGGAATAAAGACCGATGTGAATTTTTACAATCTGTAGGTATCTGTACAATCTGAGCTGCGGAATATATTGGGGCTAGAAGGGGTGGATAATAAATAGTAGAACTTAATGGAAAGTTGCACATTAGTTGGTGATTTTAGGTTATTGATGATTGTAGTCAAATGTATCCGTGGCATAACTCGCCGCATTAAGATTCACAAATGGTAGACTAGTGTATTCCTATGGCTGATACTGTTACTTGTCATAAATTGTTCTATACTGGAATATACATATATACAGTATGTCTGTTTGCACTTGTTTGTGTGTGTACATTTAGAAATAGTTCTTCTTCTTGTCTACAAAGGTACTGTATCAGTCGACCCCAGTATAAGACATCTTGTGGCATCTCTTCCTTGGTATCCTGCTGGAACTTTCTGTACAGTACTCTGGGATCAGGAAGGTATGGTGGATACATATCATTATCACTGGGGGTAAATCACAAGTAGGCCAACTGCGACTATTTAATCTGATGGAGTGTTTTATTTTTTATTTTCTAAAGTCTTCCACCGCTGACTCAAGAAGAAGCTTTACATATTCTGGGTTTCCAGCCACCTTTTGAAGAAATTCGTTTTGGTCCTTTTACTGGGAATACAACCTTGATGAGGTAAATCGTTCCAATAGTGTTTCCTCTGACAATAGAAATCAAGTAACCTTCTCTTCTAAAAAAAATAACAATTCTAGAGTCAGTTGTAAAGGATTTCATCTAATCTTGCACAAGTTGCATGTAGACCAGTGGACAATCTGTGAATTATCAGTGATGAGCGATCACCTGATGAAGACGCAAAACCCTAGTTGATCGGGTCATTGTATAGTTTATGTTGGCATAAAAATCATTGTTACCAGCAGCCCCCATGTAAACAGGCAATGTGCTGCTGATAACATGATGCTGTATGGGGCAGAATGATCGTACTCCCAACAGGATCCCATCAGGGCGGTCAATGAGCGTCAATCTACTTGTATATGTTGTACCCATAAGTAATGACATGTCTTTGAACGTTCTCATTTTAAGGCTATATTCATATATACAGTACATTTATTTTGAGCCTCTGTCAAAGATTTCACCAAAATGAAGGACACCTATGCAGAACAAGATAGACCCCATTAAAAGTCAATAGGATCTGTAGGGTGCTGTCGCTATCCCTCATATGACGAATTCAGCACTGTGCTGTGGTTTCCGTTATAAATGGAAACTGTGATGTAGATATAAACGGAGTCTAAAAGAAACCTGAGAGGAGTTCTTCTGAGGAAAACTAAGAAGGTAGCTTTTGTCTACAGTTACAGATGTCTACACTTCCACACTTTCTCTTAGGCCACAGCTCCACTATCAGTATTTGGCCAGTATACAGTCAGTATTTTTTCTCAGGAGTGGGAGACAAAACCAGGTGAGGAACAATCAGAGAAAAGATATAATAGAAACAAGTCACCAATTCTGTATTTATCACCCACTCCTGGTTTTGGCTCCCACTCCTGAGAAAAAATACTGATCAAATACTGATAGTGGGCCGTGGCCTTACCTGAATGATGCCGTTCCAGAGGTCCTCTACTGTCCCTAAATTGGCCACAGCTGAAGTTTGTGCCTACCATAACAACCGACTAGTCAGTCCTCTTGTGATTTACTTGGGATTCAGTATAGGGAATATACTCCAATATTATGTGATCCATAATGGTATGGTGATGGCCGATCCCCTGCAGGATACAGCAAAGAGATCAGTGATAGAACTGGAGAATGTAATTATGTCCGTTTCTGTCATCTGGGGGATTTTAGTTGGGGTAATAAAGATACAACTGACTCATTACGGCAATGTAGTAACGGGAAATAACGGCAAGCGCAGAGCTTTTACACTGTAAAGGTAATGAACACGTAAACGACTTGTGGGGGCAGAGCATTGCCATTGTATTAGTTACTCATATAATATTACAACTTTACACTTTTTTTTTAACAGAACCGCTATAGTTCCCTGCACCCAGAAAGAGGATTTTGTATTCTTCCCACACCAACTATTGTTCTACAAGTCTTACACACAAACATATTATGGCTGCTATGTGTGGAAATGTCATATTAGACCTCTACCGTACCGGTGTATGACTACAATTGGATATGGAGGCACATAGACAATTTCGCTTTTCTAATCAATATGAATCTGACTAAAAAAGAAAAGTCACGGCATGTGCGGTCACACTTCATGTATGTTCTTATGGATCCTGACTATTTCTTGTGATATCTTTTAAATGACTTTAGTTCAGTTTTCGGTTCGTCAGTCATCCGTTAGCAACATATTCTTCCTTCTTTATATGTCACATTGTATTGTACCCCAATAACATATTTCCTCCTTGTTTTTCAGGTGGTTCAGACAAATCAATGATCATTTTCATGTGAAAGGTTGTTCCTATGTCCTTTATAAACCTCATGGGAAGAATAAAACTGCAGGAGAATCTGGTGGGTTTGCAGTCATAACGAATACTAGCACAAAATTATTGTATTTTAAGGGGCTGCTAACCCGCCCCCCCCCCCAAAAAAAAGCCCCAGCGTGTCCAAAATGGCATGGCTTAGTAAAGGGACAGTTTTTTTTACATGCCATACCATTTCCTGTACTTACGTTTTATTGTTTTTACTGCAGCATAGCTATGGCACACGGACATTAACATGCATTTTTATGTGCATTTGTCTGAGTTTACGGAATGGAAACCTCTATTATTTACTTCTAGAACGTAGAAATGTACCTAATCCTATACATACAGGACCATGATATATCACAGTACACTTATCAGCGATCCATACATCTGGGATCATGATCAAGCACATTTTTATCCTTTTTAAGTAAACCACAACAGTCACCATTCTAAACTAATAGCAGATCTAGAAAACTCTTGAAGGAAAATGCACAAATTATGTTAAAGGAAACCTGACAGCGGGTACGTGTCGCCCAATCTATAGACAGCATGAATCAAACACTGGCTGCATGATTGCAGCCTCATATGTTTGACTCTGAAACACTGCGGCATTTCACAGAAAAACATGGTTTAATAGCTGCCAAGGACTGGAAACCAAACAGCAGGTCCCTGGTGGCTTCTCCCCGCCCACTGAGCTGGAGTGACAGGTGTCTCCAATACACACATGTAGGGAGAGACCTATCACTCCAGGACAGTGGCAGGGAGAAGCCGTCGGAGACCCATTTACTGATTAAACTCCCATGCAGCTTGGTCCTTGTGGTTATTAAACCATGTTTTCCTGTGAAATGCCGCAGCATTTCAGAGTCAAACATATGGCTGAAACCATGCAGCCAGTGTCTGATACTTGCTGCCCATAGATCGGGCAGCACGAATCCGCTCTAAAGTTCCCTCTAAACTAAGTTTTAGATCCTGAATCCAAAACCCTCCCCCTTTAAAGGTTCTCTTTCGGCACACATTGACTGTTCAAACCAAGCACAGGCACTTGGTGCACTCTTGAAGTGGCCAAACAGTGCCGTGCATATTCCCACCTCCTTGTTTTCTCTGTCCTCCTCTAGCCCCTGTAATGCCAGATCTGTGAATCAAGGAAGGAGCGGTGGAGATGGGGGAAAACTAATAGGTGGGAAGTTGCACCACACTGCACAGCCACAACAAGGGTGCACCAAGTGCCAGGGCTTGATTTGAACAGTCATTTTGTCCTGACAGACTATGTTTGAAGCAGCATTACCAGGAAAATATATACTGTATTTTTTAGCCCCTTAGCAATATGTTTCACTACATGAAAATCCTAGCTTTAATCTTCACGTGTGAATGATGTAAATGCATTGTGGTGTCCTTTGAAAAGGTTCACTGTGAAAAATGGCCAAAATCTATTACGTGAACCACCAGTACCCTTTTTTTTGTTAATCAAGAAAACTTTTATTGAAGCAGCTGACATTACAGATTTCAGAACAATACAACAGTTACAAGTGCAAAATATACCTGGTCAACAAAGACATTATTGTCATAAATGACCCCATTGTTCATGCAACTAAAATCCCAACACCATTAACCCTGCGTCAGGCGCAATAGGCCTGGCAGGCACAGCTCACACAGTTTTGCTTCCCCCTCCTTTCCAAGGCAGCAGGGGATCCCGCCCCCCCCAGTACCTGTCTATCTTTAGGTGCTGCTTGAAACCCCCCCACTCAGTTTTACCGCCGTCCTTGCGGAGAGCAGGTGTGACCTCCGTGGTCTCTAAAGCTCATTGCGCCTGAAGGTTCTCGCTTTTTAAGGTTTGTACTTTCTGTTTTTTTTCATCACAATTGTTTATTTTGCTCATTTTGGGAATGAATAATGCAAAGTTTTTGGATATTTTTGTAGAAATAGGAAGGTTTTCTTACAAATAAGAGGGTTTTCTTAGAGATGGCCTCTCAGGCACATTGCACTCGAACACATAATTATGATAATATGATCTGCCAACCTCGCTTCTCTCTCTGCCAATGTGATTCTTCTGCTGAACATTTAACATCTGAATCTGAGTGAATATCACCCCAGTAGCATCTAAGTGCCTTACCTTTAAGTTTTTTCCTAATTTTAATGTTTAGTAATAGTTATGTCCTGGAAACTGGAGGCTATTTGGCAGTAGTTGTGAAATTTGGGTACTTTATGTTTTATTACGTTTATGATTATTAAATGTTTTGTTTGCATCTGATTTTGTGTACTCTCTTTTAATACATCCCTGTGAAGGACGCTGATTACTTTTAGAGCCCAGAAATTGAGATAATTAGATATTATAGGCTGTTCCCTAACCTGTGCCTGCACTCGGGAGTGCCAGAGGTGCGTCTGACTCAGGGTTAACTCCTGTCCTCCCCTAAAACCCACCAGTACTCTTTAATTACACACTAAAATGTAAATATATTGGCCATGCAAATGGTAAACAAAGTACAGGGCGGTCCAAAAGTAGGTGGACAGAAAGTGTAATAAGGTTATGAAGGGGGAGATTTATCAAACATGGTGTAAAGTGAAACTGTCTCAGTTGCCCTTAGCAACCAATCAGATTCCACTTTTCATTCCTCACAGACTCTTTGGAAAATGAAAGGTGGAATCTGATTGGTTGCTAAGGGCAACTGAGCCAGTTTCACAGATCTAGTTTTCACACATAGATCACGCCCAAATCTGTTTTCTTTTCAGATAATTCAGATAACACATAATGGCAAATAATTTAAATACAGATCAAAGAAAATGGATTTTAACAGAGTATTGGAAATCTCAAAATGTTGAAACCGTTAGAGCAAATTGGGTTGAAACATTTGGTACTCAAGCCCCAAAGAGACAAACCATTTACCGCATTCGTGACAAATTCAATGCCACTGGCTCAATCCTTAATGCTCCAAAAACTGGTCGACCCAAAACAGTCTGTACAGCAGATAATAAACAACTTGTTGCTGAAACATTTGTTCAGAGTCCAAAAAAGTCCACCAGAAGAGCCTCTTTGGAATTGGGAATTTCACGAGCTTCTATCATGCGAATCCTGAAATCTATTGGGTGGAAAGCTTATCGTCCACGTCTACTTCATGGTTTATTGGAGGATGATCCAGACAGGCGGCTGCAATTTAGTGTTTGATAAATCTCCCCCTTCATAACCTTATTACACTTTCTGTCCACCTACTTTTGGACCACCCTGTATATTATTTTTTTATAGCAATATGCTATCACTTAAGTGTGAAAACTGATTGAAAGGGGTTTTCCACTACATCTTTACTTATGACCTATCCTTCGGATAAATTATCATTATCAGATTGGTGGGGTGAGGGCAACACGCGGTACCCCCACCAATCTGCTGTCAGTTGTAAACAGTAGGATAGAGAAGGACCCCACCGCTTCATGGCACTATTTCAAGACCACACTCTGGTATAGCTGCTCAGCCCCATTCACTGCTTTCCTGCTAACACTGCATTAAGCATAAGATTTTCCATTCAGGTTTCTGGGAAACTTGGTGACAACTATGTGTAGGAAAGGTATTGGACTTCATATTGGCTACAGCCCAGGTCTCTCAAAAATAAATAATTAAATGACTCAGTAGAAATGTTGCCAACTTGACAGAAGGGGACAAAGTCGGGCATTTTATTTGCAGGCATATATTTTATACTAGGTTAACAGTTCTGTGGCAGAAGATTAAATTCTATAAATTCATATTTTTCTTACGCATTTAGACAAACACTTTGTTATTCTTGACTTCAGTAAGTCTCATTTTTGCACTGTTTTAATTAAAACATGTCATTCTGACCTAGTTTTCAATTTGTGATTTCAGCGGTTGGAGCGTTGTCAAAGTTAACTCAGGGCTTGAAAGATGATTCCATGGCCTATATTTATCACTGCCAGAATCATTATTTTTGCCCTATCGGATTCGAAGCCACTCCAGTAAAAGCCTGCAAAGCGTACAGGTGGGTGTCCATAATGATAACTGCTGCAGTAAAGCCGCGGATGTTAATATCCATTTGGATGTCACTATACTATTGTTTTACGGTACATGCCTTAATAGTATTTACTTGCATTTTAGGGGTCAGCTATTCCAACATGAAGTAGAATATTGGATATTAATTGGAGAGCCGAGCAGGAAGCATCCAACTATTCACTGTAAAAAGTATGTTACACACTCACCAATAAAGAATGAACCCATTTCATCTAGATAGATCTGTAGATGTATTATAGGCAGACCGGGCCAGATCAAGTAATGGCCCCTTCTCCAGTAGCTGTGTTACTAGTTTACGATGGACAAAAAAAACAGTTTTTACTAGCATGCAACTTCTAGGACATAACCGGCTTAAGTTGCGACTGTTGTGCAACTTGTGTTCATCTTTTTATGCCCCACGCCCTTTCCCTTTTTATGCATCTCTTTATGAAATTCTCCTGAAAGTTTAATGTTCTGAACATATGACCTGATGTCCAGTATTTCCTGTGCAATCCACACTACATACTAGTTTACCATTTACGTTTCAGGTGGGCAGATATTGTTACGGATTTGAACACACAGAACCCTGAATTCTTTGATATAAGACATACAGAGAGGGGCCTTCAATACAGGAAAACAAAAAAGGTAGGTATTTATCCTAAACCTTGCAAACATTGTGGCATTGCAGACAGCCCAAAACTGCTTTTCATTAATTTTTCACACTTCTATACACTGTGTGGAACAAAGTATTCGGACAGCTACAGAGTAAACCTATAAAAGACTTTATGGCATCCCAGTCCAGATCCATAGGCATTACTATATAATTAGTCCTTACTTTGCAGCGAATACAGCTTTCACTCTTCTGAAAAGGCTTAAGGGTATGTGCACTAGATGTCATTTTCAGGTGAATTGCCCCTGTACCCCTCCTGAAAAAGCACTAAAACAATGCCAAGAAGAATGAACATCCAGTGCAATGTCAAAACCACTTGCTATGCATATATGCCATCTTTTGTCACTTCTTTTAACCAATTCAGGCATCAAAAGCCATCAACTGGCTAAATGGAGTGACCATTCTATTCTGGTAGCTTCAGCTTGGAAGCAACCACTATGTTATATATATTCAAATAAAAAAAAAATACTGAAGGCAAAGTTGGCACAAAAGACAATAAAAAAAGACGTCAGAAAAGACCTTTTAGGAAAAACACCACCGGCATTTATCTGAAGCATCTTCGGCTACAAAAACTATGTGGCTAGGCCGTCATGTGCACATAACCTTATTAGATTTTGGCGTGGGTATGTGGAAAATTTTGCCCATTTATCCAGGACAGCATTTGCGAGGTCAGACAATGGTGTTAGCCAAGATGGCCTGGTTTGCAATCTCCATTTATCCCAACAGTGTTCAATGAGGTTGAGGTCAAGGCTAAAAAGGAGTGATCACACCTTGGAGAGCTGTTGCACCAAGTGGACTGACATGAATCATGGCTCCAACACGGGAAATGTCATTTGAAAGAAACGAGAGGATTATCAAACTCTTAAAAGAAGGTAAATCATCACACAATGTTGCAAAAGATGTTGGTTGTTCACAGTCAGCTGTGTCTAAAATCTGGACCAAATACAAACAACATGGGAAGGTTGTTAAAGGCAAACATACTGGTAGACCAAGGAAGACATCAAAGCGTCAAGACTGGAAACTTAAAGCAATATGTCTCCAAAACAGGAAATGCACAACAAAACAAATGAGGAACGAATGGGAGGAAACTGGAGTCAATGTCTGTGACCGAGCTGTACGAAACCGCCTATAGGAAATGGGATTTACATACAGAAAAGCTAAACATAAGCCATCATTAACACCTAAACAGAAAAAAACAAGGTTACAATGGGCTAAGGAAAATCAATCGTGGACTGTGGATGACTGTATGAAAGTCATATTCAGTGATGAATTGCGAATCTGCATTGGGTAAGGCGATGATGCTGGAACTTTGGTGCCGTTCCAATGAGATTTATAAAGATGACTGCTTGAAGAGAACATGCAAATTTCCACAGTCATTGATGATATGGGGCTGCATGTCAGGTAAAGGCAGTGGGGAGATGGCTGTCATATCTTCAATAAATACCCAAGTTTACATTGATATTTTGGACAGTTTTCTTATCCCATCAATTGAAAGGATGTTTGGGGATGATGACATCATTTTTCAAGATGATAATGCATCCTGCCATAGAGCAAAAACTGTGAAAACATTCCTTGAAAGAAGACACATAAGGTCAATGTCATGGCCTGCAAATAGTCCAGATCTCAATCCAATTGAAAATCTTTGGTGGAAGTTGAAGAAAATGGTCCATGACAAGCTTCCAACCTGCAAAGCTGATCTGGCAACAGCAATCAGAGAAAGTTGGAGCCAGATTGATGAAGAGTACTGTTTGTCACTCATTAAGTCCATGCCTCAGAGACTGCAAGCTGTTATTAAAGCCAGAGGCGGTGCAACAAAATACTAGTGATGTATTGGAGTGTTCTTTTGTGTGTTTGTTTTTCATGATTCCATATTTTTTTCCTGAGAATTGAGTGATTCCATAATTTTTTCCCTCTGCTTGGTCTGAAAAAAATTACCCTTACTGAGTACCACATTTTTAATCTTAATTTCTTTTAGTGTTTCTTAAAGCCCTAAAGTTGCCATTGAAATGACTTTAGTTTTGTGCCAAGTCTGTGATCTGCTTTTTTTCACAACATTAAACAACTGAATGAACATCCTCCGAGCCTGGTGATTCCATAATTTTTGCCAGGGGTTGTATAGTGTCACACTGAAAACAATGAGCTCTTCTGAAAAACCCATTCTGTCACAAATGTCAGTAAACGCAGACTGCTTGGCTAAGAGCTGGATTTTATACACCGGTGTCATTGAGACCGAATCAAAAACCTGAGTTTACGTGATAACAGGGTGCCAATGGGTGCCCTGTGGTACTCCTGTGAAGCCAAGTGTGACAAAGTCGATGGAAAAGTACTGGAGGGGAAGTATGTTTCACTAAGGCTATTAGTTTAAGTGATTTGAAACCCAAAAGATTTGATCCAGCACACTAGGTGTTGAGAGGGGTTAAGCAGTCATTTTAAGGGCTGGGTTTTTGAGAACAACCATAGAGCGAGTGGGAGGTTGTTTTCCATATCTGCACCCCAGGGTGTGATGTGGGGTTTAAATAGACGGCCTGCTGAGACATTAGTTGTTCAGTGTATCTGGAGAGGCTAGCTCCAGAGAGAGAGGAGCTTGGTGTTTTGTACTAACCTGATCCGTATGTTTTGGTAACCCTGAGCGTCTGGAGACCAGCTGACGTATGGACTATGCTGTACATTTTCTTTTGCCTTTATGCCAGAAGGGCCGTGTTTGATTTGATGAACTTTATATTGGTTTATGTCATGTTTTAATAAACCAACAAGAGATTTAAAGAGACAGCGTTCCTGAATCTATCTCAGTGTGCAGCCGAGTGAGCTGATCCACTAAAGTTGTATTGCAGCATATAGAATAAGCGATCAGAAGATCAATGTCGCTGGTCCGAACTGTCAGTGTTCAGGAGCGCACCTTTCTTTGGCAACCCCAGGTGCTCCTGAAGATTAATTGTAAGAAATTTCCTCTAAATGGAATTGTTATTCGGTACAAGATACACCATTTGATTGAGACAGTTAAACAAAAGATAACTTTATTTCTCCTATGTAATGAGATTTGTATTTCTGTCTTAGTTTACAGTTTCCATTATTTTATCACATACAGGTGCATCTCACTAAATTAGAATATCATCAAAAAGTTAATTTATTTCAGTTCTTCAATACAAAAAGTGAAACTCATATTATATAGAGTCATTACAAACAGTGATCTATTTCAAGTGTTTATTTCTGTTAATGTTGATGATTATGGCTTACAGCCAATGAAAACACAAAAGTCATTATCTCAGCAAATTAAAATAATTAACAAAAAACACCTGTAAAGGCTTCCTAAGCGTTTAAAAAGGTCCCTTAGTCTGTTTCAGTAGGCTCCACAATCATGGGGAAGACTGCTGACTTGACAGATGTCCAGAAGGCAGTCATTGACACACTCCACAAGGTCCCAGAGTTCCAATTTTCATTTGAAAATCAAGGTCCTAGAGTCTGGAGGAAGAGTGGAGAGGCCACAATCCAAACAGTTTGAGGTCTAGTGCGAAGTTTCCACAATCAGTGATGATTTGGGGAGCCATGTCATCTGCTGGTGTAGGTCCACTGCGTTTTCTCAAGACCAAAGTCAGCGCAGCCGTCTACCAGGAAATTTTAGAACACTTCATGCTTCCCTCTGCCGACAAGCTTTTTGGAGATGGAAATTTCATTCTCCAGCAGGACTTGGCACCTGTCCACACTGCCAAAAGTACCAATACCTGGTTTAAAAACAACAGTATCACTGTGCTTGATTGGCCAGCAAACTCACCTGACCTTAACCCTATAGAGAATCTATGGGGTATTGTCAAGAGGAAGATGAGAGACACCAGACCCAACAATGCAAACGAGCTGAAGGCTTCTATCAAAGCAACCTGGGCTTCCATAACACCTCAGCAGTGCCACAGGCTGATCGCCTCCATGCCACGCCGCATTGATGCAGTAACTGATGCAAAAGGAGCCCCGACCAAGTATTGAGTGTATTTACTGAGCATACATTTCAGATTGGATTTTAAAATCATTTTTCAAGCTGTTATAAAGCTGTTCTAATTTACTGAGATAATGACTTTTGTGCTTTTATTGGCTGTAAGCAATAATCATCAACATTAACAGAAATAAACACTTGAAATAGATCTCTCTGTTTGTAATGACTCTATATAATATACGAGTTTCCCTTTTTGTATTGAAGAACTAAAATACATTAACTTTTTGATGATATTCTAATTTAGTGAGATGCACCTGTATATCAATGTTTTTTATTAACTCAATATTTAGTCTAATTCAGAATCCTAATTCCTATCTTTTAGGCTGGAGGAAATCTTCATTGTCTCTTGGCATTTCAGAGACTTAGCTGGCAGAGATTTGGTCCCTGGACTTTGCAGCTTGGAAACCTGAGACCTGAAGCTCAACCTCCTGTTCACCCACGAAGAATTCCTAAATCAGAAAGTGAAGATAATGTCTCGAAGAAACTGCATGGGCGTTTGGGCAGGTCATTCAGTGCAAGCTTTCAGCAAGAGCTTGCATGGAAAAGAATACGTAATATTAGCGAGAGACGGAGTAGTGGATCTCCAGAAAGTGACACAGACGGTGAAGGAACAGACTAATATGAAAAGGTGTCAAAACAGTGAAAATCTCGGAAAATCCAGCTCTCCTATATGGCCCTTAGCAATAGTGTTGGACTGAAGAGAGGTGTGAATTGAAGTAAACTAATATACCTCCCCTATTTCTGCAGATTAGGTTTTTGACCAGTTCTGTATATTATCAGGACTACAAACATTTCCAAATGCTCTTTGTTACATCATCAGCAGCACATTCATCACAAGAGGTTTTTGACCTTTTCACAATATGACTGCAAGACGGGTTTTGACTAAATGGTAAGGGCGAGCTGCATTGAATAGCTACTTGGACCTGAACCAGCTAAAAGAAAAGTTATTGTTATCTACGCTAAGTAGCTTGCGTCTACGTAATCATTTACTGCTGGAAGGGTGTAGAATTTAGTCTAACGCACCGATTCACACACAAAAATATTAAATGTGGTAAGAGAAACCCCACAATAGCAGATAGAGTTCCTGTAAATGATCTATTCAAGGCGAGGCTAGAAGAATGGTATTATTAGTAGTGTTGAGCGAAGCTGATGTCATCTGCGTGACAGCGATGCAAATCAGGGATGTTCATGGGTGGAGACGATTTTTTGGCGCGAATAAGTCGGAACCACAAACACGAATTTGAAATGCCGAACAAATTCGCTCAACACTTATTATTAGCGCATATGGAAGTATAGATAGCAGCCATTATACCTCCGTATATTCATATATCCTTAGAGTCATGCTGAAAAGGAAAGGCATTCCCTAGACTATTGCCATAGAGCTGGAAACAGACATTTGTCCAAAATATTTTGGCATGGAGTAGCTTTACCTTTTATTGGAAAGAAGCCTAGTCAACACCCTGAAAAACAGCGCTATACTACTATTCATTCTCCACCAAATTTTACAGTAGGCCCTATATATCCCCGTAGATAATGTTTTCTGGACATCTGCCAAATCCAGATTTAAAGGCAAATTATGTTGTAACAGAGGATAAGCAATTTAACAGCAACACACTTGAGCACTCTGCACCCTCTTTCTGCACCCTCCTGCCTTGTGGCCCAATCCATTGTTTATCCTTGAAGCTTCTATTTTATGATGCATTTATCAGCACTGGGCTCTTCAGCACCGACCGTACTGCTACCAAAGTTTGTCTTTAGCTGTGAGCTTGATATAGTGCACCTTCTTCCAATGAGGTGTCTAAATTTAATAATGAGTAAGAGTGTCCAAATACTCTTGGCCATATAGTGTATTAGAACATAAAAACATTGTTGGCATTTTCAAAAACAATCCTACTCCTTTAAAGAGTAACTTAACTTTTCTTTATTATTATCTTCCTGGCATTGCAAAGTTACGCATTTTTGTAAAATACCTCATTACCTTGTTTTGATTTCTTCTCTCACAAACACTATGCTGCAGTGCTAGTTCACTATCCAGTTCATACTCCTTTAGAAGTTGCTTTCACCTGCTTCTCAGCAAACATCTGTACACTAAACTCAAGCAATTTGGTTACAGGGATTTCCCTTTGTGTGCCTCTCTTCTCCCAACTCCTGTATCCAGACAGAACAATTCCCCTACTCTAATTGTTTGAATACAATGTAAGATCTTACTGAGTGGTAGTTGAAAGCAGCTTGTAAGAGCATGAACACTGGGCATCGAAACTGCACTGCAGTTTAGTATGTGGGAGAGAGGGAAGCAAAATAAGGTATTAAAATATAATACAAAAATATGTATATTTCCAATGACTGGAGGATAACTAAATAAAAAGTTGAGTTACTCTTAAAAGTTTGTGATCACACGACACAATGCACCAAAAGCATAGACGGTAAAGAAACAAAAGACGATTTCTGCAGTGAAGGTCAGAGACACAACAGTATGGCCCACCTCGAGGAGATCCACTGCTTCTGCCCATCCACAGGAAGCTGAGATCTAGCGTTTAGCCATATTTATACATCTCAAACTCTGGCCCGTGGGCCAAATATGGCCCTCAGGGTGATTTTATTTGGCTCATGACACCAGACCCACCAACCCTATGTGGGCCCATTGTTCTGTATGGTGGACTATGTGGGGCCCATTATTCTGTATGGAGGACTATGTGGGGCCCATTATTCTGTATGGAGGACTATGTGGGGCCCATTATTCTGTATGGAGGACTATGTGGGGCCCATTATTCTGTATGGAGGACTATGTGTGGCCCATTATTCTGTATGGAGGACTATGTGTGGCCCATTATTCTGTATGGAGGACTATGTGTGGCCCATTATTCTGTATGGAGGACTATGTGTGGCCCATTATTCTGTATGGAGGACTATGTGTGGCCCATTATTCTGTATGGAGGACTATGTGTGGCCCATTATTCTGTATGGAGGACTATGTGTGGCCCATTATTCTGTATGGAGGACTATGTGTGGCCCATTATTCTGTATGGAGGACTATGTGTGGCCCATTATTCTGTATGGAGGACTATGTGTGGCCCATTATTCTGTATGGAGGACTATGTGTGGCCCATTATTCTGTATGGAGGACTATGTGTGGCCCATTATTCTGTATGGAGGACTATGTGTGGCCCATTATTCTGTATGGAGGACTTTGTGGAGGCTATTGTACTGCATACTGGTTGGCCCATGACTTTGTCCAAGTTTTACATTTTGGCCCTCTGTGTGTTTCAGTTTGGCATTCCTGGTGTAGAGTGTAAAGCCCAGATGATCGCAGGCCGTATACAACATAATAATGACTGTACTTGAAATTCAGATATTATCTACATTGTTCATCACTCACAGCCGATACGCACATATCTGTCAGTTGTGATAGAATAGTAACTCATTTTATATTGGACTTCTTCTCAGGCCAGAATTGCTTAGGTGTGTGAAGAATATACTCTATATGATTGACATTGTTACACAGCATGGCATTGAACTGCATGGTTTCCTGGTAAAGAATTGAGGCCTTTTTAATTGTAACCGACACATTTGGTGACGAAATAAAAAGTCATCTAGGTATAGACATTTCCATTCACAGACTTGTATAATGGATTTTTATAAATCTTTCCACATGAAAATAACTACCATACCAACTGTTTAGATATGATATTTATGCTGGGATAATTTATTTATTGAACTCAAACCTGACTTTCCTTACTAGTAAAGACTTATTTTCTACTTTTGTAGTTGTACTTGGTTACTGTATCACTTTCCTTTTGATACTGTATTTTTTTTTTCTTTCTTATGAAATTCTTAAACTGCAAGACCTGAATTTACTTTTCTCCTTTTTCAGAATGGAAATAATAAAAGTAAAACGTGATGCATGTTCATCATTAAAATAATAATCTTTACCAAAAAATAAAAGTATGCAAAATTTGGGCCAACAGGTTTTGTACTAAATAGCTTAGACTGGCAGGAAGTAGATGCCCATTTGTTTGTTTTTTTTGCATTTTTCTTATGTAATCACCTCAAGGAACATAGAACAACATGGGCATAAAATAATAAATATACAGTAGGTTACTATCTACAGTTGAAACCAGAAGTTTACATACACTATATAAAAATACACATATGCATGTTTTTCTCAATATCTGACATGAAATCAGAATAAACCTTTCCCGTTTTAGGTCAATTAGGATTACCATAATATTTAATATTTGCCAAATGCCAGAATAATGTGACAATGTTTTAAGGCATTTTTATTGCTTACTGCAAAGTCAAAAGTTTACATACAGTAAGACTACTTTGCCTTTAAACAGTTCTGGACTGCCCATATGATGATGTCATGTGTTTGGAAGCTTTCTGTTTTTTGCAACATCTGAGTTAATTAGAGACACACCTATGGATGTATTTTAATGCACACCTGAAACACACTGCTTCTTTGTGTAGCATCATGGGAAAGTCTAAAGAAATCAGCCAAGATATCAGCAAGAGAATTGTGGACTTGCACAAGTCTGGCTCATCCTTGGGTACAATTTAAAGATTTCAAGATACCAGAAGGTGCCTCGTTCATCTGTACGAACAATTATACGCAAGTACTAACCAGATAGGAATCCATCATACCGCTCAGGAAGGAGACGGGTTCTGTGTCCCAGAGATGAACGTGCTTTGGTCCAACATGTGCATATCAAACCAAGGACAAAAGCAAAAGACCTTGTGAAGATAATGGAAGAAGCTGGTAAGATTGTGCCAATATCCCCAGTGAAATGAGTACAATATCAACATGGGATGAAAGACCACTCTGCCAGGGAGAAGCCATTACTCCAAAAGAAACAAAAAAAAGCCAGATTAATGTTTGCAAATGCACACAGGAACAAAGACTTTAATTTTTGGGGATATGCCTGTGGTCTGATGAAACTAAAATTTAACTTTTTGGGCATAATGACCATCGTTACGTTTGGAGGAAAAAGGGAGAAGCTTGGAAGCCTAAGAGCACCATCCCAAATGTGAAACATGGGGGTGGCATGGCGCCATCATGTTGTGGGGTTGTTTTGCTGCAGGAGGGACTGGTGCACTTCACAAAATAGATGGCATCATGAGAATAGAAGATTATGTGGCAATGCTGAAGCAACATCTCAAGACATCAGCCAGGAAGTTAAAGCTTGGGCGGAAATGGGTCTTCCAAATGGACAATGACCCGAAGCATACTGCCAAAATGGTAACAAAGTGGCTTAAGGATAACAAAGTCAATGTTTTGGAGTGGCCATCACAAAGTCACATCACAATTGCTGGGCTGCTTATATAGTTTATTAGGAACATATATTTTTATTTATTTATCCATTTAATCATTTATAACAAACATTATATGTCATCTTAATGGGGGTTTTACTACACTGCTATGGAGGATGTGAACAGTTTTGTCACAATGTATAATGGCTGCTTTCGGGTATTGTAGATTAGCTCCTATTCAAATCAATAGAACTGATCTGCAACATCCCAGAGCGGTTAAAGTTTAATGGAGCAGTGTTCTGCTCTGTACACTATTTCAATCTGGCGGCTGCAAAGTTAAAGAGGTTGTCTGGTCAAAAGTGATATGTCTGCAGTCACTCTGTGTGACGGCAGACTTATGAATCCCCCCAGCGCAGGCACTGTGCACTGCGGAGATTTGCCGGTATGAGACCCGGTAATGGAGGGTATGTATGTGTTATACATACCCCGGCCAGTGGGCGCGGCCTCGCTCTCCATACACTTGTATTGAGCGGGGCCACACCTTCTAGTCGGACGCGCCCACTGGCTGTCAACTTCACTAGACAGGGCATGGCCTCGAGTGTATGGAGCGAGGTGGCGCTGAATGGCACATACATACCCTCCGGTCCCGGGTCTCATACGGGCGAATCCTCGCAGTACACAGTGCCTGTGCTAGGGGGGATTCATAAATCTGCAGTCACACAGAGTGACTGCAGACTTATCATTTTTGACCGGACAACCCCTTTAACAGTGGATCGTGTCGGGTGTTCGCCCCCCACTGATCTGATATTGATGACCAATCTGGAAGATGAACACAGAATAGGTCATCAGTTTTAGTGTAGTCAATTTATATGCAAAAGCTATTTTCAGGAGGGCTGGACTTGACGAAAAAGAATAAGGAATCAAAATTGCTGGATGAATCATCAACAATCTTATATACGCAGAAGATACCACATTGCATGAAGCGTAGTTGAAATGAAGGACTTATTAGTGTCAAAATGGAAAGCTCAAACACAGAACTGCTACTCAACACAAAAGACAAAGATATTGACTATTGCCAGGTACAACCAGGCCACATTTGAGGTGGACGGTGACGAACTGGAAATTGTAAAGGACTTCAACCTACTCGGATCAATGATCACTCAAGATGCAGCGCCGACACCGGAAGTCAATAGGAGAATAGCTTTGAGCAACTCAACAATAAAGTCAAGTTCTTCAAATTGAAGAACATTTCACTGGAGACGACGACACAACTCGTACATAGTTTGGTCTTTTCTGTGGTAACATACGGATCCGAAACCTGGACGATAAAGAAACAACAAGACAGAAGAAGAACTGACGCCTTTGAAATGTGGTGCTGGTGAAGGATGTTATCAATACCATGGTTGGCAAGAAGAACAAACAAAATCAAGCAAGACATGTCACTCGAATCAAGGATCACCAAGCAATGACTTGCCTACTTTGGACACATCATACGAAGAGCGCAATCACTGGAGAAGGAAATCAAGGTCAGAAGAAGAACAGAAGGAACTAGGCGAAGAGGAATACTAGCGACTGGATGGCTCAATACTATCAAGATAGCAACGGCGAAGACCTTGGTGGACCTATCTAGGTTGCACAAGATCAATCTTCCTGCAGAGTGTTCATCCATCAAGTTGCAATGGCTCTAGACCAAGCCGAAGGATGTTAAGTAATAATAATTGTAGCATCGGCATCTCGGTCTCCTGCCGGGCAGAGACGCCGTTCACCTTGCGGCCGCGGTCCCGGTACGGCGTCTTCCTGCTCCCCTCCTGCTGCTGCTGTGGCGCGCAACGTGCGCAGTTTCCCGGGCACTGTGCTTGGGGTGCCCTCTCTCTTAAAGGGGCCGCGCACCATCCTAAAGAGTCCCCGGCCAATGGCTGGAGGACTTTCTCTTTATAAGGCACCTCTTCCAAAATGCAGTTGCCTGTGCAAGGTTGTTGTTCCGTGTGCTAACACTTGCTTCAGTCCTCAGGTCCCGCTGCCTGTCAGTCCAGCCCGCCAGTCTGTCTACAGTCCAGCCCGCCAGTCTGTCTAACAGTTCTGCCCGCCAGTCTGCCAGTTACCTGCCGTGTCCGCCAGCCTACCCGGAGTACCTGCCAGTTACCTGCCGTGCCCGCCAGCCTGCCAACCCGGAGCACCTGCCAAGTAACCTGCTGTGCCCGCCAGGCGGAGCCGAGGGGAGTTGCTTCTACTGTGGCAGTATAGAGCATCCGATCCATTCCTGCCCCGTGAGGCCGGGATACTCCAGTGTCTAGGACCGCTCGGAGAGGTCGTCCTAGGTAAGAGTAAATCCTCTCCATCCTTGACCCTGTCTGTTTCTATTTCCAGTGGTGAGACCCGCTTCTTCGAGACTACCCATCTGGATTCCAGAGCCGCTGGGAATCTCATTCAACAGGCTGTTGTGGAGCGGTACCAGATTACCACCGTACGTCTATCTGAACCGTTGGCGGTTGCCTCCGTGGATGGAAGGCTTCTTCCGGAGACCATCTTGCTCGTCACAGAGCCTGTAACCCTTCAGGTGGGAATGCTGCACTCGGAGAAGATCTTCTTTCATGTGCTGTCCAGTCTCTCTCACCCCATCTTGCTTGGTCTACCCTGGTTACAAAGACATGAGCCCGTCCTGAATTGGAGATCTGGTGAAGTGCTCCGTTGGGGTCAGGAATGCGATGAGTCCTGTCTAGGTCCGGTTCGTCCTGCTCGACCCCTGTCTACTCCGGCTAATCTTCCTGGTCTGCCGGCACCCTACTGGTCCTATGCTGACGTCTTTGACAAAACGGAAGTGGAGACACTACCACCTCATAGGCTGTATGATTGCCCCATCGACCTGGTACCTGGTGGTTCTCCTCCGCGAGGGCAAATCTACCCCTTGTCACTGGCTGAGACCCGGGCCATGTCTGCGTACATAGAAAAAAATCTTGCTAGGGGATTTCTCCAGAAATCCACCTCTCCGGCTGGAGCAGGATTCTTCTTCGTCAAGAAGAAAGATGGCTCCCTACGTCCCTGTATTAATTACAGGGGCCTTAACCAGATTACCATCAAAAATAAGTACCCCCCTGCCTCTCATCTTGGAGCTGTCTGACCACCTTAAAGGCGCGAAGATCTTCACCAAGCTCGATCTTCGTGGGGCATACAATTTGGTCTGGATCTGCCAGGGAGACAAGTGGAAGACGGCATTCAACACCCGAGACGGTCACTACGAATACTGCATGATGCCCTTTGGTCTCTGTAATGCTCCAGCCGTCTTCCAGGAGCTGGTTAACGACATCTTCCGTGATCTCCTGTATTCTTGCGTGGTGGTGTACCTGGACGATATCTTGGTTTATTCTCCGGATCTGCCCACACACCGGAGGGATGTTCGTCAGGTTCTGCTAAGACTCCGGAAGAATCGCCTATACGGTAAATTCGAGAAATGCCTCTTTGAGCAGACCTCCCTACCGTTCCTGGGCTATATTATCTCCGAGACTGGTCTGCGGATGGATCCCGAGAAGGTGTCTGCCATCTTAAAGTTGCCCCGCCCGGAGGGGTTGAAGGCGATTCAGTGATTCCTGGGCTTCGCAAACTATTACCGCCTCTTCATTCCTCATTTCTCCTCCCGGACTGCTCCCATCTCCGCACTCACCCGTAAAGGAGCATATCCCAGGGAATGGACTTCCGAGGCAGAGAAGGCCTTTGTCTCCCTTAAACAAGCCTTCTCTTCGGCTCCTGTGCTGCACCGTCCGGATTGCAACAAGCAGTTCTTCCTGGAGGTTGATGCATCCTCCTCAGGAGCCATGCTCACCCACAAATCCTCGTCCGGGAGAATGGTAACATGCGGCTTCTTCTCCAAGCTCTCCTCCTCGTCCAAGAGCAACTACTCCATAGGAGATCGTGAGCTGCTGGCCATCAAGTTAGCGCTGGAGGAATGGCGCTACTTGCTGGAGGGGGCTCTGCACCCAGTGGTCATCTACACTGACCACAAAAACATTGGTTATTTGCAGAATGCCCAAAGAGTAAATCCGCGTCAGGCCATGTGGTCTCTATTCTTTGCCCAATTCTGCTTCACTCTGCATTACCGCTCGGTGGACAAGAACATTAAAGCTGACGCTCTCTCCCGCTCATTTCTGTCTTCCGACCAAGAGGAGGAGCCTCTACATATCATTGACCCCTCCAAAGTGATGACTGTTGCTCCATTGGACCTGTCTCATCTTCCACCCGGTAAGACCTTTGTAGCGGTTCCAGATCGAAAGAAGGTTCTACTCTGGGGCCATTCATCCAAACTAGCCGGTCATGCCGACCAGAGGAAGACCTATCGGCTCATTGCCCGACATTACTGGTGGCCTTCCCTGCGCAAGGATTTTGCGGACTTTGTCGCGGCTTGTTCCTCTTGTTCCTGTAACAAGGCACCTTCCAGCCGGCCGTCTCCTTCCTCTTCCCGTGCCTTCCGCTCCGTGGCAACACATTGCAATGGACTTCATCACGGATCTCCCTGTTTCTGCCGGTTGTACTGTCATTTGGGTGGTCGCTGACCGCTTTTCTAAAATGGCCCACTTCATCCCTCTACCTGGTCTTCCGTCTGCATCTGTGCTGGCTAAGGACTTTATCCATCACATCTTCCGTTTTCACGGCCTACCCCTCCACATTGTGTCTGATCGCGGGGTTCAGTTCACTTCGCTCTTTTGGAGAGCTACGTGCAAGCTGCTGGATGTCTCTTTGGATTTCTCTTCTGCTTATCATCCTTAGTCTAATGGTCAAGTGGAACGTATCAACCAGATCCTTACCAGCTTTCTTCGGCACTTTGTCAACACTCACCATAATGATTGGGTTGAGCTCCTGCCCTGGGCCGAGTTCTCCTATAACAACCATGAGCAAGTCTTCTACTAAATCCCCATTTTTTGTGGTCTACGGTCGACACCCCGGATTCCGTTTCCCGTCTCCTCTTAAGTGGACAATCCTGCTGCGGAGTCTCTTGTCAGCAAATTTTCGGCTATTTGGGAAGACACTAGATCTGCACTTCTTCAGTCCTCTGAGCGGATAAAGAGACATGCTAATAAGAGACATCTGGATCCGCCTCAATTCCGTCCGGGAGACAAGGTCTGGCTTTCCTCCAAATATGTCCGTCTCAAGATACCTTCTTATAAGTTGGGTCCGCAGGTTCATCGGTCCGTTCGAGGTTCTGAACCAAATCAATCCTGTGGCTTACAAGCTGAAACTCCCAGTCACCTTATGGATTTCCAACTCCTTTCATGTATCCCTCCTCAAACCAATTGTTCTTAATTCCTTCTCTGACGATCCAGGTACCACCCCAGCTCTGGTCTCCGCGGAGGACGTCTTTGAGGTAGAAAACATTTTCGCCACCAAGAGGGTAAGAGGAAAAACTTTCTTTCTTGTGGACTGGAAGGGGTTTGGCCCGGAGGAGAGGTCTTGGGAGCCCAGGGAGAACATTCATGCCCCTCATCTTCTTAAAAAATTTCTTGCGCGCCGAAAGAAGAGGGGGCGTAAAGGGGGATAGGGGGTACTGTAGCATTGGCGTCTCTGCCTCCTGCTGGGCAGAGACGCCGTTCCCATCACCGCCGCGGTCCCTTTCCGGCGTGTTCCTGCTCCCCTCCTGCTGCTGTGGCGCGCACCGCGTGCAGCTTCCTGGGCACTGTGCTTAGGGCGTGCGCGCGCTTCCTCCCTCTTAAAGGGGCCGCGAGCGCCGTCCAAAAGAGTCCCCGGCCAATGGCCAGAGGACTTCCCCTTTATAAGGCACTTCCTCCAAAATGGAGGTGCCTGTGCAAGGTTGTTGTTCCGTGTGCTAACACTTGCTTCAGCCCTCAGGTCCCGCTGCCTATCAGTCCTGCCCACCAATCTGTCTAACAGTCCAGCCTGCCAGTCTGTCTAATAGTTCTGCCCGCCAGTCTGCCAGCCTACCTACCCGGAGCACCTGCCAGTTACCTGCCGTGCCCGCCAGCCTGCCAACCCGGAGCACCTGCCAAGTAACCTGTCGTGCCAGCCAGCCTGCCTACCTAGAGCACCTGCCAGTTACCTGCCGTGCCCGCCAGCCTGCCAACCCGGAGCACCTGCCAAGTAACCTGTCGTGCCTGCCAGCCTGCCTACCCAGAGCGCCTGTCTGGCTATCAGCCGTACCTGCCTGCTTATCTACCTGGACCACCCGCCAGCCAGCCTGCCGTGCTCATCCACTGTACCGGCCAGCTCCTGTCATCTGACCCGTGGGTGTCGCCTGCTCTCACACAAGGTCCGTCTCAGAGTGGCACTTAGTCACGCCCCTCTGGTCCCTCCTTGCACAGCAACACAGAGGTTCCACCACCCGGACCCATAACAATAATAGTTAGCATAGTAGAAAACTCATTCAAGTATAAGTGACAATATAAAGATTGCTCTAATTTAAAACACATGAAATCTGCTACTAAATTAGCGTCTTATGATTATAAATATAATATAATCTGTAAATTCGCAACATGACCTCAAAACAAAGATTTTTCTGCTACATTCTACTAAAGTCTGAGTTAACAGGATGTCCCCATTTGGCGTTTTTCTTTTTGCAAGGATCACAGTAAAAGCACAGATATTTTAATGCAATTTTAGAAAATGGCAGAATTTGATTAATTTTTTTTTTCATGATTGTGAAAATAAAATGCAACGTGGACGCAACATGTGACAACAGGCTAAGTTAGGAATTTTCTTTGCAAATTCCACAGTAAACCTGCAACATTGAAATACAAAGCCTTACGGTTCCAATGCTACAAGCCGGCAATACTTAGAACTACGACATGAAAAGAATGTAGTATTTTAATGGATGCCAATACTGTACAATAATGGCCTATACAACTTTCTTGCATGTGCCAATTATTACCCCAAAAAACACAATAAATGTTTAAACCAGTGTCCTTTATTTATACATAAAATAGGAGAAATCATCATAAATTATTTGCCAGCAAAATAGCTCGTATACTGGCAATATCAGTTGGGGTGGTCCGACAGCAGCCTCCTGCCAAGATAAATATACAAGTAGTAAGTGGAGGCAAGTCACAAGAGATTGAACCCCCTCAACTACAAAACACATAGACCCGATTGATCAAGAATGGAGTTTTGTACACCTGCCTAGATGAAGAGTGCACTGGAGTAAGATCTGCCAGATTCATCAAAAATGTCTGTGCCTCTAAATTAATTTGGTGTGTATTTTGGGTGCTGTGTGCCCCTGCAGAGAAAAGTGCTGAGTAGATTTCTGGTGTAATTTAAGTTTGCATATATTATGACTAATTTGTTGGTTGCGCTCGACCACTCGGTTGAGATCGATCGACCACCCCCTTCCACAAAGCTCCGTCCATTTTTTTAAAAAAAAGGTGTAGTTTACGAAGACTGGAGCAAAATTTTTGCGCAGCTTCGAATTGTAACACTTCAAGCACTTTTATACCAGAAAACTGCTGAAATCTGTTTGATGAATTGGGGCAATAATATTTTCAACCCAAAAGTCGCCATTTAAGTTAAAAATGTAGAGAGGAGATTATTAGTATTTTTTTTTTCCAATACTACGTTAAACAATTGACTTTATTAATTTGAAAGTGGTGTAAAATGAAGCTAAAATCTAACATTAGTAAAAATGTTATACTTCAGCATATTATTAAATGTACCTGTAGCAAAAAAATTTAACCCCTTCATGACACGGCCAATTTTCATTTTTGTGTTTTCTTTATTTTCCCCCAGAACCATAACTTTGTTTTATTTGTCCACATAGACAGATGGGGGCTTGTTTTTTACAGGACGAGTTGTACTTTTGAAGGACACCATTCATTTTACCACATAGTGTACTGGAAAACGAGAAAAAAATTACTAGTGGGGAGAAATAATGAAAAAAACAAAACGCAATTCTGACATTGTTTTTTGCTATTATTTTTACAGTGTACATTTTGTGGTAAAAAGGAACTTGCAATACGATTTTCCTCATCATCAGTTACGGTGATACCAAACGTCTAGGTATTTATTATTTTAGTGATGAAAAAAAGAAAATAAAGTTTTTTAAAAAAAAAAAAAAATTTTGGGTTGTGTCACCATTTTCTGCGACCCAGAACGTTTTTTTATTTTTCAGTCGTTGGAGCTGTGTGAAGGCTTATTTTTTGGGGGCGAGACGACGTTTTTATTAATACCGTTTTGGGATAAATATGGCATTTTCATAGATTGGTACAGCATTTTTTTTGGTATTGCAGCCATCAAAGAAAACGTAATTTTGGCGTTCTTGAATTTTTTCATTTGCGGTGTTTACTGATTGGGTTAATTATTTTTATATTTTGATAAACTGGAATTTTCTGAATGCGGTGATACCACATATTTTTAATGGGGGAAAAGGAGTCTGATTTGAACTTATGTTTTTTTCAAACTTTTTTTTTTTACTTTTCACTGTTATTAGTCCATTTGAGGGACTTGAAGCTGCGATCGTCTGATCGGTTGTGCTATGTACAGAGGTGCCAAAGCATTGCTGCATATAGTAAAAATCATGGTCTCCTTTGAAGCCCGGCCAAAGGCTGGATTTTAAGGTAGCACCGTAATGACAAGCATGGAGGTCGTCAACAGACCCCCAGCTATCATAGCAACTTATCGGCGACCCGCGATCATGTCATGTACGCATGGAATAACTTGCCCCCATACCAGTGCACTCTTAATGCTATTGTCAGAGTTTGACAGCAGCATTTAACAGGTTAACAATCGCAGGGGGCGCTTTGAAATTGTTAGTGGCAGGTCCTGGCTGTAACACACAGTCATTACCTGCCGACTATGGGGTGGACTTATCCCGTGAGCCCGCTCTATAGACCCGCTTCCAACTTGCACCGGACATGTACGGCGGATGTTGTGAAGGGGTTACTGTTTAATTTATCACGAAAGAACAAACTTATGGGTAATTTAAGGCAACATTAAGCATATATAATCAATCAATTTCTGCTTCACGGACCGGGATCAAGTATGGCACTAGCTGGGCAACAAACTACTCACCAATCCATCTTGCACCCAACTGAACCCATTCTGAAGCATATGCAGAGAGCGCCTTATCTGTATGTGAACCTTGCCAGCTATATGAAAAGTAAATAGGAAATATCGATAAAATAACTTTATGTACCCAAAGAAATAGCTTAAAAGAATCAGCCAGCAGTGTGAATTGTGCACGACTAAAGTATGATAGACTCCAAACGGCTTGGTTCAGCCCCTATTACACGTGACTCATAAGGCTACGGTCCTATGAGGACTTTTTGGTGAGTTTTGTACACTGTGTATTTAAAAAAAAATGTGCAGAACCTATTTTAATGAATAGGTGCAGAAATGGTGCAGAAAATCCGCAATATCAAAACCTCATCGTGGGAACAAAGCCTAAGCCTCTGGGTGAAATATTCCTCCTTTGACCGTCATTTTAATTTTTATTTCATAAATCAATGGTAGACATGAAAATAAGCACCTGTGTAGTATATCCGAGAAATGATTTACTTCTTTCTTCTCCTGGATTGATTAATCACTATTAATGCATGGGTAAAATCTGTATTCAGGTAAGACAAATCTCCAAAGACTGTGATACAAGATGGCAGCTGGTTCTTTTAAACCTCTAAGAAGGGAGGGCGTGCTAGAAGCAAACACATACAGTACAGACCAAAAGTTTGGACACACCTTCTCATTTCAAGATTTTTCTGTATTTTCATGACTATGAAAATTGTACATTCACACTGAAGGCATCAAAACTATGAATTAACACATGTGGAATTATATACTTAACAAAAAAGTGTGAAACAACTGAAAATATGTCTTATATTCTAGGTTCTTCAAAGTAGCCACCTTTTGCTTTGATGACTGCTTTGCACACTCTTGGCATTCTCTTGATGAGCTTCAAGAGGTAGTCAATGGAAATGGTCTTCCAACAATCTTGAAGGAGTTCCCAGAGATGCTTAGCACTTGTTGGCCCTTTTGCCTTCACTCTGCGGTCCAGCTCACCCCAAATCATCTCGATTGGGTTCAGGTCTGGTGACTGTGGAGGCCAGGTCATCTGGTGTAGCACCCCATCATTCTCCTTCTTGGTCAAATAGCCCTTACACAGCCTGGAGGTGTGTTTGGGGTCATTGTCCTGTTGAAAAATAAATGATGGTCCAACTAAACGCAAACCGGATGGAATAGCATGCCGCTGCAAGATGCTGTTGTAGCCATGCTGGTTCAGTATGCCTTCAATTTTGAATAAATCCCCAACAGTGTCACCAGCAAAGCACCCCCACACCATCACACCTCCTCCTCCATGCTTCTCGGTGGGAACCAGACATGTAGAGTCCATCCGTTCACCTTTTCTGCATCGCACAAAGACACGGTGGTTGGAACCAAAGATCTCAAATTTAGACTCATCAGACCAAAGCACAGATTTCCACTGGTCTAATGTCCATTCCTTGTGTTCTTTAGCCCAAATAAGTCTCTTCTGCTTGTTGCCTGTCCTTAGCAGTGGTTTCCTAGCAGCTATTTTACCATGAAGGCCTGCTGCACAAAGTTTCCTCTTAACAGTTGTTGAAGAGATGTGTCTGCTGCTAGAACTCTGTGTGGCATTGACCTGGTCTCTAATCTGAGCTGCTGTTAACCTGCGATTTCTGAGGCTGGTGACTCGGATAAACTTATCCTCAGAAGCAGAGGTGACTCTTGGTCTTCCTTTCCTGGGGCAGTCCTCATGTGAGCCAGTTTCTTGCAGCGCTTGATGGTTTTTGCATCTGCACTTGGGGACACTTTCAAAGTTTTACCAATTTTCTGCATTGACTGACCTTCATTCCTTAAAGTAATGATGGCCACTCATTTTTCTTTACTTAGCTGCTTTTTTCTTGCCATAATACAAATTCTAACAGTCTATTTAGTAGGACTATCAGCTGTGTATCCACCAGACTTCTGCACAACACAGCTGATGATCCGAACCCCATTTATAAGGCAAGAACTCCCACTTATTAAACCTGACAGGGCACACCTGTGAAGTGAAAACCATTTCCGGTGACTACCTCTTGAAGCTCATCAAGAGAATGCCAAGAGTGTGCAAAGCAGTCATCAAAGCAAAAGGTGGCTACTTTGAAGAACCTAGAATATAAGACATATTTTCAGTTGTTTCACACTTTTTTTGTTAAGTATATAATTCCACATGTGTTAATTCATAGTTTTGATGCCTTCAGTGTGAATGTACAATTTTCATAGTCATGAAAATACAGAAAAATCTTTAAATGAGAAGGTGTGTCCAAACTTTTGGTCTGTACTGTACATTCTGCTGCAAGTTCTCCTGCAGCAACAGTTGGGGCCTGTTCACAAGTTGCAGTTTTCAGCAAAAATGCAGAATTTACTGTAACATCAAATTGAATGAGAAATCTGAAATCTCATGCACAATCTGCTTACTTTTTCTTTGCATATTTGAAGCAGATTCATATCCGCAGCATGTCAATTCTCTCAGCGTGTTTCATCCATTCAAATGAATAGGGAAAAAAAAAAAAAAAACGCACATATTTTACACAGAGTTTTTCCTGCCAAGAGATGTGTTTTCGTGCAGAAATCAAATACTTAACATGTGCACATATCTTCAGGGTTCTCCATAGAACTTTATGAGCACCAACGTCATCTCCTATCTCAGTAATGGGAAAGTCTGTATTCACTGAAGACGGATTTTACCAGTGAATTGAGAATGAATGATCAGTCCAGGAGGAGACAGAAGCAGATTTCTCTGATAAGATATATTACATTTCTTATCTTCATGTGTACTATTTATTTTTTTGGGGAAAAAAAATTAAGACGACGGTCACTCTTTAACATACTAACTGAAGAAAGTATGTGTACTAAAAATACTCAAATAACAATTTGTGTTGCACTTTCATACTCTGGTTACGTACCCCATGTTGTGGTCCCATTTCTCTCCACTATTGGGATAAACAATCCAGTTAATCTTTCGCCCCTGCTTTTTGTTGGCGGATGTTAGGAGAGGACTAACAAAAGCAGGTGAACAGCAATTCACCCCTACAGCCACCATCTGGTTAGATTCTGCCGCGACATTTACTGCTTCATCAAACCTGTCTCCGAAGCTCGTTGTTGCCGGACTCTAGATGGATAATAAAAACTATGAATGCTTTATCAAGGACTGCACGTAATGGAGGAAAACTACAGGCAAACTGTAGGCGTAAAATATGGTAGCAGAACTATAAAGAATACAACTTGGATAATGCAAACCATTGATCACTTACCTGACAAGAATAGGAGAGCCAGGCTTTATTATTTGGGAACTCTCTCAGAAGCTGCACCAGGGCTTCAGCTTCCTTCTGACTCGGTATGGTCTCGAAAGCAAACAGCTCAATTCCGGCAGCAGCCAGACATTGCATCTGTACCCGATGCCAATCTTTTAACTCCTGCCTCCAAAAGACACAAGAGAAATTATTCCATAGGTGCAAACCTGAGCCAACATTTGGGAATATGGGTCTTCCGGCTCTCATGACTGTCTCCTTATTTCCCTGCCCCCATGTCAGCCTTTGAATGAAAGGTAACTCTTCTCTTTTCTGAGGGTGGCGAATCATTGCCCGGGGTCATAATGTCAGATGGGGTAGCGCATGCCACTGCGGGAGCTGACCTAACGATCTGCATATGCGCTGCTCCCTCTCCTGCGATGACCCCATGCAATCATTCGGCACCTACAGTGAAGGAAATAATTATTTGATCCCTTGCTGTTTTTTTAAGTTTGCCCACTGGCAAAGACATGAACAGTCTATAATTTTAAAGGTAGGTTAATTTTAACATTGAGAGACAGAATATAAAAAATAAAAAAAAAATCAAGAAAATCACATTGTATAAATTAGATACATTTATTTGCATTTTGCAGTGAGAAATAAGTATTTGATCCCCTACAAACCATTATGAGTTCTGGCTCCTACAGACCAGTTAGACCCTCCTAATCAACTCGTTACCTGCATTAAAGACCGCTGTCTTACATAGTCAACTGTATAAAAGACTCCTGTCCACAGACTCAATTAATCAGTCAGACTCTAACCTCTACAACATGGGCAAGACCAAAGAGCTTTCTAAGGCTGTCAGGGATGTCAAGATCATAGACCTGCACAAAGCTGGAATGGGCTACAAAACCAGTAAGACGCTGCGTGAGAGGGAGACAACTGTTGGTGCAATAGTAAGAAAATGGAAGAAATACAAAATGACTGTCAATCGACATCGATCTGGGGCACCATGCAAAATCTCACCTCGTGGGGTATCCTTGATCATGAGGAAGGTGAGAGATCGGCCTAAAACTATACGGAGGGAACTTGTTAATGATCTCAAGGCAGATGGGACCACAGTCACCAAGAAAACCATTGGTAACACATTACGCCTTAAAGGTTTAAAATCCTGCAAAGTCCACCTGCTCAAGAAGGTACATGTGCAGGCCCATCTGAAGTTTGCCAATGAACACCTGGATGATTCTGTGAGTTATTGGGAGAAGGTGCTGTGGTCAGATGAGACAAAAATTGAGCTCTTTGGCATTAATTCAACTCGCCGTGTTTGGAGGAAGAGAAATGCTGCCTATGACCCAAAGAACACCGTCCCCACTGTCAAGCATAGAGGTGGAAACATTATGTTTTGGGGATGTGAGAGAAAAGAATCCATCTTGTTTGTCTGTGGGATCCATTTTGTTTTCACTCTTATGTAATGGTCATCAGGTAACACTGATGAGCAGTGAGGTTTCACATTACTATTCACTCCCCTAAGGTTACTATTGGTTCATAGGTCAGAGGGAACTATTCCTTTGTTTCTGACCCTATTTAAAAGTGCCACATGTGCTAATAAGGCAGAAGTCTTTTCTAGTACACCATTCCTGGCTGTGCTGTATTGATTTCCTCGAGATCTCAAAAATATAATTATAATATTTGGAGTTCGGAAGGCATAGAAGAGAGAGTATTTCGCTGACAGGGGTGTTTCCCTGCTAAGAGCACAGGACTACTTCACCGCATCAGTGGGAGAATGGATGGAGCCATGTACCGTAAACTCCTGAGTGACAACCTCCTTCCCTCCGCCAGGACATTAAAATGGGTCATGGCTGGGTCTTCCAGCAAGACAATGACCCAAAACATACAGCCAAGGCAACAAAGGAGTGGCTCAAAAAGGAGCACATTAAGGTCATGGAGTGGCCTAGCCAGTTAAAATTAACCTACCCTTAAAATTATAGACTGTTCATGTCTTTCTCAGTGGGCAAACTTACAGAAACAGCATGGGATCAAATAATTATTTCCTTCACTGTATGCAGAATCACAGCCTACGGTCGTCTCATCAAAGTCATCTCATCTAATGAGACGACCCTGCAATAATGTGGCGCCTTCTCAGAATCTTAGGCAGAAGAATAGTGACCTGTCAGTCACATACTGAAGACTGGTGGTAGGCAGGGGAAATAAGGAGACAGGCATCAGAGATGGAGTTGCAGTGTCCGCCTGCGGCACTTGTGATTAAAACTTCCAAGATGCATTGCTCTAAAATTTCCAAAGTAAGTACTACAAGAATGGTATGCATTTAATAATTAAAGGGCCTTTACAGGTTCCTTAAAACAAGGAAAAAAGTGTGTGAAAGGAGCCTAAAAGTATGTGCATATGAAGTCTTTTTGCAGAGTTTTTTTGAGGCAGAAACTGAATAGAACCTTCAAGTTTTTCAGGAGGATTTGAAGAGTTTCCTCTCAGTTTCTGCTCCAAAAACTCCTCGAAATACACAATGTGAACATATCCACTTTCTTCTCCAAAACCTCCTCAAAATATTCTGGGTGCACATACCTTAATATGGCAACAGACTGAGAGAAACAAGTTATTTTTGCCTTCTGCAACCTTTACCAATCTTACTGCCACTTACTAAAACCCTATACATTTTTCCACCAAATTCTAGATGAGGAGCAGCAATACTCACCCCAATACTCATGTCTTGTGCATAACGTCCTGTGTACTCAGAGCCGTCATGGAGGAATGCTCCATATGGGCCTATAGATCCAGCAATTAGAATTTGTCTTTTTTCTACAAGAGAAACAGGCCTATTAAAGTGGCAGGCTTATTTGTGTGTCTGGTCACTTACTTAGCCTCGTGTTTAATAGAAAATCATATTGGTGTCATCATATTCAGTGTCGGTCTATGATTTCAGCGATGTATCACTTACTGGGCTGCTTGTTGTAGTTTTGATAGAATCCCTGATTTGTCTGGTGTAGATGTAGCAGAGCTAAGACTTTTGGGCTGTGTATAACCGCGCTCACACCCCTGACGGCCAGCTTTGTGAGTACACCATACATTGTTAGCAAGCGGGGTTACACAGATTAGCCTGACTGCTGTGCACGTGAGACCTAGTCAGGCAGTGATGATCCACAGCCTAATAAGTGACACATTTCTGGAATCAGGGTCTCCTGTCCTATATTAAGCTCCTTTCAGATTAAATAGCAAAAACCTGCTGACATTATTCCCTTTAAGTGACTTCATTTCTTTTTCATTTAACATGTATACTAAATTGTTTCAAAAATATATTCCATGCGCATGTAATAGAAAAACAAGAGAAATATCATTTCTACACTGAACAGAGAAGATCGCGTTGGTCCCTATTCTTCATAGTGATATCTGCCACTTAATAACCACGAACATGGCAACATAACCCGTACTTGAGGACTGCACTGTGAAGTCTTCTGCAGCCTCCTCGGCCTGACGCACTGCGACTGTAAAAAGGTTTGCGGCTTCATCAAAGTCCAGCCCGAGATGCTGTATAAAGCCTTCTATACTGGCCTGATAGGATGCTGTGCTCAGTACATCCGCGCCGCTCTTAAGAAAGCTGGACAAAAAGAAATATGAAGATGAGACATTAATATTAAGAGAAGATTTTTTGATAATTGCAATTCATATTCACGACTTAAAAAAAAACCAACTAAATTGTGTCATCCTATTGTTCACAATTCTACAAACAAGAAGACACATTGCTGATATACCGCCCAGTCTCACAGAGTGCCGACACATACCGCCCAGTCTCACAGAGTGCCGACACATACCGCCCAGTCTCACAGAGTGCCGACACATACCGCCCAGTCTCACAGAGTGCCGACACATACCGCCCAGTCTCACAGAGTGCCGACACATACCGCCCAGTCTCACAGAGTGCCGACACATACCGCCCAGTCTCACAGAGTGCCGACACATACCGCCCAGTCTCACAGACTGCCGACACATACCGCCCAGTCTCACAGAGTGCCGACACATACCGCCCAGTCTCACAGAGTGCCGACACATACCGCCCAGTCTCACAGAGTGCCGACACATACCGCCCAGTCTCACAGAGTGCCGACACATACCGCCCAGTCTCACAGACTGCCGACACATACCGCCCAGTCTCACAGACTGCCGACACATACCGCCCAGTCTCACAGACTGCCGACACATACCGCCCAGTCTCACAGACTGCCGACACATACCGCCCAGTCTCACAGACTGCTGACATATACTGCCCAGTCTCATAGACAGCCAGTTGCTGGTTTTTATTATCATTTGCCTTGGAGGAACACTGCAGTCATTTATGAGGAGTCTTTTTCTGACTCCAGACCACCCGCCGATGCCAGGGGTAATCCCCGAGACCCTGGAATGTAAACATCTGGCCATATGGCTGACCACTGATGTGACACTAGAAAGTTGCCATTCATCTGCTTGATTAAACCAGAGTGCATTCAACACTTATAAGATATAGCAGGGAGTCTTAAAGGGGCCGTCCCATGGGCATTGCAGATGCTGTTTTGTCGGAGTTAAAATATTTCTCTGCCTGTTTAAAAACATGTTTACTTCACAGAAAGAATCAGCTGTGATCCCTGGCTGTAATGTCTGTATATTCTTTTACTTCTTCCCCTGCCCAGGAGATGTGGTATGATCAGACTATGTTCCATACATGGTCAGACACAGCCATTACACAGTACACAGCAGGGGCACATTCATAAGATTATCTCAGCACAGGAACATTTTATTTCAACACATCCAATTGTTGAAATTATTATTATTCCAAGATCTATTGATTAAATGTTCTTTGTTCATGGGGAAACTCCTTTAAGGTCCTAATCTCTGTCTTTGTAGCTCTGCGCCATGCCATGGTTGCCATAGTTATGTGACTTAAAACGTCAATGGACTGGTTACCAAGGTAGAACTACTCACAACTGTCTTTTTCAAGATGGTAAGAATATATTCAAGATTTTTATTCCCTACATCAGCTATATCACAGTGTAATTGTCATTGTGATCGGCTCTTCTCGGAGACGCGGGGTTAGCGGTGTATGGGCTCGCAGGCTTTTTGTAAGTGCACACACTGCTCTCCTAGGAGAGCTGTCAGCTCAGCACTTCTGACCCTTCTTTCTAGACATCAGTAGGGGGTCAGCACCCTCTCCCTGATCACAGCTTCTGATTTTGTAAAAATAAAGGCTTTTTGGCAATGGATTCTGCCAAACAGAATGTAACTGTCTGTCCTCGCAGCTCACAAATGTTACTCCATAAGGAGGGCAAAGGACATCAGCACGTCTGCCAGGATTCTTATACGAAAAAAGAGCATTGCGCCGGCTTCATCTGCAGACTTTCTCAGCTGAAAGCCAAATGTCCCTATTTGTTGTAAGCTCTCATGCCGGAACAAAATACTCCTTAAAGAAAAGCTGACGTCCTTGCCTTCCCTCCCACAAAGCTTCCAATACCCCAACATGGCATGTCCGAAGTACAATGAAGCCACCTGTACGCCTTGTAAGGGTTTTCTGAAATCCCCCTGGATCTTGGAAAGCCCCTTAGACTTTTTGCATTCTTCTCCTCTCAAGGATGATTATACCAGGAGGAAATAACAGACACAAGTGGATAGTAAATGTTTCCTCCAGCCACCACTTACTTGGTGTGAACAGCCTTTATGGCTTGAGGATTGGTGTGGAGAAGTCTCGCACTCCACAGCGGATCTCCCTACAATCAAAGAAAAAACAGATACAGCAAAGAATAGACAGTGAAAGGAAAGATTTCTTGGTGTTAATGAACCAGGGATGATAACGAGGTCTTCCAGGACTCTACAACAGAGGAATGTGGTAAAGCAATCATTTATACTCACCTGGTAAACGCCCTCCGCTCCGGGGGTCCCGAGGGTCTCGCTGACCAGCAGCGGTCATGTCTGAGTGTGCCACACAACCTGGCGGCTGTGAACATTTAATATAAAATCCTAAACAATTCCTTTAAACACAAATACAATGTGAGATAGATGTCATTCACCCAACAAGTGTCAGGTTACCTGTGTCAGGAGCCCAGCAGCTTCCAGCTCAGTAGATAAGCCTCCACTCAGTACTGTGACCTGCTCCGCCATACCACTGCGCTCAGTGCTGGACCCAGTCTGGTCTACAGAACATTGCTCTCTAAAGTGACACATAAAGCCAATTTACCAAGTTCAAAGAACAGTCGTTAGTCCGCCCATCCTGCAGACGGCGCTGTGAGAAGTGCAGACGCTCAAAGTATTATCCAAATCACCAAAGGTGGAAACTACTCCCTATGTGCTGTATACAGCGAGAGCGCCCCTCCTGTCACCATAGTGGTATTGTCCATCGGGTTATTGAATTGTGGATGGTGTAGTCCAGCACTGCGCAAAAACTGAACTGTTTTCCAAGTGCGAAACTACTATTCCCAGAAGTCACTTCCGCACCGGTAATCACGTGTGTTGAATTAACCAATAAGCGCTAGACATACAGGAAGTGTCAATAATAACATCTGCTCGTGTGCTGTAAGTTCCTGTTGTCAGTGCGTTGTACCAGTGAGAGAGGATGCGCGGAACGTAGTCTGTGCTGCTGACTGCAGGTAATGCTGCACTGTGCGTGCGAGTCCGGGACGTGTCACCCCTGTCTGCTGCGGATGGTATTGCTGGGCTCTTCTCCTGGGCGTTGCTTTGTCTGGTAATGTACAGCCGGCACCACACACTGGGTCTGGAAATCAGCGTTCAAGTGCAATGATAATGGGATAAACGCAGTGCTCAAGTACATGAGTGATGCCGGAAGCGCCACAGACAGCAGTCATTGTACAGCCGCTGTTATCACTGCATGTGTGCACGCACTGTGGGTCAGACTGTCACTAGTGGGTGTACGACACCGCGCTGTATACTGCTGTCAGCCTGATCTATCTCCACACCTGTCCACGTCACTGGTGGGTGTACGACACCGCGCTGTATACTGCTGTCAGCCTGATCTATCTCCACACCTGTCCACGTCACTGGTGGGTGTACGACACCGCGCTGTATACTGACGTCAGCCTGATCTATCTCCACACCAGTCCATGTCACTGGTGGGTGTACGACTCCACACTGTCACTGCGCATAATACAGTATTTAATGTTAAAATTAGGAGGTTGTCCAGATTTGATGCATGCAGTGCATTCGCTGTGAGAACTCACAAGTCTGCAGTCACATACGCTGCTCAAAAAAATAAAGGGAACACTCAAATAACACATCCTAGATCTGAATGAATGAAATATTCTCATTGAATACTTTGTTCTGTACAAAGTTGAATGTGCTGACAACAAAATCACACAAAAATCATCAATGGAAATCAAATTTATTAACCAATGGAGGCCGGGATTTGTAGTCCCCCCCAAAATGAAAGTGGAAAAACACACTACAGGCTGATCCAACTTTGATGTAATGTCTTTAAAACAAGTCAAAATGAGTCTGAGTATTGTGTGTGGCCTCCACGTGCCTGTATGACCTCCCTACAATGCCTGGGCATGCTCCTGATGAGGTTGCGAATGGTCTCCTGTGGGATCTCCTCCCAGACCTGGACTAAAGCATCCGCCAACTCCTGGACAGTCTGTGGTGCAACCTGACGTTGGTGGATGGAGCGAGACATGATGTTCTAGATGTGCTCAATCAGATTCAGGTCTGGGGAATGGGCGGGCCAGTCCATAGCTTCAATGCCTTCATCTTGCAGGAACTGCTGACACACTCCAGCCACATGAGGTCCGGCATTGTCCTGCATTAGGAGGAACCCAGGGCCAACCGCACTAGCATATGGTCTCACAAGGGGTCTGAGGATCTCATCTCGGTACCTAATGGCAGTCAGGCTACCTCTGGCGAGCACATGGAGGGCTGTGCGGCCCTCCAAAGAAATGCCAGCCCACACCATTACTGACCCACTGCCAAACGGGTCATTCTGAAGGATGTTGCAGGCAGCAGATCGCTCTCCACGGCGTCTCCAGACTCTGTCACGTCTGTCACATGTGCTCAGGGTGAACCTGCTTTCAACTGAAGAGCACAGGGTGGCCGTGGCGACTTTGCCAATTCTGGTGGTCTGTGGCAAATGCCAAGCATCCTGCACGGTGTTGGGCTGTGAGCACAACCCGCATTTGTAGACGTCGGGCCCTCATACCACCCTCATGGGGTCGGTTTCTAACCGTTTGTGCAGACACATGCACATTTGTGGCCTGCTGGAGGTCATTTTGCAGGGCTCTGGCAGTGTTCCTCCTTGGACAAAGGCGGAGGTAGCGGTTGTGCTGCTGGGTTGTTGCCCTCCTACGGCCTCCTCCACGTCTCCTGGTGTACTGGCTTGTCTGCTGGTAGCACCTCCAGCCTCTAGACACTACGCTGACAGACACAGCAAACCTTCTTGCCACAGCTCGCATTGATGTGCCATCCTGGATGAGCTGCACTACCTGAGCAACTTCTGTGGGTTGTACAGTCCGTCTCGTGCTACCACGAGTGTGAAGGCACAACCAACATTCAAAAGTGGCCAAAACATCAGCCAGAAAGCATTGGTACTGAGATGTGGTCTGTGGTCCTCAACTGCAGAAACACTCCTTTGAGTGTGTCTTGATAATTGCTAATAATTTCCATCTATTGTCTATTCCATTTGCACAACAGCATGTGAAATTGATTGTCAATCAGTGTTGCTTCCTAAGTGGACAGTTTGATTTCACAGAAGTTTGATTTACTTGGAGTTATATTCTGTTGGTTAAGTGTTCCCTTTATTTTTTTGAGCAGTGTAGAATGACTGCAGGCTCATCACAAACTTGGACAACTCCTTTAATGTTTCTAACATAATTACAAATGTAGTAATCCTTAACTTGTCAGACATCACAATACTTTATTAACACGACCATGTATCACATAATATACAAGTTAGGGATTATTAAATGAGTACAGGATCAGAACCAAACACTCCCCAAGAATACAGAACCAACAGGAGTACAGAAATACAGCATCATGAGCCCCATCAGTACAGAAATGCCTCACCAGAATTAACATTAGTACAGAATACTGGACCCCATCTTCACACTGTCCTATCAAACTGTGTCCACCTTATAGTGCCCAGCCTCTATACTGTGACCCCCTCATCATACTCCTCCCTCTCTCCGGCATACTGTCTCCTCCTTGCTGTGCTCTCAATAGTTTCCTCAAACATTTCCCCCTTGCTCTCCATATTGTCTCCTCATACATGCCCGTACAGTTTATGCAACTATTCCTTCCCAATCCTCATACTGTTTCCTCACATATTCCACACTCCCCATATTGTTACCTCAGATTCTCCCCCATTCCCCAATCTGCCATACTGTCTTCACATGTCCCCCCCTTACTCCCCATACTGTCTTCACATGTCCCCCCTCGCTCCCCACGCTGTGTCTTCACATGTCCCCCCTCGCTCCCCACGCTGTGTCTTCACATGTCCCCCCTCGCTCCCCACGCTGTGTCTTCACATGTCCCCCCTCGCTCCCCACGCTGTGTCTTCACATGTCCCCCCTCGCTCCCCACGCTGTGTCTTCACATGTCCCCCCTCGCTCCCCACGCTGTGTCTTCACATGTCCCCCCTCGCTCCCCACGCTGTGTCTTCACATGTCCCCCCTCGCTCCCCACGCTGTGTCTTCACATGTCCCCCCTCGCTCCCCACGCTGTGTCTTTGCACGGCCCCCCTCGCTCCCCACGCTGTGTCTTTGCACGGCCCCCTACGCTGTGTCTTTGCACGGCCCCCCACGCTGTGTCTTTGCACGGCCCCCCACGCTGTGTCTTTGCACGGCCCCCCACGCTGTGTCTTTGCACGGCCCCCCACGCTGTGTCTTTGCACGGCCCCCCCCCAACTCCGTGTAATGTCAATACCCCACCAACAATAAATCTTTAGCTCCAGGGGAGTGCTGACTTCGCCCTGACCCGGAAGTGCCAGCGGTGAAGGCACTAATTGTACTCGCGTTTGAAAGGTTGCTTGATCCATTTCTCCTATTTGAAACAACAGATCCATTTTTTTTGCTTACTAGAGGTGAAAAATAAACCTTCAACATATACTACTTGACACGTGAACCTTCAAGTAATCGTTTGAAACTGATCCAGTAAGCGAAAAATGGATATGTTTCAAATGGGAGATCAACAGCTAATTAACAGATCCAGCTGAAATCAGTTTTTTAAAAACAGACAAAAGTTGTCTTCACAACTTTTTTGCCAATGGATTGCTGCTGAATTGTAAAGGTTTTTTTTAAATGTGCGTGTTCCAAATGTACGATGTGCCAGTATACATTGCAAACTCAAAAAATTGATGCAGCCAATGATATTAAAAGATTTATTAATTGCAATACAAATTATGTTGTGTATTGCATATTTTGCAAAGAATGTAAAATAAAATACATTGGCTGCACAATACGTAAATGAAAGAAAAGGATGGCAGAACATGTCACCAACATCAAAAATAAAAACTCATCCTATTCAGGAGCATGCAAGCATTTTGTAGAGAGACAGAATGAAAAATTGCTTAATTCCCCTTTATATGGGCTAGAAAAAGTGGATATTCCTTTTAGAGGAGGGGATTGGAGGAAAAAACTCCTCCTAAGATAATTATTTTGTTTCATTAAACTTGACACAAAATACCCCAACGGCATGAACCATAGGAATGATACTCTTTACCTATACTGAATCTTAGGGATTTGAATGCAGGTTTTTTTTTTTTCTTTCTGGTTTTCCTTGTGATTATGCTAATTATTCTCAAATGTGATCAATAAACACATATGTTGACAATCAATCAACTGTTGGTTACCATTTGTTTTTATACAATGTATCATAAGGAATCTGTATCTCATTGAATAAGGGCTTTTTGCCAGAAACGCGTTGAGATGTATTCCCAACCGATATGATCTCTTAAATTATTTTGTAATAAATTGAGGACTCACCAAAATTATTTTGTTAGACAAAAGTTGTCTTCACAACTCTTTCGCCAATGGATTGCTGCTGAATCCATTATAACCGATGATTACAGGACATGAGAATATTGCCTTAGCGAACATTGTTTTAGGTGAACTACAAAAGTTAGGTACCGTCCCGATTGGGGTACACATTGTCAAAGTGGGATGGCTTTTACGTTTTCTTTGGTCAAAACAATGTTAAGTATCCTATTACTATTTACTTACTAGAGGGTATTTGCTCATTTTGTTTTTATATTAGGCTATGTTTATTAAGAGATATGCCTAATAAATTATACCAATCTTGCTCCAGATAGTTTTATTTTAAAGAGGACCTTTCACCAAATTTTTCATGGACACATAATGTAGTAGTGACTACGTAGCAGAATCTTATGTTTTTCTTTGTTTTATATATTTCACCTCTCCATTGTGGAGATATTGGCAATCAAGAGTCTGGCCCCTAATGAGTTAAATTTTGTTAGATCAAATGTGATGACACATTCACTTTATCTAAGCTATTAATATTGGCATACAGGTTATAGACAGCTTAAAAAAAAGTCCTACCTGTATGTCTCTTATCAGATGCCTTGTTGCTAATAAATTATCTTTTATCTGTTTTATATAAGTGACCTCTTCCAGGCTCTGGGGAGGATGTTGCTCAGAAGCTACAGTAAATCTGCCTCCGCACTTCATCTCCATATATTTCGCCTCCCATCAGCGTCACTCTGTTCCGGTGACTTCTGTTGCCTGGGAGGAAATCTCACATTGTGCGCCTTACTGTTCTCCTTTTTTCCCCCGCAGTCTTCCGTCCTTCTGTAGGCTCTTTTCAGCAGTCTATAACCAATGTGCCCATATTAATAGTCTAGATAGGCCAAATGTGGTGACAGTTTCCCTTTAAGTCCAAGTGGGTGTTATCACACAGTTGTCCCTGGGGGTGCATACTTTTTCCTCTGTATAAAGCTGACCAATCATAAAGAGGCAGCAACACTCAGAGGAAAGAAGAACATGCTCCACCATAGCTCAGAGCAGGTTTCTCAGTGTGTGAAATGCAATGATACAGACCTAATCTTCTGGTCTTACCTCCCTCATCAGTCAGTGTATGGGGAGATGCAGTGCAGCGGAGTTTAGCTGTGTCACATAATAAACCCTTTTATCAGCTCTCCTCTTGTAGTACTATCCCATCTGCTGTACTGCCCCTCCCCAATACTACCTGTCCAGAGCTGAGAGCTGAAAGTGTCAGTATCATACTTGTGTCTATTGTGCTCATGGCAACTTGTAATCACTCTGCAGTGAGATTAGAACTGTCATTACATCTCACACAGGAGTAACCTGCTTGTTCTGGCCACTCGTTCGTGAGATGTAATGACACCCTGCTCAGATTTCGGTGCAAAATGATTACTAGTTGCTGTGAGTACAATAGACGTATGATACAGACACATTGAGCTCTCGGCACTGGACAGACAGTGTGGGGCAGTACAGCGGAGGTGACAGTTAAGAGTGGTAGAGCTGATAGAAGGGATTGTAATGTGACACAGCTAAACTCTGCCCCCCCCCCGCCCCACGCTGACTCATGCAGGAGGTTAGGCTAGGAGATCAGGACTTTCTGTCATAATATATATCTCACACACTGGAAAAATCTGCTCTAAACTATGGTAGGGGGTGGTCTTCTTTCCTTGTTTATCTAAGGTCCGCATCATACAAGGGGAAGAAGTACACACAATCCCAGTGAAAACTATCTGATAACTTTTTTGTTAAATCCAAATGGGTGATGGGTGTTAACTTATTAGGGGCCAAATACTTTTATTGCAGAGATATTAGCAATCAAAGAGGCACAATTTAAAAAAATAATATTTTTTTTTGCTCTGCTCTTACATTGTGTCCAGTTCAAAATGAAAAAGTTGGTGAAAGGTCTTTTTTGAGGGAACCTGTCAGGAGATTCATGCTGGCTGAACCACTTTATTGTATTCGTGCATATTTTCACTCTGAAATACTGGAGCATTTAGAGAAAAGAGAGACAACCAGCAGACACATAGCCCCCCTAAAAAATAACTTTTATTAATAATCTCTAAAAAGGACCTAAAAGTCCATAGACAAACAACAATAATACTCTAAATGATAGGACATATAGAATCAGGTAATACACCGACCGGGAGGGAATACAGATTCAAGCTGTCCCTGTTATGTCCCTAAATCCTGTCCCTACCTGACAGCGGAGGTTGGCACCCTAATTTGTACTTCGTGGCGCCCCCGCTCAACGTCTGTATCCCTAATGTCCCTACAAGGACCCTTGTCTTAAATTAAACAAAACCACAATAGTGAGAAAGGGTAGAAAAAGTGAACGTATAAATACAGAAGCCGATAATAGGTCAATGATTATAGATGGCCAAATTCATTTGGTCGGGTAAACATAAATGCTCTAGGGTAGAGGAGCACAGTGCTTGTTTCTCCATAGCCAAAACAAATCAAATAGCAGCCAGAGCAATCAAATATGGACACATGCTACACTTTGATAGTCCAGCTATATACCTCAAAAGGGGGCTCAGAAAGCAAAATCCCACCCAGGTAGATGTCTCCCCATACATCAAATGGGATTTAAGTATTGGTATTTGAAAAAGCATAATATCTATATCAAAGTATCAGGTCCAGACTCTGTCTGTCATAGATGTACATAATAGTAGACAGAAAGAAGGACACTTATCATTATTAGTCCCTATACCTTTTCAAAGAGAGACACTCATCATTATTAGTCCCTATTCCTTTTCAAAAGACCAGAAAATGGCAATCAGAATATACATTTTCATTAGTAAAAAAAAACAATAACACTAAAACCTTAATGGTCCCCAATTCCAGCAGTCAGAAAGTAGATATCATTAGTAAGTAAAAAAATGACACTTATCCTTAGTAGTCCCAACGCGTTTCCCCTTAGTTTCCACCAGGGTTCATCAGGGGATCTGGGGAAGATCTCAATCCCTCACCCCAGATTGCCAGACATGCAGCATTGTCTGGCAATCTGGGGTGAGGGATTGAGGTCTTCCCCAGATCCCCTGATGAACCCTGGTGGAAACTAGGGGGAAACGCGTTGGGACTACTAAGGATAAGTGTCATTTTTTTACTTACTAATGATATCTACTTTCTGACTGCTGGAATTGGGGACCATTAAGGTTTTAGTGTTATTGTTTGTTTTTTTTTACTAATGAAAATGTTTATTCTGATTGCCATTTTCTGGTCTTTTGAAAAGGAATAGGGACTAATAATGATGAGTGTCTCTCTTTGAAAAGGTATAGGGACTAATAATGATAAGTGTCCTTCTTTCTGTCTACTATTATGTACATCTATGACAGACAGAGTCTGGACCTGATACTTTGATATAGATATTATGCTTTTTCAAATACCAATACTTAAATCCCATTTGATGTATGGGGAGACATCTACCTGGGTGGGATTTTGCTTTCTGAGCCCCCTTTTGAGGTATATAGCTGGACTATCAAAGTGTAGCATGTGTCCATATTTGATTGCTCTGGCTGCTATTTGATTTGTTTTGGCTATGGAGAAACAAGCACTGTGCTCCTCTACCCTAGAGCATTTATGTTTACCCGACCAAATGAATTTGGCCATCTATAATCATTGACCTATTATCGGCTTCTGTATTTATACGTTCACTTTTTCTACCCTTTCTCACTATTGTGGTTTTGTTTAATTTAAGACAAGGGTCCTTGTAGGGACATTAGGGATACCGACGTTGAGCGGGGGCGCCACGAAGTACAAATTAGGGTGCCAACCTCCGCTGTCAGGTAGGGACAGGATTTAGGGACATAACAGGGACAGCTTGAATCTGTATTCCCTCCCGGTCGGTGTATTACCTGATTCTATATGTCCTATCATTTAGAGTATTATTGTTGTTTGTCTATGGACTTTTAGGTCCTTTTTAGAGATTATTAATAAAAGTTATTTTTTAGGGGGGCTATGTGTCTGCTGGTTGTCTCTATTTATTAGGCCCCTCATGTGATATTTTGTTTAGGTGTTTAAATAGCATTTAGAGAAAACCCAACTTGAGACCTTGCGTCTGGCATGACTAGTCCGATGTGGTCCCCAGTGGCTTTTTTCCCCCACCCTGCTTCCCTAGACTAAGAGATCTCTCCCTATATTCACACAGATATTTGGCTAACATTACTCTCCTGACAGGGGGTTGTGTTGCTGCACATTTTTTGCAATTTTTTTTTTTTTTTGCACAAAAGGATAACTTTCATGCCAAAATTCAGGTACAGAAGAAGCCTTGATAAATCCCCCCACGCATTGTGTGTGAACTGCCACATAACACCTAGTTGGTGACATTTTGTGTTTAGATAACACCATGGTGCACACAGGATTAGATGTGTACAAAGTCTGTATAATCCTATATAATGACTATATATGGGTACTAGCGCCAGTAACTCGCTGCCAGGATGCTCAAACTTCTGATCCCTGGAGTGCTGGGCCTGCACCAGGAGATATGAAGCATATAGATGTCCAGTAATATTTCTATAGAATACAGCAGTGAATTGCAACCTCTTTTAATCTATTGCTTTATTTGTAGATGAATCTATAAGGACCCCACATATAATGTCAGCATGGGAGTTCAAGGACTTTGGAAACTTCTTGAATGTTCTGGAAGACCAACAAATCCAGAGACTCTGGAGGGAAAAATCCTAGCAGTTGGTATCCTTGTAATATATCGAAATGAAGTGCAAGTCTGATACATACCTTATATACTTGAGTATAAGCCGAGGCACCTAATTTTACACAAAAAACTGGGGAAACTTATTGACTCAAGTATAAGCCTAGGGTGGGAAATGCAGCAGCTACTAGTAAATTTCCCCATCCTGGTAAGTATTGCCCCCTCGTCCCCCATTCTTGGTATGCACGGCACCCTCGTCCCCGCACACATTAAAAAAAATAAACACTTCTACTCGCTTTCCTCCTGCCTTCAGCATCTCACCTCTGCATCTGAGCAGCGCATGACGGCACTGTCATGTGCCCTCAGATGCCGAGGTGAGCTGCGGGGATATTCCCTCCTCTCCACGCCGGGACTATGGTAGTGGTAGTGGTAGTGAAGAGGAGTGAATATCCCTGTTCTTTAATAGCGTGCGCACAGTGTCAGCAGCGCCGCAGCTACTGCTGCAGCGCTGCTGACACTGTGCGCACGCTATTAAAGAAATGAATATTCACCCTTCTCCACTCCCATGGGCACGGAGATGGGTAAATAATTTTTCTTTAGCAGTGGGCACACGTGGTAGCTGCAGCAGCAGCTACTGCCTGTGCCCTTTCCTCTGCCGCCGCAACCCCCCCCCCACCACCACCACCACCGGAATGTATATACCAGAGTATAAGCAGAGGGGAGCTTTTTCAGCCTAAAAAATAGGCTGAATAAGTCAGCTTATACTCGAGTATATAAGGTAGCTCTCCTCCACCAATAACTTCACGAGCCGAGTTACTAGTTATTATTGTATACAGATATTGCATCGTTATAGTATATATTGTCATTCATTTTAATCATGTAGTCAATGATGAGACTCTTAATTTAGTTACAAAGGAACAAATGTGTAGGAAAGAAAAATTAACCAAAAAGACCCAGTATTTCTTGTATTTTAAGGGAAACTGTCCTTCCGTCTCCATAATACAATTTTGTAGAATTATTATGCTTGCCTAGTCAGTCCCTGAATGGATTCACTTTTGGCAACAGTTCCAAATGGTCAGGTAATACGATATATTGTATTTCTCTACCCCACATGACCCCCCCCCCCACCATGCACGCTCTGTTTTGCTGAGTGTGCATGTGCTTTCAGAGGGAGCTCCCCACTAGAGCTGTGGCTTATTTTTCCTAATAACTAAAGGATCATGTGTTGAACTTGAACAGCCCAATCCTTCTTTACTATGACATCATTGGTGAGGGGAGAGTCTAGATGTCCGTATACATATAGGATATACAGTACAGACCAAAAGTTTGGACACACCTTCTCATTTAAAGTTTTTTCTGTATCTTCAGGACTATGAAAATTGTACATTCACACTGAAGGCATCAAAACTATGAATTAACACATGTGGAATTATATACTTAACAAGAAAGTGTGAAACAACTGAAAATATGTCTTATATTCTAGGCTCTTCAAAGTAGCCACCTTTTGCTTTGATGACTGCTTTGCACACTCTTGGCATTCTCTTGATGAGCTTCAAGCGGTAGTCACCGGAAATGGTCTTCCATCAATCTTGAAGGAGTTCCCAGAGATGCTTAGCACTTGTTGGCCCTTTTGCCTTCACTCTGCGGTCCAGCTCACCCCAAACCATCTCGATTGGGTTCAGGTCTGGTGACTGTGGAGGCCAGGTCATCTGGCGTAACACCCCATCACTCTCCTTCTTGGTCAAATAGCCCTTACACAGCCTGGAGGTGTGTTTGGGGTCATTGGCCTGTTGAAAAATAAATGATGGTCCAACTAAACGCAAACCAGATGGAATAGCATGCATCTGCAAGATGCTGTGGTAGCCATGCTGGTTCAGTATGCCTTCAATTTTGAATAAATCCCCAACAGTGTCACCAGCAAAGCACCCCCACACCATCACACCTCCTCCTCCATGCTTCACGGTGGGAACCAGGCATGTAGGGTCCATCCGTTCACCTTTTCTGCGTCGCACAAAGACACAGTGGTTGGAACCAAAGATCTCAAATTTGGACTCATCAGACCAAAGCACAGATTTCCACTGGTCTAATGTCCATTCCTTGTGTTCTTTAGCCCAAACATGTCTCTTCTGCTTGTTGCCTGTCCTTAGCAGTGGTTTCCTAGCAGCTATTTTACCATGAAGGCCTGCTGCACAAAGTCTCCTCTTAACAGTTGTTGAAGAGATGTGTCAGCTGCTAGAACTCTGTGTGGCATTGACCTGGTCTCTAATCTGAGCTGCTGTTAACCTGCGATTTCTGAGGCTGGTGACTCTGATAAACTTATCCTCAGAAGCAGAGCCAGTTTCTTTGTAGCGCTTGATGGTTTTTGCAACTGCACTTGGGGACACTTTCAAAGTTTTCCCAATTTTTCAGACTGACTGACCTTCATTTCTTAAAGTAATGATGGCCACTCGTTTTTCTTTACTTAGCTGCTTTTTTTTCCCCTCCCCCATGACAGCACACCTTGAGAGAGGATCCGCCCCACCAAGGACAGGAAACCGTCTGAAATAAAAGGGCGGCACCTCTCCCTCGCTTCAGTTGGTTTCCTGTCCTTGATGGGGAACCTGTCTGGAAGAAAGAAGACTTACCTGGGGCTGTCCCGGTGTGGAAGAGCGGGCACTGGCCTGTGCACCGGGTTCAGTATCCCAGAAGCGCCGTCCGCAGCTTCCCCTGGGGTCTCTGCGCCGAGCAGGGCGCACGCGGTGAGGCAGGCTCTGTCCTCCCAGAGACCCCGGCGCCGTCCTGCCCCTGCAGTGTGGAACGCTTCCGGGTGTGACGCGCCTGACGTCACGGCGCAGGGCACGCTGGGAGCGGCGCACTGGGTGACGTCAGGAGGCGGCGCCGATCCAAGATGGCGGCGCCCATCGGAGCGTCCCAGGCCGGTTTTTTTTCAACGGAGCTCCGGCCTGAGGAAGGGGGAGGGCCCACAGACCGGAGGAGGCTGGATGGCCCTATATTTAAGGGGGGGGGGAGCTATCCTGGAAGCGTGGTGTGCTTCTGAGACATGGCTGATCCAGATAGCCAGGAGCAGCAGCTTACCCCCCCACCTCAGCAACAGAAAAAGCAGAGGGATGCATCGTATACAGACAGCCGCTCGAGTAATCGTAGTGGCAGCCGCAGGAGTAAAGCTTCGTGTGCCTCGGGACCATCCAGAATGGAATCATCGGTTCCGCAACAGCCTCCGAATCCGGTACCCGTTTGTGACCTCCGGGGGTGAGTGAGCTTCGTGAATGTCTCTGGTTAGTAACGGGAAGTCTCTTATGTGCTTCCTTTTTTTAAGAGCCTAAGAAGAGTAGTGCCAAGCAAACGCATAGAATATGTGCCCTTTGCCAAGCTTCTCTCTCAGAGTGGCAGAAACCACTTTGCCAGGGCTGTGTGACCAAAACCATAGCTGAGAATTCCTGGGATTTTGCTGCAAATTTAAAGTCCATAGTACATGCAGAAGTTCAGGGGTCCCTGAAAGGGTTCCTTAGAGGGAAGAAAAGACCCCGTAGAGAGGTTTCCTCCGTCTCGGATTCCTCCCAGTCCGAGTAGCAGTGGGATTCATCGTCCTCTTCCTCATCGGGGGGCGGTAGACCCTGCTTCCCCATTGAGAATACAGACAGACTGGTTAGGGCAGTAAGATCAACCATGGGTCTGGAGGAAGAGAGAGCATCTAAATCCCGGGAGGACATCATGTTTGCGGGCTTGGGAGAGAAGAAGAGACGCTCATTTCCGGTTAACAGTAAAATTCAGGGCCTCATTGACCGGGAGTGGAGGAGACCTGAGAGATCAGGGGCTTTACCCTCCTTCTCCAAAAGAAGGTATCCCTTCGAAGAGAAGGATGCTTAACCTTGGGATAAGATCCCCAAGGTGGACGGGACTGTGGCAAGGTCATCGAAAAGATCTTCCCTGCCCTTGGAGGACTCTGGCGTCCTAAAGGATGCACTGGATAAAAGAGCTGACCCCTTCCTGCGCCACACGTGGGAGGCGGCGGCAGGCGGCCTAAAACCAGCGGTGGCTAGCACCTGTGTGGCGAGGTCCTTGATGGTGTGGCTCCAACAGCTGGAAGACCAGCTTAAAGATAAAAAGGTCTCCAGACAGGCAATACTTGCAGAGCTACCTCTAATACAAACAGCATCGGCCTTCCTGGCCGACTCTTCAGCTGACTCGGTCAGACTGTCAGCTAGGGCAGCGGGACTATCCAACGCAGCCAGGCGGGCCTTGTGGCTCAAAGGTTGCCCAGGCGACCTACCTTCGAAACAGAAACTGTGCTCCCTCCCGTGTGACGGTAGACTCCTGTTTGGCCAAAAGTTAGAAGACCTGTTAGAAAAAGCAGGCGATAAAAGCAAAGGGTTCCCGGGATTTTCAGGGGAACCAAGAAGATTTAGTTTTCGGAGGAGAAAATTTAACCGGGGTCGTCCTCCGGGAGACAAAAAGAGATGGGAAGCCAAGTCCAAAAAAGAATCGGGCTACATGTTTGGAGGACCATCCTCGAGTTCGAAGAGATCCTCCCAATGACGCCAGGCTGGAAGTGGGTGGAAGGCTTTCGCACTTTTTTCCAGCTTGGGACGCGATAACAACAAACCCCTGGATTCTGAAAATTATCAGTGGGGGCCTGAAGATCCGGTTCAGCCAGACCCCTTGGCGGACCTTTGTGGTTACCCCCCTACGAAAGGTCCAGGAAGAACAATTAGCCCTGGAAACAGAAGCATTAGAGTTAGTAGGAAAGCAGGTCCTTCTCGAAGTACCAGCAACACAGAGAGGGAGGGGGTTCTATTCCCCACTATTCATGATAAAAAAAACAAACGGGTCCTTAAGGACCATCATCAACCTCAGGAGTCTGAACCAAGTAGTAGAAAACCAGACTTTCAAGATGGAGTCAGTAAGCTCGGCAGTGAAGCTCTTACATCGCAACTGCTTTATGGCTGTAATAGACTTGAAGGACGCATATTATCACATCCCAATCCATCCGGAGTATCAGAAGTATCTGAGAGTAGCCCTGTTTATTCAGGGGAAGCTGAGGCATTTTCAGTTTGCTGCCCTACCCTTTGGCCTCTCCATTGCCCCGAGAATATTTACGAAACTAATAGCAGAAGTGACAGCCTTCCTACGGATCAAGAATGTAGTGATCGTGCCATATTTAGACTACTTCTTGATAATCGGGAAAACATTAGCCCACTGCTCCAGTAAGCTCCTAGTGGTCACGGAAGTGTTGCATCAGCTGGGGTGGTTAGTAAATTTCCAAAAATCAAGACTAACCCCCTCCAGGACTCAGACCTTTTTGGGTCTAATCCTAGACTCTCGCCGCCAAACCTGCTTCCTCCCAGAGGACAAAATCTGCAGGTTGATTGCATTAGTCTCGAAGGCCATTCAAGCTCCGGAGATGTCTCAGAGAGGCAATGTCCCTCCTGGGTTCTATGACGGCCTGTCTCCCAGCAGTTATGTGGGCCCAGGAGCATATGAGGCGGCTTCAGTGGGAGGTCCTGTCAGCACAGAGGTCCTGCAACGGGCATTTAGAAGGCAGGCTCTCTCTCTCCCCAGAAGTAGTAGATTCCCTTTCGTGGTGGACAGTCAGGGGAAATCTGACCGCAGGCGTTCAATGGTCCAGACCAGTAGATCGGGTAATTACGACCAACGCAAGCCGTTCCGGATGGGGGGGTCATCTGGCAGAACTCTCAATACAGGGTCACTGGGCTTACCACGAGAGGGGAGCATCCTCAAACTTAAAGGAGCTTTGGGCAGTAGAAAGATCCCTCAGGGGCTTCCTCCCTCACATCCAAAATCACCATGTACAGGTCAGGTCCGACAACTGGACAGCAGTAGCCTATGTGAATCACCAGGGAGGGACAAGGTCACGCCCTCTGATGGTGGTGGCAGACAGGATCCTTGGTCTAGCAGAGCGAAACCTCCTATCCCTCAGCGCCCTTCACATAAAGGGGGTAGAAAACGTGAAAGCAGATTTTCTAAGCCGCCATACCCTAAGACAGGGGGAGTGGGGGTTGAACCGGGAGGTCTTCCATCAGATTGTCCAATTATGGGGGCAGCCAGACATAGACCTGTTCGCCACAAGGGCAAACAGAAAGGTGCAGAGATTTTGCTCCCTAAATCCGGCAGAAAATCCCCATGCTGTAGATGCCCTCCAGATTCCTTGGGGGTTCAGGAAGGCCTATGCCTTTCCGCCGTTAGTGATGATTCCAGTAGTGGTGAGGAAGATCGGGGAGGAAGGCGCCAGGGTGATTTTGATAGCCCCTTTTTGGCCCAAGAGGCCTTGGTTCTCTCTGCTTCGACTAATGTCGGTGTCAGATCCCTGGATTCTACCAGAGAGGCCGGACCTTCTCATGCAGGGACCAGTATTCCATGCCCAGGCCAGGGGGTTCCATCTTTCGGCATGGAATTTGAGAGGTCGCTATTGAGTAGCAAGGGGTTTTCACCAGGCTTAGTTTCTACTTTATTGGGGAGTAGAAAACTAATTACAACCAAGATTTATAGCAGAGTTTGGGGTAAATTCCTAGAGTTTATAGATATCCCGCTATCAAGCAAACCTCCGATCAGGGGGATCCTGGAATTTCTGCAAAAGGGGCGGGACCTGGGTCTAGCTACAGGGACCCTTAAGGTTCAAGTTTCAGCTTTGGGAGCACTCTACAATTGTAATCTGGCTGGGAATAGGTGGATCTCGAGGTTTATCAAGTCCTGTGCCAGAGCAGGACCGGTTAGGTCCATGGGTGTTCCTCCTTGGGACCTGAATTTAGTCTTGAACGCTCTTACTAGTGAACCATTCGAACCCCTACACAAGGTTTCTCCAAAAATTCTCACCCTTAAGACCATCCTCCTAGTGGCCTTAACGTCATCCCGTCGGGTGGGTGATCTGCAGGCCCTCTCGGTTAATCCTCCTTACACACAAATCTTTGAGGATAGGGTCACCTTGCGGCCAGATCCAGCGTACCTTCCCAAGGTGGTATCTAGATTTCACCGTAGTCAGGAGATTGTGCTACCCTCGTTCTGCAGCAATCCCAAGAACCCAGGGGAAGTCAGGTTCCATAGCCTAGATGTTAGGAGGTCCCTGCTACAGTACATTCACATGACTAGTCTGTGGAGGAAAGACTGTTCTCTGTTCCTGGCCTTTCAAGGGTGTAGGAAAGGTCACGGGGTGTCCAAGGGTACCATCTCTAGGTGGCTCAGGGAGGCCATTTGCTTAGCCTATACGTCCACAGGGGTTCCAGCCCCGGACAATGTGAGGGCTCATTCCACCAGAGCCGTTGCAACCTCCTGGGCAGAGAGAGCAGACGTCTCGATCGAGCAGATATGTAGGGCTGCTACTTGGTCTACACCATCCACCTTCTTTAAGCACTATCGGTTGGCTCTGTCCTCTTCTGATCTCACCTTTGGGAGAAGGGTACTTCAGGCGGTGGTCCCTCCCTAGGGTGCTCATAAATTCTCCAAAATTCTCTCAAGGTGTTCTGTCATGGGGGAGGGGAAAACACCAAGGTTACTTACCGGTAGCCGGTTTTTCCTGAGCCCATGACAGCACCCGTAGTTTCCCCCCCTTATTTTTTCTATGTTTCTCACACCCTGGTGTGCACTGTTTGGGGTGGTGTGTCTATGTATATTGTGATGTTTGTTATGTGCCTAACCTGTTTAGGGAGGTCCTCTCAATGCTCTGTAAACAACTGAAGCGAGGGAGAGGTGCCGCCCTTTTATTTCAGACGGTTTCCTGTCCTTGGTGGGGCGTATCCTCTCTCAAGGTGTGCTGTCATGGGCTCAGGAAAAACCGGCTACCGGTAAGTAACCTTGGTGTTTTCTTACCATAATACAAATTCTAACAGTCTATTCAGTAGGACTATCAGCTGTGTATCCACCAGACTTCTGCACAACACAACTGATGGTCCCAACCCCATTTATAAGGCAAGAAATCCCACTTATTAAACCTGACAGGGCACACCTGTGAAGTGAAAACCATTTCCGGTGACTACCTCTTGAAGCTCATCAAGAGAATGCCAAGAGTGTGCAAAGCAGTCATCAAAGCAAAAGGTGGCTACTTTGAAGAACCAAGAATATAACACATATTTTCAGTTGTTTCACACTTTTTTGTTAAGTATATAATTCCACATGTGTTAATTCATAGTTTTGATGCCTTCAGTGTGAATGTACAATTTTCATAGTCATGAAAATACAGAAAAATCTTTAAATGAGAAGGTGTCCAAACTTTTGGTCTGTACTGTATATATATATTATACAAAATACAGTTGGATAGCCCCGATGCCGGGGAGTTTAGAGGGTTTATTAGTTCTATAAGGCTCTCCCATAACCTGTGAAATTAAAACTGGAAAGACAAAAAGAGCAATAGTCTTATCCGGTAAATATAAGGTAAAAGCAGAGTATGCTCACCTGGTGAGATTGTGACAGTCACAACCCCTATAGAAAGCTTGTAAAAGACTGCTGCTGCACCACCAGGTATATAGGATGCAAATGCTGGAAGTTGGGGTGGATGTAGAGATTCAATATATGATAGGAAGCCAAAAGAAGTGTGGATGCGGCTTTATTAGTCAACGTGTTTCGGGTAATCCAACCTCATCATCAATGAACATTGTTCTTTGTTCTGGTGAAGAGGTTGGATTACCTCGAAATGCGTTGACTAATAAAACCGCATCTACACTTCTTATGGTTTCTTATCATATATTGAAGCTCTGGCAGCGCGGCTTTACACCCACCCCAACTTCCGGGATTTATAACCTACCTTAAGGCCTATTCACAGTCTGGACTTTTTTTTTTTTTTTTTTAAATAGTATGATTACTACAGAATTGTGATTGTGTGTTTTGTTTTGTTTTTGCCAAAATTTTACAAAAAAACCCCCAACAAACTGTGGCATGTTGTTGCAATTTCCTGGCATCTACGGTAATGAACCACAATTGTACTGATTGTGTAATTTTTGTCCAGATCCCATTCACTGCCATCACTGTGTGAAGGATACATTTACACAATCGCATTTTCATGGTCATGAAAAAAATTGAGTTCACGTGGTCAGCACTCAGCAGTGTTCTTCCATTAGGCTCTTCAGATGACCATTTTCATACAGACTTAGTCTGTGTGAAAAAAATGGCAGCATGCGCTAGTGTCTTCATACTTTGGGTAAGATTTGTTTATTCAAGTCTTTTGGTGTGCAAAAAATAAAAATCAGATCCCATTCAGCTTCCGCTTCTTATGGAATTAACATGTAAATTTTCTTAATGGCTGATGTATAAAAACAAATGTCATACAGTGACTTTCTAGATGAAAATCTGACTTTTTTTTTTTTTTTTTTTTTTCTCTTCTTTCACCCAGTTGTGTAAATTTAGCCTAATAAGTATTAAAACTCTCCTTGTTTTCAATCCTTCTGTTCCCTGTGTAATATGGGAATTTGTAGTATTTTCATTAACAATCTCTTAAGATATCAGCATTTGGTTGAATCAAGCAATAAAAGGAGCAAGAGATCGTCATGGGAATACTACGCAGAACGCTCATCTGCTCACTCTATTCCATCGGCTGTGTAAGCTGCTGTTCTTCAGGATCCGGCCCATATTTGTGTTTGACGGAGAAGCGCCGCTCCTAAAGAAACAGACTCTAGTAAGGATCTGCTTTTTTCGTAGTTGCTACAAGAGAACCAAGATTGTTCTCAAATAACTAATCATAATGATCAGAGGTATTGTACTTTTATCTCGGTAAATATAGGCAAAAAGAAGACAGAAGAAAGATACAGCAGCCAGTGAGGCCAAGAAAACCAATGAGAAGTTACTGAAAACCTTCTTAAAAAGACAAGCTATTAAAGCTGCCTTATCGGGGACTAAGCAGAGGTATACGCCAGAAGTGTCAGGCTAAGCCGTGTTTGCATTTATTAATATGGCTACTACAAGTCAATCAGTGGCTCTTCTCTTTTTAAAGTGATGAAGACTATCCAAGCCTCTCACATGTACGGAAAAAGGAAGAAGACGATATTTATGCCCTCCCTCCCTTGGAGGAGAATGAGAGAAATAGGTAAATTGGAATAAATCTTATGTTTATTATCTGTTCCTCATCTGCTACTTCATAAATAATTTCTCTTATAAAACGGGTATTCCTTTCAAGAAGAAGCTATGACCTTTCATAGATAACTTCTAAATCGGATGTCCAAACCCTCATCATCAGTGCTCCGTTTGATTGGAGCAATACTCAAGCATGGCAATACCGCTCAATACATTTTCTGTAGAATTGTTGAAGATAGAGGAATACAGCACTTAGTTATTTCCGAAAATCCCATAGTCAATGAACATGTGCATTTCCGCTCTATTCAATCGCCATTCCCTGCAATTGGGGGGGATTGGGCAAAAGTTCCGCCTGGGGGATTGTGAGGGTCTTGGTGGTCAGAAGTAGATGAATCTACAAGTTATAATCTATAAACCTTTTCTTACTAGGATACCCGATTAATATTGATACATAATACTGAGCTGTTCCTTTTTTTTCATTTTAAACATTTTGGTGATAATTTTGCTGTTTGTCAGGGGTCTCATAGCTGGGACTAGAGAACTAGACACTCAAGTGCCAAGTTTAAAAGGAATGAAGGTCCCACAAGCGCACCACTGCTCCATCCTTTATCTAAGGGGCTGAACCCCAGAGCCCATTCTCTGGATTAGTTGGAGTTCCTGGGGTTCACTATCTTGCAAACTTATTGAAACAACTTTGACTTATAGCTAGGATATGCCCATCAGTATGTGATCTCTGTGGCTCCAACCGTTTGGGTGCTCTGTTGAAAACAAAGGGGTTGTTTCTGTGTGAAACCTCACAGCCCCTTTGGCATTTATCAAGCACTCTTCTACCTTTGCATATCCCTCACCATTTAGTTGTCCTGAGCTGCATCACCAGATCTGGTGCTTATATGAAGATGGATCGGTGTCTGGCATACTATGCGACCGTTCACCAGACAAGGAGAAGCCTGCTGGAATTCTAAAAAGCTCCAGTCCTAAAACAGAAAAAGGGCAAAGCTTTCATCGTTACCTTCCCAACAGTCTGTAGGTGCCCCTAATAAATCGTTATATACAGGTTGACCTTTGATTCACCTGTGTGTTTCTAGATTTTTTTTCTTTTTCTTCTAACTTTCCATCTGTTTGGTTGCGGAGTCTGCAGTCCCATGCAATGCAGATTGGAGAGATTGAATTCTTTCAAGTTTGAAGAAAAATCATGTTTATCTTTTTCCTTAATCCGGTTTCATTAGGCTCTGCTCTGCTTCAGCGCTGTTGAATGGTTATTATCCACTCATATTGTTTCTTTGGTTTTAGTTCCGAAGAGGAAGAAGAAAAGGAATGGGAAGAACGAATGAATCAAAAACGACTACTTCAGGTACTTTTTTTTTTTTTTTTCTTTGATGCATTACTTTATAGTGTTTGAGAATGAGCCAGTGAAGGGGTTACCATATATCTTACACAAATCAAGCCTTATTTGCCTCATTGTAATCGGCCTTGTGCTCTCCACATTCACAGGACACTGCTGGCACTTGTAGTCCTCACTGCAGTGTCCCGTTCTTGCATTTCCCACGCGTTCTGTACTGTAACCCTTATTCTGTATGTATAGGATGAAATCTTGGCTAATCCTAATTCTGTGGACATAGACTCTGAGGACTTTAGCAGCCTGCCTCCGGAGGTAAAGCATGAGATACTGACCGACATGAAGGAGTTTGCAAAACGCAGAAGGACGTTATATGAAGCTATGCCGGAGGTATGTATGTTGGACTCAACGGCCATATACTATACATAAAATACACCATTAGAAAGGATGAAACTCCTATATGCAAGGTGACAGTTTTATAATCTAGCTAGCTATTAGTGAGTAGAAATATAAAAAACCGATGCCTCTACCGTAACGTCACCCCTCCAAAGAAGCCCGACGCGAAACGCTCGTTAGGGGTGTTCTTATGGTCACCAGTCTTGACCCTGGGTAATTATGCCACTCTAGAACTACTTAGAGGTTGATCTCTGCATGCTTTAAGGAGGATCAATGGAAACATGCATGTGATCATTGATGCCTGATCTGGGCTCTGATGTGTTATTGATGGTGTAACAGCATTTAGAATAGACTAGATCGATTACTTGAAACTGTTATTGTCCGGTAGGATTCATTTATCCACATGTGACATACTTGTCTGAGTAAGTGCTTATAACGGTCTCTCATATTTTGTCTTGCCCAGTGGAGTCCTCTTCCAGTTCTTTGAGCCTTATATGCTCACTAATAGCATTGACTGTATACCCCTTTTTTATGTATTGATGATATGAAATTTAAGCATATATCTTTGGTGAATCAATTTTGAATGTTTACCATATAGACACCTGTACCATTGGTCAGATATATTCTGTTATAACATCTCCCCCTGTTTTCGCCCCATTATTATATTAATTTTTTATTTGTCTACTTATTTAATATAATTTATTGAATTTACACATGGCTTTATACACCTAGATTTTCTATGTAGATATTGCTTTTATAATCTAGTCTGTCTCCTAGATTTATGTTCATTTTCAGATCATATTTATTAATTACATGCAACTATTTTATGTGTGAAAGGCAAATAACATATCTGGTCACTTGCATTGAAATATTTTATAACGTGCCACCAGATGGCTCCACTTGCATGTGTATTAGTACTGTCACACTGAGCCGGCTACTGGAACATAATGCATAAAGTGACGATGTCTCAAATGATGTACTTGTATATTGGTAAATCTTCAGGGACTCCTTTTTAATATTGCAGCTCTCACAAAACTGGCGATGTCTAACGGACTTTTTAGTTTACAATTATTGTCTGAAATATATATTGATTATTTAGCCAATCGGTAACAGAATAGATGGAGGCTCCACTGGTCTCAAAGTGAAGGAAGTTGGAGCTTTATCACCTGACATTGGGGCCCCTAGACAGTCATTCCAACAGATGAGCAAGTTTTTCAGCAGCACAGATGATCCATTATGCAATCTTACTCACTAGTCAGACCCTCAGCAGAATTTAAAAGTTCCTGGTTTGATCTGAGTTTACTTTTAAACCGTTAGCGATATGAACATCATGCCAAGGTTGTTATGGAGTGGGCACAGGAGCGGAGTTCTCTCCACATGCAGCAGGTGGTAGCTGTGTTGTACAGCTGACGCCTGCCTACAACTGCTAGGATAAGATATGAGAGAGATGAATCTGATTCTGGCAGTTTAACACCTTTTTAAGGCTACATTTAATAGCAAGTGAAGTAGTGAGACAGAGGGTGGGGGTGGAGGTTGGCATAGAATTGTATATTTCTGCAATCCCCTCCATGACAGCACCTTAGGGAGTTGCCTCCCTATCCTAATTAGGGACAGGAAACACAAGAGGTTAAATAGCCCCTCCCCACAGCCATCCTCAGTGTTTTTCCTGTTCCTAAGGGATGAAGAGGTTATCTGTAGGGTGCTGTGGCTGGCAAGCAGTATCCCCCATGTACATGGAAGCTCGCCTTCCGAGGTCAATCGCTTATGCCTTCCTCCTCTGGCAGCTCCCGCTCTCCGGAGCGGGACCTCACCACTCGCCTGCGCCACAAGGTAGCGCTGGGGATCTCCCATAGCTGCCCAGCCCCGATATTCCTCCGGTCCTCCATTGCGCTCTGCGACAGCGGGTGACGTCATGCGTTCCACCCTGGAGCGCCCCCGGAAGTGACGTCACCCTTGGGCGGGAAATTCAAAATTAAAATTTTTTTCCACCGAAGAGATTTTTTTAGGAACAATGAAGCAGAGGGTGGAATCTTTCATCCCATTGGATGAACAAAGCGCTGGATCACGATCTCTGCCTGTATAGAAGACCCTGATGGGAAGACACCTTAAGGTAGGACAAAATCCCTTTGCCCATTGAAGGTCTAGGTTCCCAAAGATCTGCATCTGCAGAGCCCAGCGCGAACCCAGCCCCAGTAAGTAAATTTGAGTTTGGGGAGATTTCCACTGTCTTGCAGCAGGATCCATATTTAGTCTATTTCCCTCTCTCTGTCCAGGGAGACAAGGAGCCTGCATCAAGAGTGGGGAGAAAAAACTACCGGGCGCAAGTGTGCCATATGTAGCAAGAAGCTCTCTTCTGGCCATAAAAAAAACCTCTGACCGAATTGTACGGAAAAAATTATAAAACAGGAGCAACCTTCCTTGCTGGAAGAAGGGGGATGGTCCGTGAAGAAATTCAATCATCCCTAGCCTCCTTCTCTCAGTCTGGTGGACCGCCTTCTGCTAAAAAGAGAGAGTGCGACCCTAAAGATTCATCGGACTCAGACGCAGATATATTCGTATCCGATGAATGGTTAGAAGAAGGAGAATTAAATATGAGCCAATATTCAGAGGAAGATAATAATTCCTCCATATCTTCAGAAGAGAAGTAATATATTTTTAACAGCCGTAAGAAATACGATGGAAATGGAGGAAGAAAAGAAGACTCGGTCAGTGCAGGATGAAATATTTGGAGGACTAAATTCCAGAAGGAAGTTAGTGTTTCCAATTCATGATAACATTCAAAGTTTGATAACAGACGAATGGGAGTATCCCGAAAAAAGACTGAGTATCCCAGGAAAAATGAAGAACCGGTATCCCTTAGATGAAGACTTTGCAAAATACTGGACTGAAATTCCAAAGGTGGATATACAAGTGGCAAGAGTAGAGTAAAAGACGACACTACCTTTCAAGGATTCATCTCAGTTTAGAGATCCGATGGACCGGAAATCGGACAGCTTATTAAGAAAATCCTGGGAAACATCCTCAACTTTATTGAATACGAACATCGTATCAACTTGTGTGGCAAGGTCTGTTTTTCGCTGGTTACAACAGCTGGAGGAACATATTGCCAAGAGTACCCCGAGAGAAGAGCTGCTAGCTGCATTACCTTTGCTGAAAAAGTCTACAGGGTTCCTAGCTGATGCTTCGGCAGAATCGGTTAGGATGGCAGCAAGATCTCTGGTCTTATCCAATTCGGCGAGAAGAGCACTATGGTTGAAGATGTGGAGCGGGGATAGTACTTCTAAATCTAAGCTTTGTACTATTCCTTCTAAAGGAGCATATTTATTTGGTGAAGCCCTGGATGAGCTGTTAGAGAAAGCTTCGGATAAAAAGAAGTCTCTACCGGAGCCAGAAGTTCTTAAAAGGAGATCCTTTCATCCATCACAGGCTCAGAACCTGCAGTATGGAGGGAAAGGAAAATCAGGTCACTGGAGTTATCCGAAAGGGGGAAGAGGAAAGAACATCTGCCAAAACCAACGACCGGAAAGGCCATGACTCCGTGCATGTAGCAGGCAGAATTGCTCCCTTTCTTCCACAGTGGCATCAAATATCCTCAGGCCAGAGAATTCTACAAACTGTTAGAGTGGGAGCAGAAGTAGTTTTCTTCACATCCTCCTCAGAGACTAGAGATAACATCTCTATCGGCCCCAAATCTGCAAAGTATCCTACTAGCAGGTCTTCAAGATCTACAAGAATCCCGGGTGGTATCACCAGTACCTCGCGTGGAACAGGGAAAAGGTCATTACTATCGACATTTCCTCATAAAAAAGCCCTCAGGGGCCTTCATAAGGGTATGTGCACACGATGCAGAAATGCTCAGGATTTTTTCCTGAGCGTTTCTGCATCTCTCTGGCAGGAAAAAAACGCATGCGGATTGTACATGCGGTTTCCTGCCAGGGACATGCGGAAATGAAGCGGTCTTCACTTTCATTTCCGCATGCGGGTTGACAAGCGCTTCCCAAGCGATTTTAGCATCACTTGGAAAGTGCTTGTCAACTTTACAGTATATAAATCCATGCAAACGGCATGGATTTATATAGTGTGTGATGTCAAAAAATAAAAAATAAATCTATACGTTACCATCTGATGGCCCCCGGTGCCCTGCTTCATCGGTCCCGGCTGCCGGCAGTGAAGACTGTAGGACCTTCCGACGTCAGCGTCACGTGACCCGTCACATGACTGACGTCAGCGAAGGTCCTTCATTCAACCGCGAAGTGCGCGGGAAGCCGGCAGGACGCAGCGCGGGCCGTCAGAAGGTGAGAATATATATATTTTTTATTTTATTCTTTTTTTTTTTAATGGTACCTGGGTCTGGATGAGAGTCCTCTCCTCCACACCCGGGTACCATCCGCACATTAGACCGCATGAAAAGCGCATCAACATATACAGTGATGCGGATTCCATGCGGTCTAATGCAAGTCAATGGCGGCAAAAGAGCAACGTTTCCGCAAAATTAATTGACATGCTGCGGATTATTGACCGCAGCGTTTACGCTGCGGAAAAATCCGCATCATGGGCACAGCACATGCGGATTTCCATTGGGGAACATTGCTGCCCTTCTACCATGCGTTTTTCATGCGTTTCCGTGGCGTTTACGCAACTGCAAAAACGCCGCGGAAACGCATGAAAAATGCATCGTGTGAACTCAGCCTAAGGCTAAGTGCCCACGATGCAGAAATGCTGCATATTTTCTACGCTTCTCCCTGGCAGGAAAAAACGCATGCGGATTTTACATGTGTTTTTCCCGCCAGGTAGAAGCGTTTGTAAAGCGTCTTTGCATGCATTTCCGCATGCGGGTTATCAAGCGCTTTTCCAAGCGATTTTAGCATCACTTGGAGAAGTGCTTGACAACTTGTTCACACTATATATATATATATATATATATATATATAAATACATGCAACCGGCATGGATTTATAGTAGTGTGACCAAGTTAGTTAAAAAAAAGAATAAGAATAGTGAAAAATAAAAAAAATAAAGTTTATACTCTCCTTCCGATGTCTTCCCGGTGTTTTGTCTGCTCTGTCCGGTGTCTTGCACCGCTTGCGGGGGTGTGAAGGACCTGCAGTGATGTCACTGAGCCATGTGATGGGTCACATGACTCAGTGACGTCATGGCAGGTCCTTCACATCAACGCGAACATTGCTAGACACCGGATGGAGCAGACAAAACACCGGGAGGACATCGGATGGTGAGTATAAACTTTATTTTTTATTTTAAATTCTTTTTTACAGTTTCTATGGTACCCAGGTCTGGATGAGAGTCTTCTCTCATCCAGACTTGGGTACCATCCGCACATTGAACCATGTGATATCCGCATGTGCAAATGCAGTGATGCGGATGTTACGCGGTCCAATGCTAGTCAATGGCGGCGATTACGCTGCATGTCCGCAAAATTAATGGACATGCTGCGGATTTTTGAGCGCAGCATAAACGCTGCGGAAAAATCCGCAACATGGGCATTGAAAGTGCGGCTTGTCATTGGGGACCATGGGGGGCGGATTACCAAGAGTTTCCCAAGCGTTTATGCTGCGGAAATTCCGCAGCATAAACACTTGTAAAACGCTACGTGGGCACCCAGCCTAGTAGTTGTGAATCTAAAACGATTGAATCATGTCAGAAGATTCAAAATGGGATCTAGAAGATCCACAGTTCGTTTAATAGGCAAAGGGTTCGTTATGGCAACTATAGACCTGCAAGAGGCGTATTATCACATGCCTATACATCCATCTTACCAGAAGTTTCTAAAGTTTGCAGTCAAACGGGCGAAATATAATGCATTTCCAATTCAACGTCCTGCCCTTTGGGATTTCGTCAGCCCCCCGACTTTTCACAAAGCTCATGGCGGAGGTGGTAGCATAAGGAATCGGGGTATCTTGATCATCCCCTACCTAGACGATTTCCTGGTAATGGCCTCCTCGGTTCCTCAACTCAAACAAAATCTTCAGTCTACCCTCCACATCTTGAAATCTTTGGGTTGGCTGGTGAACCAAGAAAAATTGGATCTAATCCCATCCACTAGATGGGGGAATGGAGCCTGAACATGGACGAATTCCATATGCTTGCGGAAAGATGGGGTTATCCGGAGGTGGACCTATCTGCAAATCAACGAAATGCAAAAGTGAGACTATTCTTCTCCATGGATCCAAAAGACGCTTCCGTAGCGGATAGACTTTCGCCCATCTTTGGGAAGCCAATCTCGCCTATGCATTTCCGCCGATCCCATTACTGCCGAGAGTTCTACAAAAGTTCAGAGCAGAACAAATCAAGACAATCCTCATGGCTCCAAATTGGCCAAAGAGAGGATGGTTTGGGACTCTGAACAGCCTAAAGATAGTCCACACCATACTACATCAGGGCCCGATCATCCATCCGGACCCTCAGAGCCCAAGTCTAGCGGCCTAGCTTCTGAAGCCTCAATCTTAATTGTCAGAGGCCTAGCAGAAGGGGTGATCCAGATCCTCCAGAAAAGCAGGAAGCTGGTCACTAATTCTGTATATACTAAGATCTGAAAGACTTTTGGGTTATGGTACGGGGCTCATCCACCAGACCCTTTCCATCTGAATATAGGCAAAATTCTGGATTTCCTACAGGAAGGCCTGTCAAAGGGACTGTCCAAATACCCTCAGTTCAGATATCAGCCCTGAGTTCTTACTTTGATAAAGATCTAGCAAACCACAGATGGGTTAAAAGATTCATGACAGCCTCCTCCAGAATAGATCCTACAAAAGCTAAAACAGTCCCTTCCTGGGATCTTAACATGGTACTTAAAGACCTTACTATGCAAATCTTTGAACCAATCAGAGATACAAATGGATAAATTGTCATGGAAATCTGCATTTCTGGTAGCCATAATGGCTAGGAGAATAGGCGAGATCCAAGTACTGTCCATCAGAGAACCCTATCTGAAAATTTCAGAAGATAGGATAATTTTCCAGCTGGAACCTTGAAGTTGTAACAGATTTTCATAGATCCCAACCTATAATCCTCCCTTCTTTTTGTCAAAATCCTTCTGACAGTGGAGAAGAAGTTTTCCATACCCTGGATGTCAGAAGGATTATTCTGCATTACTTACAGCAAACCCAGACATGGAGGAAAGATCAAGATCTTTGTCCAATATGGTGGTCCCAACAAAGGGAAGAAGATATCCAAAAATACACTGGCAAATTGGATTAAGAAAACTATCTGTGAAGCATACAAGACTCAGGGGTTAACTCCTCCAGAGTCATTAAAGGCACATTTTACCAGAGCGATGTCTGTCTCCTGGGCGGAGAGCGAGTGCATCAGTCAAGCAGATCTGCAGAGCGACGACATGGTCATCAGTCCATACCTTTGCAAAACATCATTTAGATTTAGCGGGTAATGGGGATCTAGCCTTTGGAAGAAAAATCCTTCAAGTTGTTGTCCCTCCCTAAAACCTTATTCTTTGGTACTACTCCTAAGGTGCTGTCATGGAGGGGATTGGAGAAAATAGAATTAGACTTACCGGTAATTCGGTTTCTAAGACCCTCCATGACAACACTGGAAGTTCCCGCCCTTGTTGTTTTCGTTCTTATTTTAATTACACCAAGTAATTTCATTATTTGAAGCATTCATACTGTGTGGTCCTTAAGAAAAACACTGAGGATGGCTGTGCGGAGGGGCTATTTAACCTCTTGTGTTTCCTGTCCCTAATTGGGATGGGGAGGCAACCTCCTAAAGTGCTGTCATGGAGTGTCTTAGAAACCGAATTACCGGTATTTTCTTAAAAGTTCAGTGCGAATAGAACACAAAATTCCCTTTGGTGTGGCGCACTAGCACCCTTCTTAAACCAACATTTTAGCATGTAATTTATAGTCTCTGCAAATGTCAGACAAAAGTTAAAGTATAAAAATACGTTCTAGTAATTTTTTAAACTTACTAGGATGATATGGAGCGGGCCCAGGAGCGGAGCGTGCCACAAATATACAGCTGAAACTTGCCTGCGTCTGCTGGGATTAGAGATAGATGAAAGGCTACGTGTACACTGTTTTTAGACTACAATATAACTTCAGTAATCTTTCTCAATGTATACTGTAATGTCATAAACTGGCCCCAATTCACCAGGTGGAAGGGTGTTCTTTTGTTCTCTGTCCATTGTGCAAATGCATAATGTTTACTTAAAGGGTACCTGTCACCAGAAAAAAAAACGCTATTCACCTGCAGATATGGGGTCAATCTGCAGGTTAGTAGGGTTGTTATGCTGCCTGGTGCCTGCACTTATCCGAACACTGTGGGGAGAAAATGAATTTTATTCCTCCCTGGCAGCGTTCCGGTCGTAGTCATGGAGGCAGTGCTGGCGTGGCTTCAGTTTTTTTAACTGTATAGGAAAGTGCAGCAAACTTTACAGGGGGCCACTGCATGGGTATATGTTTTACATTGGGTCCTAATAGTGGACAGTTTTCTTGCATTTTTGCGCTTTTTTATTCCAGGGTGCAGCCAGGCCCATCAGTGCTGGCATTGTAAACTGGGGTGTCTGTTCCCATGGGGTGCACTTGGATAATACTGGGCAGCCCGCCTAATCTAATAGCATAGGCGCAACAAAAAGGCTGTAAGCCAGATGCTGTGCACTACCCAAGTGTGAACAGCTCTTTATACAAGCTTTTTTATGTGCAATTCAAATACTAAAAAGTCACCCCCTCCATGAAATGGTAGGTTGAGTGATTGTCTCATCAGTATTTTGCACCTGTGTAGCCGCACCCTTTATGTGGCGTTTGCTGCACCCTTTATGTGGCGTTTGCTGCACCCTTTATGTGGCGTTTGCTGCACCCGTTCTGAGATTTGAGCAGGTAAACACTGCTGACCTTTTTTTGCTGTGGTTTTTCTTGAACCTATTCATATATTGGAGGGGGGGAAAGAAAAGCAATAGGGAAAAATTTGGTGATCCTGGTTAAATGTTCCTGGCCTTCCGTCTGGAGTGTTGCGGAATAGAATGTGGAAATTGATGGTACCAGGCTAAAATGCCCCAATATTATCTAGTAATGGACAAAACAAGTCAAGGGTCATAATGATCAGAGCCAGCTCATGAGTGTATTAGACCTGGTGTGTGTGTGGGTGTATAATATATATACTCATTTAACTAAGAAATGCTATAAAATTAATCGGCACAGAATTATGGACACAAAAATAGATATATAGTGTTTTTGTTTATTCACTTGACCAGAACCAAATGTGCCATTTCCCTTTTCTCTGCCCAGTTGTTCTATGATCTGGCGTCGTGCACTTGAACATTTCACCTTTGCCCCTCAGACTCGTGTGTCTCGCGTGTTTACGCTGCGGCTGTACATGGGGAATATACACAGCTTGCGTCCTGGATCAGGAGTATCCGTAGAACTAGTTTTTGTTTGGTAGATATAGACATTGATAAGCTGGATGGAAACCAAAATGTCAACCCGTCTGTTCTGATGGATTGTTGCTTGATTCTCCTTGAACCATTTTAGTTTATTTTTAGAAATCTGAAATTGCTGTAGAACTGTATGGACGTTTGGCAGCTGATCTGATGAAAAGCCTATTAAACAAGATATTTTTATGCTTTCAATAAGGATGTCCTTGAAGGATTTTATTCAGACTAACCTTTTACACTAGAGCCTTGTTCACACTGTGGTTTTAGTGTGTTTTTTTTTTTTTTTTTTTTTTAAAGGGTTGTTTGATGTTTCTTCAGGAGCGCACCGCTCCCCTGCCTCCCGGCTTGCTGGTGGCAGTGCTCTCTTAAAGACTGACAATTCAGACCAGTGGTATCGTTGTGCTGCCGGATGGAAATGTTCACTCTCCCATGTACTAACCAGACACAGCCTTGTTTATGCAGCTTTGAAAAAGCGCAGTGACCCTAAAGCTGGCAGAATTCACCCATCTAGTTAGCTTAAGAGTAGCGCTCACATACTCTGCACCAGTGTTCCACAATGCTAGTCCTCAAGAGCTACCATCAGGTCATGTTTTCACGATCTCCTTAGTATGGCACAGAAGATGGAATTATCACCTGGGCAATACTAAGGAAATCCTGAAAAATGATCTGTTGGGGAACACTGCTCTATAGCATAGACTGCAGAGGTGGTCGGTAACTAAGACAATGAGCACTGCACAATAAAAACTAAAAATTCCTCTGAGGATTTTACACAATGAGAGAATTCCTTTTAGGGAAATAAATCCTAGAAGTAAATGATTAGGTGCAGTATTTGGATAAATTTCTGGTTTGGTTCAAAAATGCTTAATAGATGAATATTCTGTTCAGTATCCGTAATGTTTTATCTCAAAGTAGTATTTTGTACGGTCTGTGAGCAATCTTCACCTTTTGCCATGGTGTCGCTTTTTCTGCCTTCTTTTCAGGACTCCAGTGATTTCTCCCAGTATCAGCTGAAAGGATTGCTGAAAAAAAATAACTTGAACAAGTGCCTCGATGATGTGCGGAAAGAGATGAACCAGCAGTGCACGGGGGAGGTCCGCGCTCAGTTTGAAACAGAAGGTGGATTTATGAAAGAGGTTGAAACGCGCCGTCTGGTCTCGGAGGACACGTCTCATTATATTCTAATTAAAGGTATAAGTACACAGGGCAGCAAGTGCTTGAAATGCGCTGTGCCAGCTGCACCACATCAGATTGTAGGCAGTGAAATTCTCTGCATTACTGCACAGACCTAATTAATATTATAAACCTTATGTTTGTCTTCAACGTTCAAATGATCAGATTCTATTATTAATTTTAGCACTGTTGATGTTGTTTTAAAGCATTACATTTGATTTTAATAGTGAAAGTCGAAATGCTTTTATTGATTTTCATAAACCTTTGAAAATGCGTCTGCCGCTCCTTGCACATGGCTGGTGTCGGTCAGTCATCTGGTGCTGCAGAAGAAATGATGTATTGCATGGCGATCATTCAGGTGAATGGCTGCCTTTGTAATACAAGGATGGCTCAAGTTTGCCAGAATGAGAACCATTTTTTTACAGAGAAACTGCCCATTTTGTCTCCGAGCTGGAGACCTTTATGATATCCATATGCCCAATATGAAGGTATTGTCTTTGAAGCTACTCTTCTAGAGTGATTGGCCACCAAAACATTTTCAGGTTAAAATTAGAAGGTGGAAAAAAAAATATATATATTCACCCGCCGGACTCCTGCCACTGCCCAGGTGCCCTGCCAGTGTCCTCATTTATTCTTCCAGTGGGGGACATGTGCCGACTGCAGTCAATCAGTAGACTGCAGCCATGACCTTCTGTAGGGGAAGGAGCTAAGAAACCATTTTTCCAGCTTTGACAGAACGGTTTGGCTTAGAGAATCAGTCTGCAGGTTTTATTATGTATTCTGAGAGCAACATAATGTAGTCACTGAGCGCCTGATTGCAGATATGTGCCACTTACTGGGCTGTGTGTTGTAGTTTCCATACAATGAGTGTTTTATCAGCAGGAGATTAACACTACATGACTACTTCTCACGTGCAGAGCAGTCAGTCTAACCTATGTAACCCCACCCCCACCACTGATTAGCAGCTTGCTGACAATGCACACTGTACTCTGGAAGCTGCCAATCAGATGTGTGGGCGGGGTTACACATAGCTCAGCATTCTGAACACTGTTAATTACAACAAAGAAAAGAAAATGCATTCTATCAAAACTGCACCAAGCAGTCCAGTAAATGATATAGGAAGCAAGGAATACCGGTGGGTGGGGCGGTCAGTAGGTAAGTTTGTGCAATAAAATATTGTAGTGGACAAACCCTTTTAATCTTAGTAACTCTAGTTATTTTTATCTGTAATTGCATAGAAATATTTTTACCATATTTTTTTTTTTTTTTTTTTCTCTCTAGAAGTTCAGTCAAAAACAGACGATAAGAAAGATAAAATGCCTGAGGAAGCAATACCCTCTAGTTCTAGTGATACGCCAAAAACCTACCTTGATATGAAGCTAGCTTCTGCTCATAAACCTAAGAAGGCAAAGGATGATGTTCCAGATGAGGCACCACCATCCCCAAGAACATTTCTTGCTATACAAGAAGCAATGATGGAAAGCAACTCTGATGAGGAACTCCATGTCAGTGGGATAACTCATAGCTCTGATAATTCATCTGAGTCTGGTGGGGCCATAGATGGCAGTGTCTCACCGAGGACATTGAAAGCAATTCAGGAGGTTATTGCTGAAGATGAAATGGGCTTGAGCAGGAAAAGGCATGTTGAGAAAAATGAGGTCAAGGTGGAGCAACCTAAAGCCAAGGTTCTGGTAGTTAGTAGCTCAGATGAGGAAGTTGAACCCTTCGTTATTGAGAATGAAGAAAAAACTCCCCCTGGTAGATCTCAAGCAAGCACTGGGCTATTCAGGTCTACAGGTGGCAATGGTGAATCTATAATCCATAATTTGGTTTCTATCACAAACCTGGATCGGCTACGTCACAAGCAAAATGTAACCAAAGTAGACGAGAAAAAGCCGATTGTGCACGAGGCTAAGCGAAATCTATTCCAATCACCGGATACACATGCATCCAGCAATATTAACAAACCGGCCTCTTTACAACCTTCGCTTCAGAGCAGTAATTCATCTCCATGGAGTATTACTCCTGTTTTTTACGGTTTATTGGAGATTCCAAGGCTTGATCCCAGCAAGAGGTCTTTACCATTCAATATTTTAGCTTCTTCATCACGATCAGTGCCAGATTTTCCTGTATTATTGCCTGAAGACCAGGGGCAGGAAGTCTTACAGCCACCACAGCAGAAGGCCACTGGTGAGGAGAAGGCTTGTTGTCAAGAAGCATCTTCAGCCAATGTTCCTGATGTAGAATATGTCCCCATGACTCCAGAAAGCATACCCATAATTGATGAAGAATCGGACAGGGATAAAGAAATGGATTCAGACTCTAATAGTAAGTGCCTTTCATGTGACCTATGTTATGTATTGTTCCAGTGGCTGCTATTTATTAGCTCAACCTCAATTTTTTTTTTCCTTATATTGTTTTTTAAACCTTGATAGGTTTGTTTAGTTTCCCACTATGGGACTTAAAGGGGTTGTCCAGTCTAAATTGGTAAGTCTGCAGTCAGTGTGTGTGCCAATCCTCGCAGCACACAGCGACTGCAGACTTATCTATTTAGGTCGGACAACCCCTTTAAACCTGCAGTCGTCTGATTGCTTGTACTATACACCTCATTGCTGTAAACCCTTGAAAATCATGGTCTCTTTTGAACATACGAGCTGGGTTTCAACAGAGCTCCATGATGGCACACCCTGGAGTCTTCAACAGACTCCTGGACACCATGGCAACCTATACTCACCCCGAGATTACGTCACAGGGCCGTAGATGGGCACATAGAATGACATGTTCCCCCATGCCTACGCGCTGTTAATGCCGCTATCACAACAGTTGCAGGCGGAGCTTGGCTACACACGCGGCTGTCAGAGGCCGATCCTGGCTGTGACGAGCAGCCATTATATGCCAGGTATAGGGCGGGTTCAGCCTTTTGAGCCCATTCCATACACCTGTTAACTTGTGAGGTACATGCATGGTGGATTTCAGGAAGGGGTTAATGTCGCCCATAATTTATACAATTCAATTAAAAAATAAACTGAAATCTTTTCAGGTGGACAAAGGGAAATAAAGACCTTAATCTGATTGCACAAACATGCACTTCGTTGACCTAATACTTTGTTGCAGTACCCCTTGAACAGTAGTCAGTCTTTTTAGGTAGGAGTCTATCAGCATGGCATTCAGTGCCTTGAAAAAGTATTCATACGCCGTGAACGTGTTCACGTTACACCCACAAACTTATAGAGGTTGTCCAGTACTTTTACATTGATGGCCTATCCTTTAGATTAGCTGGGGTCCAACATCCGGCACCCCCGCCGATCAGCTGTTGTTGGTGTCAGGGGCGGCAGGAACTACCTACTTGTAGTGGCTGTTGCAGGGTACTACACATCCACCTCCTGTTGATTTAAATAGGTGGGTGTGCAGTACCATGCCCCCATCAATGTAAAAGTTGTGGACAACCTCTTTAAATGATTAAGATTGTATATGATATACCAACACAAGTATTTGTGAAGTGTAAAGGAAATGATGAAGCATGGTTAAAATATAAATCTGAAAAAGTATTATTCTGTCTTCCAGTGATCATATATTGTTTTTCAATTTGTCACCTATCCTGTTGATAATGTTTATGGAATAATCCTTTTACCGAAAAGCATCAAGTTCGGAGGTGCCTCTAACATGTGTACAGTTATCTGTACAGTACTTTCAGATGTTCTTCTTCTTTTTCCTAGGCAGCTTCATTGAAGTAGGACATTTGGAGGACCGTAATTCCCAGCTAGGACAAGCCGCTGAGTCTCTGAAGGATACAGTAAAAGGAGAAGCATATGATTTGGCTGAGACAGCGTCCACCTCTACTACACAGTTAGAAACTTCCTTCAGAGAAGATGAGCAGGCGGACGTCCAGAGCGCGGCCCTGCAGCAAAATGAGGAGCCGGAAGATGCAGAACCCAACGAATGGCAGGACCTAAGTATGGTAATGATATTGACTGCTTTCATCTTGTCTTTGATTGTAGGTGAAGTATGACAATGAAGACAGTCTTGTCAGTCTACTACGTCTGAGTGTCCATCTCCAGTGGGCCTATATGCCTGAAAATTATGGCTTGTTCACTCTGTTGGTACCATTTTAGTTTGGCGCTGTCAGCGAATACGCCCAAATCCCTTTTTGTGGAGGGTTTGGATGTAAGCTTCGACAGGACCAGTGAACGGTTGCAAAAATTCAGTGTGAAAGCACCCTTAGAGACATGTATGTATGTGTTTGATCTCTTCATGTTCCAAAAGTTAAGAAACTGTATTAAAATAAAACCTAATACTGATAACTCCCTCAATGATATTGCTATGGTAATTCTCTGCCAGTCTCTGGCTTATCATTGCTGTTGGCATGTAAACTATCAATAGCCACAATGGTTACGTACTGCATTTTCTGGCATCATCGATGTGGCCGGCGATGGCCATGTGCTGGCATGTAAACACAGATTGTATGCAGTCACTGGAGCATCGATGCTGGACTTGCAGGGGATATACTAGATGGGTTGTGTTTTTACATATTCTACTGCTGTTGTTTTGTAAAACTCTTAAAGACCTGATGAAAATGTATCTAGATAAAACTTTCATTACATATATAAATCTATTATATCTTTATTCATCTTCGGGGAGCTGTGTTCTATAATCTTTTATTTTCTTTCAGGAGGAGCTGGAGTCATTGGAGAACAATCTATTTGTCCAGCAAACCTCGCTGCAGGCGCAGAGGCAGCAGCAGGAACGTGTTGCTGCATCTGTGACTGGACAGATGTACCTGGAAAGTCAGGTTAGTGTTTTATGATGCTATACAACACCATATTTTATGGGATTACAAACTAGGTTTTTCCGGCGATGCGCTTCATTCAAAGCTTACTGTTAGTCAATTTCTACAAGAATTTCTTATGATCCATTATATACATATTGCGCTTGAGCTGTCATTCTGCCATGTTCATATCAAAATAACTTTCTAATCTGTAATCACTAATGTACATAATATAGTTTACATTTATGGATACGCTGCAGCAGCATTGACCTCATATTTCTGGTCATGACATGCCTCCTATGATATGATATTTGGACCTGTCCCCGTAATGCTGCGGAGCAACAACTTTTCAACTATAATGTCGAAATTCTCTTTTGGGTCCATAAAATACAAACTGCTCACTTACTATGTAAACATTGTACATTTATTTGCACACATACAAAATGTTTCAGCCCAAGTCACCTGGGTTATTTCAATTGGGTATTTTGCACTGAAACCTTTCATATTGGGAACTACAGAGTCCACTTATATTTCACGTGCATTATTTTGCTGTGGCAGCATATTTTCCATCCTTGTCTTTTTGGAAATTGGGATGAACAGAGTCTTGCCCCTCATTTTCAGACTGAAAATCCTGCTATAAATATATACATAGTAATCGTCTGTTGTATCTTCTCACTCTGTAGGAGTTATTGCGTCTGTTTGGTATTCCTTATGTTGTTGCCCCTATGGAAGCAGAAGCTCAGTGTGCTATTCTGGACCTGACTGACCAAACCTCAGGCACTATCACAGATGATAGCGATATCTGGCTATTTGGGGCTCGGCATGTCTACAAGAACTTCTTTTCTCAGAATAAATATGTGGAATATTACCAGTTTTCTGATATTCAGAATCAGCTGGGTGAGTACATTAAAAGCCTATAGCTTAAAAAAAAAAAAAAACACTTTCTAGACATTCCCTTTACCGTCTTAAATATAAAGCATGACAGTACTGTTAAGTATGTCTACAGTCAAAGGTGAAACCTTTGAGACTGAAATAAGTTTTAGTTTTCAAAAAGTGTGGTGCTTTAGTTTTTTATAGTGGCAATAACAATCCAGAGTTGTTGCAAAACCATTCCTAGCTAGGCATGCCATAAAATGGTCTCTTTACGTCATTTCAGTGAATATCTCATTAATTCAGTAGAAAGTGTTTGAGGACAAGGCAGCTGATATCACTGGTGATTGAAGTACAAGAGCAGACTGACTCTTCTGTTAACCATGCTTACCTCCAAGGAAACACATGCAGTCATCATTGCTTTGCATCAAATGGGCTTTACAGGCAAGAACATAGCTGACTTTTAGATTGCCCCTCAATCAACTATTTTTCGGAACATCATTCAAAGTGAGAGGTTCATTTGATGTGAAGAAGGCTTCAGGGCATCCAAGAAAGTCCAGCAAGTGCCAGGACCATCTCCTGGAGAGGATTTAGCTATGTGACCAATTCAACACCAGACTTGCTCAGGAATAGCAGCAGGCAGGTTTCAGTGCATCTGCATGCATAGTGAGGAGAAGGCTTTTGGAGGCTTGTCTGGTGTCAAAAATGGCCACAAAGAAGCCACTTCTCTCCAATAAACACATGAAGCACATAGTGACATGCCACAGAAAGAACAAGGAATGAACTGCAGAGGACTAGGATAGTCCTTTCTTGGCCGCTTCAATAAGGGACACAAACTCCAATTAACGCTATGAGAAATATATTTTATAGTGAGTATAAAAAAATCTTTCCTTTTTAAAGCCCCCTTCCAACTGTTTGAGGCATCTAGAAGAATGATTGTCCAGAGAAGAAACGGTCAGCACTCCCATAAGTCCTATGTCATGTCAACAGTAAAGCATCTGGAGAACATTCATTTGTGGGCTTTTCTTTTATCCAAGGGCGTAGGCTCACTCACAACTTTGCCTAAAACACAACCATGAATAAAGAATGGTTTCTGTATTTCCTCCAAGAACAACTTCTCCCAACTATCCAGGAGTAATTTCATGATGGAAAAAATCTTTTTCCCCCTCACCCATGACAGCACACCTTGAGAGAGGGAGCCGCTCCACCAAGGACAGGAAACCGTCTGAAATAAAAGGGCGGTACCTCTCCCTCGCTTCAGTTGGTTTCCTGTCCTTGATGGGAACCTGTCTGAAGAGAGATGTTCATACTCACCTGGGCCTGTTCCGGTGTGGAAGAGCGGGCACCTGCCTGTGCACCGGGCTCCAGAAGCACTGTCCACTGTTCCCTGGAGCCGTGTCCGAGCGTGCGCAGGCTGTGAGGGTGGCTCCGGCTCCCCGCAGACCGCTGCGCTGTCCTCTCCCTGCCGCAGGCTCCTGGCTGGCCACATGCCGGGAGCGGCGTCTTCCGCGTGTGACGCGCCTGACGTCACGGCGCGGTGCATGCTGGGAGAGGCGTGCCCAATGATGTCGGGGGGCGGCACCCAGATCCATCATGGCTGCACCCTGTAAGCGCTTGCCGGCCGGCTTTTTGGAACCTCAGCCGGCTGGCGTCAGGAGGGGGGAGGACACCTGAACCGGAGGAGGTTCCAGATGTGCCCTATTTCAGGTGGGGGGGTTGTCCTGGTAGATGCTGCCTATACTTGTGCTTGTGGTATAGCAGCTATAGCAGACCAGGACAGCCAGAGTCGGCAACAGCTGACCCCTCCACCTCAGCAACGCCAGCGAAAGAAGCAGTCGGACGCCTCTCACACGGACAGCCGCTCGAGTAATCGTAGCGGCAGCAGGAGAAGTAAGGTGTCAGACGCTTTAGGGCCATCCAGAAGGGATTCATCTTATTTCCCGCCACAGCCTCCAAATCCGGTACCCTTTTGTGACTTCAGGGGTGAGTGATTTTTGTGAATGTCACTTGATAGTAATGGAAAGTTATGTGCTTCATTCCTTAGGAACCTAAGAGTAGCGCTAAACAGAAGCATAGGGTTTACGCCTTACGCCAAGTCCCCCTCTCCATAGATTGGCAAAAACAGCTTTGTGCTAGCTGTATTAACCAAACCATAGCGGAGAGCACCTCTGATTTTGCTTCTAATTTGAGATCCATAATCCGTACAGAGGTTCAAGATTCCTTTAAAAGGTTTACTTAAGGGAAAAAAAGAGATCCCATAAGGATATCTCCTCCGACTATGATTCATCCTCCCAGTCGGATGATCCATGCCTCAGTGAATCATCCTCCTCTTCATCAGACAGTGGTAGGCCCTGTTTCCCTATTGAGGGTATGGACAAGTTGGTCAGAGCTGTCAGATCAACCATTGGGTTGAGGGAGGAGAAGGCAGCCAGGTCCCTGGAAGACATTATGTTCGCAGGCCTGGAGGTAAAAAAGAGGCTCCTTTCCAGTGAATCCTAAAATTCAGACCCTTATAGACTGGGAATGGAGGAAGCCTGAGAAATCGGGAGTGTTGCCCTCATCCTCTAAAAGGAGGCACCCCTTCGAGGATAGTGTCTCTGGGTCCTGGGATAAAATTCCTAAAGTTGACGGGTCTGTTGCCCGATCAGCCAAAAAATCGTCCCTACCCCTGGAGGATTCGGGCAGTCTGAGGGATGCTCTAGATAAGAAGGCAGATTCCTTCCTATGTCACACCTGGGAAGCTGCAGCAGGGGGCCTGAAACCAGCAGTAGCAGGCACTTGTGTTGCTAGGTCACTCATGGTGTTGCTTCAACAATTAGAAGACCAGCTCAAGGATAAAAAGATATCCAGAGATAAAATACTCTCCAATCTACCTTTACTGCAGGCAGTGTCCGCTTTCCTTGCTGACTCCTCAGCGGATTCGGTTAAACTCTGACCGGTCTGCAAACTTATCTAACGCTGCCAGACGAGCCCTGTGGCTCAAGGGTTGCCCAGGAGACCTGCAGTCTAAACATAAACTATGTTCTCTTCCTTGTGATGGTAAACTCTCTTGTTTGGCCAAAAACTGGATGAGCTTTTGGAGAAGGCTGGTGACAGGAAGAGGGGTTTCCCAGGGTTCACGGGGGACACAAAAAGGTCCTACTTTCGGAGGAAAAGATTTAACAGGGGTCGCCCTCCTGGAGAAAGGAAAAGATGGGAGCCCAGATCTAAAAAAGACTCTGGTTACATGTTTGGGGGACCATCCTCCAGTGTCAAAAAATCTTCCCTAATGATGCTAGGCTATAGGTTGGTGCAAGGCTTTCCCATTTTATCCCAGCTTGGGAAGCCATTACTTCAAATCCCTGGGTGTTGAGTATCATAAAGAATGGCCTAAAGATACGCTTCAGTCAAATCCCTCACCCAACCTTCATAATCACCCCCAGGAGGAAGTCCAGGGAGGAGCAGATAGCCCTAGAGTCGGAGGTGCTAGATTTAGTCAACAAGCAGGTCCTTCATGAAGTTCCGGATTCACAAAGGGGTAGGGGATTTTATTTCTGCCTATTTGTGATAAAAAAAACAAATGGGTCCTGAAGGACTATTATCAACCTCAAAAATCTAAATCAGCTGATGGAGAACCAGACTTTCAAGATGGAATCCGTGAACTCGGCAGTAAAACTCCTACACCACAATTCTTTCATGGCAGTTATTGACCTAAAAGATGCCTATTATCACGTCCCAATCCATCTGGACTACCAGAAGTACCTAAGGGTAGCCCTATTCATCCAAGGGGAATTGAGGCATTTCCAATTTACTGCCCTACCTTTTGGACTCTCGAATGCGCCGAGAGTGTTTACAAAGGTGATAGCGGAGGTGAAAGCTTTTCTCCGAATCAAAAACGTGGCGATGGTTCCCTACTTAGACGACTTTCTGATAATAGGGAAATCGGAAGACCACTGTTACTCTCAACTGTTAGAGGTCAGGACAGTCTTACTTCAGCTGGGATGGTTGATAAATGTTCAAATATCAAAACTATTCCCCTCAAGGACTCAGATCTTTCTGGGCTTGACCCATTTTCCCAACTCCAAGCCTGCTTCCTCCCGGAGGACAAGGTTTGCAAAGTAATCAGCTTGATCTCAAGGGTCATAGTCTTTAGTGATGTCCCTGAGAGAAGCATTGTCCCTACTGGGCTCCATGATGTCCTGTCTCCCAGCAGTCAAATGGGCCCAAGGTCATATGAGGCTTCTTCAGTGGGAGGTCCTGTCAGCACAAAAATCCTTCAGCGGACATTTAGAAAGAAGACTATCCCTTTCCCTGGAGACGATAGACTCCCTCTCATGGTGGACAAACAGGAAGAATCTGACCTCAGGCTTGCAGTGGTCCAGACCAGTTGACCATACAATTACAACAGATGCAAGTGGCTCCGGCTGGGGGGGGGGTCATCTAGCAGATCTCTCGGTTCAGGGGCTCTGGTTACGTCACAAAATAGAGACATCATCTAACCTAAAAGCTTTTGGCAGTGGAGAAATCCCTGATAGGCTTCCTTCCCCACATACAGGGTCGCCATGTACAGATCAGGTCCGACAATCGGACGACAGTAGCTTATATAAATCACCAAAGATGAACCAGATCACGCTCCCTGATGGTAGTGGCAAACAGAATCCTGCAACTAGCAGAACAGCATCTCCCATCCCTCAGTGCTCTTTACATCCGGGGGGTAGAAAATTCAAAGGCAGATTTCCTCACTTTAAGACAAGGAGAGTGGGCTCTAAACCCGATAGTCTTCCAGCAGATTATCCAACTATGGGGGTCACTGGACATAGATTTGTTCGCTACCAGGGCAAACAGGAAGGTGGAGAGATTCTGTTCACTAGATGCGACCGAGAATCCCTATGCTGTAGGCACTCTCCAGATACCCTGGAAGTTCAGGAGGGCCTATGCTTTTCCACCAACTAGTAATGATCCCGGCAGTTGTGAGGAAAATTCGGGAGGAGGGGGCAAGGATAATTCTGATAGCCCTCTTTTGGCCAAAAAGACCCTGGTGCTCCCTGTTTCGTCTAATGTCGGTCTCAGATCCCTGAGTTCTGCCGGACAGGCCGGACCTTCTCATCCAGGGGCCGATGTCCAATGCACAAGCCAAAGGTTTCCATCTGTCGGCTTGGAATTTGAGAGGATGTTACTGAGTAATAGGAGGTCCTCACCGGGCCTAGTTTCCACCCTATTGGGTAGTAGGAAGCCCATAACAACTAAGATTTATAGCAGAATCTGGGGAAAATTCCTGCATTTCATAGACTCCCCGTTGTCGGATAAACCTCCAATTAAAGATATTCTAGAATTTTTACAGAAGTGACGTGACCTGGGGTTAGCTACAGGAACACTTAAAGTTCAGGTGTCCGCCCTAGGGCCGCTCTATAATTGCAACCTGGTGGGGAACAGGTGGGTCTCTAGATTTATTAAATCCTGCTCCCGAACTAAGCCAGTTCGGACTCTGAGTTCCTCCCTGGGACCTGAATTTGGTTTTAAACGCACTCTCTAGTGACCCGTTTGAACCCCTGCAGGTTATCTCTCCAAAGTTCCTTACCCTCAAAACCATTCTCCTAGTGGCCCTAACATCACCCATAGGGTGAGTGACCTACAGGCCCTTTCGGTTGATCCCCCGTACACCCAAATTCATGATGACCGGGTCGTCCTACGTACAGATCCAGCATACCTTCCGAAAGTAGTTTCCAGATTCCACTGTAATCAAGAGATTGTGCTTCCCTCATTCTGCAGTAACCCAAAAAACCCCGGGGAGGTTAGATTCCACAATCTGGATGTTAGAAGGGCTTTGCTACAGTACATAGACATGACTAGTCAGTGGAGGAAGGACAAGTCCTTGTTTCTGGCCTTTCAGGGGAGTAGGAAAGGTCACGGGGTATCAAAGGGAACTATTGCTAGGTGGCCATTTGTCTAGCTTACATATCTGCAGGAGTTCCGGTGCCAGATGGTATTAAAGCTCATTCCACCATAGCTGTATTGACCTCCTGCGCAGAGAGCAGACGTCTCCGTTGACCAGATATGTAAAGCTGCTACTTGGTCTGCACCATCCACCTTCTACAAGCACTATAGGTTGGATCTATCCTACTCTGACCTCACCTTTGGGAGAAAGGTACTTCAGGCAGTGGTCCCTCCCTAGCGTGCTCATATTCTCTCAAGGTGTGCTGTCATGGGTGAGGGGAAAACACCAAGTTCACTTACCAGTAGCCGTTTTTTCCTGAGCCCATGACAGCTCCTGTAGACACACACACACACACACACACACACACACACACACACACACACACACACACACACACACACACACACACACACACACACACACACACACACACACACACACACACACACCCCTACACCTCTTCCTGTCTTTTTTCTCACACCCTGGTGAGCTTTGTTTGGGGTGATCATATATTTATAATTAGAATATATTGTAGGTGTTGGTTATGTGTCTAACCTTTTCTGGAGGTCCTCTCAATGCTCTGTAATCAACTGAAACGAGGGAGAGGTACCGCCCTTTTATTTCAGACGGTTTCCTGTCCTTGGTGGGGCGGATCCCTCTCTCAAGGTATGCTGTCATGGGCTCAGGAAAAACCGGCTACCGGTAAGTAACCTTGGTGTTTTCCAGCATGATGGAACTGTGTCACAAGACAAAAGTGATAACAAAGTGGCTCGGTGAACCAAACATTGAAATTTTGGATTCTTTGCCAGCAAACTTCCCAGATCTCAAGAACCTGTGGTGATAGCTTAAAGCGGGTGGACAAACAAAACACAGAAATCGTGATAAACTCCAAGCACTGATTAGACCAGAATGGGATGTCATCAGTCAGGATTTGGTCCAGAAGCTGATATCCAGCATGTCTGGGTCAACACTGTAAATATTGAATCTTTCCGTAAACTTCACGTAGTTGTCAAACGTTTAAAAAGCTTATGAAATGCAATTGTACTTCAGTTTGACATCTGACTAAAAGATCTAAAAATATTCAAGCAGTAAACATTTTGTGAAAACCAAACTGCTCATTAAGCACGTGGTAGCTATATTTTATGTCACAGGTCAAACATCTGACATTTCACCTATTTCATGCCTTAGTATATTTATGCCACATCCACAGTATATGCCAAAGAGGTGTGATAGATGTGGGTCTAGCCTCCTTGGTTTTGCAGAACATGGAAATAGAAATGATGTTTATGGTGACAACATTTTGCATGTCCGGAAGCTCTCATTTGACAACATTGTCACTTTGTACCTTGAAGCCCTTTGTTGGTGTTGATGAGAAAGTGGCTTAGCAAATAGGCCAAGGATATCATTTAGCCAACATTAAATCTTGCTAAGATCCACAGCTGTTGTGTAAAATAGTGCTGTTGTGCCTGGTCTAAATCCTGATTAATGGCATTTGACATCCCTGTCTTCTGTTGGAAAAGAGCAGGAGGAGCTCAACCAACTGATTTATGGCTTTGTGGGAAAAGATTCAGTATGAGTTGCATTTTTTTTTTGCTTTCTATGTCTAGGAGCCAAGTGGGTGGCCCTAATCTGTATTGATTGGCTATCTTTGTGACAATAGATGACTAATAATTTCTAAGTTCCTCCTATCTACATACTACCTACAGATAAGACACTATGTACAATGTGATAGCCTAAAAGGCATTTCATTAAAAGGAAACCTATGTGCCCACGATGCAGAAATGAAGCAGAAAATTTCTGCATCTCCCTGGCAGAAAAAACGCATGCAGATTGTGCATGCTTTTTTCCTGCAGAATACATGCGGATTCACATGCAGATTGACAAGCGCATTCCAGGCGATAGCATCACTTGGAAAGTGCTTGACAACTAGGTCACACTGTATAAATCCATGCAAACGGCATGGATTTATACAGTGTGAACCGTAAAAATTAAAACAAATAAAGCTATACTCACCCCCGAGGCCCCGGCGTGGCTGCAGCGCTCGTTCCTGTCTGGTTCCCAGCTGCCGGCATATCGCGAGACAGAGCGGTGAAGGGCCTGCGGTGACATGACTGTGACGTCACCGCAGGTCCTCAAGCGATGCCGGCATTCAGAGAGAAGCTGCCGGACAGGTGAATATAACTTTATTTGTTATTTTATTCTTTTTTTACAGGTACAATGGTACCCAGGTCTGGATGAGAGTCTCCTCTCCTTCAGAACTGGGTACCATTCGCACATAGAAACGCATAGAAGCTGCTTGTACAAATGTACAGTCGCGGTTTCAATGCAAGTCAATGGCGGGAGTTCCGCTGCGCTTCCGCAAAATTAAATGACATGCTGCGGATTTTTGTACGCAGCATAAACGCTGCGGAAAAATCCGCAGCATGTGCATAGAACATGCGGAATCCCCTTGGGGACCATGGGGTGCGGATTACCTAGCGTTTAACAAGCGTTTACGCTGCGGAAATTCCGCAGCATAAATGCTTGAAAAACGCTACGCGGGCACCCAGCCTTAGGTTCCCCGAACAATGAAGGTGAGGAAATGGTGATCTCAACCATAACGGACATTTATCTGTTAAAATTTACCAAAAAACAATAGTTTCAGATGAGACAGCCATTATTTGTGAATTTTGTTTCAGCTATCTTTCTGGAACCACTTTGCGACCACTGACTTATATTTACCTGCTGGGCTTTGTGCATTTGCGATGTGTTTCACCAGTTAATTGGGTACCCCACATTGTCACCAGTGCCCAAATCAAGTTGGACAAGACCTGTAGACACCATCAGGTGCCAATCATGGCATTCTCCTAGGGCTGCTTCTTGTTTTGGCCTACTGTGAGTGAGCGATCAGGGGATACAGCATGCAGGAGGTGTCGCCTATATATTACAACTGACATTTTGCTGCTAAGGCCTTGATCGTTGCAGTATAGCTCTGTTGATGGCTGTTTAACCCTTTAGATGTCGCTGTCAATAGTAACTTCATGGTAGCTGAAGGTCTAGCAAGGTCTAATATATTTCTTTAGATGGCAATTGTTTGAAGAATGGTCTCCGACTGTATAGCCATTAGAATCTGACTATTGTAATACACTGCAATTCAGAAATATTGCGGTGTATTACACCAGTAATCAGGGAGTTAAATCTTTTAAATCCTGTGGTGGGACTAAATCAATAAAACATTTAAAAATATATATTTTAAAGATTGTTGTATCTTATCAGGCAATCACTGTAGAAATATGTAAAATTACATTACTGTCATTGTCACAGCATAACAAACTGTACATTTCTGACTATCCGGCACGATGAGCCCTGTAACAAAGATAACATAAAGGAATGAACGTGGTATCGGCAGACATATCAACTTGAAGTACAGAGTTATCAGGTCTTTTATACTGTGCAGTAAATATTGGAAAAGCAGTGCTACAATTGCTGATTCTTCATCTTCCGGCTTCCCAAAAATGTAATTGAAAGCTTTAAAGGAGTCCTCTGTACCTCAAAATGATCCAAATGAAGACTTCAACTCCTCGTGCAGAATAATAAGCTCTCAAACTGCTCATTCAACAGAAAAAAGAAGTTATGTTGCTCAGGATATGGTTAATATAAAAATACATAGTGTGGGGCTCGGGATTTTCTGGGGGCATGTTTCTTTAAGCTGCTCTGCTTATTATCTGAGCAAAGCCCCCTTTGTAAAGACTATGAAAATGCGATGCAACATGGAGAACAGTGCTGATGTATATTACATTTTTGGGTGACTTTTTCTACTTTTTTTTAAGTTTTGTCTTAAACGTGCCCATGTGGCGTTATGTGCTTTATTTTCTGCTGAACAAATATTGTAATACTTGCCGAACATATTTAAAATGATTTTTCTGCATAATTTGTTACGCATGATGAATTTCTTGTAAATAAAAACCTGAGTTCAGCATTGTCTCTGACTACAAATTTATCATAGATGTTGCACTTCCCACATTTACTGTGTATCTTCAGCCTTAGCCTTCTCCTTTGCAAGTATTAGAGATTATATATAGAATCTACATAAAATGTTTTTGTTTTTTTATTTTGTCCTCTTCTTCTGCCCAGGGTTTTATTACACCTCTTTTGCCAACCATTCAATAAACACATTTTGAGTACAGTGTGTCCTTATCTATGCTTTTGTAACTTGTATGCAATTAGATCACTCATCAGTAGCTCATCATTCACTATTTTCTTAGATCACCACAGTAATGACATTGATATTTCCCTGTCCAGTTAGGGGCAGTGAAAATGACTATTATGAAGTGTTATTGGTACAGTGTTGTATATTTTTTTTTTTTCTTTTTAAAGCGATGTGAAAAAATATATTTTAATTGACTTCTAATTTTATCATTCTGCAGGCTTAGATCGTTCTAGACTTATTAATTTAGCATACTTGATGGGGAGTGATTATACGGAAGGAATACCCTCAATTGGCCATGTTTCTGCCATGGAGATACTGAATGAATTTTCTGGGCATGGTCTAGAACCTCTGATAAACTTCAAGTAAGTTCAGTAATATGGATGTGTGATTATATAGATGTATAATAATATGTATCGCGGTGCAGAGACCAGCTCTCTGCACCGCAATACCAGCCACCAGCCAATCATAGGTCGGCAGGCCAACGGCGGGCTGCTTGTGATGTCACGGCCGTGCGCTGCTCTGGCTGTGGAGAAGAGGACACTGTTCACCGAGGAATTCAAGGTCAGGTGAAAGGGATTTTTTATTTATTTTTTCTTTTAAAAAGTGGATGTGGAGCATGGCAGAATTGGGGATGTTACTACAAGATGGGGACCAGGATGGGGGACTTTGCTACAACATGGGGACTATGATGGGGATGTTGGTACAAGATGTTAGTCACAATTAGCACCATATAGTAATTCTAAGACAAAATTACTGTATGTGGCCAATTGAGGGACACATGAAATATAGTGGGTACGGAAAGTATTCAGACCCCTTTAAATTTTTCACTCTTTGTTTAATTGCAGCCATTTTTGGTAAATTCTAAAAAGTTCTTTTTTTTGTTCTCATTAAAGTACACTCTGCACCCCATCTTGACTGGAAAAAAACAGAAATGTGGACATTTTTGCAAATTTATTAAAGAAAAACTGAAATATCACATGGTCATAAGTACTCAGACCCTTTGCTCAGTATTGAGTAGAAGCACCCTTTTGAGCTAGTACAGCCATTAGTCTTCTTGGGAATGATGTAACAAGTTTTTTCACCTGGATTTGGGGATCCTCTGTCATTCTTCCTTGCAGATCCTCTCCAGTTCCGTCAGGTTGGATGGTGAACGTTGGTGGACAGCCATTTTCAGGTCTCTCCAGAGATGCTCAATTGCGTTTAGGTCAGGGCTCTGGCTGGGCCAATCAGGAATGGTCACAGAGTTGTTCTGAAGCCACTCCTTTGTTATTTTAGCTGTGTGCTTAGGGTCATTGTCTTGTTGGAAGGTGAACCTTCGGCCAAGTCTGAGGTCCAGAGCACTCTGGAAGCGGTTTTTATTCAGGATATCTCTTTTTACTTGGCCGCATTCATGTTTCCTTCAATTGCAACAAGTCATCCTGTCCCTGCAGCTGAAAAACATCCCATAGCATGATTCTGCCACCACCATGTTTACTGGTAGGATGGTATTGGGCTGGTGATGAGCAGTGTCTGGTCTCCTCCACACATACCGCTTATAATTATCACCAAAAAGTTCTATCTTCGTCTCATCAGACCAGAGAATCTTATTTCTCATAGTCTGGGAGTCCTTCATGTGTTTTTGAGCAAACTCTATGCAAGCTTTCATAGGTCTTCTACTGAGGAGAGGCTTCCGTCGGGCCACTGTGCCATAAAGGCCTGACTGATGGAGGGCTGCAGTGATAGTTGACTTTGTGGAACTTTCTCCGATCTCCCTACTGCATCTCTGAAGCTCAGCCACAGTGATCTTGGGGTTCTTCTTTACCTCTCTCACCAAGGCTCTTCTCCCACTATTGCTCAGTTTGACTGGACAGCTGGGTCTAGGAAGACTTCTGGTGGTCCCAAACTTCTTCCATTTAAGGATTATGGAGGCCACTGTGCTCTTAGGAACCTTGAGCACTGCAGAAATTCTTTTGTAACCTTTGCCAGATCTGTGCCTTGCCACAATTCTGTCTCTGACCTCCTTGGGCAGTTCCTTTTGAGCTCATGATTCTCATTTGGTCTGACATGCACTGTGAGCTGTGAGGTCTTATATAGACAGGTGTGTGCCTTTCCAAATTAGTCCTAGCAGTTTAATTAAACACAGCTGGACTCCAATAAAGGAGTAGAACCATCTCAAGGAGGATCACAAGGAAATGAACAGCATGTGCCTTAAATATGAGTGTCTGAGCAAAGGGTCTGAATACTTATGACCATGTGATATTTCAGTTTTTCTTTTTTTAACCCCTTCGCGACCTTGGATTTTCCATTTTTGCATTTTCGTTTTTTGCTCCCCTTGTTCCCAGAGCCATAGCATTTTTACTTTTTGGTCAATATGGCCATGTGAGGGCTTATTTTTTGCGGGACGAGTTGTACTTTTAAGCGCCATAAATAGTTTTACCATATCATGTACTGGAAAACGGGAAAAAAATTCCAAGTGCAGTGAAATTGGAAAAAAAAAGTGCAGTACCACAGATGTTGTTGTTGTTGTTTTTTTTTTGTTTTTTTTTACCACGTTCACTGAATGCTAAAACTAACCTGCCATTATTATTCTCTAGGTCATTACGAGTTCGTAGACACCAAACACGTATAGGTTCTTTTTTATTTAAGTGGTGGAAAAAAATCCCCCAAAAAAATGGTGCCATTTTCCGAGACCCGTAGCGTCTCCATTTTTTGGGATCTGGGGCCGGGTGAGGGCTTATTTTTTGCGCGCCGAACTGACGTTTTTATTAATACCATTTTGGGGTAGATCCGATGTTTTGATCGCCTGTTATTGCATTTTATTGCAATGTTGCGGCGACCAAAAAAACGTAATTCTGGCGTTTAGAATTTTTCTTCTCATCACACCGTTTACCGATCGGATTACTTCTTTTTTTATATTGATCGGGCGATTCTGAACGCGGCGATACCAAATATATGTATGTGGGGTTTTTATTTTGTTTTGAATAGGGCACAAGGGGGGTGATTTGAAACTTTTATATTTTTTTAAATTTTTTTAATATTTTAAAAACACTTTTTTTAAACTTTTTGCTTGCTTCTATAGTCTCCATAGGAGACTAGAAGCAGCAACTGTCCGATCGCCTCTGCTACATACAGATGATCAGCTGATCACCTGTATGTAACAGAAATGCTCCTGTACTATGAGGGCCGACCACTAGGTGGCGTTCATAGTAATCTTTACATGACAACCACTGGTGTCTGCTGCAGACCCTGGGTTGTCATGACCACCCATCGGTGACCCGCAATCATGTGACGGGGTCACCGATGGGTGGGGCTAATGCCGCGCTCCCGACGTGGCGATGTTAAATGCCTCTGTCAGAGATTGACAGCAGCATTTAACATGTTAACAGCCGCGGGTGGATGGCGATTTCCACCCGCGGCTGTTGCGGGCACATGTCAGCTGTAAGAATCAGCTGACATGTGCCCGGTTCAGTGTGGGCTCAGAGCCGGAACCCTCACTGAACCGGGGGTGCTGGCCTGGGGCGTAGTAATACGCCCTGGGCCAGTAAGGGGTTAATAAATTTTCAAAAATGTCTACATTTCTGTTTTTCCTTAGTAAAGATGGGGTGCAGAGTGTATTTTAATGAGAAAAAAATGAACTTTTCAGAATTTACCAAATGGCTGCAATGAAAGAGTGAAAAATTTAAAGGGGTCTGAATACTTTCCGTACCCACTGTATTTCATTTGTGTCCCTCAATTGTAAATCCTCACATTGCACACTGTCATGTTTCCCCAAAGTCTGGTGCGGGGCGGGCATGTGACTGCAAGACACTGGAGAGGGCAGCGGTAGGGGAGTGTATCAATACACTACATGCATATACACAGATTTAATTTTAAAAAATATAGATGGGAATGCTTCTGTAATGCTGCTCGTGGTTTAGGCCGCATGACTAATGACCAGTTCCCTTTTTAAAGGTTTCAAAGTTCTTTGGGGGTTTTTTTCTCACAAAATTTTGATGTACAAGCAGTATACACTTGTGTAATCTAATCTTTGAAGCCACATGACAAAATAGAATATTTTTAATGTTTACAGGCAATTCTGGTGTATTATACTACTTCCTCGTCCTTTTCATTCTAACTGAAGCCCCAACCTTCCTCTGCTCAGATCTTCTTATAGACTGTAAAGCTATTGCAGATATTGAAGCTTCTTAATTACAAGTATTTGCTTTGGAGAAGTGAAAGGCACTTGGAGTTGCGGTGACTAATTTGGTGGTATAAACTTGCAAAGGTTTTGAACCTGAAATTATGTGGGTGGTATCCATTTATAGTGCCTGGCATGCTCTTTCTGTGAAAACAAGGTTATGTAATGGGACGCCTTCAAGTGGTCGTGCACTTTTAATGTTTAACCCCTTTACGACCTTGGACGTATGAGTACATCCAAGGTCGCATCCCCCTCTTTGGCGCGGGCCTTGGTGATGAGCCTGCACCTTTCCGGGGACATGACAGCTGATTTGATCAGCTGTCATGTGCCACTAACAGCCATGGGTGGAAACATGATCCACCCGCGTTTGTTAACATGTTAAACGGCGCTGTCAAACTCTGACAGCGGGATTTAACATGAACTCGCTGAAAGCACGCTATAAGACCCGCCTATTGGCGCATCCATCACATGATCGTGGGGCGCCAATCGGTTGGCATAACAACCTGGGGTCTGCAGGAGACCCCTGCGGTTGTCATAGCCAATCTGCAATGAGCGCTGCCCAGCGGTCGGCGTTCATAGCAGATGAGCACTTTTGTTTACACATAGCAGGGCTGAACTCATGCGGTGTGTAGAACAGGCGATCAGATGAGCGCAGCTTCTAGTCTCCCATGGAGACTATCAAAGAAAGTGAAAAGTAAAAAAAAAAAAATGTAAATATTAGATTTCAAATCAACCCCTTTTGCCCCATTCAAAATAAAAAATACACATATTTGGTATCGCTGCGTTCAGAATCGCCCGATCTGTCAACATATAAAAATAATTAACCCGATCAGTAAACAACATAACGAGAGACAAAAATCAAAATGCCAGAATTACATTTTTTTTGGTGGCCACAACATTGCGTTAAAATGCAATAACGGGCGATCATACCATCGTATCTAACACAGAATGATATCAATATAAACGTCCGCTCAGCACGCAAAAAATAAGCCCTCACCCAGCCCCAGATCCCGAAAAATGGAGACACTACGGGTCTCGGAAAATAGTGCCTTTTTAAGTGATGTACATTTTTTTTAATGTTTGGTGTCTACGAACTTGTAATGACCTGGAGAATCATAATGTCCGTTCAAGTTTTAGCATTTAGTGAACATGGTAAAAAAAACAATTGTGAAATTGCACTTTTTTTGCAATTTCACCACACTTTTCCTGTTTTCCAGTAGATGATATGGTAAAACCAATGGAGTCGTTCAAAAGTACAACTCGTCCCTCAAAAAATAAGCCCTCACATGGCCATGCTGACGGAAAAATAAAAAAAATACTGCTCTGGGAAAGAGCAAAAAATGAGAACGGAAAAACCCAAGGTGGTAAAGGGGTTAAAAATAACATGTTTAAATAGAAGCTGACCTGCAGTACACAGGACTGGCCACTAGACTGTGTACTGAGCTTTCTGTCCCGCTCCATACACTGTTTACACCTTGCCACCGCCAGAGTTCGTGACATCAGATTGGGGGAACGACCCTCAGCACCCCCACCAATATGATATTGATCACCTATCCTAAGACTAGGATAGAGCATCAGTATTAAAGCAATCCCTTTTAACCAAATTTCTTTGCAGGGATTGGTGGGCAGAAGCCCAAAAGAATAAGAAGATCAGAGCTAATCCGAACGATACTAAAGTGAAGAAGAAATTGCGTAATCTGGAGCTGCATCCTGCTTTTCCTAACCCAGCAGTAGCTGATGCATATTTGAAGCCCGTAGTAGATGATTCCAAAGGAGCTTTTGCCTGGGGGAGGCCAGATCTAGATGAAATCCGGGAATATCCTTTAATATTTACAATTTTTATATAGCATCATCCAGAACAAGATTTTAGAAGTTAATTTCAAATAAACCTTTGTTTTCGCACTTTTATGTAGGAAGCTGTTTTTCTGGAGTATATTGTTTCGTCATTAAAGAGGACCGCTCACCAGTTTGAGCATTTTAAACTGGCTACATCATGGAACGATGGCTGCTGAGCTGAATAAAATGAGTGTTTGTTTTTTTTTGTTTTTCTTCTTCGTTGCAGAGGTATTGGCATAAATTATAATCTAAACTTTAGAAGCGAAGACCAAGAGGGCATTGGCATACCTGCAACTCTAGGGGCATGTTCCCTACATGACACCCCCTGCTTGTGATTGGTCAGCGTCATGTAGGGGGAGGGGAGGACACTCTCCCAGAGAAGGTCACAGCAGGCTTTCCTTTTGAGACATTTAATGACACACTGCCCTGCTCTCCTCTAAGCTCACCTGCTGAGTAGACTAGAGCAGAGCTTTGTGCGATTGCAAACACCTTTTGCAGCTTTCCTCTCATATCAGCCAGTGTGGGTCGAGGGGGAGCGGAACTGAGGTGAGCACGCTCTGCTCTACTCGCTCTCACCACACTGACTGCTGTTAGATAAAAGCAGGAGGTGTTTGTAATGACACGGAGCTCTAATCTTCACAGTAGATGCCTACAGTCAGATCATGGAGGAAAGCCTCTTCTGACCTTCCTCGTTTTTTGTTTTTTTTTTTGCTCTCCCCTCTTCATGATGCCTTCTACATTTGATGGCCAGTGTTATGCAATGGAAAGAGTACATGCTTCCAGAGACTAATTGCTGTTAACGTCACCTTGGTCTTAGCCTATATTAAAATCTAAACTTTACAAGCTAATATCTCTGCAACAGAGATGAAATTTAATTTAAAAAAAAAAAACTTGTGTTGTTCTGCTCTCTACCAACTATTACTTGTGGTCAGTATAATATGCTCAAACTAGTGAAATATCCTTTTTAAAGCGCTTATAAATTAGAAAACACTTCTGTTCAGCTCCCCACCTGCCTATGGGTTAAGTCTGGTATCACAACTCTCTGCTCTATTGAAATTATTGGGGCCGAGTAGAAAAATCCAAAACACAACCAGTAGAAAGGAGCAGGACCTTCTTTTTTTTTTTTTTTTTTTATATAAAGCAGCCAATTTTCTTCTAATTCCTGACAACTCCTTTAATTTTTTTACAACTTTCATCCTTGTTTAGGTAGGTGCAGCATTAATTAACTAGTACTTTAAACTAAACCCATTTTCTTAACTCCAAATACATTTTGCGAGAGCCGCTTTGGCTGGCATCGATCCAAGACTGATGAAGTTTTACTGCCAGTGCTGAAACAGTTAAATTCACAGCAGGTAAGTCCCTGATTACTCTATAACTTATTCCTTAATTGTAGATGGATGCATTTTATATAATGGAACTTTGAATGGCTTTTTATTTTTATCCTCGAGACAGTACACCTCTGTGAATAGGCTGTTATCTGGCATGGCAACTCATTCCCATTTACCGAAATAAGGCTGAGGTCCAGTACTGTACACAGCCAATGGGCAAGAGGGGGAAAGGATTTTTGTTTGTAATCTTGGGTCTGACTCCCATCCATCTGATATTGATGACCTATCCTAAAGAAAGTACTTAAGATATTCATATAAATATGGCGAATATCACAAATAGAGTAAATTATTAGCTATATTTGATCACTAAAGTCCAAAAGACGCATTACACCAACAAAAATAACAACCTTTTAAATATACATAAAGGCATCATGGGCACTAACGATCCATAGCTAGCACGTGACCATACCCTATATATCGTGATAAACTAGGCCTGAGAACAGTGGCTGTTTTTAAAGTAAATAGTGCTATAGCAATACAAGGGAAAAAAGGACCTATCCAATAATTTAGACTGACACCATCTTGTAATCAGTATAACACATAAGTGTGCTGAAAATATGAACGGTAGTGGGTACCAAGTAATTGCTGTGTAAAAGCCCCACACGTACCATCAGAAAAACATACCTGGCTTCAAAGCGCTGGCAGCATAAATCAGCTGTCAGGTTCCTTTTAAGAGCATAATGCATGATTCCTTTAGTATGCTAGTTACTACAGAGCAATGGCCACCTTCAATTTTCAAGTAGGGTTTCAATGACTAGATGAAATTATGGTAATTTGGTGGATCTGTTGAATACCCTATATACATTTAGAAATTGCTGTTCAACTCAACCAAGAATAGACAAGCATTCATGTGCTTCATTGACTAGTGTTTCTATAGACTGCTCCACAGCACGGTCTCACTACTGAGCGTGTACATAAAGTGCAGCACAGATTCATCTCAACTAAATGCCGGGATCCTTAGATCAAGAACAAGACAGACATTTATAGGACATTTCATAACTTTCCCAAATTCTTATGAAAACATTTACAGCACATACTGCATTGTACTACTGAACCCAATTTATTTTATGTTTTAGGAGTCGGAGCCGGTCCATTTTATACCGACTCCACCAAAATGGACATGGACTCCGACTCCACAGCCCTGCTAATAAGAATTTCAGCAAAGTCTAATGATTGTAAGCAAAACTGTTTGATGTGGTGTCAAGTACATCCAAGTCATGCAGTGAATTTGTCTCTGAAAGATTTTAACAAGTTACAAAATAATATCTTGGAGTACCTTGCTATTTGGGCATCCACTTGGCATGTGAGGTTCAATGTGGATAAATGTAAAGTTATGCATCTGGGCACTAATCATGTGCAGGCATCATGTTCCTGAGGGATTAAAAGTAGGAGAGTCCCTTTAGGCCACGGCCCCACTATCAGTATCGGTCAGTATTTTTTCTCAGGAGTGGGAGCCAAAACCAGATGAGGAACAATCAGAGAAAAGGTATAATAGAAACAAGTCACCAATCCTGCATTTATCACCCACTCCTGAGAAAAAATACTGACCGAATACTGACCAGATACTGATAGTGGGGCCGTGGCCATAGAGAAAGATCTGTGAGTACTTTTTGATCAGACTAACCGCATCATGTAATGTCAATAAGCTGCATCTAAGGCCAAGATGTTGTCATGTATTAAGATGCGTAAACTCGTGAGATAGGGACCACTTTACAGAACATTAGTGTGACCTAATCTGCAATATGCTGTTCAGTTCTGAGCAGCAGTTCTTAGACTGGATACAAAAAATATGGTGAAAAGCTGTTTCATGTAAAACCCCTTGAAATGACAATGGGGCATTCCATCCAGATGGAGATTGTATCATTGTCCTGAGGAAAATAATAATTATTTTTTAAACAAATCATCTTTGCCATAAGAACTATTGATCTGTGGAATAGTCCATATACTGTTCCCACTGTGACCGGCTCCTAAGATAGTTATAAAAAAAAAAAAAAAAGTTGGCAACTGAGCTGCTTTTTTTTTTTTTAAGAGAAAATAAATACTGTGGTTCACTCATTCTAGTAGTACATACTTATTCTTTCTCATTGCTCGGTTGGACTTGCCGTAATTGAGATGTTCTATTTTCAGCTGTTCTAATTATGTAACTCCTTCTGGCCTCTCTATTCAGACCCAGCTCCGGATTGATTCTTTTTTTCGGATGGAGAAACATGAGACTCAAGGTGTGAAGAGTCAGCGACTGCGCAGAGCAGTGACTTGTATGAAAAGAAAGGAAAAAGACAGTGAAGTCCTAGAAGTGGAAGAAGCCACAATACTAATGGAGAAGGAATATGCACACAGGGATGTGAAAAATACAAAGCCGAGTGGAACCCCCCAGAAAGGGGAGAAGAAAAATGATACAAAATTGGATTCTCCTGCTGCCGAGAATGTGGAAGGCGGCTTTCTTGGGTCTGGGACCAAACCGTTGTCTTCTAAGGATGAAGAATCATTTGAGGACTTGGACAGGGATACACAAAAACTCAAGCGTTGCACAGACACTTGCAAGGAAGCACAACCAAGCACACCTAGCAAAGTTGACTCAAGTGTAAAAACACTGGAAACTAGCAGTTCAAGTGACGACGAAGACCAGGTAGTGATGGTGGCTGCCAAGCCTGTATTTAAGTGCAACAGGAGAAAACCAATAATGCCCAGGAGTAAAAAGAAGAAATAAAAAAATAAAAACATAGCTTTAACCCATTCTTACCTTTTTATACACCATTTTCTAATATTAAATTTTGTGCATAAGTGAATTTTGTTGTCCGAATTTCTTTAATATTCATTTGTTTTTTAATGTTGGTGTTAAGTCTTTTTTATGCTACTTGTACTTTATTCTTAAAAAAAAAAAAAATGTATTTTGGGATCATCAGGGTTTTTAGTTAACGTATTCTGATCTTGGGCTTTTTTTTTTTTATCAATGTTACTGGTATTTACTGTTACCATTTAGAGAGAGTCACTGTCCTAAGGAAAATAAATAATTACACCATTTTTTTTAGCAAAAATGAAACCTGCACAATCTTATGCAGAACTTTTTGGAATAAAACAGGTAAAATCCTTTACCAAAATCTGGGAATATATACCCCTAAAGACTATATATGAATTTTAAGATTAGAATAGTTATGTTGCTGGGCGAAGAGGAAAAAAAATAAAGGAACATATGCTCCGAGTAAACAATGCACCATTGCCTTCTAGAACAAAATCCGAGTTATGTGCAGGACTTTATTCCATATTATTGACTATTCAGCAGAGTCTTACAAATTTCATTTTTTTGGCTCCTGTTGCTAAGCTGAATGCAGAGCCAAAGTCCTTTATTCCACCTCGAATAAGGCTTAATGACCCTTGGCAAGATAAAACATACATCGAAAGAAAAAAAGATCCAGAGTTTGCTTTACAGATAAAACGTTCTCTTTATTTTAGCAGTACTTTAAAAAACATCCCTTTGTAAATCTAGAAATTTCTTATCTATTTCTTACAGTGGTGCCCCTATTTATTGCACACTTTCACTATAGACTGCATGGTTTAATGTGTTCTTATAAAGGCTCCTTGTAAGGTGGTCAGTTCTTGGTCTGTGGTCTTTGAGCCATAGGATGGCTGCATCTCAAGAATGGGGCAGTGCCTAATGTAGATGCGGTAGGATTCAACTGTAGCAGGCTTTATTTGGCACAAGACAACTTGGTGTAACTTAGTCTCAATAACTGTACAATCTTAGGGGCTAGATACAGTATTGTGACCCAGAGCTTGATATATTATACTTAAGAGCGGAGTGTGGGTTTTAACAAAAGATAGATGGTAAAACGAGCTTGTGCTACACGATACCAGTGATTGTCTGTCTGCTGTCTCTAACATTGTCTTCCGACTATCTAAAACTGAATCTGTCAAAAACTGAACTTGTTTCCCCCTCTACTAACCTACCTAAACCTAAAAATGCCATTTGTGTGCGTGGTTCTACTATAACTCTCAAGCAGAATGCACGCTGTCTTGGGGGTTATAAGTGACTCCGATCTTTCCTTCACTCCCTGTATCTCGCTAACTCATGACACCTGCATCACTAAAAGTCAACCTTTTTCTTACCTTTGACTCTGCAAAAACTCTTACTATTGCTCTGATGCATTCTCGTCATGATTGTTGCAACTCTCTTCTAATCGGTCTCCCTTTTTTTGAAACCCTCCCACCTCTAAGCTATCCTGAATGCAGCAGCCAGGATCACATTCCTGTCCAACCGCTACACCGATTCCACCACCATGTGCTAGTAATTGCACTGCTCGCCCATCCGCTACAGAGTCCAATATGAACTTATCACTCTCACCTACAGAACTTTCCTCAGTTCTCATTGTCCTACATCATGCAGTGTTAGTTGAATACCATATTTATGTTTAGAATTTACAAGATTTGATGTGCAGTACAACTTATCACTTTTATAATTCATTTTTAAAGACTTTTGCCATACAATTTGTACATTCATACATATAGTAGCCAGAAAGTACATAAAAAGTTTTTTGTTTTTTTTTTACTCCGTTGTGGAGATACAAGTCAATGAAAGTACTGGTGAATAATGTTGTATTCAGCTGGACAGTTTACCTTCAGCTCTGTAGGCATGTACTTTCATCCCCCTATGACACTGCCCAATCAAAATAAGGAAATGTCCAGAGGTAGGAAAAAGTAGATGCCTACAGTTCTGATATAAATGAAGCATCATTAAGAATAGGAACTGTGCCAGTTTAGTCATGTGAGATATTTATAATGTCTTTCTCCTTTAATATTAATTCTTAACCTCAGTCTTCACTCCGATGGTGCTGACTAGCAAGAAGTGTCGGGAAGGAAGCATGGTCATCTGAGATCAATAAAGTCTTGTGTGAATTTGTTAGCAAAGTCCCTGACCTTTTAAAGAGTATTTCAATTGGGTCAGAAATGTGGGTATTTTCACATGTGGCAACTATTGTAGAAATTCAAGTGACTGAAAATCCATTCCTGGAGTTGTTTCTGAAGCATTGGGCAGATTTCTTAGCTTAGCCAAAATCTTTTTCTTTTCTTCAAAACGTATTGCTTGTTTTAATAATTTAAAAATTGGAGCAGATATGAGTTCAACTTTCCAGAACGTCCCCCTGACAGCACTATGGAGGACGTCCATCTTATCCTTTCATAGACAGGAAACCCTAAGAGGTTAAAAACCCTCCCCTCCCTCCACCTCTGTCCCTGTGAGGATAGGAACAGAGGGAGAGCAGGGGGATCGTACCTGCTGGCGAGCTCAGTGGATCGTGCGGCCCAGGTTCCCCTTCTCTCTGCCAAGAGGTCTGCGGTTGACACCCCCCAATGCGGAGATCCTCAGCCCAGCCAGTGTAGCACTGCTCCTGGCTTGTGAGCCGCCTCCCTCCAGCAAGGGCTCTCTCTCCTGCGGCGCCTGCCTTCTACATGGGTTCCGGCCATGTGTGCGCGCACTTCCGGTGACGTCAGGGGAGTGCACGTGACGCAGCGTGCCCTTATTAAAACTTTAAAGTGGCAGTCTGCATGCGTTCCACGGTGGAATGCAGGGAAGATATCAGATGGGTAAGTATAAAAACATTACCTCTATATGATTTCTCTGCTGTGCTGGAGACTCCTTAAGATGGGGAATCCTGGAAAGACAGAGACCCAATCAGAGCCACCCATGTGAGTGGGGAGGGTGGTTAACACCTGGGGGGTAGGGAAGGGCAATCTAACAATGCTTGTTGTATAGGATCCCCACCTCCCTAAGTGTGAAAGATTTTGTCCCTATGTTTTATAGAATAGGGGCCCCACTAACCCACCAACAACGATTAAAAAGGATAATAAGAAAATGGGGGGGAAATGAAAAGGTGCCTCATGCAACTGCAGGCTATCCAAAGCGTGGGGAAAACAGTTGTGCGAGGGCTGCACCTCCAGGATCATCAGGGATGAGCAGCCGACCATTCTCATGGATATGAGATCTATGATTAGGGAAGAAGTCTGGGCTTCCATATTGGGTCTAGTTTCCCCTCAGACGGCTCAGCCAGGACCCTGGGCAAAAAGGCCAAGGTGGGAAATGAAGCTATCCTCAGAAGAAGACCTACAGTCCTTTGGATCTGAAGATGAGGAGGAAGACGTGGCCTCGGATCCACTGGAGGAAGGGAAAAGGTAACTTTTCTCATCGGCAGATACAGATGAGCTCTTAAGATCAATCAGGAATATCATGCAAGTGGAGGGGGGCCAGAAATCTCATTCCATATAGGATGAGATGTTTGGGGGTCTAAGATCAGAGGCATAGGGTTTTCCCTGTAAACAACCACATCTGTGCCATGATCCTTGAAGAGTGGGAGGATGCTGAGAAAAGGATGGTGATACCATGAGACTTTAGGCTTTGTTTGCCCTTCGAACCAGAGGACATTAAGCCCTGGAAGGAGGATCCTAAGATCGACGTCTCCATGGCAAAGGTGGCCAAAAAGACTTCAATCCTGTTTTTGAAGACTCGTCCAGCCTGAAAGACCCCATGGATAGGAAGGCAGATGGTCTTCTTAAAAGGACTTGGGAGATGTCTGCAGCCATTATAAAAACTAACATTGCTGCAACCTCGATCGCCATGTCCCTGCATTTGTGGGTTGAGGATCTTGAGAAACAATTGAGGTCAAAGACATCTAAGGAATCTATTCTCAGGGCCCTTCCACTTTTTAAAATGGCGATGGGCTTCATTGCAGACACATTGGCGGAGTCTGTAAGATTTGCGGCCAGGAATAGTGCTCTGTCAAATGCAACTAGGCGGGCTATCTGGCTAAAAACATGGTCCGGGGACCCACCGTCAAAGAATAAGCTTTGATCCATTCCCTTCTGAAGAGCTAGGGTGTTCAGGCCGGTGTTAGATGATATTCTTGAGAAAGCATCGGATAAAAAGAGGGGTTTCCGAAGGGTAGGCCTCATAAATATCAGCCCTTTCGTAGAGTCCGTACCTCTCATAAACTAGATTTATAAGGGAAAAGGAAAATCCGGTAGATGGAGCTACCCCAAAGGAGGCAAAGGTAGAGGGCGTCCCTTTTGGCTCTGGGTCTGGTTCAGGAAGGCAATTACTCCATATGCCTGGGGGTTCAAAGACTAAAACCCTGGGTGAAGAAATGGATTCCACCATGGTACCTCAACCTTGTACTTAATGCACTATGCAAGCACCCATAGGAACCAGCCAAAGATTTGAGCATCGGCAGGCTCACCTTTAAAGCAGCCTTCCTGGTAGCAATTACAATTTCTAAAAAGGTGGGAGAGTTACAGGCATTATCCACGATAGATCCATATTTACAGATTTACGAGGATAGGATAGCAATTGGGTTTGATCCGTCTTTTCTACCCAAAGTTTTATCTACAAAAAATATAAAACAAGAGGTAATCCTACCATCTTTTTGTCAAAACCCTAAAAATCAGAAGGCATTTTTCCATTCCCTGGATGTCAGGCAGACAGTCATTTCTTATTTAGAAGCTACCCAAGGCTGGAGACAGGATCACAACCAGTTCGTCCAATACGGGGGAAAAAATAAGAGGAAAAAAGCTTCCAAGAAAACACTTGCAAGATGGATTAGGTCAACGATAGGCCTGGCCTATACAGCAGAAGGGAAGGTCCCTCTGGAAGGGTTGGGAGCAAATTCAACCCGATCAATGGCCACTTCAATGGCAGAGAGGGGGGGGTGGTCTTGGTGGAGCAGATATGTACTGCCGCAACATGGTCAAGCTTAAGTGCGTTCTCAAAACACTATAAACTAGATGTCCTGGAAAGCGGTAATTAGACTTACCGGTAATTGTATTTCCAGGAGTCCATCCTGACAGTATAGTTAGTTTTCTCCCTTACTTGTTTTTGTACAGTGTGAACTAACATTGGAAGAGTCATAATAAATTTTGTTGCATCCACCCTGGTGTGGTACTTAGAAAGACACTGAGGGGTGGAGGGAGGGGAAGGTTTTTAACCTCTCGGTGTTTCCTGTCCCTGAAAGAATAAGAAGAATGTCCTCCATGGTGCTGTCAGGATGGACTTCTGGAAATACAATTACCAGTAAGTTTAATTACTGCTTTTAGATCCTCCTTTAGGAAGAATGTTCAGAAAAAAAATAAATTACATTTTTATAAAAACAAAAGTATGCTTGTTTTTAAGTTAATTTGTAAAAATATTAAATCACAAAATTAATTAGTAACGTCAAATATATGTACATTCTGCTTTGTATCAATATATTAAAGGGTTATTCCCAAAATATTAATTCCTTATCCAATTCAATTCAAAGAAGCTTTATTGGCAGGACCACATAAACATTAGTTTTGCCAATTGTGGGCTGGCATACCATAAGATCCCAGATCAAGCTCTGGACCTCAGCTCCATTCATTGTCTACAGGACTGCCAGAAAAAGCCAAGCGTTCCAGAGCCCCTATTATGGAGGGTCCCAGTGCTGATACCACAGTAAGCTTTTCCATATTCTAAAAGTAGGTGATAACTTAAAGGATATCTGTCACCAATGTTTCCCAATATAAACTAAAGCCACTACCTTTTAAATGGTCTATTATAGCAGTCCATCAACCTGTTTTTAAGACCCCAACTCGCCCGTCATATAAACGGTACTTTTTGCAATAAGTCTCCGGTGCCTTATGCTAATCAGCATGATCCAGTCCGATGGGATTGATGGTACATGTACAGTAACACCTGGAACTGGCTGTTTGACTATCAGGACCTGTTCTAGAATAGCTAACAAGAACATTCTGCATAATTTAATTTACGAATGCTTTTGACACTATATAAATTCATGGATTATTTCATTTTTCAAACACAACATATTTTGGGTCTGTTAATTTCAGAAACAGACCAAACTATCCATAATCCTTTCAGCAAGTGTTTCAACTGCCTTTTGCTCCATTCATGAAGACCTTGTTGTTCCTTTTCTAAATTCTCTAAAATAGAGCATTTTGTGGAATTATCAATAGACAGTAAAAGCAGAATGTTAGTGATGTTATTAACGATGATGACAAAGACTTTCGTGAGAACATCACATGAGAGTATGAAGGACAAACACTTCAGTGACGCATCATAACCAAGCACAGCCTAGGTGTAAAGACACAAGCTTTCCTAACATCGTCCATACAGAACACAGCCTAAGAATAGCTAATCTTTTCAGCAAATAGTTTGGCAGCCTTCTGCTCCATGTATGAACTCGCTGATGTAGCATTGCTTTTTCTCATTGTCTAAAAATAAAGCACTAGAAGGCAAGAAATCAATTCTCAGCCATGTCTTCAAGTTTGAAATTGATACATACACAAAATATGCATATTCTGCACACCAAACTGCTGGATTGATAGGATTTCACAATAAAGGAAGTTTATACATTTGTTTGGTGGTCCCCTGCGGTAACATGGTAAGACTCCTCACCGATGTGCTGACATTCAATATGCATGTACTGCTGACCTGCACTTTGCAGTTTGACCTCAGACTGCTGCCTTCTGGCTTTCTTCCACTGCTCCAGAGTCCAAACTGTTGATACTGCTCTGCTGAACTATAACCTTGAAGCATACTTCCAGTTTCATAGGACTCTAAGGCTGTGTGCCCACGTAGCATTTTTCAAGCGTATATGCTGCGGAATTTCCGCAGCGTAAACGCTTGAAAAACGCATGTATATCCGCACCCTATGGTCCCCAATGGGATTCCGCAAGTTCTATGCACATGCTGCGGATTTTTCCGCAGCGTTTATGCCGCGTTCAAAAATCCGCAACATGTCATTTAATTTTGCGTTTCCGCAAGCGGAATTGCCTTTGTCCAATGCATAAAAAACGCAAGGCAATTCCGCATGTGGAAAACGCGTGATAAACGCGCGAAAAATGCGCGATAAACGCGTGCGGAATTCCGCATGCGTTTTTCCGGGAGAGGACTTGCATTTATGCAGCAGAAATTTTCTGCTTCATAAATGCAACGTGGGCACATAGCCTAAGAATATATTGTAGGACTTTTGCAATGTATATGTTTTTTTAATAACTGCACTTAAGAATTTCAATGTTGTATGATTTTTGATGTCAATCTATGAACTGACCTAGGTCTGTGCTGCAGGATGCACTTAAAGAGTCTTTCACCCCTGAAATGCAAACTGAACTAATTAAACAGTTATGTAGGGGGCTTAGCCCCTATACAAATCATATCAGTATACATTTCACCGCTGTATTTATTTTGAAAACTTTATATATTCCATATGCAAATGAGGAAGCCTTGATGCATTCTTGGCGTGAACAAGAGCTTGGTGCACCGTTCTACCTCCCTCAATTTGCGTTCCGAGCAGTTCCCTGATTCTGATTGATAGCGCTCACTTAGCCAGAGCGAGCGCTGCCTGAACCCTAACCATGGCACTGTGCATGCACACTGACTATGCAGGAGTCAGCAATGCACACACAGTACAGTGATGGGTCCCCTTTTCATCATTTCCTCCTGCCATGGCACTGACGCTTCTACGCCCAGAAGTGTAACAAGCCGCTTCAGAGGGGAGTAGACACCAGTTTTGGAACTCATCCTGTCTTCAGTGAGTCACAGAATAGGTCTGCACTGCAGACATTAGCAGCAGATAACTGATCTCTCTTCCCCCCTGAAGCAATTCGCTATGCTTCTCGATTACATTTTTTTGTTTTTTTCATAATTTCCCCTCTTCCTTGCTGAGATATTAGTAATGAAACTATTTGGCACCTAATGAGTTAACAGTATTTTATACTTAACGAAAATTATCAGAGAGTTTTCATCTGAGGCATTTACTTCTTCACCCTATATGACGTTGCCCAATCATAAACAGGCAGCAACACACAGGAAAACAAGAACACCACCCTACAATAATTCAGAGCATGCTACTCCTTTTGTGAGATGTATTTACAGCCTACTTTGCTTTCACTGCAGAGCAATTACAAGTTGCTGTGAGCAAAACAGACATAAGTGTGATTACTGCCACCTTTGAACTTTCAACTGCACACAGGGTTTGTGGGGGTGAGGAGCAGTAAAGCAGAGTTAACCATGCTATGAGAGGAGGACAGCTGATAGAAGAGCTTGTAATGTGACACGGCTAACTCAGCTGTGCTGCTTCTCCCCCATACTGACTGCCCTGACCTTATCAGAAAGGTGTTCGTCATCTGTGCTCTCCTCCCAACTCTTTCTAATGATACATGAGGTTAGATCAGGAGATCAGGGCTGTCTGTTATTACATCTTACACACTGAGCACCCTGCTTTAAGCCATTGTGGAGCGTGTTCTTTTTCTCCTTTGTGTTGCTGACTGCTTATGCTTGGGCAATGTCATACAGGGAGAAAAAAAGCCCCCAATAAAAACTGTACTTGGAGTTGACCAAAATTAACTCATTAGGTGGCAAATACTTTTATTGCTAATATCTCTTGTAAGATGGCTGCCGGACAGGTCCTTGAGGGGAGATATGCATCATTGAGGTTGATGGCTTCGGTGATGTAAACCTTGGAAAGCACACAAAGTGCTGAGAGGGTTAATAGGGCGTATCAGGGACGGTTTTTACGAGCAGTCATAAGAAATGGGAGGGAATGGCTGCTCTCGTATCCCCACCCCAGGGCGTGGTTTTGGTAAATAAAATGGAGACCGAGTGTCTCATTCAGTGTCTGTGGCTGGAGGTGTGGAGACCTCCAGTGTGTTTGTGCTAAAGGACACTGACTGTGAGTGGGCGAACCCGCACTACTGTATGGACTGTTTATTTTCTGTTTTGTTACTCTGTGCTGGACAAGGCTGTTTTTTGTTTATTTCTAAAGTGCGGTTTATGAAGTTATAAGAAACCTGCCTTGGACATTTTTAAAGAAACCGCTTCCTGTGCCTACTGCAACTGCAGTCAAGTGAGTACCAAACCCTACAATTGGTGCTAGAAGCATGGGCACGAATCCCAAGGGGCAGTGTGACTGCTACAGGAAACCGTATATATGTCCTGGGTAAAGGCCGCCAGCAACGGACATTCGGCAGCATGGAGGAGCTGATAAAGCAACTGGTGCAAGCTAATCTCCAACAGCAACAGATATGGCAGCATCAACAGCAGCAGTGGCAGCAGCAGATGCAGCAGCACAAACAGCAGATGGAACGCCTAGCCGAGCTGGTCCATGGCAAGTCCAGGTGATGACTCGCACGTCAGGAAGACTGTAAGAAGAGCCTTACAAAAGATGACCCCTGGTGATGACGTCGAGGCGTTTCTGACTGTATTTGAAAGGGTGGCGGAACTGGAGAAATTGCCTCCGGAGCAGTGGATGGAGGTTCTGGCGCCATATTTAACAGGGGAGCCGCAGAAGGCCTATTGTGATCTGGCCTTGCATGGACGCAAAGGAGTACACCAAATTGAACAGAGAACTTGGCGCGCTTGGGAGTGACTCTGACAGAGCGCAACGGGTGCACCACTGGGTCTATTGCAATAACCAACCTCCCTGGTCCCAAATATTTGACCTCCTATACCTGGTCCAAAAGTGGTTGCAACCTCAATCTTCCTCCCCCGCATAGATGGTGGAGAAAGTTGTCATGGACAGGTTCATACACTCACTTCTGAGGTCGGTGTAATCCTGGGTTGCCCAGGTGGATCCCCGTAATGCTGATGACCTGGAGGGGTTGGTGGAAAGGTACCAGGCGGTAGAGAGTTCCTTTGGGAAGCAAGGTGTCGTAGCATCTCCATACTGGGGTTCCCAAAGGGGGGCGTACACCCAAAAGAGGGGCACTAAAGCCACATCTGGGGGGCATCCTAGAGCCCAGGAGGGGTCAGAGTTGCTGCCAAAGGCCCCGTCCAATAAGATAATTTGTTGGAGGTGTCACACTGCCACCCGTTGCCCCATGACCAACGAGCCAATGGATTGCTGCGCAGGACGGCGCTGCTTGTATCTTGCATATCCTGCCTGCAGTGCTGTTCCTCAACCCGGCAAGGGACCGCAAGCATGCCCCGTGTCAGTGAATGGGAGTGCAAATGACTGGTCTGTTGTACTCTGGTAGTTTGGTAACCCTAGTGAGGGCCACAATTCCTCATCGGCTGATTCCGGGGAAAAAAGTCGGAGTCCATTGTATCCATGGGGGCGCTAAGGCCTACCCTGTGGCCCAAGTGGTCATAGACACAAACTGTGGCACTGAGTCCCATGAGGGGGGTGTAGTCAAGGACCTGTTGCACCCTGTTATCATAAGACTGGACTTTGCCTTGTTTTGGGACTTGTGGGAGAAAGGAAGGATGCCGGCTTGTTCGGACAATAACCAGGTCACTCCTAAAGAAACTTTATCGCAGGCTGCAGCCAAAGGATTGCCTTTTTGTGTGCTTGTCGGGGATGAGGATGAAGCCGCATCCCCGGAGGCCAACATCCCTGAGCTGGAGGTGTCCGGGGGAAACTTTGGAACTGCCCGACTTGACTCTAAAAACCGTGTTTGATAATGACACTGTTCTGAATGGTGTTGCTCAAGAGCCGGGGGCTGAATCCCGATATCCGTACTTTGCCATAAATGGGAAGTTACTATATCTGGTCACCAAGCTCTGAGGAGAGGTAAAAGAGCAGTTACTAGTGCCAGGGCCGTACAGATGCATGGATCTAGTGGGACCTCTGGTCAAGTCCACTAGAGAACATCAGTATATCCTGGTGGTACTGGACTATGCTACCCGGTATCCGGAGGCCGTATCACTACAAAACTTCTCCTCCAAGTGTATAGCCCCCGAGTTGGTCCAAATCTTTTCCAGGACGGGGTTGCCTAAAGAGATCCTAACAGACCAAGGGACTCCATTTATGTCAAAGGTGATGAGAGAGTTTTGTGTAAGACCCTGCAAATCACACAACTCAGGACCTCAGTCTACCACCCACAGACAGATGGCTTGGTAGAGAGGTTTAATAAAACCTTGAAGGCCATGTTGAAAAAAGTCATAGCGAAAGACGGCTGGGACTGGGACTGTCTACTGCCGTACCTTCTATTCTCCATCAGAGAAGTCCACAGGCCTCTACTGGATTCTCCCCTTTTGAGCTCTTATATGGCTGACACCCCCACGGACTCCTGGACGTAGCAAAAGAGACCTGGGAGGCGGAGTCTACACCTTACAGGTGTGTAGTCGAACATGTGGCCCAGATGCAAGAGAGGATTGCAGAGGTGATGCCCATTGTGAAAGAACACCTCTTCGGAATACAAGAGGCACATTCGAGGGTGTATAATAGGTCAGCGAGGGTGAGACACTTCAATTCTGGGGATCGGGTACTGGTGCTGGTACCTATGGTGGAGAGCAAATTCCTGGCTAAGTGGCAGGGCCCCTATTACGTAGTGGAGAAGGTTGGCGATGTCAACTATAAAGTGCACCAGCCAGGGAGAAGGAAGCCCTACCAGGTGTACCACATCAACCTGATTAAGCCATGGCGAGATAGGGAGCCCGTGGAAGTTCCGTGTTTGGTGGCGAAGTCTGAAGCCGACGTGGGAGAGGTCAAGGTGGCAGAGTCGCTGTCACGTAACCCAAAGCAACAATGCCAAGAGTTGATACAGCGGAACAGGGACCTGTTCTCTGATCTACCGGGGTGTACTCGGATCATAGAGGTTGCGGAGCCTCCTGTCCGAGTAAACCTGAAGCCATATCAGATCCCTGAAAGCCGCTGAGAGGTAATCTCGAAAAAGGTGAAGCACATGCTGAGTCTGGGAGTCATTGAAGAGTCCAAGAGTGGCTGGTCCAGTCCCATAGTCTTGGTGCCGAAACCAGATGGAGAATGGCAGTTTTGCAATGATTATAGGAAACTGAATGTGGTGTCTAAGTTTGATTCATACCCAATGCCCAGGGTAGATGAACTAATTGAAAGACTAGGGCCGACCAGTTACATTACCACCCTTGACCTCACAAAAGGGTATTGGCAAATTCACATGCCCAAAGATGCCAAGGAGAATATGGTGTTTTCAATACACAGAGATGCCGTTTGGGTTGCAAGAAGCTCCTGCTACCTTCCAGAGAGCCACGGACTCTATCCTACCTCCCTACAAGAAGTGTTCAGCAGCCTATCTGGATAATATCGTGATCTACAGCCAGGATTGGGGAAGCCATCTGAGCAACGTCCAGGCGATATTCAATGCTCTACGGAAGGCGGGGTTTTCAATCAACCTGAAGACGTGCCATGGGCATGGAGGAAGCCAAATATTTGGGCTATGTCGTAGGCAGAGGCGAGATAAAGTCCCAAACAGATAAAGTTGACACGATCTAATGTTGGCCACAACTTCCCACAAAAAAGCAGATCAGAGCGTTCCTGGGGATCATTGGCTACTACCGCTGGTTCATCCCTAACTTCACCATGATAGCTGCCCCTTTGACAGAACTCCTTAAAAGGATAACATCATTCTATGTCACGCCCGATGTACAGACACACACACAATTATCACTTCTGGAGCATATTTTTTTAATCTGTGTTTTCATTAGAAAGCTAAGATTCTTCAGAATAATTGTTTGAAAAGAAATGCAATTATGTCATAAAACAGACATGCAGAAGTGGTGACATGTCTTCTTTAACCTCTTTAATGTACAGTCATGGCTAAAAGTGTTGGCACCCTTGAAATTGTTCCAGAAAATTAAGTGTTTCTCCCAGAAAATTATTGCAACTACACATGTTTTGTTATACACATGTTTATTTCCTTTGTGTATTGGAACGGCACAAGAAAAAAAGAGAAAAAAGGGCAAATTGAACATAATTTCACACAAATACCCCAAAATGTCATGGACAAAATTTTTGGCACCCTCAACTTAATATTTGGTTTCAATCGCTTCTTATAACCATCAACAAGCTTCTTACACCTCTCATCTGGAATTTTGGACCACTCTCTTCTTTTGCAAACTGCTCCAGGTTTCTCATATTCGAAGGGTGCCTTCTCCCAACAGCAATTTTAAGATCTCTCCACAAGTATTCAATGGGATTTAGATCCGGACTCACTGCTGGCCACTTCAGAACTCTTCAGCACTTTGTCTCCATCCATTTCTGGGTGCTTCTTGAAGTATGTTTAGGGTCATTGCCCTGCTTGAAGACCCATGAACTAGGACATAAAGCCAGCGTTCTGATACTGGGCATTGTGACCCAAACTCCATTGGTAATCTTCAGATTTTATGATGCCTTGGACACAGTCAAGGCATCCAGTGCCAGAGGCAGCAAAACCACCCCAAAGCATCTTTGAACCTCCGCTATATTTAACTGTATGTACTGTGTTCTTTTCTTTGCTGGCCTCATTCTGTTTTTGGTAAACAGTAGACCGATGTGCTTTACCAAAATGCTCCATCTTGGTCTCCTCTGTCCACAAGACACTATCCTAGAAGGATTTTGGCTTACTCGCATACATTTTGGCAAACTGCAGTCAGGCTTTTTAATGTCTGTGTCAGCAGTAGGGTCCTTTTGGGTCTCCTGCCATAACTTTTCATTTCATTCAAATGTCGACGGATAGTTAGCGCTGACACTGATGCACCCTGAGCTTGCAGGACAGCTTGGATTTCTTTAGAACTTGATTGGAACTGCTTATCCACCATCCGGATTATTCTCTGTTGCAATCTATTATCAATTTTTCTCTGCCAACCATGATTAGATTAGCTACAGTGCCATGGTTTGAAAACTTCTTGATTTATGTTGCACACCGTGGACAAAAACACAAATATTTCAAGAGATGGACCTTGTTGATATTTTTCAACAATTTTGGTTCGGAAGTTCTCAGACAGTTCTCTTCTCCTGTTTCTGTTCGCCATGCTTAGTGTGGCACACATAGACAGATAATGCAAAGATTGAGTCAACTTCTCCCCTTTTTATCTGGTTTCAGGTGTGATTTTTTTTTTCCTATTGCCCATACCGGTACTTGTCACAGGTGAGTTTGAAGGAGCATCACATGCTTAAAACAAAGTTGTTAATCTACATTTTTGGAAAGATGCCAACAATTTTATCCAGGCTATTTTTGGGGTTTTGTGTGAAATTTTGTCCAATTTGCCTTCTACTCTGTTTTTTTTTGTGTTCTTCCAATACACACAAATGAAATGTGTATAACAAAACGTATGTAATTGCAATAATTTTCTGGGAGAAATACTTCATTTTCTGAAATAATTTCAAGGGTGCCAACACTTTCGCCCATGACTGTGTATTTTAAACACAACACTATTTTATTTTCTAACTATATCAATAGTGTCACCATTTTGTGACTCTTTATTTTTGATTTAGCTTAGATTGAATCAGTTTATAGTCATTGGGCATCAATATTTTGTGTGGGCCCTGTGTTGTTCAACATCTTTATCAATGATTTAGATGAAGCAATGGAGGGTAAACTGATTAAATTAGCTAATGACACAAAGCTAAGAGGGATAGCTAATACTAGAGAAGAGAGAGAGGATTCAAAAAGATCTAAACAAACTGGAATTGTGGGCAGCAACTAACAAAATGGTTTTTAACATGGAGAAATGCAAAGTCCTACATCAGGGCAAGAAAAATGAAAAAAAAACCAAAACAAACAAAATGGGAGGAATAGGGCTAAGCAACAGCACGTGTGAAAAAGACTTGGGTATACTAATAGATCACAGACTGAACATGAGTCAACGGTGTGATGCAGCAGCACAAAAGGCAAACACAATTCCAGGTTGCATTAACAGAAGCATAGAGTCTAGACCACGTGAAGTCATTATCCCCCTCTACTCCTCTTTGGTCAGACCTCATATGGAATACTGTGTCCAGTTCTGAGCACTACATTTTAAAAAAAGACATGAAGAAACTGGAGCAAGTTCAGAGAAGAGTGACCAGAATAGTGACTGGTCTGCAAACAATATCCTATGAGGAACGATTTGAGTATTTGGAAATGTTTAGTTTGCAAAAGAAAAGACGAAGAGGAGACATAATAGCTGTCTACAAATATCTGAAGGGCTGTCACACTGTAGAGGGATCAATTTTATTCTAATTTGCACATGGGATGAAACTGAATGGGAGAATATGCAGATTAAATATTAGAAAAAGCTTTTTGATGGTGATTAATTAGTGGAACAGGCTGCAACGAGAGGTGGTGAGTTCTCCTTCAATGGAAGTTTTCAAATAGAGGTTGGACAGAATCTGTCTGAGATTGTTTATTGAATCCTGCATTGAGTAGGGGGTTGGACACAATGACCTTGGAGGTCCCTGCCAACTCTAACATTCTATGATTCATTGTTTATACCTTTTTGAAATTATTAATAAAACAATTGCTGTTATATTTGACATTAAAATTGTTTCTACTTTATTACTTTTATGAATTACTATAAAATTCCACAAGTGCTTTGTTCTGAAAAGGTTACATTACAGAAAACCTTCCTATGTCTAAATAAGCTGTAGCAGAGGAACTACAATATATCCGTCACTGCTGTTAGTCCCCAGCTCTGCCATTAGGAATGTGGTGATAGGACATTCCAGTTTGTGTTCTAGCTGCAGCTGTCTGGATTCATTAAGCCTTCTCCTTATACGGAAAGCATCATCATGGCATTAGCCGTGTGTAACTTACACTAGGAATACAGTTTTCCTGTCTCTGGAGGGAAAATCCAATGTCAACATTCAAGTGGTTTCCACCGCCAAGGAATGCAAGGATCATTCTTGTCTGATGATCTTGTTCTCCAGGTACAAGGTAATGTCATTGTCTTACATTACTTACAAATAGAATAAAATTCTGTTCTTATTCACGTTGTTTTTTTTAATGAATTACATATAAGTAATCATAATGGTGTGCAATCTAGCCACTATACAACATATAATACATTTGTAGAGGCTGCTCATTTGCATAGTAAAGAAGAAAACATATCCAAGTTTCAGTGAAAACTAACAACTTAATAATCAGACAAATCCAATATAGATATTTGCTGAAGTAATACTGTATCCATCTCAGCAAACAAACAAAAAAATAATTATATGTATAGACAGTGCTCAGCATAAATGATTACTCCATTTTGAAAAGTAAGATTTTAATATCTCACCAAACACCAGAACAGTTTCCAAAATGTTGAGAAGACTGAGTTTGATAGAACATTTTTTAACTCATAACATCAAAGTAAAGTTAATAACATAACTCTCATTACAAAATCTTAACCTTACTTTCATGTTATCAGTTTAAAAAATTCTCTAAAGGACTCAGTCTTGTCAAAATTTTGAAAATTGTTCTTGCACTCTGTGAGGTTAATTTAAATCTTACTTTTCAAAAGGGTGTAATCATTTATGCTGAGCACTGTGTGTGTGTGTGTGTGTGTGTGTGTGTGTGTGTGTGTGTGTGTGTGTGTGTGTGTGTGTGTATATGTATATACAGTGGGTACGGAAAGTATTCAGACACCTTTAAATTTTTCATTCTGTTTCATTGCAGCCATTTGGTAAATTCTAAAAAGTTCATTTTTTTTCTCATTAAAGTACACTCTGCACCCCATCTTGACTGTAAAAAAACAGAAATGTAGAAATTTTTGCAAATTTAATAAAAAAGAAAAACTGAACTATCACATGGTCATAAGTATTCAGACCCTTTACTCAGACTCATATTTAAGTCACTTGCCGTCCATTTCCTTGTGGTCCTCCTTGAGATGGTTCTACTCCTTCATTGGACTCCAGCTGTGTTTAATTAAACTGATAGGACTTGATTTGGAAATGCACACACCTGTCTATCTAAGACCTCACAGCGCATGTCAGACCAAATGAGAATCATGAGCTCAAAGGAGCTGCCCAAGGAGCTCAGAGACAGAAGACACAGATTACTCAAGGTTCCGAAGAGCACAGTGGCCTCCATAATCCTTAAATAGAAGACGTTTGGGACCACCAGAAGTTTTCCTAGACCTGGCTGTCCAGCCAAACTGAGCAATCGTGGGAGAAGAGCCTTGGTGAGAGAGGTAAAGAAGAGCCCCAAGATCACTGTGGCTGAGCTCCAGAGATGCAGTAGGGAGATCAGAGAAAGTTCCACAAAGTCAACTATCACTGCAGCCCTCCACTAGTCGGGCCTTTATGGCAGAGTGGCCCGACGGAAGCCTCTCCTCAGTGGAAGACATATTAAAGCCCGCATAGAGTTTGCTCAAAAACACATGAAGGACTCCCAGACTATGGGAGGGCAACAACCCAGCAGCAGGACCGTTACCTCCTCCTTTGTGCAAGGAGGAACTGGAGGAGCACTGCCAGAGCCCTGCAAAATGACCTCCAGCAGGCCACAATTGTGCATGTGTCTGCACAAACGGTTAGAAACCGACTCCATGAGGGTGGTATGAGGGCCCGACATCCACAGATGGGGGTAGTGCTCACAGCCCAACACCGTGCAGGACGCTTTGCATTTGCCACTGAACACCAGGATTGGCAAAGTCACCCCTGGTGCCCTGTGCTCATCACAGATGAAAGCAGGTTCACACTGAGCACATGTGACAGACGTGATAGAGTCTGGAGACGCCGTGGAGAGCGATCTGCTGCCTGCAACATCCTTCAGCATGAAAGGTTTGGCAGTGGGTCAGTAATGGTGTGGGGTGGCATTTCTTTGGAGGGCCACACAGCCCTCCATGTGCTCGCCAGAGGTAGCCTGACTGCCATTAGGTACCGAGATGAGATCCTCAGACCCCTTGTGAGATCATATGCTGGTGCGGTTGGCCCTGGGTTCCTCCTAATGCAGGACAATGCCAGACCTCATGTGGCTGGAGTGTGTCATCAGTTCCTGCAAGATGAAGGCATTGAAGCTATGGACTGGCCCGCCCGTTCCCCAGACCTGAATCCGATTGAGCACATCTGGGACATCATGTCTCGCTCCATCCACCAACGTCACGTTGCACCACAGACTGTCCAGGAGTTGGCGGATGCTGTAGTCCAGGTCTGGGAGGAGATCCCACAGGAGACCATCCGCAACCTCATCAGGAGCATGCCCAGGCATTGTAGGGAGGTCATACAGGCACGTGGAGGCCACACACAATACTGAGCCTCATTTTGACTTTTTTTAAAGGACAGTTCATTAAACTTGGATCAGCCTGTAGTGTGTTTTTCCACTTTAATTTTGGGGGGTGACTCCAAATCCAGGCCTCCATTGGTTAATAAATTTGATTTCCATTGATGATTTTTGTGTGATTTTGTTGTCAGGACATTCAACTTTGTACAGAACAAAGTATTCAATGAGAATATTTCATTCATTCATTCAGATCTAGGATGTGTTATTTGAGTGTTACCTTTATTTTTTTGAGCACTGTATGCAGGGCCGGCTCCAGGTTTTTCTGGGCCCCGGGCGAAAGAGTCTCAGTGGGCCCCTTTAATACATACCACGATTCATGATGCACAGATACCGCAGAAAAAAATATATATAGTACAATGCAAAGATTTCACTTCTTACATTACATGAGCAATATCTATTGTAAATTCCACAATAGCTCAGAAACCGGCGAATCGCTCCACACAGAATACTGGCCCCCATATAAGGCCCCATACGGAATACTGGCCCCCATATAACGCTCCATACAGAATACTGGCCCCCATATAAGGCCCCATACGGAATACTGGCCCCCATATAAGGCCCCATACGGAATACTGGCCCCCATATAAGGCCCTATACGGAATACTGGCCCCCATATAAGGCCCCATACGGATACTGGCCCCCATATAAGGCCCCATACAGAATACTGGCCCCCATATAAAGCCCCATACGGAATACTGGCCCCCATATAAGGCTCCATACGGAATACTGGCCCCCATATAAGGCTCCATACGGAATACTGGCCCCCATATAAGGCTCCATACGGAATACTGGCCCCCATATAAGGCTCCATACGGAATACTGGCCCCCATATAACGCTCCATACAGGATACTGGTCCCCTTATAACGCTCCATACAGGATACTGGCCCCCATATAATGCTGCATGCAGGCTGTTACCCCCCACATAATGCCCCATACAGGCTGTCCCCCCCCCCTTATAATGCTCCATGCAGGCTGTTCCCCCCACATAATGCACTATGCAGGCTGTCGTCCCCCCCTTATAATGCCCCATGCAGGCTGTCCCCCCCCCTTATAATGCCCCATGCAGGCTGTCACCCCTCCTCTTTATAATGCCCCATGCAGGATGTACCCCCCTCTTTGTAAAGCCCCATGCATGATGTCACCCCCCCTCTCTATAATGCCCCATGGAGGATGTCACCCCCCCTCTCTTTATAATGCCCCATGCAGGATGTCACCCCCTATCTCTATAATGCCCCATGCAGGCTGTCACCCCTCTCTCTATAATGCACCATGCAGGATGTCACCCCCTATCTCTATAATGCCCCATGCAGGCTGTCACCCCCTCTCTCTATAATGCCCCATGCAGGCTATCTCCCCCTCTCTCTATAATGCCCCATGCAGGCTGTCACCCCCTCTCTCTATAATGCCCCATGCAGGCTGTCACCCCCTCTCTCTATAATGCCCCATGCAGGATGTCACCCCCCCTCTCTTTATAATGCCCCATGCAGGATGTCACCCCCCCTCTCTCTTTATAATGCCCCATGCAGGATGTCACCCCCCCTCTCTTTATAATGCCCCATGCAGGATGTCACCCCCCCTCTTTATAATGCCCCATGCAGGATGTCACCCCCTCTCTCTCTATAATGCCCCATGCAGGATGTCACCCCCTCTCTCTATAATGCCCCATGCAGGCTGTCACCCCCTCTCTCTATAATGCCCCATGCAGGATGTCACCCCCCTCTCTTTATAATGCCCCATGCAGGATGTCACCCCCTCTCTCTATAATGCCCCATGCAGGATGTCACCCCCCCTCTCTTTATAATGACCCATGCAAGATGTCACCCCCCCTCTCTTTATAATGCCCCATGCAGGCTGTCACCCCCTCTCTCTATAATGCCCCATGCAGGCTGTCACCCCCTCTCTCTATAATGCCCATGCAGGATGTCACCCCCTCTCTCTATAATGCCCCATGCAGGATGTCACCCCCCCTCTCTTTATAATGCCCCATGCAAGATGTCACCCCCCTCTCTTTATAATGCCCCATGCAGGATGTCACTCCCCCCCATATTATTCCCCGTGCCTCCATACATTAAAAAAAAAAAAAAATCAAATACTCACCTCCCTCCTCCTCACCTGCTGCCCGCTGCTCCGTCCGGACTCCAGCGTCGCCTGTATCTTCCCGCTCTGCGCTCCCTGTGATGGCTCAGGGGAGCGCGCGGTGGAAAGACGTCACCGCGCCCTCTGACCTGAGACGTCACAGGGAGCGCAGAGCAGGAAGACAGCGGATCTGCGGAGGCATGGGGAGAGGTAAGTATCCGGCTGCTGGGGCCCTGAGCAAGCGGGGAAGAAGGGCGGGCGCTGACACCGCTCTCCTCCCGCCATAGCCCGGTGGGGTGCGCGACCGCCAGTGGGCCTCCCTGCCTGCTCAGGGCCCCGGCACTTGCCCTGGTGCGCCAGGTGCTGACACCGGCCCTGACTGTATGTATGTATATGTATATATATATATATATATATATATATATATATATATATATATAGTACAGACCAAAAGTTTGGACACACCTTCTCATTTAAAGACTTTTCTGTATTTTCATGACTATGAAAATTGTACATTCACACTGAAGGCATCAAAACTATCAATTAACACATGTAGAATTATATACTTAACAAAAAAGTGTGAAACAACTGAAAATATGTCTTAGATTATAGGTTCTTCAAAGTAGCCACCTTTTGCTTTGATGACTGCTTTGCACACTCTTGGCATTCTCTTGATGAGCTTCAAGAGGTAGTCACCGGAAATGGTCTTCCAACAATCTTGAAGGAGTTCCCAGAGATGCTTTGCACTTGTTGGCCCTTTTCCCTTCACTCTGCGGTCCAGCTCACCCCAAACCATCTCGATTGGGTTCAGGTCTGGTGACTGTGGAGGCCAGGTCATCTGGCGTAGCCCCCCATCACTCTCCTTCTTGGTCAAATAGCCCTTACACAGCCTGGAGGTGTGTTTGGGGTCATTGTCCTGTTGAAAAATAAATGATGGTCCAACTAAACGCAAACCGGATGGAATAGCATGCCGCTGCAAGATGCTGTGGTAGCCATGCTGGTTCAGTATTTTGAATAAATCCCCAACAGTGTCACCAGCAAAGTACCCCCACACCATCACACCTCCTCCTCCATGCTTCACGGTGGGAACCAGGCATGTAGAGTCCATCCGTTCACCTTTTCTGCGTCGCACAAAGACACGGTGGTTGGAACCAAAGATCTCAAATTTGGACTCATCAGACCAAAGCACAGATTTCCACTGGTCTAATGTCCATTCCTTGTGTTCTTTAGCCCAAACAAGTCTCTTCTCCTTGTTGCCTGTCCTTAGCAGTGGTTTCCTAGCAGATATTTTACCATGAAGGCCTGCTGCACAAAGTCTCCTCTTAACAGTTGTTGTAGAGATGTGTCTGCTGCTAGAACTCTGTGTGGCATTGACCTGGTCTCTAATCTGAGCTGCTGTTAACCTGCGATTTCTGAGGCTGGTGACTCGGATAAACTTATCCTCAGAAGCAGAGGTGACTCTTGGTCTTCCTTTCCTGGGGCGGTCCTCATGTGAGCCAGTTTCTTTGTAGCGCTTGATGGTTTTTGCAACTGCACTTGGGGACACAAGTTTTCCCAATTTTTCGGACTGACTGACCTTCATTTCTTAAAGTAATGATGGCCACTCGTTTTTCTTTACTTAGAATTTGCATTATGGCAAGAGAAAAGCAGCTAACAGTCTATTCAGTAGGACTATCAGCTGTGTATCCACCAGACTTCTGTACAACACAACTGATGGTCCCAACCCCATTTATAAGGCAAGAAATCCCACTTATTAAACCTGACAGGGCACACCTGTGAAGTGAAAACCATCTTGAAGCTCATCAAGAGAATGCCAAGAGTGTGCAAAGCAGTCATCAAAGCAAAAGGTGGCTACTTTGAAGAACCTAGAATATAAGACATATTTTCAGTTGTTTCACACTTTTTTGTTAAGTATATAATTCCACATGTGTTAATTCATAGTTTTGATGCCTTCAGTGTGAATGTACAATTTTCATAGTAATGAAAATACAGAAAGATCTTTAAATGAGAAGGTGTGTCCAAACTTTTGGTCTGTACTGTATATTAGTTTATTTTTATCAACACAATGCAAAGCACAATGCAAAAATGTCTGAACAAAAAAGTGAATTAAACCGTTTTTGAACGAACTCTGCAGGGAGGTTGTTCCATCATCTTGGAGAACTACCCACAGATCTTCTGTGGATTTAGGCTTGCACAAATCCTTCTTTGTCTTCATGCAATTCCAGGCAGTCTCAATGATATTGAGATCAAGGCTCTTGGGGGCCATATCATCACTTTTAGGACTTTTTGTTCTTCTTTACACTTAAGATAGTTCTTAAGGAACATTAGCTGCATGTTTGGGGTCATTATCCTGATGCAGAATAAATTTAGAGCCACTCAGATGCCTCCCTGAAGGTATTGCATGATAGAGAAGTATCCAGATGTATTTGTTAGCATTGAGAATACCAAGAAATTGGCATCGGTGAGGACTGTAGATGCACACTCTTGCAGACAGATTTGGAATGGGTAGATTTTCTGTGAATGTGGGTTTGCATAAACCATTCTCTCTCTTCAAGCAATCCCAGACACACTTGATGATGTTGAGATCAGAACTCTGTGGGGGGCCAGATCCTCACTTCTAGGACTCCTTGTTCTTCTTTATGCTGAAGATGGTTCTTAATGGCATTGGCTGTATGTGGGGCTGTTGTCACTCTGGAGAATAAATTTGGAGTCAATTATATGCCACCATCCCTGATGGTATTGCATGATGGATTAGTATTTGCCTGTATTTTCTCAGCACTAAGGACGCAATTAATCCTGATCCTGAAATCCAGACCCAAACCTGAAAGAAACTTCCACCATACTTTACTGTTGCCTGCAGACACTCATTAATTTTCTGCTCTCCAGTTCTTCAGCAAACAAACTGTCTTCTGTTACAGCCAAATATTTCACATTTTCACTCATCAATCCAGGGCACTTGTTGCCATTTTTCTGCGCCTCAGTTCTTATTTTTACATGCTTAGTTCAGTCATTTGGCTTTGTTTCCATGTTGAAGGTATGGCATTTTGAACACAATACTACCAGATAACTTCTACAGTAGTCAGACTTCACAGAACAGTATGTGGGTGTAGCTGTGTCCCACTAGCTCAAGCCAGTTCTGAGCTGATGGCAATGCTGGACATCTTCTGATTTCGAAAGGAAATAAGCACGATGTTTCTTTTATCTGTTGCAATAAGTTTCCTTGGTCAACCACTGTGTCTATGGTCCTCAACGTTGCATATTTCTTGTTGCGTCTTCAAAAGAGCTTGAACAACTCATCTTGAAACCCCAGTCTGCTTTGAAATCTTTGCTGAGAGATAACTTGTGGACACCTTGTGTTTTGTTGCTGAGCTCAGTCTTGCCATGGTGGAGTACCTGTGAAATGAAACTGGCTTCCACAACCTCACCTTTGTAGCACACAGGGCTGCCATCAGAGCATTATTGCCCTTACTGCTGTATGGGGCACGGTGAACATAAGTAGAGAGGGGGGGGGTCCTGACCCGGTCCGGGCCCCCTCTCTTGTGCTTCTGCTCACCAGGCGCCAGGGTATCTTGTGTCAGAGTGCTGCCTCCGGCGGTGTACATCTAGCCACAGGGAACCTTGGAGCTTTCACGGCCGTGCAGCTCCAAGAGAGTCCCTTCGCCTCTTCCGTGTTGCACTGGAGATGGCGCGTACTCGATGACGTCATCGCTTACGCGCTGGCATCTATCGCCAGGATGCCAGTACAGAAATGCAGCTGCAGGGTATTGTATGAGAGGCAAATATATGACACTTATTTTTTTAATAGAATGAATTAAGTGGTCTTGGGGGGGGGACAGCAAATTATGAATTTGGAGTGGGGGGTGGGGAGAGCAAATGATGAATTGGGAGTGGAGGGTGGGGAGAGAAAATGATGAATTGGGAATGAGGCTTGAGAGAGCAAATGATGAATTGGGAGTGGGGGGTGGGGAGAGCAAATTATGAATTGGGAGTGGGGGTTGGGGAAAGCAAATGATGAATTGGGATTGGGGGTTGGGGAGAGCAAATCATGAATTGAGGGTGGCAGAGCATAAATAATGATGAATTGAGGGTGGGGGATGGGGGAGAGCAAGTGATGAATTGGGAGTGGGGGTTGGGGAGAGAAAATGATGATGGGAGTGGGGGTGGGGAGAGAAAATGATGATGGGAGTGGGGGGTGGGGAGAGAAAATGATGATGGGAGTGGGGGGTGGGGAGAGAAAATGATGATGGGAGTGGGGGGTGGGGAGAGAAAATGATGAGGTGGGGTGAGGAGAGCAAATGATTAATTGGGAGTGGGGGTTGAGAGAACAAATGCTGAATTGGGAGTTGGGGTTGAGAGAGCAAATTATGACACTTATTTTTTTAATAGAATTAATTAAGTGGTCTTGGGGGGACAGCAAATTATGAATTGGGAGTGGGGGTTGGGAAGAGCAAATGATGAACTGGGATTGGGGGGTGGGTAGAGCAAAGATGCATTGAGGGTTGCGGAACACAAAAAATGATTAATTGGGAGTGGAGGTTGAGAGAACAAATGCTGAATTGGGAGTCGGGGTTGAGAGAGCAAGTTATGAATTGGGAGTGGGGGTTGGGAAGAGCGAATGATGAATTAGAAGTAGAGCTTGGGGAGAGCAAATGATGAATTGGGAGTGAGGGATGGGAAGAGCAAATGATGAACTGAGGGTGGTGGAGCACAAATCATGAATTGAGGGTGAGGGATGGGGAAGAGCGAATGATGAATTGAGAATGGGGGGAGTGCGAATGATGAATTGAGAGTGGGGGGGAGCAAATTATGAATTGGGAGTGGGGGGTGGGGAGAGCGAATAATGAATTGGGAGTGAGGATTGGGGAGAGGAAATGATGAATTAGAAGTAGAGCTTGGGGAGAGCAAATGATTAATTCGAAGTGAGGGGTGGGGAGAGCAAATGATGAACTGAGGGTGATGGAGCACAAATCATGAATTGAGGGTGAGGGATGGGGGAGAGCGATTGATGAATTGAGAATGGGGGAGAGCGAATGATGAATTGAGAGTGGGGAGAGAGCGAATGATGAATTGAGAGTGGGGGGTGGGGAGAGTGAATGATGAATTGGGAGTGGGGGGGAGCGAATGCTGAATTGGGAGTGGGGGGTGGGGAAAGCAAATGATGAACTGAGGGTGGTGGAGCACAAATCATGAATTGAGGGTGAGGGATGGGGGAGAGCGAATGATGAATTGAGAATGGGAGGAGAGCGAATGATGAATTGAAAGTGGGGGAGAGCAAATGATGAATTGGGAGTGGGGGTGGAGAGAGCGAATGATGAATTGGGAGTGGGGGGTGGGGAGAGCGAATGATGAATTGAGAGTGGCAGAGCACAAAATGATGAATTGGGAGTAGGGGGGCTTGAGAGAGCAAATTAATTGGGAGTGGGGGTTGGGGAGAGCAAGTGATGAGTTGGGGAAAGCAAATTATCAATTGGGAGTGGGGGTTGGGGAGAGAAAATGATGAATTGAGGATGGCGGAGCAGAAATAATGATGAATTGAGGATGGGAACAGGGAAGAGCAAATGATGAATTGGAAGTGGGGGGATGAAATGATGAATTGGGAGTGGGGGGGGCAAATGATGAATTGGGAGTGGGGGGAGCAAATGATGAATTGGGAGTGGGGGGAGTGGGAAGATCAAATGATGAATTGGGAGTAGGAGTTGGGGAGAGCAAATTATGAATTGAGGGTGGCGGAGCACAAATAATGATGAATTGAGGGTGGGGGATGGGGAGGGCAAATTATGAATTGGGAGTAGGGATTGGAGAGAGTTAATGATGAATGGGGGTTGGGGAGAGCAAATGAATTGGCAGTGGGGAGATCAAATGATGAATTGGGAGTGGGGGGTGGGGACAGCAAATGATGACGGAGCACAAATAATCATGAATTGAGGGTACGGGATGGGGGAGAGTGAATAATGAATTGGGAGTGGGGGGAGAGCAAATGATGAATTGGGAGTTGGGGGTGGTGAGAGCAAATGATGAATTGGGAGTGTGAATTGGGGAGAGAAAATGATGAATTGGGAGTGGGGGTTGGGGAGAGCAAACCATGAATTCAGGGTGGCAGAGCATAAATAATGATGAATTGAGGGTGGGGACAGGGGAGAGCAAATGATGAATTGGGAGTGGGGAGAGCAAATGATGACTTGGGAGTGGGGATTGAGGAGAGCAAATTATGAATTGAGGGTGGCGGAGGACAAATAATGATGAATTGAGGGTGGGGTAGCACAAATAATCATGAATTGAGGGTGAGGGATGGGGGAGAGCGAATGATGAATTGAGAGTTGGGGGTGTGCAGAGCAAATGATGAATTGAGGGTGGCGGAGCACAAATAATCATGAATTGAAGATGAGGGATGGGGGAGAGCGAATGATGAATTGGGGGTAGGGGTGTGGAGAGCAAATGATGAATTGAGAATGGGGGTGTGGAGAGCAAATAATGAATTGAGGGTGATGAGCACAACAAATGATGAATTGAGGGTAGGGAGTGGGGAGAGCAAATGATGAATTGAGAGTGAATGGGAGAGCAAGCAATGAATTGGGAGTGGGGGTGTGGAGAGCAAATGATGAATTGAGAATGGGGGTGTGGAGAGCAAATAATGAATTGAGGGTGATGAGCACAACAAATTATGAATTGAGGGTAGGGAGTGGGGAGAGCAAATGATGAATTGAAGGCGGGGGACAGGGACAGCAAATGATGAATTGAAGGTGGGGGACGGGGACAGCAAATGATGACTTGAAGGTGGGGGTGGGGAGAGCAAATGATGACTTAAGGGTGGAGGGGAAGAGCAAATGATAATGAATCGAGGGTGGGGGACAATAAGTGATGATGAATTGGGGGTGGGGGAGAGTAAATGATGATGACTAGAGTGTGGGGGTGGGAGAGAGAAAGAACATGACAATGAATTGAGGTGGAGGGAGGCATGTAAATAAAATGAATCGGGGGGAGCGGGAGGTACAGAGTGGGGGCGTTAATGATGATGGAGTGTGACTGGTAATGAATTAGGGAAAGAGTACAGGTTCTAATTAATTTATACATTTATTGGGTGGGGAAAGTGGCTATTTATAGCTAGTGGGGGGCACAGTGGTGGATTACAATTTATAGTTGGAATGGTGGGTTACATAATAACTAATTATATATTAATGGTGGGTGCACATCTGTATTCAACTGTGTAGTGTAGAAGTTGAGGAATGTGCTCTGAAAGCAGTGCTCTAGATTACTGTGTTATTTTATGCAGAGACGAGTCCTGGCTGTAAGGAGTGATGACGGTATGCGCTGAATAAAGGAGAAAAGCGAAGATGAAGGACTTCAACTAGAGACACTATATACAGAGCTCCTGTGTATAATTTTACTGGTGATCACTGTATTACCTGTACACTGACACTATATACAGAGCTCCTGGGTATAATTCACTAGTGATCACTGTATTACCTGTACACTTACATTATACACTGTATACAATGTACAGGGCTCATATGTATAATAGCACTTATGGTAATATTTAGTATTTTTTTTTATTAATGATTGGTGTTGTAGTATTCGGTCACTATGTGCTGGTAATATGTGATCTGGTCATGTGTGGTGGTATTTGTTCCTTGTATATGGTATTATTCGGTCACTATGTGGTGGTAATATGTAGTCTAGTCACAGAGTGGCGGTATTTATTCCTTGTATGTGGTATTAATCGGTAATTATGTGGTCTAGTCATGGTGTGGCTCTATTTGTTCCTTGTATGTGGTATTATTCGGTCACTATGTGGTGGTAATATATGGTCCGGCCATGGTGTGACGATATTTGTCCTTTGTATGTGATATTATTGGTCATTTTAATAAATGTATGTGGCACATTCCCTTAAAGAAAAATAAATAAAAATATACCTAAAAAGAGTACTAGATATTTTAAGAAATATTTAATAGGTTAGAGTAGAGTAGGGCCCGGCCAGAAGAGTCTGGCCGGGCCCTACTCTAGTAGTAGGGCACTACTCTAGTAGTGGTGGCAGCTTAATAAATCTTTTGGCTAAAACACAAGCTGCTGGCTATGTATGTGAAGTGGTGTTCGATTTGAACGGCTAATATGTGATTGGTGAAGACATGGTGCAGAAATGGTGTTTTTCCAAGAGAGGGCAGTGGGACTGTGGAAGGTTTGAGGGGTGGAGGAGAAGCTAGGGTGGAGCCTCAGAGGAGTCACAAGAGGGCCCTGAAATTCTTGGTGGCCGCCCTGGTAGCACAGCTTGGCTATTTCGTGCCAAGTTTTAAGCCTCCTACACAGCAATTTCTGTCTCAACCTACATATGAAAATGATGATCGTTATCAACTGTTTGGTATAACTGGTTACTCCTACACCTGACAATAATCCAACAAAATCCCTTACTTTGTGCAAATGTACCTAGAAGAATTGATGCTGCTTGGCAGGCAAGGGGTGGTCACGCCAAATATTTATTTAATTTAGATTTCTCCTTTTTTTTTTGGAAATCAGAATTGTAATAAATAAAATACAACAAATATGAACAATGTTGACTAATGAAAAAAGGAATTTTACAACATCACTTTGTCACAGTAACACAATACAACAACTTTAACCTCATATTACTTAATAGATTTATGTATACTTGGTTAAATGATGTTTAAATATGTTTTGATTTAACCGCTATTGGTATATAGCAGACAGTAATATGATTAAAACCAAAATGAAGGAGGGAAAAGTAAGAAAGTCAGAGGAAGAAAAAGGAGGGAGAATGAGAGGGGAAAAAGTGGGGAGAGAAATAGGTCACTCTTCCTGTGTAGCTCAGATCCTTACGAACATTATAGGCAGGTTGAAACTGTGTATTTAGATGGAATAACCAGGAGATGTTTACTATGGTAAGACATATGTTAAATACTTATGCAACATGAAATAAATAAAAATAAATAAAACTGAGGCTCAGTTTAACCAAGAGGCCAAATCTGGGGTTTCTCTGAACGCGATCTAAGGAGCCCATGTGTTATGTATCTTGTCCGAGTTTCCTGTAATCTGGCCTATTAATTGTTCCATTCTAAATATGTTGTTGAGCTCAGACACAAATTCAGAACGTGATGGTGATTTTTCTTGTTTCCAGTATCTAGGAATTAGATTCCTAGCAGCTGTGAGGAAATGTCTAAACAAACCCTTTTTAAACCTAGAAATTGAGATGTTGCTTGATGATAATAATGCTAGTTCCAGAGAGGGTTGAATCCTGTATAGGGAGAGTTTGTTAAATAGTTCAAATATTGCAAACCAGAAACTCTTGATGGGTGGACATGACCACCAAATATGAGTGTATGAGCCCTTCTCCTCCAAACATCTCCAGCAAGTATCTGGAGTTGTAGGGAACATAGAATGGATGATAGAAGGGCATCTATACCACCGTGTTAAGACCTTGTAACTCCTCTCCTGTAACACCGAGCAAAGTGAAGACCTGAAAGTAAATAAGAGAATTCTAGCACGGTCCTCTGATCAAAGAGATCTACCCAAGTCACTCTCCCACTTCGAAAAGAACAAAGGAGGGTCCAGGGAGGCCGTTTGGCCTTCTTGGTATAGTTTGTATAACAAGGAGACAGTATGGTCTGGAGGGCTCTTCGTCAGACACAGGCTTTCAAAAGAGTTAAGTGGTCTAAAAATGTCAGTTTGGATATTGTGTTGATAAAGCTCTCTAATTATTCATTAAAAAAAAGCCATGCGCCTGTAGGAGAGTCATTGCCAGGGAAAATATCTTGCATTGGTTTCACTCCTGCTTGATCTATGTAGTCATACAAGATAGGTTGTTTATCCCTATGTTTGTTCAAGAGTATTGAGTTATTGATGCCTGCAGGAAAAGCTGGATTATTGTAAACTGGTGTTAAAAGACCAGGTGTGGATGAAATGTGAAGTGATCTATTTCCATGTTTGATGACGCAGATAAGGTTCCTGGTTAGAAATGGCAGAGGATCGCTGCCTCCATCAGCCACCTGTGCTGGCCATAAAGCTGCCAGCAGGTTATATTCAGAGAGAGCCATTTCCATATTAGCCCATTTCTTATCATTTTTATGATGCAATTTATGTCTAGAATACATGTCCCTAGCGAGGCACTATTATAAAGAGCAAAGTCTGATAAACCTACTCCTCCTGCCTGTTTAGATCTACTTAGTAAAAAGTAAGATATACGTGAATGCTTATAAGACCATACAAATCTAGTGATCGCCTTCTTGAGTCTAGAGCAGGGAGATAAAGAGGAATTATTTGAAAGAAATATAGGAGGCGCGGAAGAAGATTCTGCCAAACTATGACAATTGTAACTTATTCCAATTTTCAAGATCAAGTTCAGCTTTGCGCAGGGCGTCTTTATAGTTTGCTTCATATAATTGGCAGTTAATTTTATTCTCAAATAGGTGAGTGAGTCTGATTGCCATTTAAAGGGGAAAGACTAACATAATTGTGCAACTAAAGATGGTTGTAGAGATACATTCATTATCTTGGACTTATGGGAGTTTTTTTTTAAGTTGTTTAAAGAGCCAAATTTATGCAGTTCAGATAGAATATTTGGTAGACTGGTAATAGGGGAAGTGATGTATAGGAGGATGTCGTCTGCAAAGAGAGCTAACTTATGTTCTTCAGAGTGGAGTGTCACTCCTTTGATTTGAGGGGTTATTGTGTATTGCGACAGCTAAGTGTTCCATAGTTATTATGTAAGGTGCCTCAGCGAGGTAGTCGTGGGTGAGTTGTAGCCCCTGCTCGCTTTGACACCCTACAGACAATTTGAGTCCTTCCTCTGATGTGTGGCTGGGTATGTGACATTCTTCACTTACTTCAAACCATCCGATCACGGCTGTCTCCAGGCATTTCTCTTCTGGGACCAGGGCAGCAATAAATTCAGAGGACACTAAGTTCTTAACCATAACTGGGATTTTACTTGGGGGAGAGGAGTATATACAGTATTTACAGTCAAGTACATTGGATAAGGCCCAACAGGTTTTCATCTCCCATATAGGTGCTAGAAACATCTTCAGCCCTGGTGCCCTCTTTAGGTGAAGCATCTCTCTAACTCTATTCTTTAGCTGAAGAGAAGCTTCCCCACCAGCAACAGTGTATCTGGATCCTATATCTCCCTCACGACTTAGCCTGGAGTCCTATCTTCCTCTGCTACCTACAGACTAGACGTGCCCCGGGTCCTCAATACCTCCGTTGAGTTTCTCCGGCCGGCTAATGGGACTCCTGCGTGAGGAGATATTTACACTGTTGATCCACTGTCTGAGGGTAGGGAGTCCCCGTCTACCATAGCAGCCAATTTCCCTGGCTGTCCGCCTGTAAGGCTTCCTGTCACAACTCTGACAGGATTCCAACTCACACTTTCTGGATAATTCTCCAGACATTACCTAGGATGCCCCGCCCCCTGTGGCAGTTAATTACTCACTGTCATTCTGGTAGCAGGCTCTCACTAACAGCTGCGCCCGACAGTGGCATCTTGTACTACAGCCCCACAAGGAAATATATCAGGGAAAAGCTTTATACACACTTTATGCTTGATCATGGCACTAAGTTCCCCCTCTACTCTACTGGCTGGATAATCACAGCTAACCCCTTAACTGGACCTAACCACATCTCAGAGAGATCTAACTATGGGAACATTCTCCTTTAACTCTTTCAGTGCAAAAGGAAGGCTACGTCCTTCCCCACTACTACAATACATACAATAGAGGCGATAAGGGGCATCCCTCCCTCATACCATTCCGCCATTCCGGATTTGAAACTGGGACGACAGGGATCTGTTAACTTTAACTTGAGCAGTAGGAGAGGTATAAAGAGCAGCTATTCTGTGTAACATATTTTCTAGCAATCTGATTCCTTTCAAGGTTTGAAACATAAATTCCCTGTGTACCCTGTCGGACATTTTTCTGCGTCAATTGGGACTCCCCTCTCTTTCTGCCCTATCTATTAATGAGATAGATCTTATAGTATTATCCCTTGCTTCGCGTCCGGGAATAAATCCCACTTGGTCTTGGTTTATCAAACTCTGAAGAAGGGAACCTAGTCTCCCCCAGATAATTTTCGCAAACATTCTAATTTCTATGTTTATTACGGAAATAGGACAATATCTGCTACATAGTGCTAAGTCTTTCCCAGGATTAGGGAGTACAGTGATGTATGCGGTAAGGGACTTGGGAGGGAAGGTGCCTCCTGATGATATAAAATTGCACATTGACAGAAAGATGGGGCTTAACAAATTAGGGAACGGTTTATAAAAGCCTGCGGAATACCCATCAGGTCCAGGACTCTTCCCTTGTTTCAGCTCCCTCACAACTGAAGTAACTTCCTCTAAGGTAAAATCTTTTTCCAGATCTAGTAATGTCTCTTCAGGAACTATGGGTAATTTATTTAAATGTAGGTATGTTTTAATTTTGTTTTGAATCTGCAGTGTAGGGAGGTCTTTAAAATGGCCTGCTATATTATATAAGAATTGGTAGTAATCACTAAAGCCAGTATGTATGTCTTTGGTACCATGTACCTTTTTCCCACTAGCGTTTTTTATGAATTGAACATATGTATTTGGAAGACGTGGATGTAAAGCTCTTGCTAGCAATTTACTGCTTTTATTGCCCAAATGATAAAAGCGACTTCTAATGCACTCCCTAAAATAGCGTGTTTTCTGGTCTATCATGGCGAATAGTTTTTGCCTAGCAAATGTACAGTACAGATACAGACCAAAAGTTTGGACACACCTTCTCATTTAAAGATTTTTCTGTATTTTCATAACTATGAAAATTGTGCATTCACACTGAAGGCATCAAAACTATGAATTAACACATGTGGAATTATATACTTAACAAAAAAGTGTGAAACAACTGAAAATATGTCTTATATTCTAGGTTCTTCAAAGTAGCCACCTTTTGCTTTGATGACTGCTTTGCACACTCTTGGCATTCTCTTGATGAGCTTCAAGAGGTAGTCACCGGAAATGGTCTTCCCACAATCTTGAAGGAGTTCCCAGAGATGCTTAGCACTTGTTGGCCCTTTTGCCTTCACTCTGCAGTCCAGCTCACCCCAAACCATCTCGATTGGGTTCAGGTCTGGTGACTGTGGAGGCCAGGTCATCTGGCGTAGCACCCCATCACTCTCCTTCTTGGTCAAATAGCCCTTGCACAGCCTGGAGGTGTGTTTGGGGTCATTGTCCTGTTGAAAAATAAATGATGGTCCAACTAAACGCAAGCCGGATGGAATAGCATGCCGCTGCAAGATGCTTTAGTAGCCATGCTGGTTCAGTATGCCTTCAATTTTGAATAAATCCCCAACAGTGTCACCAGCAAAGCACCCCCACACCATCACACCTCCTCCTCTATGCTTCACGGTGGGAACCAGGCATGTAGAGTCCATCCGTTCACCTTTTCTGTGTCGCACAAAGACACGGTGGTTGGAACCAAAGATCTCAAATTTGAACTCATCAGACCAAAGCCCAGATTTCCACTGGTCTAATGTCCATTCCTTGTGTTCTTTAGCCCAAACAAGTCTCTTCTGCTTGTTGCCTGTCCTTAGCAGTGGTTTCCTAGCAGCTATTTTACCATGAAGGCCTGCTGCACAAAGTCTCATCTTAACAGTTGTTGTAGAGATGTGTCTGTTGCTAGAACTCTTTGTGGCGTTGACCTGGTCTCTAATCTGAGCTGCTATTAACCTGCGATTTCTGAGGCTGGTGACTCGGATAAACTTATCCTCAGAAGCAGAGGTGACTCTTGGTCTTCCTTTTCTGGGGTGGTCCTCATGTGAGCCAGTTTCTTTGTAGCGCTTGATAGTTTTTGCAACTGCACTTGGGGACACTTTCAAAGTTTTCCCAATTTTTCACACTGACTGACCTTCATTTCTTAAAGTAATGATGGCCACTCGTTTTTCTTTACTTAGCTGCTTTTTTCTTGCCATAATACAAATTCTAACAGTCTATTCTGCACAACACAACTGATGGTCCCAACCCCATTTATAAGGCAAGAAATCCCACTTATTAAACCTGACAGGGCACACCTGTGAAGTGAAAACCATCTTGAAGCTCATCAAGAGAATGCCAAGAGTGTGCAAAGCAGTCATCAAAGCAAAAGGTGGCTACTTTGAAGAACCTAGAATATAAGACATATTTTCAGTTGTTTCACACTTTTTTGTTAAGTATATAATTCCACATGTGTTAATTCATAGTTTTGATGCCTTCAGTGTGAATGTACAATTTTCATAGTCATGAAAATACAGAAAAATCTTTAAATGAGAAGGTGTGTCCAAACTTTTGGTCTGTACTGTATGTGGGGAGAAGTCCTGTTTATGTTGAGTCTCGAGTTTAAGAATCTGTGAGGAGAGATTGACTATTTCATTGGCACGCTCTTTTTTGAGACGTGTTCCATGAGATATGAATATACCCCTCAGAACGCTCTTTAAAGCCTCCCATTTAATTGATGGTGAAGTGGGATCCCGATCATGGTCCGAAATAAAGTTATTTATGGCTTGCTCTCGTTCTGATTTACATAGAGAGTCTTGAAGTAAGTTTTCATTTAGGTTCCATGAGAAGCTAGGTCTCGAGCACAAATCTTGCAGCATTGAGAAGTAGATGGGTGCATGATCTGACCACAATATAGATCTCACCTCTGCTTCTACTTGGAGCTCTAGTAGATTGTGGGAGACAAAGAAATAGTCAATTCTACTGTAAGTGGCGTGTACCTGTGAGAAAAAGCTGTAATCTTTAGTATCAGGATGAAGAGCCCTCCAGACATCCACCAACCTCATATTTTGCATCTGTTTTTTTACCTGTTGTATAGAGGATAGGAGAAAGAAACATTGATTGTAGGATTCATGGGAACATTAAAGTCGCCTCCAAGTATCACAGGACAGGAGCCAGCAAACTCCTCAAGAAGTCTCTTGCACTCCGACCCAAACTTCTGGTGACCCTGGTTTGGAAAATATACATTAGGAATGATATATTTACCTGTAGCCCATGAAACTCGTAGGAAAATATATCTGTGCGCTTTATCAATAAGAGAATCAAGCATCTCCGTCATGAAAGATTTATGAAAAGCTATAGAGACTCCTTTGGGTTTGGAGTTCGAGTTAGTGCTATGGAACCATGCAGGATAATACTTTGATGAGCAATTTGGCGTGGCCCCAGACTTAAAATGCGTTTCCTGGAGCATTAATATGGAAACACGTTGCTTATGATTTGAGTAAACAACCTGTCTCATTTTTTCTGGTATATTAATCCCCTTTGCGTTAAAGGAGCAGAACTTTATTTTATCCATAATGGTTATGCTGTTCTGGCACTTGGTTGAATGAATTTAAATGCCAGCTCAGAAGAGAGACCAGTGAAGATCTTGGGAGGGCGAGTAAGGGGGTAAAGGAGTAAAAGAAGAAAGAAAAAAGAAAGAGAAGAAATTAGGATAGGTGACACATGAACACACAGTATCATGGGCCATTGGCGCGGTGAACTAGTAGTGCTCACTACCTTCCGCACCTGAAGAAAGAGGGGAAGAGGAAGCCTTGAACTATTCGGCGCTCCTTCCACAATCCCCCATCACCTAGTCATAATGAATCTAAGATAAATCAAAATCACTTATGTTATAACCTTGTTGATAAACATATAAAAGAGAAGAAATTCAAATCTAAATACTGAACAAGTGGCAGATTAGTGAGCTAACTAGGAATCACATTTTGCTATTTGCAATAACCTTCTTAGGGCAAAACCCACTAATATGGCAAGGTATGATGAATATCAGAGAAGCATTAATCATAATAACTTTTTGCCACAAATATTATCTCTTATTCTTATATTGTTAACAGGAAAGAGGCTATGGAATGTCAATAACTGTTCAAATCTACTTGACAACTCATGGGCAAAATGTAAAAATCGAAAAAGAAGGAAGTAAAACCCAGGCAGGACTGTTGAGTTGATTAAGTCTTCCTCTAGTGGATAAGAGGTAAATCCAGGAATAGGCAAGCTGGGATCTAAATCCTATCAGGTGTCGATATGTGAAGTTCCAGGTCGTTTCTGCTTTTTGGTGTGCTGAATGTTGAGCCATCTTGGAGGAGCTGCTGGGAATTGGGGGCTCTAGAACCCCCAGGAAATTGGCCAAATCTCCAAGTCTACAAAATATGTCAGTCTTTCCCCCCTTAAAGGAGATTAGTTGAAAGGGGAAACTCCACCTGTAGGGAATGTCTTTTTCATTTTTAAGAAGGGACAATAAGGGTCTTAATGCTCTTCTAAGCTGTAATGTACGTCTGAATAAATCTGGAAGCAATATAACCTGGGATCCAGAATAGTTTATAGCTCCTTTTTATCTTGCAGTAGTGATAATGGCCTCTTTGACCTTATAATAATGCACTCTGCAAATAATGTCTCTGGGATGGGATTCCATAGGAGGTTTAGGGCCCAACGCTCTGTGGATACGGTCAAATTCAATTGGATTAGCTTCAGTATCATCTAGTAAGTCTAGAAATAATTTTTGTACTGTGGAACCTAGATCAGGTGCAGTTATGGATTCCGGTAAGCCATGTATTCGGATGTTATTTAGTCTGTTGTGGTTTTCTAGATTCTCCATTCCTGGTGATATTTCCTCTAGTTTGAGAGTGTGGCTAGTTATGATTTCCCTATGAATTTGCAGCTCCTGTAGTCTGTCCTCCTGAGACTTCTCTACTTCCTCCACCCGTGTAGTGAATTCTGTTTTCAAAGTATGGAGTTCCTTTTTGTAAGTGTTCTCTAGTCTGCAGACAAACCCTTCCAGATCTTTCTTGATGGATAGAGCTTTTATTTATTTATTTAACTCAGATATGTTCATGTCATCTGTGGCTTCACTATCTCCATCACACTCATCTGTCAGCCTGTGAGGGGAACAGTGGGATGTTAAGGACTCTCGCGCTGGTGAGCTGTCCCGTGGAAGCCATTTTAGATCTCGTGATAATGGCCCGAGTACATGAACTCAAATAACGGTCCATCTTGTCTGATCTGTTCTCTGAGCTTGCGGTCTGCCTGGTATGCCTTCTAGGTTTGCCCATATGCGCCAATGGCGGTATTTACTTAATTGTGGTCATAGGTGATCATGTGGTGCAGAGCTGTCGTCACCTTTATCTTACTCCTCCATCAGTAAGCGCTCCTCCTCCTCCTCTTGCAGCACGCCTAGATTTCTCTTTTGTTCATTCACTTTGCATTTTGTTAATTGATAATGATAAACATAACATATTTTTGAAAGCATTCTTACTTTGCAGCACTTTCTCCACACCCACCTAAACATTGCACAGTACAGTAGATATGTGCATGGCAACATTCACAGAAATACCTCTCCAGGGGACAAGAATTCACCACAATGTGAATTACATACAAGAAATTACTGAAGTTGGATAGTGCACATAATGTACATATAAAAGAAATGGTGGCAAGTGTGGTGCCCCCGAGGGTTCAGTCGCCACAGAGGTACTGCATCTCACCCAGAGGTGTGGTATCCCACTCTCAGGTAAGGATAGAGTGCTGCCTGGGACCCTAACACCTGCATCCATCACATCCACTTCAGTAGGGCAGGGCGAGATTGCTCCTAAGGGAGAGCACAGTCCCTGGTCCCTGGCTGGAGTGGAGGGGAACCAAGTGAGGGGGAACCATGTAGTGGGTGTGGGTGGAGGAAGCAGATTAGGGGAGCATGAAAGGAAGCTGTATAAAAGGGGAGCCATCTTGAGAGTTCAGAGAGATCAGTCAGAGGAGGAGAAGTGAAAGGAGCAGAGGCTCTACAGGAGCTCTGCTCGGGAGGTGGGCCTAGCCCGAGAGGCCCAGGACTGAGAGGAGAGGGAGCAGGAGAAAGGCTCCAGGAACAGAAGGGATCCCAGGGGTACAGGAAGTGCTGGAGGCCACCCGTACGCCCGAATCTGCCAGGCGGTGGAGGGATCGAGCCGCAGAGGGGACTGGCCCCTAAACTAGTGGAGAACTACAAGGCTCAGCTAGAAACCGGAGGCTGCTGTACTTGCAAGGTGCAGTGGCCACAACCGCAATTATATCGCCGAAAAGGTGGCCACAGAGGGTCCAGGGGACTGCAGGTCGCCCGACAAGACCCGAGGCTACCGGATTGGGACACTGATTGTGAGGTGCAGGTTAGGAGGGCGAGAGCCAGCGCAAGAAGACGACTGAGGAAGGCACATAGAAAGGGGTCCTGTCAGGCACTCTTGAACTACCTGAGGGATTGCTGAACCCCTGCCTGGTGAACGCAGCATGACGTGGGAGGTTGTAGTCCGGAACCTGTAACCTGAGGAACTTAACAACTGTGAGTAAACTCGGAAGACTGCACCCCACTGCCTCTGTGATTATTATCTGCGCCATCAGCCCTGCACTACAACGCCCAGCATCACCTATAACATCTACACTGCCCTGGAGCTAAGCTCTACCTGTGGAGAGCCACACCAGCTTTGCTGCACTAACATCAGCTCCAGAGGACCTGCTCCGCAGCGGCGGCTCCCTTTAGCCGCATACCACAGGTGGCGTCACGAACTTTGTACATAAAAACTATAAAATCCCCCTTTTTACTGACCGCCCTGGGTCATGGACCGGGTCACCGCCACTGTGACATCTCCCCAAGCAATGACCGGCCCGGCACTGAGTACCCCACGGCCCAGGGGGCGCATCACAAGCACTTAAAGGGGTTTACCAGAACTACAAAATGTATTTCCCAGACTTAGGAGAAGCCATCAATATTAGATAGGTTGGGTCTAACTTTTGGTATTGTCTTGATTAGCTGAACAAAGGGGCTGCAGTGCTCCAGCAAATTTTGTACCCCCTTCATTTATCAGCCACGACTCTATACTTTTAGATGTGACTGTTATGTGGCTAGAACTGGAGCTGAGTTCCATTCACTTGAATAAAACTGAATTTCTCTAAGCTGTAATATCAGGTATAGCCATTATTAAAAATAACCCTTCTAAAAGAATCAGCTGATCAGCAGGAGTACTGAAGTCAACACCACCACCAGTACTGTTAAAAAAACACCACTTCAATCCCCCCAATGCGCAATTCACCAGTGGCTTTATATGAGGATCTTTAACATAGGGATTAGCTAGTTTAAATAGTGGATAGGCAGGTCGTCTAAATGATATGGAACTCCCCAAATTACTTACCCCTGCGCGCTATATGGAGCTTGTACACACTGACATATCCACATGTCCTTTGCAGAGGGTGACTTGCGTTGGCTGATGTAATCATTACAAGTCTAGAGGTTGCTGTATGGAGGTCATCTAAATCTCTGTTTCTCTTATACCATATTTTCAGCCATAATCAAACTGTTGTTATATAAGTGGGTAAAAAAAGAGTTGTCAGACTATACCGCCTTTGGCCACTACTGGCAACATCAAAAGAGAACACAGCTGAAGACAAAGGCTAGGCTACGATCGCGTCATCAGAATACAAGACAGGTCATGAATGAATCCAAAGGCTATATTATTGAACAAGATGTCAGCTAATAGAACACAGTCTAGAAGTAGAGCAAACACTTTTTTACATCAATACTATAAAATAAAATCTTTCAATGAAAACAGATTCCATTGCAACATCATTCTAAGGAAGAAGAAATCTAGATGTGGGGAACAGATCACACTAGGGTGATACCCCATGGAGGGAGAGTGGGCAACAGCTTGGTTAACATTCACAAGATAGTATTGTGACAGGCACGACTCCTATGTAGGCATGAAGAAAAACAGTTGCTGCTAATAATTTTTTTTTTATCCACAATTCATTTCAATGCCGTACCGGCGTCTTTATCAAGTGAAAAGGACAAATGTCACCACGCTGTAACCAGCCCCTGGCACTGACTGACAGCCAGCTCTGTTATGATGCACTGCTGAGTTGGCTGTCAGTCAGTGCTGGGGCATGGTTAACCCCTCTACCCCCGAAGGCTGTTTGCACGTTAATGACCAGGCCAATTTTTACAATTCTGACAAGTGTCATTTTCTGAGGTAATAACTCTGGAACGCTTCAACGGATCCCACTGATTCGGAGATTATTTTTTTATGACACATTTTACTTCATTATAGTGGTAAAATTTATTTGATATGACTGACGTTTGTTTGTGAAAAACTTGGAAATTTGGCAAAAATGTAGAAAATGTCGCAATTTTCAAACTTTGAATTTTCATGCCCTAAGGCTGTGTGCCCACGATGCGTTTTTCAAGCGTTTATGCTGCGGAACTTCCGCAGCGTAAACGCTTGGTAAACCTTCCCCCATGGTCTCCAATGCAATTCCGCACTTTCAATGCCCATGATGCGGATTTTTCTGCAGCGTTTATGCTGCGCTCAAAAATCCGCAGCATGTCCATTAATTTTGCGGAAGCGCTGCGTTTTCGCCGCCATTGACTTGCATTAGAACACGCCAATTCCACAAGACTGCATCTGTACTTGCGTAATTGGCGCGTTCTAATGTGCGGATGGTACTTGGATTTGGAGGAGGTTTGGAGAGACCCCGATGTGCTTAGTGGAAATCCCCCACAAGTGACACCATTTTGGAAATTGTACCCCTCAAGGAACTTATCTAGATGTGTGGTGAGCACCTTGAACCCCTAAGTGCTTCACAGAAGTTTAAAACGTGGAGCCGTGCAAATAAAGAAATCCAATTTTTCCCACAAAATTTTTTTTAGCCCCAAATTTTTTATTTTCAAAGGGGTAACAGGAGAAAATGGACCCCAAAATTTGTTGCGCAATTTCTCCTGAGCACGCAGATACCCCATATGTGGGGTAAAACTATTGTTTGGGTACACAGTAGGGCTCAGGAAGGAAGGAGTGACATTTTGGAACGCAGACTTTCATGGAATGTTCTGCGGGTGTCATATCGCGTTTGGAGAGCTCCTGATTTTGGAAACTAGACCCCTCAAAGAATTTATTTTTATGTGTGGTGAGCACCTTGAACCCACAGGTGATTCACAGAATTTTACGTGGATCTGTAAAAATGAAAAAAAAAAAAATTTTTCCCACAAAAATGTTTTAGCCCCCTATATTTTCATTTTCAAGGATAGCAGGAGAAAATAGACCCCAAAATTTGTTGTGCAATTTCTCCTGAGTACACCGATACCCCATATCTGGTCAAAAAAGTACTTTTGAGGCAAAGTGCAAAGCTCCGAAGCGAAGAAGCGCTATATTTGAGTTCATATTTTGCTGGGCTGGTTTGACAGAGCCATGTCACATTGGGGGAGCCCCTAAGGTGCCAGAACAGCAGAAACTACACCTCTCAATGAATTCATCTAGGCGTGCAGTGAGATGTTGACACCACATGTGCCTCACAGAATGTTACACCATTGGGCAGGGAAGAAAGAATAATTACATTTTTACCACCAAAGTTTTGTTTTAGCCCCAGATTTTACATTTTTACACTGGGAAATGGGTAAAAATGGCACCAAAATTTGTCACACAATTTTTGCTGAATGTAGAAATACCCCCATATATGGCTGTACAGTACTGTTTAGCCACACCGCAAGACTCAGGATCGACAGCGCTCTATTTGCCTCCATGAGCGCAGATTTTCCTAGCATAGTATGCAGACTCCATATACAGAGACCATAAGTGCTAGAAGAGCATTATCCCCCCCTCAAGTGACCCCATTTTGGAAAATATACCACTTTGGGAATTTATCTACAGGTCTGGTGTGGATTTTAACTACTTGGGTGTTTTCCAGAAACAAGCAGCAGTGGATGTTGCCGAGTGCAAGTTGCAAACTGCCGTTGTAGTGACCAGTATGTTGTAGTGACCAGTACGTTATGCCCAGCTTGTGCTTCTGGAGACATGCACCCGTAAATTAGGCGGGCTCTCATTGCTACAGAAATGCCAGACATGTGGACGCTAACTGCGCTTTAGGCACACTGTGGGGCTCAAAAGGGAGGTGGGCATTTGTATTTGGGAGCACAGAATTTGCTGAATTTCTTTTGGGGGGCATTTTGCTTTTCCAGAGCCTTTGTGCTACTAGTAATGTGGAAGCACCCTATATTTCCGTTAACAGATGATGGAGCTGAGTGGGAACTTGTTTTTTTTGTGGATTGAGTTGAAGCTTTTATTGTGATCCAAAATGTTATGTAAAATGTACTGATTTTACATAACAGCACTGTTATGTAAAGTTTATTTTTTTACTAAAGCTGTGTATATGTGCATGTTGTGTAATGTCAGTGTGTTAATATAGTCACCTACCGCTATGTTCGCCAGTATCCAGTGCCATTCTACTCCTCTTCTCAGTGATGTTCCTGCTCTTCAGACTCTCCTGGTATGCCCCGGAGTTGGCTTTTACAATGTAAGCCTATGGAGCATCATGAGAGTGCTTCTTTAACAAAGCCTACTATACCAAAACCATTATTACCAATAATACCACGTACAAGGGACAAATACTGCCACGCCATGGCCATATACTACTACTAGATAGTAAATCAGGGAGGAAGGATCCAGCTTCATAAGTCCATAAAATAACTAACAAAGTTTATTGAAAAAATGGATTAAAAGGATAATATAGAGCATATGAATCACAGCCCCCAAGGAAAGGGGGAGACTAGGCAGACATGTTTCAGACCCTCCGGGCTTTAATCATTACTATGATAGCAATGAGTAAAGACTCCCCCTTTCCTTGGGGGCTGTGATTCATATGCTCTGTTATCTTTTTAATCTATTTTTCAATAAACCTTGTTATTTTATGGACTTCCGAAGCTGGATCTTTCCTTCCTGATTGATTTCTTTTCCTGCGGCACTGCAGGTTTTCCGGACATTGGAGTCCACATGCAAAGGGTAAGTTGACTATTTTTGTTTCTTTCAACTACTAGATAGTGACCAAAAAATACCTCCATCTTAGTTATTAATAAAACCACAGTATTAATACTTATATTACCCCCATGCACTGACCTTCTAGTGGAAGATATCAGTATGTACAGTACAGGTAACTCCAGACACTCACCAGTGAAGTCTCCAATTGAAGTCATTCATCTTTGCTTTTCTTCATCTGGTGCAGAGTGCTCTGACTTCTTCCAGCCAGGACTTGTCTCTGCAAAATCTAACATATAGACATCTCCGACTGATCACTTCTAGAACAACTTTTACACATTCCACGTACAATAGTATTGCCCCCACTGTGGCACCAATACACTAGTATTGTCTACCTATTATGCCCCCATACAGGTGTAATGTCTCTCTTTGTGGCCCTGATATAGTACCAATATTCCGTTTTTTGGCCCCCATACTTTAATAATGTCCCCTATGTGACCCCCAAATAGTAGCAATGTCTCTATATATGGCCTCTATGTAGTAATTATGAGCCCCCATACAGTAATGCTGTCTTCCTTTGTGCCCCTATATTGTAATAATGTCCCCCATTCTGGCCCCCATATAGTAATAATGCCTCCATATTTTGGCCCCATATAGTAATAATGTCTCCCCCCCATGTGCTCCCATATAGTATTAATGTCCCCCATTCTAACCCCCATATAGTAATAATATCCCTTATGTGACCCTAATATAATTAAAATGGCCCCCATATAGTACTACTACCTCCCTATATGGTCCCTATGCCCCTAGAGTGCTCCGCTACTATAAAAAAAAAACAGAATCTCTCATCTGTCCTCATTCCAATGCTGAATAGCTCTGTCTTCTTCTTCCTTCTAGCTGGCTACCTACCCCGCAGTTGCTCTACAGCCGAAGGCTTCTGGCCTATCAGAGAACCATTGCTTCAGGGCATGCTGCCATCACATCATAGGCGGTTCAATAGCGTTAGGTGGCAGGCCATGCCTCTGATAGCCCCAACTATAGAGTAACTGCGAGGCAAGGAGCAAACATCTGTTCTGATATGGATTCCAAATACAGGTGCGTCCTCGACAAGCCCCCCTCACTGATGGACCCGGTCATACACCCTGCAACTGCAACTGTCATGTCACTGGTTCCTAATATTTTCAATTTAGATTAGTGCTTTAAGCAAGAGGTGTCTCTTTGGGAAGCCTGGAGAATGAAGCAAAACACATATAGGAGGATGGAATAAAGATGGAAACATTTGTTACCTTGAACTCTAATACCTGAATATGACTAATTGTGCATATTCTTTACTAATCAAATAAGTCTAAACTCTTTAGATTTTTTTGAACATTATTTCATTTCATTAAAAGAGTTAAAACAAGTTATCACCTATACACTGAATAGATGATAACTTGTCGATCTGTAGGGTCTGACCGCTAGGACCGCAGTGATCGTCAGAACTCTTATCCCCGTTAGAATGGAGCTGCAGTGCATACTTTTGACCCCTGCTCCATTCATTTCCTGGGGGGCTGCCAAGTGCTGTGCTATGCTTTTTTTCAAGCAGCCCCATAGAGAATGAATTAAGTGGTGATTTGGCATCCAATCTCCCACGTCATTTTGTAACAGTGATAAAAATTACCCAATCAGCCCATTGGTGCAGGTCCAAGCAATGGTACGCCCACCGGTCTGCAAGTTACAACCTACCCACTTATTTTAAATGGACAACCACTTTAACTCCTCCTGGCATTAGGATGTGAATTAAGGGGTCCGCATGTGTGGTGGCGGATCAGGAGCTGAGCTCCCTTCACACATAGTTAATGCTGGCTATATTACATAGTCAACATCTATCTCTAACAGCAATGGCTGGAGATTAACTCGGGTCTGGCCCTAGCTGTTAATTATTTAATTGCCATTATCAATCTCTGAAAGTGGCATTTAAATAGATTGCGTGCATTGGCCCCCATCAGCCCCCATGTTGCAATCTTGGGGGAACCGATTGGTTAAAAAATCAATGCAAGTCTGGTATTGCTGTAATTGAACTGACTTTTCTAAGTCATTTCTACCACAAAATAAATACCATAAAAACAAATTCCCCTCCCAAAATGACGATATAGCATTTTTTTCACTGTTTCTTCCCACTTGGATTTTTTTCCCCATTTTTCAGGATATTGTATGGAAAAATGAATTCTAGCATTCAAAACTACGGCTTGTACTGCAAAAAAACAAGTCCTCATACATTTATGTCACAAAAAAAAAAACGTTATGGCTCTTGAAATGTGAGAAAAAAATAAATGCACAAAAACGAAAAAAATATTGGTCCTTAAAACGTTAATGGTAATTTTTATTTCGATGTAGTGTACTGTCAAGAAAAGGAAAAGTCACTTCTTAAGAAAACATGACAGATAAACAAGGTAATTATGATTTCCTGCCTTAGGATTTGTATGTAGATATGTGACTGGCAAGGTCCACATTGCTATTTAGTAAATATCTCAAATAATTGTTACTAATAACTGTCTAAACCAATGTGTTAATTATGTTAAGTAAATGAATAACAATATTACTGAATGGATAGAGTATAAGTACGCTGTGACGGCGCTTAGAGGAACTATTGGGTCCTACATATGAGTGCCACCTGCAGGCACAACTTTGAAATGACACTTCTAATACACAGTAAAGTGTTAATATCCAGGTTTTAGATGGTGACAATCATGTTCTACATTACAGAAAACTGATCCATATTACATTTTCTGCAATATATATTTAGAAATAAAAGATCTTCCCCCTAAACACAATTCTGTTCCTTTTTCAAAACTAAAGATTTATTTATAAAAGAGGATATTATAAAGATCAATTTCCAAAAATAAGGTTAGAATTGTTCAGATATTTACAAATGGAAAAATGCAGGCCCCAATAGTATGTGGAAAGTATGGTCTCTGATACCCTGCTCTATCTTTGAAAAGCTCATTACCAATGGGGTTGTAGGCTGATTGCAAATTGAGATCTCACTTGACAAAGTGGCCCTGGTGCCTAGAACCCATTGTGCCCCTAGAATGTATGCTGGAATAAAGGATCTTTTTCTTTGCCATTGGCCAAACCATTCTCTTCTTGGAACTATACTCCAAGTTTGATGTCTGATATACCACCGGAACAAAATTATTTAAGAAAATTAGGATGAAAAGAAGAAATGGTCGTGCTCAGTACTAGTTAGCAGAAAACGCAGCCATACAATATGTCCACTATGCATCACACATGGGCTTTAATGGTATTAAATATGGTGCCTGCCAATTCATCTTTCTACCATGTATGAGTGTTGCAAAAAAAGCCAATGTTACTTGGCAATGCTCTTTCACTTGTACATGGGCATGGGTATAATAAAGGAGTACAGTATTTGTAATTCCCAGCTTATTACTTTCTGGGCTGATTGGTGCAGTTTTCATAGAATACCTGTTTCTCTGATGGAGATGTAGCAGAGCTAAGAGTTAAACTGTGTATAACCCGGCCACACCCCTGGCTGGCAGCTTCCTGTGTACACTTTCCTATATGAGCAAGCTGCCAATCAGTGGTGGGGGTGGGAGTATACAGATTAGCCTGACTAGGCTGCACAAGAGCTGTTGTCTGATAGTGATAATCTCTTGCTGAGAAAATGTTCAATGCATTGAAACTACATCAAACACAGCCTAATAAGTAACACAACACTAGAATCAGGGTCTCCTGTCCTATATTATGCTACTCTCAGATTAAATAGCAAAAATCTGGTGATAGATTAAACTGTTTACTATAATCTTCTTTCCTTGGTGGAGCCATTATTAAAGCAACACTCTGTGTTTTTTTATTCACCCTGTCAATAGTCCTCCCACCCAATATATACAGTATTATTCAGATAGTATTACCTTATGAGGACATAATTTATGTTACAGTTACACTTCTCTTAAAGTGAACCTGTCTGTTCTGATAAGACTATTGACCAACAGATATATGGTTAATCTGCTGGCTAATAGAACTATGAAGGTGCCTGGCTGTCATTTTGAAAGTGCGACACCCAGATGAAAATAAGCTTTATTTCTCCTGGGAGCTGCTGGTTTTCAGTAATGCAGGCGTGTCCTGATCAATCAGTCACCTGTCAAAGTTCTCTGAGCGGCAGCTGTACCGGCAGTACGTCAGTGCAGAGTCAGCTGTCAGTCGGTGCCGGGCCGTGCTTACAGCCGCCACTCTCAGTGATGTGAGCAGTGACTGTAATGGCCCCTGGCATGCCTCTATGACTGAAAGCCAGCAGCTCCTGGGAGAAATAAACTTCACTTTCTCTCCATTCCCGCAATTTCAGTACAGAGGCTGGGCACATTCATAACAATTTTAACCCTATATCAGAAGGTTCATAGCATTATTGAACCTGAAAGTTTCCCTTTAAGGTAGGTCATGTTGACCACATGATGACCACCTGACAATTACATGGCTTTATGTTCTCTTCCAGGGGAGGTAAGAGGGTTACCATTTAATTTACCAGAACTCCCTGTATGATGAAATTGGATGGAATGTAACACAGACTTTCTCCATGATGGGTAGTGGTGCTAGTGGGGGTGGGGGACTAAAGAAACAAATAGTTGAAGATAATTATTCATCTAGACTCACACAGTTATAATGGAGGATTTTGCAGCTTATACTCCTGATTCTGCTCTAATAAGTTAGTTCGTTACTACAGCAGGCAGAGATGAGACTGGCTCTGGTCTGTCATGAGACACCAGGAATTTCAGGGCCCCATACTGGCAACATTTTTTGGGACCCCTTGGGACTCCGCCCAGGCTCCATTCCAGCTCCACCCCAGCTCTGCCTACACCCCTCTAACCTTCCACAGTCCTACCATACACTCTGCACCACATCCTCACCAATCACACATTAACAGTTCCCATTCAACACCATATCACATACATAACCAGCAGCTTTTGTTTTAGCCAAAAGATTTTTTAAGCTGTCACCACAACAAGGTAGACTCTTTTGGCCGGGCTCTATTTTACTCTAACCTATTAATTGTTTCTTAAAATATCCAATACTCTTGTTAGGTATATTTTTATTTATTTTTCTTTCAGGGAATGCGTCACATACATTTTTTTAAAATGACCAATAATACCACATATAAGGGACAAACACCGTCACACCATGGCCGGACCACACATTACCACCACATAATAACCGAATAATACCACATACAAGGAACAAATACTACCACACTATGACCAGATCACATATTACCACCACATAGTGACTGAATAATACCATATACAAGGAACCAATACCATCGCACCATGAGAAGACCACATATTACAACCCCTTAGTGACTGAATAATACCATATACAAGGAACAAATACCATCACACCATGAACAGACCACATATTACAACCACACAGTGGCCGAATAATGCCACATACAAGGAATAAATATCACCACACCATGACCAGACCACATATTACCGCCACATAGTGGCCGAATAATACTACATACAAAGGACAAATGCCGCCACAACATGGCTGGACCACATATTACCACCACATAGTGATCGAATAATAGCACATACAAGGAACAAATACCACCACACCATGACCAGACCACATATTACCACCACACAGTAACCGAATAATCCCACATACAAAGAATAAATACCGCCACATCATGACCAGAGCCCATATAAACACCACATAGTGACCAAATACTACAATACTGATCATTAATAAAAAAAAACACAATACTAATATTACCATAAGTGCCATTATACACAGGAGCTCTGTACATAGTGTATAGTCTAGAGGTAATACAGTGATCACAATGACATACACAGGAGCTCCCCACCAAGCCCATTTAATTCATTTCATTAAAAAAAAAAGTTGTCATACTTACCTCTCACAATCCCCTGCAGGCGCAGCTCCACTTCTAGTGTCCTCCTGGAGAGTGGTGCGCGTATAAGCCGTCACGTTCTCGATGACGTCATCGCGTACGTGCCATCACCACCATGTCACAGAAGAGGCTGGGGGACTCCCTTGGAGCTGCATGGCTGTTCCGTGGAGCTGCAAGGAAGGCTCGATGCGCCGAGATGTGCGCCGCCGACAGCAGCGCAGCGGCGCACACTCTGTTATTATTGTCATGGGTGTGTCAGGTGTTATAGACACTCACTCTGGTTGTGGCTGTAGAAGGTCACTGCATTTGGCATTGCAGACGCCTTCTATATCCTTCTCACTTTAAGACCATAGGGCGACCTCCCTCCTACTGTCAATTGACACACCCTTGCAGGGGAGTTAGAAACCCTCAGTTTTCTGCAGGGAACCGCCGGTGATATTTCTATGTTTCTTAGTTCTTGCTTGGAGCGCTGGCAGTCGGCTGGCTTCTTCTCTGGTGTCCTTGGCGTTTCCCCTCTGGTGTCTGCTTAAGCTAAGTTATCCCATTTGTTTGTCTTCCTTGTTGTCTTTAGTTTTGTAGTGGGGCCTGACCAGTGCTCACTTCTCCCCATCCCTATCTATGGCCTAGCTCTATGGATATACAGGGCTTATGTTTCCTGCTTGGCGATTGGTGTGGAACCAATATAGGGATGGTAGGGTAAGCAGGGTGTTTATTAGATCTGCCTAGGGGTCTCCACTTCCCCTTTCCCTAGTGTTTGGGCTTCCTTCTCCTCTTCCCTTTGTGTTGCACTGAGTCTTTCCCACACCTTGCGTGATAATTATGCCCTGGGGCCCAGTGAACAGAAGCACATTTCTGCTCACTGGGTCCCATACAACAGTAAGGGCAGTAATGCCCTGATGGCGGCCCTGATCATGGTATTGACAGCAGATCATAGAGGAGAAAGAAGCAGAGTGAAATCTGAAATTCACGATGAAGTCTGAATAAAAGAAAACAGGGGTTTAAAGTACATGGAAGTAAGAATACCATGTATAAGTGGAGTGCAGAGTGTGAAAAAAAACAAAGAAAAAACGGATTACTTATTTTATTCTTGCCTCTCAGACTCCCATATTCACTCATTCTTTTACTCTGCTCTGCTTCCAATCTTACTCTTTCACTAAATATATAGAGGATACTTGTCGGTGGAGCGATTGATCTCTAATTAGCCTTATCGTCATTATTATTATTTTATAACCTAGTAAATGTTGTTGGGGATGAGTATTTTTGTGTTTACAATCTAGAGTAAAAGTTCCATAAACTTTACAGTTATTTAATAACAATTTTTTATTTGAAAGCCCAAAACAAAAAATACAATGTATGATTTATAAGTTATGAAACCAGCACATTAACATGCTCATTTGTTTTTCTCTTTGTTTGTTGAAGAGTGTCATCGGAATGATGATATTATAGTGGCAGAAATTTTGGACCGTCGATATGTTCCAGCTTATCTTAAAAGCGTTGCATGGGAAGGTTTCAACTTTGCTGGGCATGAGATAAAAATAAGGGAATCGACAGACCTATATGGAGCTACTGTTTGGCCTTCAGTAAGTCAATCCTCATGCTTTAAAATGGCACTGAAAGGGAATCTGTCAGCAGGTTTTTGCACATAATGGGAGGAGAGCAGTATAATGTAGGGACATCAATCCATTGATGTGTCACTTACTAGACTGTTTGCTGTAGTTTTAATAAATCTCTGTTTTATTAGCAGAAGATTATCACTAGAGGACTAGTAAACATGCTGCCTTGCAGTCCTCCATATTCATTAGTGCTGTATAACTCCACCCCCACCACTGATTGGCAGCTTTCTGCCTATGCACAATGTACACAGAAAGCGGCTAGATTCCCTTTAAAAGAGCATGTATACCTAGTTGTACTAGTGCTAGTTGTACTAGCCATTCACAATACTATAAAGATATAAAAACACTTCATACCTTATAGTGCTAAAATAGTGTTCCTCATTTGATAAACTGCAGCTACTAATGTTGCAATAAATATGCTTGAAGACTTATGAAAAAACAGAGGTAATAAATAATGTAATATTACAAGTTGAGTTATGATGTTGGAAATATATGAAATTTATGTAAAACATAAGCACTATGTTGATAAATTTGGTACAACTTGCTCCATTTTTGCAGACTCTAAAATGCATGTATCGTCCTCATAGGGTATGTGCCCACAGTCAGGAGCCGCTGCGGGTTTAATGCTGTGTGTTATGCAGCGTCAAACCCGCAGTGTCCAAATGTTACAGCATAGTGGACGAGCTTTCTAGAAATCCCATGTCCGCTATGCGTCTCTGGGCACCTGCGGCTCACCCACGGAAACTGACATGTGGCGCGTCTTTCAGGACCGCAGCATGTCAATTTCTCTTTCGGGTCCGCATGCGGACTTTCCCCATAGACCAACATCAATGAGGAAAATCCGCATTTAAAAAATAAAAAAATCGCGAAGCTCATTTGCATAAAAAGAGGGCAGAAGCCGTCGGCTATTCCATAGCGGCTCCTGACCGTGGGCACATACCCTTATTCTACTTACATTTTGGACTCGCACATCTTCAGTCTTCATATCTGTGCTTTTCAAAGCAAATTTGCAATGTGTTTCACAAGATTTCTGAAACCCTGGGACACAAGTATATAGATTTTCAGATTTGCCCAACTTGCATCTCAATTATCATCAATTTCTGACACTTTTCTAAATTTTAGAACAATTTAAAAAGTAGAAGCTGTGCTCCAATTGGTTGACACAAGCAGCAAAGCTAGTATTAGCATATAATTAATGGTTGCTTTACAAGCAGAGCACAAATGTCCAGGCTCCTGGTTAAATATTACATATGGATATGGAGTCTTAAAAATGCAAAAGAGAAATGAAAGAATATATGAAAATATTTTAGGTGGGCACTGTAATGTTGTCTCGCTCTATTTATTGGTATAGGTATCCTGAGGGTGGGCCACCATCAATGACTCATTCATGTTCATCAAAGCAAAAATCCAAATGATAAATGATCTGGGTGTTGTTGTGTATATTCACTTATCAGGATACTTTTTGGTGCTACGTTCTGCAACTATTCAGTTCTGCTTTTGCAGAATGCTTGGCAATAAGCACATCACCACAAGAATCTTTTCCTACTACCGTCTGACATTTGTGCATCATAAGTGACCTCCTCAGTAATTTTAGTTTTTGGACTATGTTCAGTAACAATGAACGCTCATGTGAGCCACCTCCAGCTGTCGGCAGCCTCTAATCATCTAGTGTAACAAACATGGGCATCAAGTCACAATAATGACAATTCCAGAACACAATTCATCAAAAGTTACTAATTCAGATCACTGCGTAGGGCCCAGCAACAAGTATAAAGCAAGGGTGCTGATTGGTGTAATAACATGGTTCGAATAATATACACTTGCTGGGACCTGGTTACATTTTCATTACATGGTTTATTTTGCATTTCAAATCCCTAATATTGATATAAAACAGTATTTGGACCAGTGGCGTAACTAGAGTCTGATGGGCCGTGGTGCAAAATTTGGACCTGGGCCCCACCTACATGTTGGTCAGATGTATGGGCCCTTGTGGCATTCTAGATCTTATAAAGACATACGTGTTCATCCTCTATTTAATAATGTCCCCCGTCCAGGCCCCTGGTAATCCTGTTCCCCGTCCTGGCCCCTTTCTTTAATATTAACCCCTATCCTGGACACTTTCTGTAATAATGTCCCACGTCCTGGACCCTTCTTGTAATAATGTCCCCCATACTGGGCCCCTTTATGCAGTAATTTCCCCCATACTGGGCCCCTTTCTGCAATAATTTCCCCCATACTGGCCCATCTCTGTGATAGTGTCCTGCATCATGTCCCCTTTCTTTAATAATGTCCCCCGTCCTGGCAGCCATCCTGTAATTATGTCCCCCATTTTGGGCCCCTTCCTCTGATAATGTCCCCTTTCCTGGGCCTCTTCCTGACATAATGTCCCCCATCCTGGGTCCCGTCCTAATCCTAATCCTCTTCCAGTAACAATGCCCTCCATCCTGGACCCCTTCAAGGTATAATGTCCATTTTTTGCAACACATTAAAAATAAATTCTTCTTCTTACCTTCCTCTGCTCCCATGATGCACGGCATCCTCTTCTATAGCCTGCAGCTCTCTTCAGCATGCCAGCCATAGGTGGTGCATGGTGTCATTGCCATGCGGTACCCTTTATGGGCACGTCGACGTCAGCTGCCTGTCTTAGACTGGCCGCCCGCGTGTATTGCAGTGCAGGGAGCTGGCAGGTCTCTACGCCACAACACACTTCATCTGAATGTGCATACGAGGATGCTAAAATAGGCCTTGATGTCGGCGAACCCACCTCCCACAGGAGCTCGGTCACAGTTGCACCCTGTGCAACCGCGATTGTTACACCTCTGATTTTGACACAGGTGCTCATATAGCATACAAAATATATCTAATCATAATAAAATGAGGTCTACTTTACTTGTATATGTCTGTTTATATGGGTGCATGTATTTATGAATGGTAAAAATGGCTTCATCTTACTCAGAAGGTGTATATGGCCCCATAAATGGTTCTTGTTTATTATGACCTAATTTATGACTGAGATAAGCCATGCCACTTTTTGAAGACGCAAAATTGTTAAATGTAGATAGCAAAAGTGTCCTAGTACATAAAAAATTGTGATTTATCATGAACTTTTTTTTTACATTTTGTGATGTTTGTACTTTGTGACATTTAGGCTATGTGCGCATGTTCAGGATTTGAATGCAGAAAATTCCTTAAGGTTTCTGCATTCCTTGGCAGGAAAAACGCTGCAGAAAAACGAGCGTTTTGCCGTGATTTTGATGCGTTTTTGATGCTTTTTTATGCGTTTTTGTATAGCAATGAATGAAGATATTTGAAAAAAGAAACGTGGGACATTGCTTTAACCCTTGGATTCTTGTCAGATCTGGGGTGAGTATATTGGTTAATTTAAATGATTAAAGAATGTGTCTGTTGTATTTCAAATAAAGTGTTTTACTCTCTGTGTGTTCTTATTTAACTCTTTACTTTACTTAGGTTTAGTAATGAGAGGGTCTGATTGACACCTCTTCATCACTAAACAAAGGGCTAGGTGTTAGATAATCCCATAAACCTTAATCCCATTAGCATTCCAATTAATGTCATTTCTGGGGCAGCTGAGAACTGCTATTTTTAGCCTAGGAAGGTGCCATTAGGCAAACATGTTCCATGACTATTAATAACAGCTCACAGCTGTTTGTTTAGCTGCTACATGCCCACGATGAGCAACCAGCAGTGCTAAAATACGCTGCATCCAAAATGATGTGTTCTAATGCCGCACTTTTGTTGTCAGTACATGCAGATCCACCGCATGTAATGACATTTCAATCTGTCAAAATCAGGAGCCGCAGCGGGTTTGAAGCTGTGCGTTTATGTAGCATCAAACCTGCAGCAGCCAGATGTTACAGCATAGTGGATGGGATTTCAAGAAATCCCATGTCCACTATGCGTGCATCTGAGGCTGCGGATCACCCGCGGACACTGACATGCGGCGTGTCTTTTAGGACCACAGCATGTCAAATTCTCTTGCAGAGTTGCTAGTCTCCGCAACAGAAATTTGACCACCAGAATGTATTGAATGCGGTAAATCCGCATAGTTCAGTGAACACATGTGAATTTACCTGCGTTCAATAAAACGCAGTGTTTTGGACGCAGGGAAAATATGCTGCGTCCAAAGCGCTGCTACATCCGAATCGTGGGCACATAGCCTAATATTAAAAAAAATGGCGTTGGCTCCCGTGTCATTTTCATAACCAGTAGAGGGAAAGCCGACCGTTGGGAGCTGATATTAGTAGCCTGGGAAGGGGCCATTAGCCAAAAATGTTCCCTGGCTATTAATAACAGCCCACAGCTGTTCGCTTAGCCTTTACTGGCTAGATTACAGGGGGACCCCAGAAAAAAAATTGACATAGGTTCCCCCCTATAAAATCTAACCAGCAAAGGCTAAACAAATAGCTGTGAGCTGATATTAATAGCCAGGGAAGGGACGATGGATACTAGCCCCCTCCAAGGCTAAAAATATCAGCTCTCAGCAGCCCCAGAACTGGTGCATCCATAAGATGCGCCAAATCTGGAGCTTAGCCTCTGCTCTTCCCACTGCCATGTAGCGGTGGCAAGTGGGGTAATAGGGTGGGGTTCATGTCAGCCTTGTATTGGTGGCTGACATGAAGGCCAGGTTAGTAATGGAGGGCGTCTATAAGACACCCTCATTACTAACCCCATAGTAAGGTTTGTGATGTTTTTCAAATAAAGACACGGCCAGAATAAAGTCTTTTATTTTAAATAAAATTCCACACGGTTCTAATAATGTATTTAATAATAAAAAACACTGTATACTCTCCTAACACCCAATCCCCGAAGCCCTCGTCTCCTGTAAGAAACTAAAAATAAAAAACAACCATATCCCTCACCTGTCCGCCGTCATGATGTAATCCCAGTGTCCCACGACTCGGGTCACTTCTATAGCAGTCACATCAGCAATCACTGGTGTGACTGCTGTAGAAGATGGCACTGTATACACTGACAGGAGTGTAATCACTCTTGTCAGTGTATAGTGCTGCGCTGCTGGGACTGAGTTCACCGGAGTTCACCAGCTGAAGATCAGCTGACGAGCTCCGGTGCCCTCACTTACTGCATCAGTGTTGCGTGGGAAAATTCGCATTTTTGACTCATTGACTTGAATTGAGTCAGTCAAATATGCAGCAAACATCCGCAGCAAATCCGCAAATATATTTATAACTGCCTTTTTGCTGCGGATTTGACAGACTCAATTCAAGTCTATGGGTGAAAAACGCTGCAGAAACGCACAAAGAATTGACATACTGCAGATTTAAATGCAATGACAATCCTGAAAGGAAAATTTCTGATCATGTGCACAGCACTTCAGGATTGTCATTGCATTAGCTGGAACACGGACTACCTAGCATTTTTGGTGCATTTCCGCATGGAAAAAATGCCACGAAAATGCATCAAAAACGCACAGTGTGCACATAAACTTAGACATTTTGGCGGAATTGAGTAAATAAATAAATTTAAAAAAAAGATAGACTAAAGCAACAACCCAGTTTTCAGTTTTCATATTTTAAGGAATGGGCTAATTATTTAAGAAGTGGTCAGATTGTAATGTGCAATATTCTCCTACATAGATTTAAGGTCACTGTAGAAGTAGCAAAAGATTGATACATTTAGCCAGAGATCGGACCACCCTTGGTGCTCTTACCGACGCATGTACATAAAGATTCTAAATTGATTTTCTCAAATATGGAATAATTATTTGCAGCCAGTAAGGTGTTTAAACTTGGCTTTTACTCTATCCAGCAATATAATTAGAGGACCCGAAAGCTCCTCACAGGTTCCCGTTAAAATAGGGAATAAGACCCAATGTGCTTATATTGGTTCTGAATTCTGATGCAGATTTTATTATTTTTTGCACAGGCACTTGTGTTGTGTTATTATTTGGAGAAACACGGAAAAGAGTTATGTATGGAAGATAAAAGCATAATTGAAATAGGATCTGGGACCGGACTAGTTGCAGTTGTGGCTAGTCTACTTGGTAAGCATTTCTAAATTAAATATGAAAAATATAAAAATATGGATAAATATTTCCATAAATGATAAATCCTATGTAGCTCAAGTCTACTCTTTCAATTGTAGCACTGTGCTCAGGGTATGAGATGAGGGTCCTAAATATGTACAGTGTGTAAATTTAATTTATAACATAGAAATATATTTCTTTGATTTATTTACAGTTCATGTGTTGATCACATTTAGTCAGGGTTGGTTTTAGACAAGAGGGGCTCTGAGCCAAAAATAAAAGTGGGGCCCCAAATTCTGCACTCAAATAATATTACCAGTTTGTCAATTAACCCGTAGCCTGTTTAATAAGACAAATGAATGATATCTGGCAATCATGCATCCAATCAGGTATGTGTCGATGGGACGTCATCAGCTCATGTCACCTTCCGATGCAACAATGAGCGGTTAAGCACTTTATGGTTAAGTCAAAAGATTCACTTAAAGGAGTTGTCCATTGAAAACAAATTATCATCTATCCACAGGATAGGTGATAAGTTATTGATCAGTGGAGGTCCAACCACTGGGGCGCCCACTGATTGGGAGAACAGGGAACTTTTATCCCCATTCATTTCCTATGGGGCTGCCGACCCTGCATTCGCCTTTTTCTGGCAGCCTCATAGAGAATGAATGGATCAGCAGTCAGGTGGAGTTCTGAAGATTGGTGCGAGATCCAGAATTTGGACACCGACCAATAAGTAACTTAACTCCTATCCTGTGGATAAGAGAGAACTTGTTTTCACCGGCCTACTTCTTTAACATCCTAATACTAAATCAAATGCTCACTATGCTCACCAGCAATAGGATCATTGCATCCTGTAATATGCTGCAGTAGTCAGGTGGCTGGAACAGCACGTCATCAGAAAAATAGATGATAATGCACTGTGCAAATAACCTGCCGCATTTCTAGTGCCAGCACACATCGCAGACATCCAGGTGGGTTACAGCAGGTATTCTTAATTTTTTTTTATCACTTTAGGTTTGTGCTTTTTCTTTCTAGTTATTTATATTTTTTACTTTTATTACATTAGGGGTTAGGGTTGCTGCCTACTGTATTGTTTTACTGTGTGTGACTGGTGTTAGAGCGCTGAATAAATCTCACCATTGACCAGTCCTGTGTTATTGGCTAAAGCCTCATTCAGACGTCCAATTTTCGCATACGAGTGTTATTTGTGCTTTTTACAGCACTCATACCTGTGATAGTCTATGGGGCTATTCACATGTCCCTCAGTCCACAGAAAATCGCGGAGACATGGCTGATTTTGATCCAAGGGTCGAATCAAAATCGGCAATGCAAGTCAATGAGTTCCTGAAAAAATTGGATGTCGGATGTCATAAAAAATATATCAGCAGTTTCTTTGCACAGAATAGACAGATATTTTTTGATGATACCAGTAAACTATGCAAAGTTTTAAATAGCAGTGTGTGTAAACTATAGGTTCATACTGTGTACGTTATGTCCTAACACTGACCAGTAGCGGTCAGGACATAGTACAAGTCAATGGGTCGTTGGCTCCCAGACAGCAAAAGTGGTAGAACAGAGGTGAGCAGGACTGCTTTCTTGACCTCTGCTACCACAATGGAGCTACAAATAACTGGATATGCTTTGCTTATCTCTCTGTCTCTTGTCCTGCTGAGTGCCATGCTGTCCAGCGTTATCTATAGCTCCACTGCAACACCAGAAGTCAGGAAGGCACTGCGCACCTCTACAGTCTCTGGATCTGCTGAGGTGAACATTGCGATCCCGACCTCTGCTGCTGTGTTGGAGCTATAGATAACACTGGACAGCATGGCACTCAGCAGGACAAGAGGCAGAGAGAAGGTCTGCGCCTTCTCTCCTGCATGCTCCTGCCTAGGTGCTCCATTGAGCAGCAGAGTTCAAGAGCGGACTGAGGACTTGTGTTACTAGGTTACTAGGCCGCTAGGTTCAGATAGGGCGAGACAAGTTACATGAATTCTTTGGAATCCTGGGGGGAACCGTTACTCAGGGCGACCACAGACCATGTGCTGCAGCTTCTCTCAGGCACACAAGGGTATTGACCCTCAGGCACAGTCATGTACAGTGTTTCATTGCAGCCATTTGGTAATGTCTAAAAAGTTCATTTTTTTCTCATTAAAGTACACTCTGACCCCATCTTGACTGAGAAAAAACAGAAATGTAGAAATTTTTGCAAATTTATCAAAAAAGAAAAACTGAAATATCACATGGTCATAAGTATTCAGATCCTTTGCTCAGACACTCATATTTAAGTCACATGCAGTCCATTTCCTTATGATCCTCCTTGAGATGGTTCTACTCCTTCATTGGAGTCCAGCTGTGTTTAATTAAACTGATAGGACTTGATTTGGAAAGGCATACACCTATATATATAAGACCTCACAGCTGACAGTGCATGTCAGACCAAATGAGAATCATGAGCTCAAAGGAACTGCCCAAGGAGCTCAGAGACAGAATTGTGGCAAGGCACAAATCTGGCCAATGTTACAAAAGAATTTCTACATTACTCAATGTTCTTTGGAATCCGGGGGAACCGTTACTCAGTTCGACCATAGACCATGTACTGCAGCTTCTCTCAGGCACACAGGGGTATTGACCCTCAGGCACAGACACGTAGGTTGTTTCACTTGCTGACCAGACACACTTGACAAGAGTCCTCATAAACAGTAGAACAGTAGCATTTAATAAGAAGCCTCACAGCCAGTGCAAGTTAAGTTTTATGAGCAACAGGCTCCAGTGACAAACAGTACAGTTTCCTTAGCAGCACAGCAGTTCACAGTCTTCCCAGTAGTACAGGACAGCACAGTTCTAATGCAAAGGCACATTAATGAACACAGCATTCTTTAGAGCACAGTGAGATGGAGGTGGGGGGGGGGGAGTTTGCTGAGGGATATATCCCTGTGACACCATTTCTTCCAGTCCTTATTTTTCTGCCTGACAATACTCTGCACTGCTAGTTCAGGAACTCTACCGGACCTTTGCTTAGCTTCACTCCTGACTTGAATCCTTTTCACTTGTAGGGGCGCTTCTGTGAGATACAGAACACACATACCACCTTTCTCTTTGGCTCCAGCCAGATGGTAAACAACTTCCCCACAACTTCCCCCTGCTAAAACACTCCCCTTCTCCTGTAACTGTGTTAACTCCCTAGTTGCTGGATGTTTCTGGAGCACAACACTTCCTGTCTCATGTTCTTGTGTTACTTCTAATAGTTGCTGAATGCTTTTAAAGCAACAGCACTACTTATGCATGTCACACTCTTCCCTCCTTTTTGAATGTTGTCCTCGACATTCGTCTTAATTGGTCAATCTGACCAATTCTGAGACAGTGGTGAAACTTGGATAACGTTATATACAAATTGGCATTGTGAAATTGGTATAACGTTTATAAACATTGATAACAACCTATTCTTACGACCTTTTTCTTGTAGGATGCCTGTAAGAAATAAACAATTAACACAACTAAAACAATCAGAATCTCTTCAGCTGGAGTTTTTCGTACGTCTTCCACCAGCTCTATCTATACTTTAACAGTTCTTTGTTTCTACAAAGTCTTTTAAGAAAAATCAAAGCATGAAAACAAGTCTTTCCAGTAGGCAATATCTTCCATACTGCCTCTCGGTGGTGAATACCACTCAAGTGGGCTTACCTGGTCGGCAGACAGAGATACCGGTTTCCAGTCGACAGTCCTTGGCACTTAACTCGGTTCACCAAGTGTCTCATACATCAGCATCACGGGCCTCCTCACTTCTCGAGCCGACATCTTCTTGGTGGGTTGTTCCTCAGATTCCACGGGTTCTTCGGTCACAGGAGTTTCTTCCTCAGATGCTCTTGGAGCTGTCTCTGTAAGTTCCTGTACTAATCCTGAATCACTTGTTTCCGCACAGTCTGGTAATTCCGCTCCTCCTGAGTGTTGATCGGTCTCTTAAGGGGCCGGTGTTCAATCATCAGATCTGAATTGGACTTTATCTGTACTCCTTGGTACGAACTCTGGAACCTCAGGACTCAGTTCACTCTCTTAAGGATGGTACAGCCCTCTCCTTGCCGGTCCGAGAAATACAACGGTGTTTTCTTCTCCATCGGAACTTTCAAGGTCACTATCCACCTCCGGAGCTTCAGTCTATGGTGGTCCCTTAGTCGATCTCGGACGATGTCAGTTTACTTCTGGGAATTCTTGTTGTGGTGGGAGATAATCACATGGTAGTAGTAAATTCCGATGAACTATTCTGGTTTTCTTGTCTCCCGTTTCCAATCAGATTTCATACACTGGGCTGTCATCAGCTTTCCTCCTTACGACCACATACACCTTGTCTTCCCAGTGCGAACGAAGTTTCCTGGAACGCCTTTCTCACGTAGGATCTTGACTAGCACCCGGCTTCCCGGTGCCAACTCTGCTCCATAACATTTTCGATCATACTACTCCTTACTCTTGCTCTGTCATTGCGTAACCACTTTGGACGCTATGTTGTATGCCTCTGCCATTCGTTCCTTCCATTTCTGAACGTACTCCGGATACGTTCTGTAAGTCTCTGACATCGGAGTATCGAACATGATGTCGATTGGCAGTCTTGACGATCGTCCATACAATAGGAAAAAGGGTGAGTAACCCATTGCATCGCTCTTTATACAGTTATAGGCATGTACCACTTTTGACAGAGAACTCTTCCAGTCTTTCTTCTCATCAGCTGTTAAAGTGCGCAACATCGACAATAATGTCCGGTTAAAACGTTCCACTTGTCCATTACCCTCTGGGTGATAAGGCGTTGTGTGGGATCTCTGAATTCTACAGTACTTTCCTAGCTTGGAAAAGAGCTGGTTCTCAAATTCTCTTCTTTGGTTTTGGTGTAACCTCGTAGGGAACCCAAACCTCAAAGCAAAATCATTGAAGATCTTCTCTGCCGCTGTTCGACCTGATTTATTGGTGGTGGCATATGCTTGAGCAAATCGAATCAAATGGTCCATCACCACCAAGATGTATTCGTAACCACCCTTGCATGTCTCGAGATGTAGAAAGTCTATTGAGACTATCTCAAACGGATATGTAGTTTGGATGTTGCCCATAGGTGCCCGGGTTGATGTGTTGGAACGTTTATCTTTCCGACACCCACACTCCCTGGTCACGTACCTCTCAATATCTCTCTGCATGTACGGCCAGAAGAAACATTCATGGATCAAGTTGGTTGTCCTTTCCACTCCCAGGTGTCCCATGTTTTCATGGAGTTCTTTGAAGACCAACCTACGGAATACTCTGGGTAGTATCAACAGCCGGTTTTGTCCTCCTTTACGATATAGGATACCGTCTTCACTGAGGTAGAGCTTTGTCCATTCTTTAATTAAAACAGATATTGCTGGTGAATCATTGTCTCTCTCTCGTTTACTTGAAAAAGGATTTTGGTCCACATAATGTAGTATTCTACCAATTATCTGATCTTCCCGTTGTGCTCTATGGATTTTCCATTTTGGTAGTTGTTGAATAGACCGGGGGTGATCTTGTTCTCTTGCTTTTATGGTGGTTTCCACCGTCAACAGACACAACAATGGTGTGTCTTCCTTCTGATCAGCTTGTACTGCTTGGGTAGTGCTATCAATTGCTCCCAGACTGACTTCCTCTGAGCATTCTTGCATGAACTCCTCAGACTCTAGTGGCATTCTTGACAATCCATCAGCATCCGCATTGCATTTTCCAGGCCTGTACTTGATGCTGAAATTGAAGTCAGCTAATTCAGCGACCTATCTCTGACCCTTTGCATTCAGTTTGACTGTAGTAAGGACATCTCTTTGCTGTAGTAGAGATAATCTCTAAATCGTTCACAGATAGCCCATTTCAGTGCCAGGAAATCCAATTTTCCAGAATGTAGATGGTAATTTTTCTCGCCATCTGTCAATGTTCTAGAACCGTAACCGATGACTCTCAATTTTCCATCTTGATGCTGATACAGGGCAGCTCCCAGTCCAACTTGAGAAGTGTCACAATGAAGAACAAATGGTAAATTGAAATCAGGATATCCCAAGATGGGAGGTTTTACCAAGTAGTCTACTAGTTCTTCCAATACCTCCTGGTGGTTTGCTGTCCAGAGAATGAGCTGTTGGGACGAAACGGCGTTGTTTGTTTTAAGCCCGGTCCTACCTGCGCTCCTCTTTTTCTCTGTGGGTGTTGTTGTCTCTGTCGTCCCCCCCAAGAGGAGGTATAGTGGGGCGGCAATCCTGGAGAAGTTCCGAATCTAAGTACGATAGTAGGAGAGGAATCCTAATATCTGTGTTACGCACAAGCCCGGACTGACTGGCGTGAGCGTGGTTAGTGATCCCACTAGACCATGAACCAAGGAGTGCCTGGAGGGGCGTGACTAAGCATCAACTCGGTCCGACCAAGGTCGCACGGCAGCTCAATCGACTCCGTGAACCAGGGAGGAACCGAGCAGAGGGACCAGGTGCTAATCCAGGTCAGACCCCGGTCACAGCTGTTGACCCACACCGGGGAATGCAGGAACAGGCAGGTTAGGCTGGCATATTGACAGGTGGGTACTGGCAGGCATGACTGGTATGCAGACAGGTGGATACTAGCAAGCACGGCTGGTATACAGACAGGTGAGTACTGGCAGGTAGGAACGCAGTCAGGATAGGGACCAGTACAGACTGGGATACAGGAACAGAGTCGCAAGTGCGGCAGACAAGCAGAACAGAGCAAAACCCGCAGGTGTGGTAGACGAGCAGAGCAGAGCAAAACCTGCAGGTGCGGTAGACAAGCAGAGCAGAGCAAAACCCGCAGGTGCGGTAGACAAGCAGAGCAGAGCAAAACCCGCAGGTGCGGTAGACAAGCAGAGCAGAGCAAAACCCGCAGGTGCGGTAGACAAGCAGAGCAGAGCAAAACCCGTAGGTGCGGTAGACAAGCAGAGCAGAACAAAACCCGCAGATGCGGTAGAAAAGCAGAGCAGCACAAAACCCGCAGGTGCGGTAGACAAGCAGAGCAGAGCAAAACCCGCAGGTGCGGTAAACAAGCAGAGCAGATACAGACAAGGTACTTACAATAAAGTAGCAAGTGGACACTAAACTCACAAACAGAAGTACAGAGACAACGAGTTGGAGTTTGGTGCAGGTTCAGACACTGCAGGAAAAGGAAAGATACGAACATAGAGACAAACAAGTAACGGGCTAGGACACTGTTCAGACAGGAACTTAACCAGGAACAAGATACAGGAACAAGCCTGTGAACTCAGCCCCGAGGGTGGCGGAAACAGACTAGAAGTCACAGATACAGGTAACAGGCCTGGGTATACAGCCCCCAGGGTGGCGGAACAGACTAGAAGTCACAGATACAGGTAACAGGCCTGGGTACTCAGCCCCCAGGGTGGCGGAAACAGACAAGATGCAGAACAGGACCTGGCAACTCAGTTGCACAGAACACACTGAAGGAAAGTGTTGCTCAGGCACCTCCTACTGGGTGGAGGGGGTTTAAGTATCCAGTGACTCACAACAATAGGCTGGGGACAGCAACTATAAGAATCAGGCAGTAACCGCGCTGCCGCCCTAAGCAATCAGACAAGAGACATGCACACAGCAGGTACTGCAGCAAAGTGTGCAGCCTGGACTGATAGGTAAGATGGCGGTCTTGCATGTTGGGAGGTGGTAAACCATGCCAGCACGCCGCCAGGGATGTTACAATCTGCCTCAACTCCCCGACGCTAGAGGGCCACTTGTCTTTTAAGGCCAGTACCTTCACCGGACACAATTTTCCCTAGAAATTGGACTTGCCTTTTGAACAGTTCACACTTCTTTGGGTAACTTTGTGTTGTTGATACCGTTGTAATACGGTCCTCACGTGTTCAACATGCTCCCGGAATGTTTTGCTGTGTATCACATTGTCATCCAAGTACTGCTGGCAGATATCGTCCCTCAATCCTTCTAAACATGTCTCCATGCTCCTTTGGAATTCTGCTAGAGCTGAACTGAGCCGAAACGGTATGCGGATCCACTCATGTAATCCCCACGGTGTGATGAATGCTGTCAAGGGTCTACTGGACTCTTCAACAAACCCTTGGTGGTATGCCTTAACCTGATCAAGGACAGAAAACCAGGTACTTTCTAATAGGCTATCCAGCATATCTTGGATCTTTGGTATCGGGTGTCGATCAGGTACTGACTTTCAGTTTAGTTCCCGGTAATCACAACAGAGTCTCAACATTCCGTCCTTCTTCCTAACACAGACAACAAGAGAGGAATAAGACGACTTCGACTTTTGGACCCAACCTCTCTTGATGAGATCTTGTAAATATTCTTTCACTTCATGGTGTAATGGTTTCGGCACAGACGTGTAACTTATGGTTACTGGGGTTGTGTCTTTCAAATTTATTTTCAATTTCAGCAACGGGTTACAGCCTATATCAGAGTCATCTTTAGAGAATGCATGACACTCTTCTCTCAGCATCTGTTTTGCTATCACTATATCTTCAGCGCACAAGTGTTCCAGGGATACTGGGGGATCCCAGGACCCTGAGGTGGGTCGTGCAATTTCCTACCCTGGGCAACTCCTGTTCCTTGGTGGGGAGACTGAATTCACGGTAGACCTCTGGGTGGGTCTCACACTGGTTAGATATACCGTTTTAACAGTTTCAATGTGACCTAACACAGTCTTTGGATCCAGTCTAATTTTGTGTTTTGTAGTATTCATCACCGGTACTGTCACTCAAACAAACCCACCAGTGGGAATCGTAAGCACAGTCTTACCTTGAACTAGGCCTTCCGGAAGTTCTGAGGAGTGTTTTGGCACAAACAGTCTTTTCTGGATTTTTCTTCCTGGTTCTACCTGGACTCCACACCTCACCCCCACCATTTGGTTTACAAGGATGATGGTTGGGCGCCAGCCTACATTGACTTCTTTTAGATCGTTGTATTCTGTGCTTTCTTTACTCTATGAATCACATTTGTTGTTGTTGGGTATGGCAAGCGATGTGGCAATTGCATCCACCACCAGTGTCCCTGACATGTGTTTCGTGATGACCTCACTGATTACATTATAACGCAGGATAGGATCCTCTGTTATTTCTGATCACTGGTCACGAGAAAAGGTACCAAGAGCTCAATGGTATTGCTGTTCTTCGTGGCCCTCAGTTGGAAAGTCACTTCCACCCAGCCTATGAAAGGGATTTTGGTCTGGTTGACAGCTTTGCCATGGAGTTCCACTGGTCCTATGAGTTCTTTTAGTGACCGAAGGCAGGTATGTGGCAGGTAGTGCCTTCTCCATTCTTCATATAAAAGGCTCGCTTGGGATCCTGTGTCCCACAGTGCTTTTAACAGGAGTCCATCTAGCTGGCACTGTATAAAGCACCCTTCACCGATTAGGCTGATGAGGCTATCTTTACTGACCAAGGAATCCTCTTCCCAGGAGTACATCATTTGACCTCCGCACTGGGCATTAAGTAACTGATGCCCCTGCCTCTCTTGCAGCTTTTGTAGACGAGAACACACTTGGGGATAGTACTGAGGCAGCCGTTTTACCTCATGTGCCGTTCTGAGGTTTGGTGATATTTGGATTTGCTTCTGGGGCCTCCTCCGTGTCGCGGTTACCAGTCGCTCCGCACTGGCAACCTCCTGTCTTTTAACCCAAATGACCATAACCATTGCCATTCCTTGGCACAATGTCCTTTCTCACCACATATTAGACAGTGGACACACACCATACTCTGATTTGATGAACGGCACGCTCCACAAGCCGGGTATCTTCTGTTTTGGAACCCACTCCTGGGTCTGAGGGAGACAGGTTCTGGCCTGGAACGAATCAACTTTTTCATCTCAATCAACTCAGCTCTCAGTTCTCCTATTACTTCCTCCCAGTCAGCGCTGGCGGGTCTCTCTTTTGTTGGTGATTTAAGGTTCCCTCTCGGAGGTGGCACTGGAGGGTCTCCATGATGATCTTTGGACTGGCCACTGAGGGTCTCCAACTTCAGCTGACTAATTTTGGTGATTTTAGGAGCAGAGCCTTTCTTTAACTTCTGTTCGCTCTCTGACTCCAAACTAGCTGCCTCATTAATTTTTTCAATTAGGACTTCGTCCAGAATGCCAAGATATTCTAGGTACTGTTTCAGCTGCAACTTGATGTCTTTGCTGATTAACCCCGTTCCCGATGATCTCAAGAACTTCTTCTGGACTAGTCCAGCATCAAACTTCTCTTCCGCTTCTACATCTGTGGATGCAAACAACAGTCTAACCTTCAGTTCAATTGTTCTGAACAAGAAACTTTGGGGTGATTCATTATTTTTCTGTGAGAGGTTAATGAGTCGGCGGAACAATTCTGAAGTATTCTCTTCTTTATAGTGCCCTTTTAAAATCATCTTCAGCTGTTGCAAGGTCAATTGACTCTTCATTTCTAGCATACTATGGAGGTTCAGTCCTGGGCTGATCGCTTTCACCACCCTCTCAACGATCTCATTTGACTGGTAGCCTTTCTGTAAGCCTGCATCGATCTGGTGCAACAAGTTCATATAAGACAGTCTCTATTTCTGTTCACACTCTCCAATCTGTCCCAGGATCTTGAATTCTTTCCTTATGGTGATTTGTGGAGTTAGAGAGGACAGTCTCCCTGATTTATCTAACCCGAGCAGGTTAAAAGTTCTGTCTGAGGCTATCACCCGTTCAGAGGTTTTGCTCGATTCCTGCAGAGCTGTTGTTAGGGCTTTGAATTGTTCTTTCAATTCCTGTAGTTCTGTCTGTGGATGGAGATTCCCGCTTTTGGTAATTGGTGCCGCCCCTCCATCCTCCAACTTCAACCTGGTTAGAAACTGTGTTAGCTGCGGTTGTGTGCTTTAGTAATCTGTTCTTCTGACATCTTTATATGTTCTGCTACTGTTCTCAATTCTTCACAGGTTAACTGAAGAAGCAGCTCACTAATTCTGTCCATTTGTATTTTCACATCCATTGCTGCTAGTGAGTTTTCTTTAGGGCTGGTCCTCTTTAACTGGTGTAGCAGACTTGAGTTGAGGTGCTGTGCTGCTGTGTTTTTCCAGACACTTTTCCTCTTCTCCCTCTACACGCTAATTTCCACTCAGGACTCCCCGTACAGGCCACCAATGTTACATGCACGCCACTAAGTTCAGATAGGGGCTAGACAGGTTACATTAATTTTTTGAAATCCTGGGGGAACCGTTACTCACGACAACCATAGACCATGTGCTGCAGCTTCTCTCAGGCACACAAGGGTATTGACCCTGAGGCACAGACACATAGGTTGTTTCACTTGCTTACCAGACACACTTGACAAGTGTAGAACAGTAGCATTTAATAAGAAGCAGCACAGCCACTGTAAGTTAAGTCTTATGAGCAGTGACAAACAGTACAGTTTCCTTAGCAGCACAGCAGTTCACAGTCTTCCTAGTAGTACAGGACAGCACATTTCTAATGCAAAGGCACATTAATGAACACAGCATTCTTTACAGCACAATGAGATGGAGGTGGGGGGAGGGTTTGCTGAGGGATATATCCCTGTGACATCATTTCTTCCAGTCCTTATTTTTCTGCCTGACAACACTCTGCACTGCTAGTTCAGGAACTCTACCTGACCTTTGCTTAGCTTCACTCCTGACTTGAATTCTTTTCACTTGCAGGGGTGCTTCTGTGAGATACAGAACACACACACCACCTTTCTCTTCGGCTCCAGCCAGACAGTAAACAACTTCCCCACAATCCCCCTGGGGCTCTTCTAAAACACTCCCCTTCTCCTGTGACTGTGTTAACCCCTCTAGTTGCTGGATGCTTCTGGAGCACAACACTTCCTGTCTCATGTGCTTGTGTTACTTTTAATAGTTGCTGAATGCTTTTAAAGCAACAGCACTACTTCTGCATGTCACACTTGACCTGTAGTCAAATCTGTGTCCCTCTTGATAGAGCCATATTGTCCTAGCTGTTGTTCTGGCAATTCACTCTGATTCTTCTTGCAGAACGGTAGAAATCCCCTTTTATACCCACATCTGTGGCTCAGGTCATCATCCACAGGTCAGGGGGAGGTGGGATGAGTTTAACTCTCATTGTTTGAGCATTTAACCAATCTGCATAGTTCGTCCTTCTCTGTTTTGTGGGTCAACAAGCCACAGGGCTCACACAATGGTCAAACAACATATTAGCAAACATCCATTGTTCAATGACCCTGGGTCTCTGTCTTGTAAAGTTAGCAGACAATAAGTTGCAGTAAATGTCAACTCAAATGTCAACATCCAGGCTTATACAAACAATAGTCTGTACTTCTTGACCAACCAAATAAAAACACATAAATTCAAAAGTCAACATAAACATAATAGCGTATTTCTCCTGGCCTACTAAATCTACGTCTGGATAATTAAGATTAAATGCTGTGTCGTCACACTGAGTCTAAAGACTCATAGAAATCAACAGACTAGTGTGGTCACAGTAGGGCGCCCCTCTGTGGATAGGGCATCCTGGACAAGTGCTCAGTCTGCCTCCCCCCACTAATGCCAACCCTGCAGTTAGTATACATACTGTGTACAAATATTAGCCTACAAAACACCTTATAGATCATCAGTCAAATTTCATCATAACCACACAAATCACCAAAGAAAAAAAGAGACTACAATTCACACATTATATTGATAAAAAAATAATAACTTCATTGAAGACTAACCGTTACATAAAATAAATGGAAAATAGCAGCAGAAAGGCCTTATTCTTCATAGGTTCAAAAGACCTAATTAAAAATTGGTTAGCTAAGTAATCCGGGACTATCCAAAAACATGTGCAATTGGTAACATATGGGTAGGGTTGTATAATATAGTAATATAAACATCTAATACATGTGCATATATAAAGAGCGCATAGCAACGTACAGTATTTCTCAGTATATCATAACAACAGATGGCAATACAAGATAGTTATGTAAAATGCATAATTGCATATAGAATATATTGTATCTGGTGATCACAATATTAGTGCCACAAGACCAACATTTCCGATATGAAATTTATCAATAACTACAGCTACAGTTTATCAATAAATACTCAGAAATATTATATTAAAGGAAACATTGGCAAAATGATGGCACTAATAGTTATCAAGGAGTAGTTATCAAGGAGTATACAAAAGCAAACACACACACATATATACAGTGGTGGCCAAAAGTATTGGCACCCCTGCAATTCTGTCAGATAATACTCAGTTTCTTCCTAAAAATGATTGCAATCACAAATTCTTTGGTATTATTATCTTCATTTAATTAGTCTTCAATGAAAAAACACAAAAAGAATTGTCCTAAAGCCAAATTGGATATAATTCCACACCAAACCTAAGAAAGGGGGTGGACAAAAGTATTGCACTGTTTGAAAAATCATGTGATGCTTCTCTAATTCGTGTAATTAAGAGCACCTGTAACATACCTGTGGCACCTAACAGGCGTTGGCAATAACTAAATCACACTTGCAGCCAGTTAACATGGATTAAAGTTGACTCAACCTCTGTCCTGTGTCCTTGTGTGTACCACATTGAGCATGGAGAAAAGAAAGAAGACCAAAGAACTGTCTGAGGACTTGAGAAACCAAATTGTGAGGAAGCATGAGCAATCTCAAGGCTACAAGTCCATCTCCAAAGACCTGAATGTTCCTGTGTCTTCCGTGCGCAGTGTCATCAAGAAGTTTAAAGCCCATGGCACTGTGGCTAACCTCCATAGATGTGGACGGAAAAGAAAAATTGATGAGAGATTTCAACGCAAGATTGTGCGGATGGTGGATAAAGAACCTCGACTAACATTCAAACAAGTTCAAGCTGCCCTGCAGTCCGAGGGTACAACAGTGTCAACCCGTACTATCCGTCGGCGTCTGAATGAAAAGGGACTGTATGGTAGGATACCCAGGAAGACCCCACTTCTTAACCCGAGACATAAAAAAGCCAGGCTGGAGTTTGCCAAAACTTACCTGAGAAAGCCTAAAACGTTTTGGAAGAATGTTCTCTGGTCAGATGAGACAAAAGTAGAGCTTTTTGGGAAAAAGCATCAACATAGAGTGTACAGAAAAAAAAAAGAGGTATTCAAAGAAAACAACACGGTCCCTACAGTCAAACATGGCGGAGGTTCCCTGATGTTTTGGGGTTGCTTTGCTGCCTCTGGCACTGGACTGCTTGACTGTGTGCATGGCATTATGAAGTCTGAAGACTACCAACAAATTTTGCAGCATAATGTAGGGCCCAGTGTGAGAAAGCTGGGTCTCCCTCAGAGGTCATGGGTCTTCCAGCAGGACAATGACCCAAAACACACTTCCAATAGCACTATAAAATGGTTTGAGAGAAAGCACTGGAGACTTCTAAGGTGGCCAGCAATGAGTCCAGACCTGAATCCCATAGAACACCTGTGGAGAGATCTCAAAATGGCAGTTTGGAGAAGGCACCCTTCAAATATCAGGGACCTGGAGCAGTTTGCCAAAGAAGAATGGTCTACAATTCCAGCAGAGCATTGTAAGAAACTCATTGATGGTTACCGGAAGCGGTTGTTCGCAGTTATTTGGGCTAAAGGTTGTGCAACCAAGTATTAGGCTGAGGGTGCCAATACTTTTGTCTGGCCCATTTTTGGAGTTTTGTGTGAAATGATCAATGATTTGATTTTTGCTTCATTTTCTTTTGTGTTTTTTTCCTTGCAAGCAAATTAAATGAAGATAATAATACCAAAGAATTTGTGATTGCAATCATTTTCAGGAAGAAACTGAGTATTATCTGACAGAATTGCAGGGATGCCAATACTTTTGGCCACCACTGTATATATATATATATATATATATATATATATATATATATATACACACATACAAATGTATATATATATATATATATATATATATATATATATACACATACAGTGCTCAAGAAAATAAAGGGAACACTCAAATAACACATCCTTGATCTGAATGAATGAATGAAATATTCTCATTGAATACTTTGTTCTGTACAAAGTTGAATGTGCTGACAACAAAATCACACAAAAATCATCAATGGAAATCAAATTTATTAACCAATGGAGGCCTGGATTTGGAGTCACCCCCAAAATTAAAGTGGAAAAACATACTACAGGATGATCCTACTTTGATGTAATGTGCTTAAAATAAGTCAAAATGAGGCTCAGTATTGTGTGTGGCCTCCATGTGCCCGTATGACCTCCCTACAATGCCTGGGCATGCTCCTGATGAGGTTGGGGATGGTCTCCTGTGGGATCTCCTCCCAGACCTGGACTAAAAGCATCCGCCAACTACTGGACAGTCTGTGGTGCAACGTGACGTTGGTGGATGGAGCGAGACATGATGTCCCAGATGTGCTCAATCGGATTCAGGTCTGGGGAATGAGCGGGCCAGTCCATAGCTTCAATGCCTTCATCTTACAGGAACTGCTGACACACTCCAGCTACATGAGGTCTGGCATTGTCCTGCATTAGGAGGAACCCAGGGCCAACAGCACCAGCATATGGTCTCACAAGGGGTCTGAGGATCTCATCTTGGTACCTAATGGCAGTCAGGCTACCTTTGGCGAGCACATGGAGGGCTGTGCGGCCCTCCAATGAAATGCCACCCCACACCATTACTGTCCCACTGCCACATCGGTCATGCTGAAGGATGTTGCAGACAGCAGATCACTCTCCACGGCATCTCCAGGCTCTGTCACGTCTGTCACATGTGCTCAGTGTGAACCAGCTTTCATCTGTGAAGAGCACAGGGCGCCAGTGGCGGCTTTGCCAATTCTGGTGCTCTGTGGCAAATGCCAAGCATCCTGCACGGTGTTGGGCTGTGAGCACAACCCCATCTGTGGATGTCGGGCCCTCATACCACCCTCATGGAGTCGGTTTCTAACCGTTTGTGGAGACACATGCACATTTGTGGCCTGCTGGAGGTAATTTTGCAGGGCTCTGGCAGTGCTCCTCCAGTTCCTCCTTGCACAAAGGCGGAGGTAGCGGTCCTGCTGCTGGGTTGTTGCCTTCTTACGGCCCCCTCTACATCTCCTGGTGTACTGGCCTGTTTCCTGGTAGCGCCTCCAGCCTCTGGACACTACGCTGACAGGCACAGCAAACCTTCTTGCCACAGCTCGCATTGATGTGCTATCCTGTAGAAGCTGCACTACCTGAGCAACTTCTGTGGGTTGTAGAGTCCGTCTCATGCTACCACGAGTGTGAAAGCACAACCAACATTCAAAAGTGACCAAAACATCAGCCAGAAAGCATTGGTACTGAGATGTGGTCTGTGGTCCCCACCTGCAGAACCACTCCTTTATTGAGGGTGTCTTGATAATTGCCAATAATTTCCATCTATTTTCTATTCCATTTGCACAACAGCATGTAAAATTGATTGTCAATCAGTGTTGCTTTCTAAGAGGACAGTTTGATTTCACAGAAGTTTGATTTACTTGGAGTTCTATTCTGTTGTGTTCCCTTTAATTTTTTGAGCAGTTTATATATATTAACAGTACAGACCAAAAGTTTGGACACACCTTCTCATTTAAAGATTTTTCTGTATTTTCATAACTATGAAAATTGTACATTCACACTGAAGGCATCAAAACTATGAATTAACACATCTGGAATTATATACTTAACAAAAAAGTGTGAAACAACTGAAAATATGTCTTATATTCTAGGTTCTTCAAAGTAGCCACCTTTTGCTTTGATGACTGCTTTGCACACTCTTGGCATTCTCTTGATGAGCTTCAAGAGGTAGTCACCGGAAATGGTTTTCACTTCACAGGTGTGCCCTGTCAGGTTTAATAAGTGGGATTTCTTGCCTTATAAATGGGGTTGGGACCATCAGTTGTGTTATGCAGAAGTCTGGTGGATACACAGCTGATAGTCCTACTGAATAGACTGTTAGAATTTGTATTATGGCAAGAAAAAAGCAGCTAAGTAAAGAAAAACGAGTGGCCATCATTACTTTAAGAACTGAAGGTCAGTCAGTGCGAAAAATTGGGAAAACTTTGAAAGTGTCCCCTAGTGCAGTTGCAAAAACCATCAAGCACTACAAAGAAACTGGCTCACATGAGGACCGCCCCAGGAAAGGAAGACCAAGAGTCACCTCTGCTTCTGAGGATAAGTTTATCCGAGTCACCAGCCTCAGAAATCGCAGGTTAACAGCAGCTCAGATTAGAGACCAGGTCAATGCCACACAGAGTTCTAGCAGCAGACATATCTCTTCAACAACTGTTAAGAGGAGACTTTGTGCAGCAGGCCTTCATGGTAAAATAGCTGCTAGGAAACCACTGCTAAGGACAGGCAACAAGCAGAAGAGACTTGTTTGGGTTAAAGAACAGAAGGAATGGACATTAGACCAGTGGAAATCTTTGCTTTGGTCTGATGAGTCCAAATTTGAGATCTTTGGTTCCAACCACCGTGTCTTTGTGCGACGCAGAAAAGGTGAACGGATGGACTCTACATGCCTGGTTCCCACCGTGAAGCATGGAGGAGGAGGTGTGATGGTGTGCGGGTGCTTTGCTGGTGACACTGTTGGGGATTTATTCAAAGTTGAAGGCATACTGAACCAGCATGGCTACCACAGCAACTTGCAGCGGCATGCTATTCCTTCCGGTTTGCGTTTAGTTGGACCATCATTTATTTTTCAACAGGACAATGACCCCAAACACACCTCCAGGCTGTGTAAGGGCTATTTGACCAAGAAGGAGAGTGATGGGGTGCTACGCCAGATGACCTGGCCTCCACAGTCACCAGACCTGAACCCAATCAAGATGGTTTGGGGTGAGCTGGACCGCAGAGTGAAGGCAAAAGGGCCAACAAGTGCTATGCATCTCTGGGAACTCCTTCAAGATTGTTGGAAGACCATTTCCGGTGACTACCTCTTGAAGCTCATCAAGAGAATGCCAAGAGTGTGCAAAGCAGTCATCAAAGCATAAGGTGGCTACTTTGAAGAACCTAGAATATAAGACATATTTTCAGTTGTTTCACAATTTTTTGTTAAGTATATAATTCCAGATGTGTTAATTCATAGTTTTGATGCCTTCAGTGTGAATGTACAATTTTCATAGTCATGAAAATACAGAAAAATCTTTAAATGAGAAGGTGTGTCCAAACTTTTGGTCTGTATTGTATATATATATGTTTAATTTTTTTTTTTAATTCTGTGGAAGGAGGGTTGAAAAGCAATGTCTGACTTTCATTTGGTCATTTTAATAGATTTTTAATTTATTATTACTTTTGTCAGATTGAAGTTATTTCTGTGACCATTGTGGGTTTTTCTTTCATTAAACGAGGGGTATCAACAGTTTTGACCACGTGTGTGTATATATACAAAGTACTATATTATTGCCAAACAATATTGCAATAGAAATATGTAATTAAATTTAAAACTAATATATCACAAAAAAAGTAATAGAGAGTGATAGTTTGGCATCAGTAATAGTGCAGTTATATAACTATAATCAGCTAAAGATTGTTACGATACTGGCATAGCACTGCTGAAATCCAGTGGCCGAAGGAGCACGAGCAGAAACAGCAAGTGATTATAGATGTTCTTGGATATAGCAAAGGAGTTGTAGGAAACAATCCATAGATAGGTGAGAACAGTCTGGGTAAGACTGTCCAGGAGCTAGAGACTGGAGCTAGACTGAACAGCTAGACACAATACTCAAGCAATGAGTGAGAGATCCATCAACAAAATGGATTCCACAGGTTCAGAATCTGCCATCTTAGTAAATGGCAATTGCAGAACACAACAGCAGCCTCTAGTGGTAAGGAGTGAGATTGCAGCACAATTATTAAGGTGAACAATATCAGCCACTGGTGGTCAAACTGTAGAAGGACAACAGGAATTCTAACATTACTCCCCCCCCCCTCCTCCGGACAATGCTTGGCTTGGTTTATGTGGGTATTTTTGGTGAAACTCTTTAAGCAGTTGAGGAGCATTGATATTTTCTACAGGTTCCCAGGAGTTATCTTCAGGGCCGTACCCTTGCCACTTTATTAAGTACTGCAACTTGTTTCTGAATATTCTGGAATCCAAGACCTTTTCAACTGTGTAATGTTCTTGTCAATCCACTTCAATAGGATCAGGAGGAGGTAAACGACGCCTTGGAAAATGATTTGGAACAAATGGCTTTAGTAAGGAGACATGGAACACTGGATGTATCTTCATTGTTCTGGGAAGTTGAAGGCGAAAAGCTACTGAGCTAACTTGTCCAATTATTTTAAAAGGACCAATACATTTTTGACCCAGTTTTGGTGAGAGTATATGGAGTTTAAAATTCTTGGTGGAAAGCCATACTTCATCACCCACTTGGAATCTTTGAGCAGGTCTTCGAGATTTATCTGCTGCTTCCTTATATTTCTCCTGGGCAATTCTAAAAGTCTCTTTTAGTATTTCCAGATTCTGTTGCAGGGATTGTATTCTGTTGGTGACAACAAGGATAGGCGTTTCTCTTGGAAAATTAGGAAGGATACTTGGAAGGTACCCAGAATTTGTAAAGAATGGTGTTTGTCTGGTCGAAGCATTTTGAGAATTGTTGTATGAAAATTCTGCCATATTAAGTAAATCAACCCAGTCATCCTGGAGATGACAAATATTAGCATGTGAGATATTGCTCTAAGGTTTGGGTTGTGCGTTCAGTCTGACCATTCGATTGGGGATGGAATGCAGAAGATAAACTGACATCAATGTCCAATGCTGCACAAAAATTCTCCCAGAATCTCGACGGAAATTGTGTTTCACGATCAGAAACAACTTCGTCAGGTACCCTATGAAGATGAAACACATTTTGAATTACAAGATCAGCAGTCTCTTTAGCAGAAGGTAAACCAGTGCAGGGAACAAAATGTGCTGCTTTGGTGAGTCTGTCCACCACTACTAGGATTGAACTCTTTCCCTTTGAAACTGGTAGTTTCACAATAAAGTCCATAGATATAGAGCCCCAAGGATGAGCTGGAATTTTCAGAGACTGCAATAATCCTATTGGTGATGTGCATGGCACAAGTGCTACAGGAATATACAGATTGTTTAACATCTTTTTTGGGCCACCAAAAGAAACAAGACATAAATTCTTGTGTTTTTTGAATTCCTTTGTGTCCTGCTAACTTGGAGTCATGGATTAGTTTTAATACTATAAGTCGCACAGTTTCTGGAACATAGATGCAATACTTTATTTTGAAAGGTAAGAGATATATCATTTGGTGGATGCAGAAGAATTGGGTCTGTCTCGTATGCTTACCGTATGTCTTCCAGCAAGTTTTTGTTATGGATCACCCCCAGGAAGTTGGACTCAGGCAGAATAGTTGTTGGTGGTGCTGCTGTGGAAGGATCTTTGGAGAAGATCCTAGACAAAGCATCAGCCTTACCATTACGGGAGCCAGGTCTGTAAGAGATAACAAAGTTGAATCGGTTAAGAGACTCCATCGAGCTTGGCGGGTGGACAAACATTTGGCAGACCTGATAAATTCAAGGTTACGATGGTCAGAACAACAATTTGTTGAGCTGCTCCTTCTAGATGATGTCTCCATTCCTTGAAAGCGTCAATGATAGCTAAGAGCTCTTTGTTCCCCACATCATAATTCTTCTCTGACACTGTCGAACTTCTAGAGAAATAGGCACAAGGATGTAGCAAATCTTTTGTTCCTGTTCTTTGTGATAGAATAGCCCCTTCTGCACCGTCTGAAGAATCCATTTCTACAATAAAGGCATGTTCAGGATTGGGATGAATCAGTATAGGAGGTGTGGTGAACTTCATCTTCAGGCAAGAAAAAGCATCTTATGCTTGAGGAAACCAAACAAATGATATGCCTTACTTTATTAATTCGGTGATTGGTGCAATTATACCTGAAAATTTTTTAATGAAATGTCTGTAAAACTTGGCAAAGCCCACAAATCGTTGGACTTCTTTCATGTTTTTTGGCGTTGGCCACTCAGAGACAGCTTGAATCTTGCTAGAGTCCATTTGTAATCCTTGAGTAGAGATTATATAGCTCAAGAACTGGATCTCTGTTTGATGGCACTCGCATTTTTCCAGATTAATATAAAGATGGTGGGTTCTTAGATGCTCTAGCACAGTTTTCACATGATTCTGATGCTCTTCAACAGAATTAGAAAAGATTAGTATATCTAGATAAATGACTACAAATGTTATGTTCTGCAACTTAGAACTAAGGAATAGGAGGGAAAAGCTGTCCCTGCACTGAGACTCAGCTTAACCCTACGCTGGGGTGGGTGCCCTATTCCTTGTGAATAGCCCCACCGAAACTCCTGCACTGAACTCAAACGAAGACTTGAAGGAAGGGGAAAGGGGTCCCTAAAAGATCTAAGGACTGGGAGCAAAAACAGGAGACCTCCTAACAGAAAAGTTAGTTGCAGAAACGAATATTAAAGGGAACAAAACTGGTGGAACAAGAAGTCCCAGGATATCAATTGTCCAAAGCACAAAGAACTTAACAAGGCAACTTAGCCAGAGCACAAGCATAACAGCACTGATGTCCTGCGGGGAATGGGAGGCAGGTGCTGAGTAATAAAGAGTGAAGAGATCACGTGACCAAGACACCCAGCACCAGAGGAAAAGACTAGAAGCCAGCAAACCACAACAAGATGGCCGATAGTAAAACAACATAGATTCTAACAATGAATTGATCAAGCAAGTCTCTGAAAATGTCATTAACGAAATGCTGAAACATTGCAGGAGTACTGCACAGTCCAAACGACATAACTAAGTACTCATAGTTTCCATAACATGATCTGAATGCGGTTTTCCATTCATCACCTGGTCTAATACGAACCAAGTTATATGCCCTTCGAAGATCTAGTTTTGTGAACAACTTTGCATGACGAACACTGTCCAGCAATTCAGGGATCAAAGACAGAGGATAACGATTCTTTACAGTAATTTTATTCAATTCTCTGTAATCAACGCACAGTCTTAAGGAACCGTCTTTCTTTTTAACAAAATATATAGGCGCACCTGCTGATGATGAAGATGGATGAATAAACCCTTTAGCTAAATTTTCATTGATGTATTCCTTGAGTGTTTTTAATTACTGCTCTGCCAGTGGGTAAATGCTTCCAAAGGGTATTGCTGCTCCAGGTAATAGATCAATTTGACTATCATTCGGCCTATGAGGAGGGAGTTTGTCTACATTTTTCTTGTCACATACATCAACAAATTCCCTATATATAGATGGTAGTTTAGAAGATTGTTCAGGATCCTCTACAACCTCTTCATTTGGTGAAGCCTGTGGGAAGTGTACAGTAGATGGAAAAGACACTTCTTTGGTTTCCCAATTGTGGGATTTTGAGTCTGTAGTCATGACAACCCCAGGATTATTGGAAAATGTGAAGATGAGATTAGTAGGAAAGATAAAACCTCATGGTGATTAGGTTCCATAACTATCTCTATGAATTCAGTCTCTTGATTCACTGGTCCCGAATTTAGTGGAGATCTGTCAACAGTTTCCATGATAATAGATAATAGATAAAAGGTTGTTTTGAATATTTTACCCCATGTTCCTTTGCGAAAGAGTTGACCATAAAATTTCCCTTTGCTCCTGAGTCAGCTATGGCACATGTGCAAATCCATTGAGAATCAACTTGAAACTTGATAGAAATTAAGCTATGAGAGTCCTTGTTTTCTTTGTTAATGTTGGGTGCAATAGAAGAAATTGAATGGTTGACAGCATTCACTGGAGGCGCTGGTTCACACAAGACTGACTCTTCGCCGGAAAAGCTGGGATCCACTACCTCTGCCACTGTTTTACATAGTCAAGAAGGACAATTGATGAGAAAGTGGTCAGTCTTGCCACAATAAAAACACTGATTTTCCCAAAGTCTCCGTTCTTTTCTCTCAGCACTTTAATGTTTTATCAGGCTGTCAACATGCATGGATTTAACTTCATATATGTGAGGACGCTATCTCAAAGTCTCTGGGACTAGTCGTTGAAGCAGGTGGATAACAACTACTGTTTGAATTCCACTTCCAATCTTCTATCTGCTAATCTGTTGTCTATACGAATACAATGGTGAATGAAGTCATCAAAATTTGTGGGAGCATAGGGCCCGGGCTAGTTCATCTTTGAGTGTGCTGGAGAATCCGTTCTTAAAAAAAAGATAATTTTGCAGCATTATTCCATTCGGTATCAATCATCCACCATCTGAATTCAGTGGCGTACTTTGCAACAGAGTGCTTACCCCGACGTAGCGCCATCAGTGTAGTTGAAGCTGTTGTACAACGATTAGGGTCATCAAACACCTAGCTCATGGCTGCTAGGAAAGCCTCCAGATCATTAAGTCGATCATCATGAGTTTCAATAAGGGGGCTGGCCCAGGCTAATGCTTTATGTGTCAGTAACATAATGATGCACAATACTTTTGATCTGTCAGTATGGAAGTTAGCAGGGTGTGCACAAAAGTCTGCACTGTTAATGAATCCCCGAAATTTGTCACGGTCTCCACCAAACCTGAAAGAAGGGAGTGTAAGGGTGGGTGGAGGGGCTGGAGCAATATGTTGATTTTGTAATTGAAGGATCTGTTCAGACTGCAGTGCAATCTTATTGCTTAGATCTTGCACAATATTCTGTAGATCCTGTGTAGCTCGGAGTTGTCTGAGTTTCAAATGCCATGTATTTTGTTTTTAGTGTTTGCATATCTGCATAGATGTTGGTAAGCAAACAGTTCATCTTATTTCAATGAACCTCCAAATTTCATCCATGATGAAGGCTTGAGTATCCATTTACGATACTGGCGTAGAACTGCTGTAAACCAGTGGCTGAAGGAGCATGAGGAGGAACAGCAAGCTGTTAATAGATGTTCTTGGATATAGCAAAGGCGTTGTAGGAAACAATCCGTAGATAGATGAGAACAGTCTGGGTAAGACAGTTCAGGAGCTGGAGACTGGAAATAGACTGAACAGCTAGACACAATACTCAAGCAATGAGTGAGAGATTCATGTGGCTTTAAATACGCCCAAACAGGAAACAAGATGAATTCCACAGGTTCAGAATCTGCCATCTTAGTAAATGGCAATTGCAGAACACAACAGCAGCCTCCAGTGGTAAGGAGTGGGATTGCAGCACAATTATTATGGTGAACAATAGCAGCCACTAGTTGTCAAACTGTAGAAGGACAACAGGAATTCTGACAAATATAAACACTAATATCACGATCTAAAAGGTGAAACTATAAGAGCTATATGAAACTCATATTACCGATATTACTGAGTAACTTGTTATAGAGCAAAGTCACAGTATCCTAACCACAGACACCTTGACATGCATTTCACATGTTTGCTTCATTAGGTTAAAATGAGGGATATAAATAGTCTGACCCTTAATGATAAAGAAACATACAGTGGGGAAAAAAAGTATTTAGTCAGCCACCAATTGTGCAAGTTCTCCCACTTAAAAAGATGAGAGAGGCCTGTAATTGACATCATTGGTAGACCTCAACTATGAGAGACAAAATGAGAAAACAAATCCTGAAAATCACATTGTCTGATTTGGAAAGAATTTTTTTTCAAATTTTGGTGGAAAATAAGTATTTGGTCAATTACAAAAGTTCATCTCAATACTTTGTTATATATCCTTTGTTGGCAATGACAGAGGTCAAATGTTTTCTGTAAGTCTTCACAAGATTGGCACACACTGTTGCTGGTATGTTGGCCCATTCCTCCATGCCGATCTCCTCTAGAGCAGTGATGTTTTGGTGCTGTCACTGAGCAACACGGACTTTCATTTCCCTCCAAAGGTTTTCTATATGGTTTAGATCTGGAGACTGGCTAGGCCACTCCAGGACCTTGAAATGCTTCTTACGAAGCCACTCTTTCGTTGCCCTGGCGGTGTGCTTGGGATCATTGTCATGCTGAAAGACCCAGCCACGTTTCATCTTCAATGCCCTTGCTGATGGAAGGAGGTTTGCACTCAAAATATCACGATACATGGCCCCTCATTCTTTCATGTACACGGATCAGTCGTTCTGGTCCCTTGGCAGAGAAACAGCCCCAAAGCATGATGTTGCTACCCCCATGCTTAATAGTAAGTATTGTGTTCTTTGGATGCAACTCAGCATTCTTTCTCCTCCAAACATGGCGAGTTGTGTTTCTACCAAACAGTTCAACTTTGGTTTCATCTGACCATATGACATTCTCCCAATACTCTTCTGGATCATCCAAATGCTCTCTAGCAAACTTCAGACGGGCCCGGACATGTAATGGCTTAAGCAGGGGGACACATCTGGCACTGCAGGATCTGAGTCCCTGGCGGTGTAGTGTGTTACTGATGGTAGCCTGTGTAACATTGGTGCCAGCTCTCTGCAGGTCATTCACTAGGTCCCCACGTGTTCTTCTGGGATTTTTTCTCACCGTTCCTGAGATCGAGGGGGATTATCAGTGGCCTTGTATGTCTTCCATTTTCTAATTATTGCTCCCATGGTTGATTTCTTCACACCAAGCAGCTTGCCTATTGCAGATTCAGTCTTCCCAGCCTGGTGCATGTCTACAATTTTGTTTCTGGTGTCCTTCGACAGCTCTTTGGTCTTCACCATAGTGGAGTTTGGAGTGTGACTGTTTGAGGTTGCGGACAGGTGTCTTTTATACTGATAACAAGTTCAAACAGGTGCCAGTACTTCAGGTAATGAGTGGAGGACAGAGGAGCCTCTTAAAGAAGAAGTTACAGGTCTGTGAGAGCCAGAAATCTTGCTTGTTTGTAATTGACCAAATACTTATTTTCCACCAAAATTTGAAAAAAAATTCATTCCAAATCAATGGGATTTTCAGGATTTGTTTTCTCATTTTGTCTTTCATTGTTGAGGTCTACCTATGATGTCAATTACAGGCCTCTCTCATCTTTTTAAGTGGGAGAACTTGCACAATTGGTGGCTGACTAAATACTTTTTTTTTCCCCACTGCACCTGAGGATAGATAAATGTACACCCCACATCATCGCTATAATCCAAGAAGAATTTGCCCTGCCTCTTCGCACCGCAGACTAGATCATATAATAGGACATAATCACGTAACATACACAATAGTATCCATTATCAGTACAATTATCAGTACAATGGGGAGTCAATGACGTGCATCATCGCAGTGGAAATCCTTGCATGCATGTTAGCAGCAATGTAAGACTACCAATTTACTACTAAGTAAGAAAAAACATATGTTAGCACCTATTGACATGACAGAATACTGCCATCTAAAGACTTAAAAAATAGTTATAGCACTCAATTCGTAATAATGATAATAAGCAAGCTTTTTTAGGCTTGGAGCGATAATTATATGTGTATAAAAGAAAGTAATAAACTATAATTACTAATACAATTAATAGAAAAGTTAAAAATATGCATATTGGAAATATATGAACAGTAATACATATTAAATGTACACAATTTAAAGGAGTGGTGTAGAGTGCGACAAGTGTGGGGTTTAGAGCCTTATGACCCTCTTAAATTACTTTTCACATCTTTTTTTATTTTATCATGTTACTTTTTCGTATTTTTTACTTTGATTTTTTCACATTAATGCTGGAACGCCTTCTTTTCCCTATGGGCTATTTACTGTAGTACAGCAGAAAGAATATTTGGGGATTGAGGAAGTTGCTGAATAATAGTATAGTATAAAATTAAAATGCTAACAAATAATGTGACGCCTGTGTGAGTTCATCCTGTATTGCAGCAGACTTTGGCATTTGTAGATTGCATACATTGTAGACATTTATCAATTCATTTTAGAATTCATCTCCTGACATTAATATCCTTTTTTCCCTTTTCTAGGTGCACAAGTTGTAGCAACCGATATGGAGGAGCTGATTGGAAACCTGCAGTACAATACACTTTGAAATACCAAAATGAAAAGTAAACATGTCCCACAAGTTAAAGAACTAATGTGGGGAACTAATTTGGAAAAGAAGTTTTCAAAGTCTTCCCTACAGTTTGACTATATTCTTGCAGCTGACGTCGTTTATAACCATCCATATCTAGAAGAACTTCTGGAGACATTTGATCATTTATGTAATGAAAACACCACAATCCTTTGGGTAATGAGATTTAGGAAAGAGAATACACTTCTAGAAAATACATTTATTCAGAAATTTCAAAAACTATTTTATTTGAAGGTTATCTACGATCTGCCAAGCCTGAGCATTAAACTCTACAAAGCTAGGAGATGCTGATTAAATTCATAATTTTCTTGTAGAAATGTTACTGTTTAGTTTTTAGTTAAAATTAGTTACAATTGTATGGTAGAAACATAGTTTAAGCGAAATAGCTGTCGCTCAATTACTCCCTCATGTTTCCTTTTCTCCTCATGTGAAGACCTTAATAAAGTTCCAACATTTTATATATCAGTGGTGAGTGCCGCTGTATTTCATTTTTTCTACCTCCAGTAATATGTCACTTCAAACAGTATGATGTGTTCACATAGCCTCACACAGTATGATGTCCCCACACAGCACCTCAAACAGTAAGTAGTCCTACACATCCCCCCAAGGAAAATGTTGTACCCCAACAAAGTATGATGTCCTACAAAGCCCCTCAAACAGTATGATGTCCCCCATACAGTATGATGTCCACACAGAGTCCCCACACACAATATGATATCCCCACAAAGCCCCTCACTCAGTATATCTCTCCCGCACAGTATGATGTCCCACCACACAGTATGATGTCCACACAAAGCCCCAAACACAGTATGATATCCCCACAAAGCCCCTCACACAGTATACTCTTCCACAGTATGATGTCCCCCCACATAGTATGATGTATGCACAAAGCCCCCACACACAGTATGATATCCCCATCATATGTACACAAAATTTGTATCAATAAAAACATCAGCTCACCGCACGAAAAGCACGGCCTCACTCAGCCCCATCAACAGAAAAATAAACGTCTTATGCGGTTGGGAAAATGCTGACACAAAGCAAAAATATTTTTTTGCCATAGTCTAAATTTTTCAGCACTTAAAGGGGTTGTCCAGTACTATTGATAACTGGCCAATGTATTTTTACGTTGAAAAGAAGTTTCTTTCTAAATAGCTTACTCTGCTGTTACTGCCTGTGAGCAGCGCTATCGCTAGCAGCTCAAAGGCATCACGTGACCCCCGGCTGCAGCCGGCTCTGACATCCGCTGATGTCACGTCAAGTTCTGGCTGCAGCCGGGGGTAACTTACTTCTGCGGTGGATGCTGGGATGTGGGAGGGGTTACTCCGCGCATCACACCAAGCATCCACTGTACTACTGCAGAATAATTTTGGAGCCAATCAGACGCCACTGTAATGGTATTGCATGATGGATAAGTATCTCTATGTTTTTCTCAGCATTGAAGACACAATTAATCCTGAGCAAATCTCCTACTCCATTTGCTGAAATGCAGCCTCAAACTTGCAAGGAACCTCCACCATGCTTTCATGTTGCCTGCAGAGCCTTTTGGTGATCAAACTGCCTTCTATTACAACCAAATATTTCACATTTTGACTCTTGAGTCCATAGCACCATTCTTCTTCACCCCGCTTTCCTATGATTTTGTGCATAGTTGAGTCACTTGGCCTTGTTTCCATGTCAAAGGTATGTTTTTTGGCTGCAATAATTCAAGGAAGACCTCTTCTGCCCAGACATATCCAAACAGTAGATGGGTGTAGCTGGGTCGCACTGGTTGCTGCCTGTTCTGAGCTGATGGCACTGCTGGACATATACCAGTTTTAAAGGGAAGTAAGCATGATCTGTCTTTCATCTGCTGAAATAAGTTGGTCACGCTAGGTGTGAGTGCAACACAGAGAGTCACACCAGGTGTGAGTGACGCGCCCCCTAGGCCGTGGGGCACTCGATGCCGGGCCGGTCGTTGCCAGGGGAGATGTCACAGTGGCGGTGACCCGGTCCGTGACCCAGGGCGGTCAATCCAAAGGGGAATATTTACAGGGGATTTATAGTTCTTATATACAGTTCATGACGCCACCTGTGGTATGCGGCTAAAGGGAGCCGCCGCTGCGGAGCAGGTCCTCTGGAGCTGGCGTGAACGCAGCAGAGTTGGTTCAGCTCAGCTCTCCACAGGTAGAGCTCAGCTCCAGGGCAGTGTATATGTTGCTGCTATGGCGTAGTGCAGAGGATGGCGCAGATAACGATCACAGAGTCAGTAATGTGCAGTCCTCAGGGTTTACTCACGGTTTCTTAGACTTCCAGTTACCAGTACTAGAGTAACTTCCCACGGCGTTCTGTGCTTACACAGGGAGGGGTTCAGCAAACTCCCAGGTCTCTCCGGAGTACGTAATGGGACCCCTTTCTGTGTATTCCCTCCGGTCGTCTCCCAGCACCTCACACCCAGTGTCTCAGGCCAGTGGCCGCGAACCTTGCCAGGCGACGTCTTCTCTGTCCCCTGGGTCCTCTATGGCCACCTTTCTGGTGATTAGATGTGGCTTGTGGCTGCAGTACCTGAAATACTGCAGCCTCCGGTTTCCTAGTTGAGGCTTAAGAACTCTGATAGTTTAGGGACCGGTCCCCTCTGTGCGACCTGACCCCTCCACCTCCTGGCAGATTCGGGCGTACGGGTGGCCTCCAGCACTACCCATACCCCTGGGGTCCCTTCCACGTTCCTGGAGCCTTTCTCCTGCTCCTCTCTCTCTCTCTTCAGTCCTGGGCCTCTCTGGCTAGGCCCTCCTCCTCCTGAGCAGAGCTCCTACAGAGCTGCGGCTCCCTCTACTTCTCCTCTCAGACTGATCTGTCCTTTCAAGATGGCTTCCCTCTTTATACTATTCCTAACAAGTGCTCCCCTGATTTACTTCCTCCACCCACACCCACTACATGGTTCCCCCTACTTTGGTTCCCCCCACTCCAGCCAGGGACAGGGCTCAGCAAGAAAGCGACGCATCTTGCCCCTCCTGCTGGTCTGGAGTAGTATAGTGTTGGATGCAGGTGTTAGGGTCCCGTGCAGTACTCCTTCCTTACCTGAGAGTGAGATACCATACCTCTGGGTGAGATGCAGTACCTCTGTGGCGACTGAACCCTCAGGGGCACCACATGAGTGCAACACAGAGGGGAAAGGGAGCCCTGACACTAGGGAAAGGGGGAAGAGGTGACCTCCTAATCTGGACTAGCGTCACCCTATCTCCCCCTAACGTCCCTATACAGCCTCGGCAGCTGTCGCCGATAATGTGCCTCTCCCTACTGTCCCTGGCGTAAGGCTATAGCTGGGGGTGGAAGGAGATGAGCACTAGTCAACCTCCGCTAGCACTCTAAAGACAAAAGGGGAAGACAACACAGGTAAACAGCAATTCAGCTTTAGAAGAACTCCAACAGGGCACACGGCCTCAAGACTCCAGAGAGGACGTGGTGCTGCTTCAGCCAAGTTCCAAGTAGAAATGAGTATAACCGCCGACGCCCACCTGGAGAGACCAGGTATATATACACCCAGGCCAGAGGGAGGTAGTCGCTGGGTCCTAAAGACAGCCTCCTATCTAGGCAGCTGTTTGCATTGCCAAATGTGGAGATCTCCTGCAAACCACTGCAGGGCGACTGTCTGTCATCTCTGACACACCCGTGACAGTACCCCCCCTCTACGAGTGGTCTCCGGACACTCAGGACAAGGTTTCTCAGGAAAAAGCTGTGAAAAGAGAGAACCAATCTGGGAGCGTTTACCGCTGATGTTGAAGCCCACATCCTCTCCTCTGGACCATAGCCTTTCCAGTGTACCAAGTATTGTAGAGAAAGACGTTGGAGACGAGAATCTACAATCCTCGAAATATCGAACTCCAGGTTACCATCAACCATTACTGGGGGTGTTGGTAGAGGTGAGGGCTCAAGAGGTTCTACGTACCTTTTGAATAAGGTACCTTAAGGGCCCGAGGAAGTTCAAGACTAAACACTGCTGGGTTAATGACGGCGGTTATTTTGTAGGGATCAATAAACCTAGGTCCCAGCTTCCAGAAGGAACTTTCAATCTTATATTCTTGGTAGACAACCACACAAAGTCATTCACATTCAGGTCCGGACCTGGCAAGTGTTTTCTGTCAGCCATACCTGTCACCCGATCAGACACCACATCGGAGGGAACCCCATGAAGCTTCACAATCTCATTTATGAACACCTGGGCAAGTGTCTTAGCATTGGGAAGTGCAGGTAAAGCGACGAAGTGAACCATTTTACTGAACCTATCTACTACTACCAAAACCACCGTTTTGCCTGCAGAAACCGGTAGGTCAGTAATAAAATCCATGGACAAGGGTGTCCATGGCCTGCTAGGGATAGGTAGCGGAAAAAGCATACCAGACGGACGGGTGTGCGAAACCTTAGAACGCGCGCAAATACTACAAGCAGCTATGTGTTCAATTATATCCTGATGCAACCCTTACCACCAAAAACGAGAGAGGAGGTCCACGGTTGCCTTACTACCTGGATGCCCAGTAAGCACAAACTTATGATGTTCCTTGATTACTTTATGGCGCAGATCAGGTGGTACAAATAACTTTCCTGAAGGGCAGGAGGCTGGAGCGTCCCCCTGAGCTTCCAGCATCTCCCCATCCAGTTCAGGAAGAAGAGCTGAAATAACTACCCCTTTCTGTAATATCGGGGCAGGGTTCTCATGGTCACCACCACCAGGGAAGCACTGGGACAAAGCATCAGCCTTGACGTTTTTGACCCCTGGAAGAAAAGTGACAACAAAATTGAACCTAGTAAAAAACAGGGACCATTTGGCTTGCCTGGGGTTGAGATGTTTAGCTGACTGGAGATATGACAGGTTCTTATGGTCAGTAATAACATTAATAGGATGGACAGCCCCCTCCAACCAGCGTCGCCATTCCTCAAACGCCAATTTGAACGCCAAAAGTTCCCTATTACCCACGTCATAATTTCTCTCAGCCGAAGACAATTTTTTAGAAAAGAAGGCGCATGGATGCCATTTACCAGGGGACGAACCCTGAGACAACACAGCCCCAACCCTGACATCCGAAGCATCGACCTCCACCATAAACGGTTGAGAAACATCGGGTTGACTGAGTATAGGTGCAGTGGCAAAGTGATTCTAAGGAAGAAAAAGCCTGGAGCCTCTGACCATTTGGAAAAATCGGACCCCTTCGTAGTCATGTAAATAAGGGGTTTCACTACAACAGAGTAATTTTTGATGAATTTCCTGTAAAAATTAGTAAAGCCCAGAAAACGTTGTAGGGCCTTCAGGTTCTCGGGACGTTACCAGTCAAGGACTGCACGGATCTTCTCCGGATCCATCCGAAAACCTGAAGATGACAACAAGCAACTCAAAAACTGCACCTCCTGAACAGCGAAAACACATTTCTCTAGTTTGGCATAGAGTTTGTTAGCCCGTAATATCTGGAGCACCTGCTTAACATGCCCCCGATGGGTCTCAAAATCAGGTGAATAAACCAAAATATCGTCCAGATGGACCACCACAAACCTCCCCACCAAATGATGAAAAATATAATTTATGAAATGCTGGAATACCGCAGGTGCATTGGTCAAGCCAAAAGGCATAACCAGACTCTTGAAATGACCTTCCGGGGTATTGAATGCTGTTTTCCATTCGTCCCCTTCTCTGATTCTAACCAGATTGTAGGCTTCCATTAAATCCAACTTGGAGAATACCTTAGGTCCCACAACCTGGCTGAACAAATCAGGAATCAGAGGAAGAGGGTATGGATCACGATTGGTAATTTGATTTAATTGCTGGAAATCTAAACAGGGACGTAGAACCCTGCTGCCATGGGCAAAGATGAGGGTCTGATATGTCCCTTCTCCAGACTTTCCGCAATGAAATCCTTCATGGCTTGTCTCTCAGGGCCAGAAAGATTATACAGTCTGGACTTTGGTAGCTTAGCTCCGGAGGTCAGGTTAATAGAACAGTCATAAGCACGATGAGGAGGCAAATCCTGACACCCCTTCTCAGAAAAAAACATCCTCAAAACCACAGAAAAGCAGGCAGTATCTCCGCAGAGACAGCAGCAAGGGAAACATTCAGACAGTTCTCATGGCAGTAATCTCCCCATTCAATAATCTCCCCAGTTTGCCAATCCACCAATGGATTATGTTTAACAAGCCAGGGGATACCTAAAACAATCGGAGTAAGAGAGATTCTCCAAAACATAGCAAGGAATGATTCACAATGAACTGACCCCACCCTCAGTTTCACATTATGTACAATCTGAGTAAATTCTTTCTGTGCAAGTGGCGCCGAGTCAATGGCAAAGATGGAAATAGGTTCAGCTAAAGCACAGCAAGCGAGACCATGAGTTTTCACAAACTCAGCATCAACCATGCTGACCCCGGCTCCACTGTCAACAAACACAAATTTTTTTGATTTTGCTCTCTAGCACCACCTCTGCAGTCAGGACAAAGTGGGAACTGCAGTTTGGCCACATATGCACCCCTTGTTTATCTAACTCCAGACTACCGAGAGTTAATCGAGTCTCTTTTTGTATAGGAATTGAAGGACAGGTCCCAACAAAGTGTCCCTTTTTCCCACAAAAAAAAATACGCCTTTTTTCTTGCGAATCTCCGGGGAGATGTATGATGTAGAGACACCCCCTAACTGCATAGGTTCCTCCACCTTCCCCAATACTGGTTCACCCCCAGACCGCTCCCTTGGCAAAGGTACACAACCCCGACAAGAAGGCCCCGGAGAAGGAGGTCGCACCCGTCTATCCCGAAGGCGCCTATCCAGACTTATGGCCAAAGACATGGCAGCCTCCAAGGACTGAGGGGTATCATATACCACCAAAGCATCTTTCAACCTTTCCGTTAGCCCCTCACAAAATTTACTTTTAAGGGCTGAGTCATTTCATTTGGAATCCGTTGCCCACCTATGGAATTCCGAACTGTATGTTTCCACTGACTGAATCCCCTGCTGAAGGCGACGTAGCTTAGACTCAGCAAAGGCAACTCGGTCAGGGTCATCATACAGTAGATGAGGGCAAGAGCTCCAAAAAACCCCTCCACAGATTGGAGACAACCCGAATCCTGCGGTAACGAAAACGCCCACGACTGAGGATCTCCCTGCAGTAGAGAGATCACAATGCCAACACGTTGCTCCTCATTACCGGAGGAGTAGGGATGAAGCTTGTAATACAATTTGCATGCCTCCTTAAACACAAAAAACCTGTCCCTACCTCCTGAAAACATGTCCGGGAGAGCAACCTTGGGTTCAGGCTGGACAGGCCTACCTGCAGAGACCCCCACATTGGCGGCCTGTAACCGCTGATACTGCTGCTGAACCTCACAGCGGAGGTCATTCACCTCCAGAGACAGACAGCGGAACTGCTCTGCGAGCTCTATAACTGATCCCATACTAAAGGGAGTAAGGAAAAAAAAGGTGCACGTCCAAAAACACACAAAGAAAACAAAAATGTCAATCTTGTGTCGTTTTTTTTTTCTTTTTCCCAAAGCGTGCTCGGCTGGTTGAAATGTCACGCCAGGTGTGAGTGCAACACAGAGGGGAAAAAGGAAAGGGAGTCCAGACACTAGGGAAAGGGGGAAGAGATGACCTCCTAATCTGGACTAGCGTCACCCTGTCTCCCCCTAACGTTCCTATACAGCCTCCGCAGCTGTCGCCAATCACGTGGCTCGCCCTACTATGCCTGGAATAAGGCTATAGCTTGGGGTGGAAGGAGATGAGCACTTGTCAACCTCCGCTAGCACTCTAAAGACAAAAGGGGATGACAACACAGGGGAACAACAACTCAGCTTTAGAAGAACTCCAACAGGGCACACGGCCTCAAGACTCCAGAGAGAACATGATGCTGCTTCAGCCAAGTTCCAAGTAGAAATGAGTATAACCGGCGACGCCCACCTGGAGAGATCCGGTATATATACACCCAGGCCAGAGGGAGGTAGTCGCTGGGTCCTAAAGACAGCCTGCTATCTAGGCAGCAGTATGCTTTGCCAAACGTGGAGATCTCCTGCAAATCACTGCAGGGCGACTGTCTGTTACCTCTGACACACCCGTGACAGTTTCCTTGCCATTGCATCTACATCCTCAAAGTTTCTTGATGCTTCTTCAAAAGAGTTTGAATAGCACATCTTGAAGCCCCAGTCTACTTTGAAATCTTTGCCTGGGAGAGACCTTGCTGATGCAGCTTACTACCTTTTTGTTTTGTTGCTGTGCTCATTCTTGCCATGGTGTATATGTGACATAAAACTGTCTTTCATGACCCAACTTTTCTATCAGAGTCTGTCTTTTTATCACCCACATTAAGCCTCCTACACAGCTGTTTCTGAAAGTGCTTCAACCTACATATGAAAATGATGATTATTATCACCTGCTTTATATAATTGGTATTTCATACACCATGACTCGAGATTGAGATTCTGGTTCTGGCTTTTATGCTAAGTCATGTGACAAGGCTTGTTTCAAGTCGATATTGACTTTTAGGATTGCTACTTATGATAGGTGGCACTAGAGTTCTAGTCCTCTTCCTCTCTGAAGAGACAATTTGCATACACCATGACTATAATCCTACCAAATCCAAGCCTTTGTTATAAGTGTACCTAGAAGATTTGATGCTGTTTTGAAGGCAAAGGGTGATCACACTAAAATATTGATTGTTTTTAGATTTCTACTTACTTTGCATTTTTTTAATTGATAAAAAAATAAACTATTAACACTTCTACTTTGTTAAAGCCTTCTTACTTTGCAGCATTTTGTAAACTAAGCATTTCATTTTTGTAAAGGAGCATGGCAGGAAGTTGTCAATTCCCCTGAAGCGCCACCACAGTGTAAACTATGGTATTATCACACTAGGTATGGGGAGAACCCAGCGCATAATGATGGGAAAAGGGGACGGAGCCTTACAACTAGGGAAAGGGAGAGTTGAGACCACTAAATGGAGCTAACAACAAACCCTGACTCCCCTATAGACCCGAAATAGGTTGTGCACTTATCGCCGAGCAGGAAACCTGGCCCTAGCTGACCCTAAGGCTAGGGCCTAGGTATGGAGCGGGAGGGGTGAGCACTAAGTCAGCCCCTCTACAAGCTAAAGTACACAAAAAAGAAACAAACAGGGGAATGATGATGCTGGATTAAGCACGGCAATAATCCACAAAGGAACTCCAAGGTAAATCTAGTCGACTACCAGAATCCCAGGTCTGAATAGGTAAACCACGCTATCACCAGCAAAAGGGAAAGGTATAATCCCTAAGCAAGGTGAGGATCACCGCTCGGTCCTAAAGAGAGAGGAATCATAAAAGGATCAGGGAAATGTTTGTAAGGCCAAGCGCAGCGACTTTCTGCAGCCGGACACCGTATGACTGTCTGTCAACCCTGACACACTCGTGATAGGTATCACAAGTCCACTAAAATCAGGGAGTGGTCCATGTCAACCACAGACATGATAGATCTTCACTTGTATAGATAGGTTATAAGGGAATCCTCTTGTTTTCTTGTTTGGAATCCCATATTCTGAATATTGTGTATACTGAATGTACTTAAACAGAGTTTTACATACACAAGGTATATTTTGAAATATATCCATCTTGTTGCTCTTTTCATACTGGCGAAGAAGCTTGCCAAAGTGAAGTCATTGCTGGCTAGTTAGCACTGTATGATACTATATACTGCTTTGCCAGTCATATTTTTAGGGATATGACATAATAAATATTCTGTGAAACACTGATACTAAGCGTCAGTAACAAGGATAGACTTGCCAGGAATAAATTCTACAAATTAGTAAAATACTGTAGCTAACATACGTGAGAGTTTTTACTATATGCCAGGGCAATTCTGATAAACATTCCCCCCTTCCTTGCCCTCAATATTCTCTAGTTTCTTTTAATTCATATTACTTCTACGTTCCAGAAACTTCCAGCGGAATGAGATAGGCCGGTTCAGTTTTAATATTCTACTTATGTTTGCAAGACCCAGACTCTTCCGTAGTTCTAGTCTGCTAATCTTAGATTTCCACAGGATTCCACCATGATCTAAGTTTAGTTTAGTAGAACCATGGAGGAGGGAGATGGGTTTAGCTGCCCAAATATAGAGATTAAAATCTATCTGTATTACACCTATTTGAGACTTACTTTGTGTTCCTTTAAATCAACAAAATCCTAATAAACCCCCTGCCCACACACACACACACACGCACGCACACACACGAAAGATCTTTATACACAAAGGCCAGCTTCAATTTTAAGCTGGTTTTCTTTAAATGGATATTCCCATATCCAAGATGCCATCCCAATATGTAGCAGATGTAATAATAATAATAATAATATTAGCAAATACCACCAATTAGAACTGTAGCATAGTTCTTCTGATTCGCTATTTCTCTTTCCTCATGTGCAGGCATTGCAGGACCTTTTAGAGGTTAGGTCTATGGGGAAAGCCCACATGCGGACACGCCGGAGAAGTTGGCAAGCTGCGGTCTGGAAAGACGCGCCTCATGTCAGTTTCCTCGGGTGTGCCGCAGACGCATAGTGGGCATGAGATTTCTACAAATCCCATCGACTATGCTGTAGCATCTGGCCGCTGCGGTTTGCACGCAGCGCCCGCAGCGTCCAATCCACAGCGATTACTGATCGTGTGCACATACCCTTACAGATCGTTCATCCATCAAGTCGACATGGCTAAAGATCGAGCCAAAGGCCTTTAAAAAAGAAAAGGAGTTGTCAAATGTTATTTTGTTTTAGTTAGCCCTGATAATCCAAGAGGGGTTTTAAATGTAACATACTAAAAAAAATCCTATCCCTCTACCCTGCAGCATATCAGAGAGATGAGAATTACTGTATGGTCAGCTTTTATGTCACCTCCATCCTATGTCCCCACCATATTATTATGTGTTAGTATATGTGACAATAGACCATAGAAACAATGGGGCATAGTTCTCCAAGCTCCACAGATCACCGACAGGAATATCTCTAGTGGTTATGCTAGTTCCAGTAGTACACCTCATGAAACGATTTCACCAACCTTGTCCCGAACATTTACAGACAGTTGTAAAAAGAAGAGGAGATGCTACACAATGGTCGATGTGGCCCTGTCCCAAATTTTTTGAGATGCGTTGCTGCCATCAATTTCTAAATAAGTTAATTTTTTCAAATGAAACGGAAAAATGTCTAACTTTCACCTTCTGATCTGTGTTCTGTTGTGAATAAAATATGGCTACAAGAGATTTACAAATCATTGCATTCTTGTTTTTTACGTTTTACATAGCTTCCACACTTCTATGGATTTGGGGTTGTGCTTACAACTGATGAAATAGACTCAAGCTCATCAACTGAAAATAGCGGCATGCAAACCGCACCTTGTGTTTTGCCCTCCTGCCTACCTACTGTAGATGGATTTCTATCGGTCTTCTACTTCTTAGTTGCCTACCAAATGTAAGTTAGTAAAAAAATAATAATTTAAAGATTTATAACGTTGGTTTAGTTGCATAGATGCATTGGAAGAATAAAAAAAAATAGTTGTAAAAATGTATATACTTTCTAATCTAATGTTCTAATTTTTCCCATACACATCAAAATGTATTTATTTTTTACTTTTTTTTTACCCCTGCTAGGGTATGCTCATAGGAGGCGAATACGCCTGTTTGGAGCTGCAGATGGAAAATTTGCTGTATATCACAGTAGAAGCAAAATTAGTGATAATTTTTTATGTGTACAGTCATGGCCAAAAGTATTGAGAATGAGACAAATAGTAATTTTTCCAAAGTTTACTGCTTCATTTTTTGTAATGGCAATTTGCATATGACGCGCCCCCTGGGACATATTCCTTTTTGAGGGGAATACCCGGCACCGGATCAGATGGGGGGTTGTAGTCTCCGAGCGGCTGTGACCCGGCCCCGTGCCCAGGGCGTCAAGCTAAGTGTTATGTGGCAGTCCTTACTGATGTTATAAGAGTTCTTTTGTGTCGACTACGCCACCCGTTGTGATGCGGTCACTGTGGCCGCCGCTGCTGCAGGGTCCGCTGAGGCTGATGGTGGGTGCGCAGCTTGGTGAGATAACCCCCAACGGGAGGGGTATAGCCTCAGAGGGGACAGGCGCAGAGGATGGGGGTTGTGGTGGTGCGATGCAGCCGGCAATGAAGACAGACTCGGGTTGTGCAGTTAAGGGAGTTTACTTACTGCTGATGTTCCGGTCACTCCAGCTGCTAGTGACCACCCGAGCCGTGCTGCGTCCACCAGGTCCTGGATCCAGCCAACCCCCAAACAAGTCCGGAGCGTGGCCCTGAGCTCTCCCTCTGTCCTTTCTTCAGCCGTCCCCACCAGTGATTCACCTAGTTCCAGCTCCCTCGGGCCTTCTGTTGGGACACCCTTGGCCCTGGGTTCCCTGACCCTTCACGTGGTGTGCCTTCGGGGTGAATGTGGTGGGTGACCGTGACAGACACTGCCCACGGTCTCCGGTCTCTGGCTGGGGAATGTCTTTACCCCCACCAGCTTGGGTTCCGGTACCCTCTTGCTGACTCCTCACCCGGTGCTCTAATTTGGGTTCTTGGGTCCCTTCAGTCTTCCCCCTCTGGGTCTTTCTCTTTCTTTCTCCTCTCTCTCTCTCCAGGGCTGCTGTTTCCTTCTCTCTCCTCTCCAACTGACTTGTTCTCAGCGTCTGACCCTGATCTAAGTTGGTGCCCTCCTTATATATCCCTCTATGTGTGAGCTCAGGTGACCAGCACCCAATGAGCTCCTATCACTACCCAGACTGCTCCCCCTATCTGCCCCTACACTACATGGGATGTACCACCCCCCTCCCACTCCAGCCAGGAACAGGCTCGGTTGTACCTGCACATTTCTAAGTGGGAGTACCGTCGGCCTGCTCCTCTGGAATGGGATGTATGTAGTGCATGCAGTCTATCTGAGCTCAGTTCCACACTCCTTCCTTACCCGGGAGTGGAATATCACACCTCTGGGTTGAGGTGCAATACCCCTGTAGCAGCCGAATCCTCAGGGTGCTACACATATACTCCTGAATGTCAAAGAGTGATCAGCTTAACAGCAATTACTGTACTTGCAAAGTCAATATTTGCCCAGAAAATGAACTTTAACCCCCAGAACACATTTCAACATCATTGCAGTCCTGCCTTAAAAGGAGCAGCTAACATCGTTTTAGTGATTGATCCATTAACACAGGTGTGGGTGTTGATGAGGACAGGGCTGGCGATCAGTCATGATTAAGTAAGAATGACATCACTGGACACTTTAAAAGGAGGCTGGTTCTTGGTATCATTGTTTCTCTTCAGTTAACCATGGTTATCTCTAAAGAAACACGTGCAGCCATCATTGCACTGTACAAAAATGGCCTAACAGGGAAGAGTATCGCAGCTACAAAGATTGCACCTCAGTCAACAATCTATTGCTTCATCAAGAACTTCAAGGAGAGAGCTTCCATTGTTGTCAAAAAGGCTCCAGGGCGCCCAAGAAAGACCAGCAAGCGCCAGGACTGTAACTTAAAACTGTTTCAGCTGCGGGATCGGACTACCAGCAGTGCCGAGCTTGCTCAGGAATGGCAGCAGGCTGGTGTGAGTGCTTCTGCACGCACTGTGAGGCGGAGACTCTTTGAGCAAGGGCTGGTTTCAAGGAGGGCAGCAAAGAAGCCACTTCTCTCCAGAAAAAACATCAGGGACCGACTGATATTCTGCAAAAGGTACAGGGAGTGGACTGCTGAGGACTGGGGCAAAGTCATTCTCTCTGATGAATCCCCTTTTCGATTGTTTGGGACATCTGGAAAACAGCTTATTCGGAGAAGAAGAGGTGAGCGCTACCACCAGTCTTGTCTCATGCCAACTGTAAAGCATCCTGAAACCATTCATGTGTGGGGGTGCTTCTCAGCCAAGGGAATCGGCTCACTCACAGTCTTGCCTAAAAACACAGCCATGAATAAAGCATGGTACCAGAATGTCCTCCAAGAGCAACTTCTCCCAACCGTCCAAGAGCAGTTTGGCGCCCAACAATGCCTTTTCCAGCATGATGGAGCACCTTGCCATAAAGCAAAGGTGATAACTAAATGGCTCATGGAGCAAAACATAGAGATTTTGGGTCCATGGCCTGGAAACTCCCCAGATCTTAATCCCATTGAGAACTTGTGGTCAATCATCAAGAGACGGGTGGACAAACAAAAACCAACAAATTCTGGCAAAATGCAAGCATTGATTATGCAAGAATGGACTGCTATCAGGATTTTTTCCAAAAGTTGATTGAGAGCATGCCAGGGAGAAATACAGAGGTCTTGAAGAAGAAGGGGCAACACTGCAAATATTGACTTGCTGTATTAACTCATTCTAACTGTCAATATAACCTATTGGTACTCATAATATGATTGCAATTATATTTCTGTATGTGATATAAACATCAGACAAACACTAATAAAAACCAGAGGCCAGCAGATCATGTGAAAATATAATTTTGGTGTCATTCTCAAAACTTTTGGCCATGACTGTAGGTTTAGCAGCAGAATCTGCATCAAATTTTTTTATCTGTGAACAGATTTTTGCATTGAAAATTTATTTCCATAAAATGAATTGTTTGTAATTATTAATGGTTACTAGCTGGTTACAGGGCTGCTGTATATGATGCACAATATAAATTACCACGGCAAAAAGGTTCTCCTTTTGTGTGACTATCCCAAAACAGTAAAAATAAGAAGCTCCCTTGTAAAGTCCAACTACACAAACTGTTTGCCAATTGTTCACACTGTAATGTGAGGTTAAATACCAGTGTGAATTTCTAGCATGACAGTTGAAGGCTCTAACCCTCTGGAAGCGTGTCGCTTTAACAGTTTATGCACAGCAGCTCCAGTTACAGATGCTCAGCAGACTCATCAGACACATAAACAGGGTGATTTTCTGTCTACGGACCCCAAGGTCAATGACCTTTACAGTACATTCATATTGTGTCAAAATTCCCTCTAATACCAGATCAGCCTGGGATTTTACAGAGCGCGGAAAGGGATAATTGTCCAGTGTGGATTGCGTCTATTCTGGACTTCTCAGCACTCCTTATTATTCATCACCTTTAGTTATCTATTTCACCACTTAAGTTTATAGAATACAACTAATTATTCTAAGAATTACTGTTTTTTTTTACAATTTATGTTTTATTTTTACGTGACCCTGAAGTTCTAGATGAAAATCATCCAGGGTAAGTTATTGTACTTCAGACCACATTATTAGATGATATTACTAACTGATATCAAAATGTGACTATGTTCAATCCAGGTGTATTCTGTGTCATTGTTGGGTAAATTATTGTCTTGTGCCACTTCCAGTTTACATCCTGTTTGATAAGTACCACTCTGGGGTTGTTGTTTTTTTCCCCACCGGATAGGTATCAGTAAGGTATGTTCCCTGTGTGTAGTAAAATACTTACCGGTCGATATCTTCTGCTGTTCATGGCGCCGTTCCAGTCTTCTGCACCACGTGACCGGAGTTGTGATTAGCTGGATCACTCCAGTGTTTGCTGACCACAAGTCGCTTCTCAATGAGACTCAGAATGAGGATCTCATAGATTTACATTAAGGGAAATAGTAACAGATAAAGGGTGGTCAGAAACTAGCATTGATTTAATCCTAAATGTCTATCTATTTAATGTAATAATTGCTTTTCTATTATACTTTAATTACCCCTTTACAGCCCAAGGTGGTTTGCACGTTAATGACCAGGCCAATTTTTACAATTCTGACCACTGTCACTTTATGAAGTAATTACTCTGGAACGCTTCAATGGATCCCCCTGATTCTGAGATTGTTTTTTCGTGACATATTGTACTTCATGATTGTGGTAAAATTTCTTCGATATCACTTGCGCTTATTTGTAAAAAAAATTGAAATTTGGTGAAAATTTTGAAAATTTTGCAATTTTCAAAATTTGAATTTTTATATCACCCAAAATAGTTAATAAATAACATTTCCCACATGTCTACTTTACATCAGCACAATTTTGGAACCAATTTTTTTTTTTGTAGGGAGCTATAAGGGTTAAAAGTTGACCAGCGATTTCTCATTTTTTCAACAAAATTTACAAAACCATTTTTTTTAGGGACCACATCACATTTGAAGTCACTTTGAGGGGTCTTTATGACAGAAAATACCCAAAAGTGACACCATTCTAAAAACTGCACCCCTCAAGGTGCTCAAAACCACATTCAAGAACTTTATTCACCCTTCAGGTGCTTCACAGGAATTTTTGGAATGTGGAAGAAAAAAATTAACATTTAACTTTTTTCACAAAAATTTTATTTTAGACCCAATTTTTTTTATTTTTGCATGGGTAACAGGAAAAAATAGACCACAAAAGTTGTTGTGCAATTTCCCCTGAGCACGCAGATAACCCTTATGTGGGGAAAAACCACTGTTTGGGCGCACGGCAGGGTTTGGAAGGGAAGGAGCTCCATTTGACTTTTTGAACGTAAAATTTTCTTGAATAATTAGCGGACGCCATGTTGCGTTTGGGGAGCCCCTGATGTGCCTAAACAGTGGAAACCCCCCACAAGTGACACTATTTTGGAAACTAGACCCCTCAGGGAACTTATCTAGATGTGTGGTGAGCACCTTGAACCCCCAGGTGCTTCACAGAAGTTTATAACATTGAGCCGTAAAAAAAAAAAAAAAAAAATGTTCCCACAAAAATGTTTTTCAGCCCCCAATTTTGCATTTTCATAAGGGTAACAGGAGAAATTGCACCATGCAGTTTGTTGTGCAATTTCTCCTGAGTAAGCAGATACCCCATATGTTGGGGAAAACCACTGCTTGGGCATTCGGCAGGGTTCGGAATGGAAGGAGCGCCATTTGACTTTTTGAATGTAAAATTTTCTTGAATAATTAGCGGATGTGCCCCTGATGTGCCTAAACAGTGGAAACCCCGCGCAAGTGACACCATTTTAGAAACTAGACCCCTCAGGGAACTTATCTAGATGTGTGGTGAGCACCCTGAACCCCCAAGTGCTTTACAGAAGTTTATAACATGGAGTTGTGAAAATAAAAAAATCAAACTTTTTCCATAAAAATAATGTTTTAACCCCAATTTTTTTATTTTCACAAGGGTAAGAGGAGAAAATGGACCCCAAAAACTTTTGTGCAATTTCTCCTGAGTATGCCAAAACCCCATATGTGGGGAAAATACAGTGTTTGGGCGCACGGCAGAGTTCAGAAGGGCACTGTGTGACTTTTTGAACACAAAATTGGCTGGAATGGAGAGCGGACGCCATTTCGCGTTTGGAGAGCCCCTGATGTGCTTAAATAGTGGAAACCCCCCACAAGTGACCCCATTTTGGAAACTACACCCCTCAAGGTTTTTATCAAGGGGTATAGTGAACATTTTGAACCCAGAGGTACGACACAGAATTTGATAACATTAGGTCATCATATTGAATTAGTCTGGAGCGCAAGTGCTCACTACTTGAGTTTGCATCGGGTACTCAGGTATGCACCATGTATCGCGGGTACTCGAGTGACATGCTCAAGTCCCCACCCACATGTTTCAAGGTTATTAGACACCCAAAAAAAACCATGCGGGGATCGCTCGTGCATGGCAGGCAATCCCCGCAAGTTTTTTTTGGCCGCGAAACATATGGGGCGGAGACTCGAGCATGTCACTTGAGCACCCGCGATACTCAGTGCATACCGAGCACCCGATGCAAACTCAAGTAGCGAGCACTTGCGCTCAGCACTAGTCACCATATCGTCATCTTTTTTTTTTTACTTTTGAAAAAAATCCCAACCCTAACCCTAGCCCAACCCTAACCCCAACCCCAACCCTAACCCCAACCCCAACCCTAGCCCAACCCTAACCCCAACCCCAATCCTAACCCTAGCCCAACCCTAACCCCAACCCTAACCCTAGTCCAACCCTACCCCTAGCCCAACCCTAACCCTAACCCTAGCACAACCCTAACCCTAACCCTAGCACAACCCTAACCCTAGAGTTTATTTTTTATGCCGTTCCTCGTGCGGTATAAGTGATTAGATGACTTTATTCATCGGGTCGGTGCGATTACAGCGATACCAGAATCATATCGGGTTTTTATGATTGACAGCTATCACGCATTAAAAGATGCATTTTTTTGTATAATCTAGTTTTTGCATCGCCATATTTTGAGAGCTATAATTTTTCCATATTTTGGCTGACAGAGTCATGTGGTGGCTTGTTTTTTGCGGGATGAGTTGACGTTTTTATTGGTGCCATTTTCAGGCACGTGACATTTTTTGATCGCTTTCTATTCCGATTTTTGGGAGGCAGAATAAACAAAAACCAACAATTCAGGAATTTTTTTTTTTTTTTAATTTTATGCTGTTCCACGTGTGGTAAAATTGACAAGGTAGCTTTATTTTTTGGGTCAGTATGTTTACAGCGGTACCACATTTATATAGTTTTTCTATGTTTTGGCGCTTTTACACAATAAAAGCTATTTTATAGAAATTTTTTTGCATCGTTTTATTCTGAGAGCTATAACTTTTTTATTTTTCGGCTGATGGAGCTGTATGGCAGCTTGTTTTTTGCAGGACAAGATGACGTTTTCAGTGGTACCATTTTTATTTATATTTGTCTTTTTGATCGCGTGTTATTCCATTTTTTGTTTGGCGGTATGATGATAAAGCATTGTTTTTTGCTTCGTTTTTTATTATTTTCTTTTACCGTCTTCACTAAAGGGGTTAACTAGTGGGACAGTTTTATAGGTCAGGTCGTTCTGGACGCGGCAATACCAAATATGTGTACTTTTATTGTTTTGTAGGCTTTTTTTTTCATAATAATATTTATTGATGGGTACATTATATTTTTATTTTTGGTGGATTATTTTTTTTATTATTTTATATTTTTACACATTTTTTTTCATTTTTAAACACTTTTTTTACTTTTATTCTTTGTCCCACTATGGGACTTTCACTTTTTTTATTCTGATCGCCTGTATAGCATAGTGATGGAGCACCATCCCTGTGCTATACAGGCTGTCAGCGCTGCAGATGCAGAAGATACTGTGGTCATGCACTGCGCATGACCAAAGTATCTTCCTGCTGTCTGGTGACCCGGATGTTGTTTATGATAGCTAGGGCCCTGGTCCTAAGACTCCACACAATCACCCAAAACTCTGCTCTGAAGTATTCAGCTCCTATATGAGCTGCTAGCACACAACATTATGTGAGCTGAACAGTAAAGTGTATGGGCCCAATTCATCAAAGCTTTCATGCCAGAATTCTGTCAATGGCTTGTGCCATTGTAAATTAGCTTAATCAACTCAAGTGAGGTAACCTTCACGTTATCAAGATGGTGCATTATTTGTCAAGTTAAACTATTTAGCAACATAATCAGGGCGGTCACCAGGACTTTCAGGGCCCCATACTGGCATAATTTTCAAGCCCCCTTGAGACTCCTCGTGGGGGGATGATCTCCCATCCTGCCCCCAGGCCCCATATGTCCTCCCATCCTGCCCCCAGGCCCCATATGTCCTCTTATCCTGCCCCCAGGCCCCATATGTCCTCCCATCCTGCCCCCAGGCCCCATATCTCCTCTTATCCTGCCCCCAGCCCCCATATGTCCTCCCATCCTGTCCCCGGGCCCCATATGATCTCCCATCCTGCCCCCAGGCCCCATATGTCCTATCATCATGCCCTCAGGTCTCATATGTCCTCCTATCCTGCCACCAGGCACATGTCCTCCCATCCTGCCCAAATGCCTCATATGATCACCCATTCTACCCCCCAGGTCCCATATGATCTCCCATCCTGCCCCCAGGCCCCATATGTCCTCCCATCCTGCCCCCAAGCCTCATATGTCCTCCCATCTTGCCCCCAGGCACCATATGTCCTCTTATCCTGCCCCCAGGCCCCATATGTCCTCCCATCTTTCCCCCAGGCCTCATGTCCTCCCAACCTGCCCCCAGGACCCATATGTCCTCCCATCCTGCTCCCAGGCCTCATATAATCTCTGATCCTGCCCCTAGGCCCCATATCCTCCCATCCTGCCCCCATATGATTTCCCATCCTGCCTTCAGGCCCCATATGATCTCCCATCTTCACCCCAAGTCTCATATGATCTCCTATGCTGCCCCCTGGCCCCATGTGCTCTCCTATCCTGCCCACAGGCCCCATATGATCACTCATCCTGCCCCCAGGCCCCATATGATCTCCCATCTTCCCCCCAAGTCTCATATGATCTCCCATCATGGCCCCCGGCACCATGTGTTCTCCTATCCTGCCCCCAGGCCCCATATGTCCTCCCATCTTGCTCCCAGGCCGCATATGTTCTCCCATTCTGCCTTCAGGCCTCATATGATCTCCCATCCTGCCCTGTATGATCTCCCACCCTGCCTCCAGGCCCCATATGATCTCCCATCCTGACCCCAGGCCCCATATGTCCTTCCATCATGCCCTCAGGCCCCATATGTACTCCTATCCTGCCCCCAGGCCTCATATGATCTCCCATCCTACCTCCAGGCCCCATATGTCCTCCCATCCTGCCTCCAGGGCCTATATGTCTTTTCATCTTGCACCCAGGCCTCATATGATCTCCCATCCTGACCCCATACAAAAAATAGAAGAAAAAGTCCAGCGGCATCCTCTTCCTTATGCATTTGAGGAGCCAGTGCATGGCAGTGCCAGTGCATGGCAGTGACGTCATACGCCAGCGACGTGTGCACCAATGTCAGCTGCCAGCCCCTGGTGAGCAGAAGCAAGCCCTCCATCCTTGCTTCTACTCACCGGGCCCCATACGCCAATAAGGGCAGTAATGCCCTGATGGCGGCCCTGAACATCATAAAGACACTGTGAAAATATTCTGATTTGATCAGCTGTCATGTGCGGCTGTTAACATGTTAAATGCCGCTTGCACAAACCGTGTCGTAAGATCACCCCTGTCGCGTGATCGCGGGGTGACAATGGGTTGTCATGACAGCCGTGGATCTGCAGAAGACCCCCGTGCTTGTCATTGCAGATCTATGAACGCCGGCCATTGGCTAAGGCCCTGCTATGTGTCCTACAGGTGATCGAATGATCACAGCTTTAAGTCTCCAAAGGGGAGTATTGAAGTAAGTAAAAAATAGAAAAAAAATGTTTTATAAAATATTAAAAAAATGTAAAAAAATCTGAAATTTCAAATCACCCTCCTTTTGCCCCATTCAAAATAAAACAAAAAAAACACACACGTTTGGTATCACTGCGTTCAGAAATGTCCAATCTATCAAAATATAAACTAAATTAATCTGATTGGTAAACGGCGTAACAAGAAAAAAATCAAAATGCCAGAATTACGTTTTTCTGGTTGCCGCAACATTGCAATAAAATGCAAAACATGGTATCTACCCAAAAAGGGCATCAATAAAATTATTAACTTGGCACACAAAAAATAAGCCCTCACCCAGCCCCAGATCCCAAAAAATGGAGACGCTACAGGTCTCGGAAAATGGCACCATTTTTTTTTTCTTGCAAACTTTGGATTTTTTTTTACCACTTAAATAAAAAGAACCTAAACATCTGGTATCTGTGAACTCGTAATTACCTGGAAAATTATAATGGCAGGTCAGTTTTAGCTTTTAGTGAACAAAACCCAAAACAACTGAGGAACTGCAGTTTTTTTGCAATTTCATCGCACTTGGAAGCTTTTTCCCGTTTTCTAGTACACGATATGGTAAAATCAATTATGTCGTTCAAAAGAACAACTCATCCCAGAAAAAAATAAGCCCTCACGTGGCCATATTTATGGAAAAATAAAAAAAGTTACGGCTCTGGGAAGAAGGGGAGCAAAAAACAAAAACGCAAAAACGGAAAGTCGCAAGATCGTGAAGGGGTTAATTTTTGGGCCATTATAATTATTTTTGCCTGTTGCATATACTCAAAAGGAACCATGAATAGGCTACAACACCAGGACACAGCAGGAACTACTGCTTGATTCAAAACAGGGGGCAGAATCAATAGACAAACCATAGTCTGGTAAATAGCTGGGGGTCAGATACCAGGTGGGCAGTTATTATTATTATTTATTATTATAGCGCCATTAATTCCATGGCGCTTTACATGTGATAGGGATATACATAACAAAAGCATTTACATAATCTTAACAAAACGAGTCAGCGACTGGTACAGGAAGAGCGAGGACCCTGCCCGCGAGGGCTCACATTCTAGAAGGGAAAACAAAATCATATTAATTGGGGTCTGAGTCAGAGATAAATGAACAAATATAGTCAGGGTCACAAGGTGGATTGAGATCAGGATTACAGCAAAAGGAGTAGCACCTAAGCACAAGGAGAAAAATATGCATTAACTGGAAACTTGCAGCAGTATGCAGGCAGTTTAAATAGTGTGTGGTGCTACCTCATTAGCCACAGCAGGGAGCTCATTACACTTACTGTGCTGCTGGAGAGCACACACACCTATTATTGCTGGCTGGTGGGCACCACAAGTTCCATTCATAACAGTATTACTGACTGGTTAGTACCTGTACTGCTCAGTGATACTGACAAGGATGTCTCCTCTATCACCAACGCCACCTTCAAAGTGAATATAGCAGAGCCTAGAGACAGATGTTGATGGAGTAGGTCCAGGTTTGGATGCGACACATTTCCCACAAAACTATACATGTTAATTTGCTCAGTCCCTCTAGCTCTATAACATGCTGCCTGTAAATTGGACTGCATTTTTTATGTGACAGGTCCCCTTTCAGCTTCACTGACTAAGTGCTTACTATGAATCCATTGCCTTATGTTTCAGATTTTATGACTTTGGGTGATTTAATTAGAAATCATTGAACAGTTCTATAAATAGTATTTCCTAAATGTTAGGTAATATTCTGCATATATGTGAGTAACCTGCTCTACACTCCAGATACATTTTCAGCCCTCGGAATATTAGTTTCCCTATGTCTTCTGCTTGCTGTGGTATCATTCTGCCATACTAAGAAATACTAAGCTCTTAAGTCTGTTGAGAATTAGTATATTGTTTAGGTAAGAACAGAATATGAAAACCTGATAAATATATATATATATATATATATATATATATATATATATATATACAGTCATATGAAAAAGTTTGGGCACCCCTATTAATCTTAAGCTTAATGTTTTATAAAAATTGGTGTTTTTGCAACCGCTATTTCAGTTTGATATATGTAATAACTGTTGGACACAGTAATGTTTCTGCCTTGAAATGAGGTTTATTGTACTAACAGAAAATGTGCAATCTGCATTCAAACAAAATTTGACAGGTGCATAAGTATGGGCACCTCACCAGAAAAGTGACATTAATATTTAGTAGATCCTCCTTTTGCAAAAATAACAGCCTCTAGTCGCTTCCTGTAGCTTTTAATGAGTTCCTGGATCCTGGATGAAGGTATTTTTGACCATTCCTCTTTACCAAACAATTCCAGTTCAGTAAAGTTTGATGGTCGCCGAGCATGGACAGCCCTCTTCAAATGATCCCACAGATGTTCAATGATATTCAGGTCTGGAGACTGGGATGGCCATTCCAGAACATTGTAATTGTTCCTCTGCATGAATGTCTGAGTAGATTTGGAGCGGTGTTTTGGATCATTGTCTTGCTGAAAGATCCATCCCCTGCGTAACATTAACTTTATCACTGATTCTTGAATATTATTGTCAAGAATCTGCTGATACTGAGTGGAATCCATGCATCCCTCAACTTTAACAAAATTCCGGTGCCGTCATTGGCCACACAGCCCCAAAGCATGATGGAACCTCCACCAAATTTTACTGTGGGTAGCAAGTGTTTTTCTTGGAATGCTGTGTTTTTTTGCCGCCATGCATAACGCCTTTTTGTATGACCAAACAACTCAATCTTGGTTTCATCAGTCCACAGGACCTTCTTCCAAAATGAAATTGGCATCTCCAAATGGGCTTTTGCATACCTCAGCCGACTCTGTTTGTGGCGTGCTTGCAGAAAGGCTTCTTTCGCATCACTCTTCCATACAGCTTCTAATTGTGCAAAGTGCGTTGTATAGTTGACCGATGCACAGTGACACCATCTGCAGCAAGTTGATGCTGCAGCTCTCTGGAGGTGGTCTGAGGATTGTCCTTGACTGATCTCACCATTCTTCTTCTCTGCCTTTCTGATGTTTTTCTTGGCCTGCCACTTCTGGCCTTAACAAGAACTGTCCCTGTGTTCTTCCATTTCATTACTATGTTCCTCACAGTGGAAACTGACAGGTTAAATCTCTGATACAGCTTTTTGTATCCTTCCCCTGAACAACTGTGTTGAATAATCTTTGTTTTCAGATCATTTGACAGTTGTTTTGAGGAGCCCATGATGCCACTCTTCAGAGGAGATTCAAACAGGAGAACAACTTGCAAGGGGCCACTTTAAGTAGCTTTTCTCATGATTGCATACACCTGGCTATGAAGTTCAAAGCTCAATGAAGTTACAAAACCAAAAAAAGTGCTTTAGTAAGTCAGTAAAAAGTAGGTAGGAGTATTTAAAACAAGAAAATGATAAGGGTGCCCATACTTATGCACCTGACAAATTTTGTTTGAATGCAGATTGCACATTTTCTGTTAGTACAATAAACCTCATTTCAAGGCAGAAACATTACTCTGTCCAACAGTTATTACATATATCAAACTGAAATAGCTGTTGCAAAAACACCAATTTTTATAAAACATTAAGCTTAAGATTAATAGGGGTGCCCAAACTTTTTCATATAACTGTATACAGTACAGACATTTTCTCATTTAAAGATTTTTCTGTATTTTCATGACTATGAAAATTGTACATTCACACTGAAGGCATCAAAACTATGAATTAACACATGTGGATTTATATACTTAACAAAAAAGTGTGAAACAACTGAAAATATGTCTTATATTCTAGGTTCTTCAAAGTAGCCACCTTTTGCTTTGATGACTGCTTTGCACACTCTTGGCATTCTCTTGATGAGCTTCAAGAGGTAGTCACCGGAAATGGTTTTCACTTCACAGGTGTGCCCTGTCAGGTTTAATAAGTGGGATTTCTTGCCTTATAAATGGGGTTGGGACCATCAGTTGTGTTGTGCAGAAGTCTGGTGGATACACAGCTGATAGTCCTACTGAATAGACTGTTAGAGTTTGTATTATGGCAAGAAAAAAGCAGCTAAGTGAAGAAAAACGAGTGGACATCATTACTTTAAGAAATGAAGGTCAGTCAGTGCGAAAAATTGGGCAAACTTTGAAAGTGTCCCCAAGTGCAGTTGCAAAAACCATCAAGCGCTACAAAGAAACTTGCTCACATGAAGACCGCCCCAGGAAAGGAAGACCAAGAGTCACCTCTGCTTCTGAGGATAAGTTTATCCGAGTCACCAGCCTCACAAATCGCAGGTTAACAGCAGCTCAGATTAAAGACCAGGTCAATGCCACACAGAGTTCTAGCAGCAGACACATCTCTTCAACAACTGTTAAGAGGAGACTTTGTTCAGCAGGCCTTCACGGTAAAATAGCTGCTAGGAAACCACTGCTAAGGACAGGCAACAAGCAGAAGAGACTTGTTTGGGCTAAAGAACACAAGGAATGGACATTAGACCAGTGGAAATCTGTGCTTTGGTCTGATGAGTCCAAATTTGAGATCTTTGGTTCCAACCACTGTGTCTTTGTGCGACGCAGAAAAAGGGGAACGGATGGACTCTACATGCCTGGTTCCCACCGTGAAGCATGGAGGAGGAGGTGTGATGGTGTGGGGGTGCTTTGCTGGTGACACTGTTGGGGATTTATTCAAAATTGAAGGCATACTGAACCAGCATGGCTTCCACAGCATCTTGCAGCGGCATGCTATTCCATCCGCTTTGTGTTTAGTTGGACCACCATTTATTTTTCAACAGGACAATGACCCCAAACACACCTCCAGGCTGTGTAAGGGCTATTTGACCAAGAAGGAGAGTGATGGGGTGCTACGCCAGATGACCTGGCCTCCACAGTCACCAGACCTGAACCCAATCGAGATGGTTTGGGGTGAGCTGGACCGCAGAGTGAAGGCAAAAGGGCCAACAAGTGCTAAGCATCTCTGGGAACTCCTTCAAGATTGTTGGAAGACCATTTCTGGTCACTACCTCTTGAAGCTCATCAAGAGAATGCCAAGAGTGTGCAAAGCAGTCATCAAAGCAAAAGGTGGCTACTTTGAAGAACCTAGAATATAAGACATATTTTCAGTTGTTTCACACTTTTTTGTTAAGTATATAATTCCACATGTGTTAATTCATAGTTTTGATGCCTTCAGTGTGAATGTACAATTTTCATAGTCATGAAAATACAGAAAAATCTTTAAATGAGAAGGTGTGTCCAAACTTTTGGTCTGTACTGTATATACATTTGTGGTCCAAATGTACATGTGGAGCCATTAGGCTAAATTAAGAAGCAAGGACACAGAAGCTAATCTGTACCTCCAGTTATAACACCAATGGTTTTTTATGAGAGGATCACTCCACACAGCTGAAGATTTAAGAACGGTGTGTAATATATATCATAACACATTGTTATCCTTATACATATGTATCTGGTATCCAGTATGGTGGAATGACAATTGCCAATTTTAGACTAAAGCTCAAATCTAAGGTAACCCAATGTAAAAAGCAGAATTCCACTACAGATTTGTTTCGTTTATCCTTGGTTTACCGCTGAAGCAGTTTTACATTCTGATCATACAGTAATGCTGGTTTTACTTTTCACATTGGACTTAAAGATCAACCCGGTGAACTTATTGTTGTTGGATTGAATCAGAGCCAGATTACTTAAAGGATTTTTCCCAAAATAGCAAGTCCAGTTGATAGGGGACAACTTGTTAATCGCTGGAGGTCTGATATCTGTACTCTGCTTTCTCCTGCAGTCCCATAGACAATGAATAGAGTGAAGGTTATTTATACGTATCTCCACTCCATTCATGGTTCTCAGGATTACTGTGGGTCCAAGCAGACAGATCCCCAGCGATCATGAGGTTGTCCCCTTTCCTATGGATAGGAGATCACCTGGTATTTTGGGAATAACTCTTTAATGGAATATCGAGCAATAAGCTGAGACAAGAAACAATTATGGCCTGGATAAATAATTTTTGGTGTCAAAATTGTTTATAGATGTGGGAGATTCCGTTTAAGTGAAGGTGGCACAGTTTGGTAGTGGTATTAATTTAAAATGTAACTACACTTTTAGAAAACTTTTGTCATGTCATATTTATTTATCTTGCTTAAGTAGTGCCATTTATTCTACAACGCTTTACAAACATTATCATCAGTCTCCCCTTTGGGGTTCACGATCTAAATTTGCTATCAGAATGTCTTTGGAGAATGTAAGGAAATACGCATAAACACGGGGAGAACATACAAACTCCTTGCAGATGTTGTTATTGGTCGGATTTGAACCCCGGACCCCAGCGCTGCAAGGTTGCAGTGCTAACTTCTCAATCATAGAGAGGAATATAGGTTTCAAAATCACAGTCACTAAGGTATTATGCCAGTCACTAAGGTAAAATGCATGCAAGATGCTTCCAAACCCCTTACTTTCCCCCATCTATTTCTCTGTTTTCATCTGCATTGATATCTGATATCAGAACGTTTTCTTTTGGAGTACAGATGATTGCAGTGAAAGGGTCAGTGACTCGCCCCCTGGGCCGTGGGGCACTCGGAGCTGGGCAACAGGGCAATAATGGGGGTAGTAGTGGCAACCCGGTCCGTGGCTCAGGGTGGTCAGACCAGTGGCAGTCTTCTATATGTTTTGCAATGTCCGACTACGCCACCCGTGGATTGCGGTCAGGGCTAATCGCCACTGCAGTGCAGACAGTATGCAGGGCAGTATATAGATGGATGATGGAGGGGATGATTCCGACCGCAAAGCCAGGAAACGGAGGCCTCTTAAACAGTTCAGGGTCTTTATTAGAACAGGTGAGACGACCCAAAAACAGTCCCGGCTAGGAGGGGGCCTGGATGTCTGAGAACAAGCGGGAAGCTGGCCCTGGTCAGGGTAAGGGTGTAGGCCTACCGTGCTCTCTGTGCTCTTTCTGGCTATTTCCCTCCTCATGGTGTAATAGCCCACGTTCCTGAGCTCGCAGTGTCTTCTCGCCCGTATGGCTTGCAACTTGGGTCCCTTTCTACTCCCGGCCTGGTACGGCTTTGCTGGTCCCTTCTGCTGTGGCGGAACCTCCGGGCTTCTTAGGCCAAGGAACATACAATCCCCTGCGGACTGGTTATTTGCTGTAGGACTTGGAATCCTCACAGCCTCAGACACCAAAGTCTGGTAGATTAGTTTCTCTATCTGCCAGGACAGGCTCGCTTCGCCTCTTGTCCCTGGCTCATGGCTTTCCTACTGCCACACGGCCTCTTAGGCTGCAACACAACTGTCTGTCCCTGATCTGGGACACCTCTTTCTTCAGAGACAGGTTGTCCAGTTCTCCCTAACCCTGCCCCCAGTTCCAGCTTTTATAGGGGCAGCCTGCTCCCCCTACTGGCCTGGGACAGGAGGTGCTGCATGCTAATGGTCCCTAACTAGGGAACCTCCCCCTTGCTCTCAGACACAGCTTTATTAAACATTTGTGGCATCCAGGCCAGGGTGACACATCCCCCCCTAGTAAAATTTAGTACTCCGGGACTAAACAAGAAACAAGAGTAACATGCATGACCATAAAAACATTATAAGGCAGGTAGAAGCAAACGACGCACAGGTTGAGTTCTTAAGGGCACAGTGTGGTCTGTGACGGGGTGTCCATTTCACCAACAACAACGGGGAGCTCTAACCAGGTGGGGGGTCTGCCGTAGCCCTAAGTCCTTGACAGTCCTTGTTCATTCCGCTGGTTAAGCTCCAAACATATTTACGTGTTAGTCCATTAACTGAAAGAAACTGAGAAAACGCGTAGTTACTGGTCATGCAATTACATTTCAAATAATTCAACATTTTACAGGATAGTTACATTTGCTATTACACTTTCCAGCGAGCGGGTGTTTGCCCCTTAGTGCTTCGGGTTGACCTGTGTAACCCACTGTCTGGTGGTGGTCTAACCTGGTTTTTCTCACTAACGCTCGGGGTGCAGTCACTGGCTAGATTTTCAGGCAGGGCAGGCAGCTGTCTGCGGGTCCTCTGGCTTACCACAGGCATGGCAGGCTCACTGTCAACAGAGGGTTGATTCTCCTGGGTTGCTGGTACAGGCTCTTCTGCCGCTGGGGCTGCTTGTTCTTCTTCACCTTCCTGCTCTGGTGTAGGTTGTTGCTGCATTGGTTGCAGGAAATGCAGGACGGGTACCACTATGGCATCGTTTATTCGAGTCCAGGACTGAGGGAACTCTCCGAGAATGGTGCTGATCATTTCTTCCTTGTCCTCTGCGGGTTCAAGGTCTCTCTGATCCTCTTCTGCATTCCGTAGTTGCTCGGGGCACCTTTTTAGGTGGTCTCTGGAGACGGTACTAGTGGTTTCTCCTCCATCCTTGGTGATCACGCACACCTTCGGGTTGTCGTGATCAGACTGCAGTACGGTGTAGGGTTCCCTTTCCCACTGGTCGTCCAGCTTGTGTAGCCTTCTCTTTCGCTTCAGGACCTGCTCACAAGGTTCTAGGGGACCAGCAGGGGCGTGTTGGTTGAAGAGTCTTTCTTGCCTTTCTCTCACCTGGGCCAGGCTCTTCTCCACACTCTCCTGTACCTTCTTGTACTGCAGTCGCCTTTCCGTATCCCAGTCCGCATCTGGGGAGGTGTCCTCGGGTGTTAGGACTCCCATCTCCAGGTCTATGGGCAGCTTACCTGGTCTGGCTCGCGTCAGGTAAGCCGGGGTGCAGTTTGTAGCATTCACTGGGATATGGTTGTATAAGTCTATCAGGTCCGGCAGTTTTTCTGGCCACAGGCTGCGTTCCTCCAGGGGCAACGTCTTCAGGAGATCAATGACTATATTGTTCATTTTTCACACATCCCGTTGGTTTGTGGGTGGTAAGGCGTTGTCCGAATCTTCTTACAGCCATAGAGGTTGCAGAACTCTTGGAAGATTTCAGCCTCGAACGCTGGACCCTGGTCTGTCAGGACCTGTTCCGGATACCCGTGTGGACGGCAGAAGTATTGCTGGAAGGCTCTGGCCGCCGTTTGAGCTGTCAAGTCTTTTACGGGGACCACCACTAAAAATCGGGAATAGTGGTCCACGATTGTCAGGGCATAAATGTATCCTGACCGGCTTGGAGCCAATTTGACGTGGTCCAGAGCTACCAGCTCAAGAGGCTGCTGGGTGATGATGGGCCTCAAGGGTGTCTTCTGGCTGGTGCGGTCCTTTCTCCTTACATTACAAGGGCCACAGTCCCTGCACCACTTCTCTACAGCCCCTCTCATGCCGATCCAGAAGAACCGTCCTCTTAGCAGGAACTCCAGTTTCTTCCAGCCGAAGTGCCCCGTTCTGTCATGGTAAGTCTCCAGGACCATAGCTGCATCTCGCCTTGGGACCACGACTTGCCAGGTCAGCTTGTGCGTCCGGTGGTTGACGAGTCTTCTGCACAGCTTGCCTTCATAGAGGAACAGCCTGCTCTTCTCTTTCTATAGCTGCTTGGCTTCCTCTGGAGCATCCGGATCTAGACGGGTGTCTTCTCGGGTCAACAGGTCTTTCACCATGCAGATTGCAGGGTCACTATCTTGGGTCTCGGCCCAGCTGTGGTGAGGTAAGGGATTGATCATGATGGTTGTTAAGTCTTCCTCCTTCACGCGGTGGGAGTACTGAGTGGCTCAATACCGGTGAAACGCAGGGAGTTCTACCTCCTCCAGCTCTTCTGGGTCTTCGCCTCCGTCAGGTAAGTGAGGCATTCATGATAGAGAGTCAGCGTTGGCATTGGTTCTGCCTGCCCGGTACTTGATCATGAAGTCATAATTCGAGAGTCGCGCCATCCACCGCTGCTCTAGGGCACCTAGTCTTGCATTGTCCAGGTGTGTCAACGGGTTGTTGTCCGTGTACACGGTGAACTTTGCGGAGGCCAGGTAATGCTTAAACCGTTCTGTGACGGCCCACACCACTGCCAAGAATTCTAGCTTGAAGGAGCTGTAATTCTCCGGGTTTCTCTCAGTGGGCCTCAGCTTCCAGCTGGCATACGCGATCACCCTTTCTCTGCCCTGTTGGTTTTGTGACAGTACGGCTCCCAGCCCCACATTACTGGCATCTGTGTGGAGGATAAAAGACTGGCCATAATCGGGGTAGGCCAGGATCTCATCCCCCATGAGGGCCATCTTCAACTGGCGGGAGGACTCCTCTTCCGGCTTCTCCCACTTGAAGGGTGGCTTTTGACTTCTGGATTTGGATTGACCTATCAGGAGGTCCTGCATTCGAGCTGCCATCTTAGTGAACCCGGGGATGAACCTTCGGTAGTAGCCTACCAACCTGAGGAACTGCCTCACTTCTTTGATGTTCGAGGGGCTTGGCTAGCTCTTGATTACTGTGACCTTGTCAGGGTCGGGGGCTACTCCTTCTGCACTTACCACGTGCCCTAGGTACTGGACCTTCGGTTTCAACAGGTGACACTTTAATGGTTTCACCTTCAGGCCATAGCCTGCCAGGGCTTCGAACACCTCTGCCAAGTGTTTTAGATGGTCCTCGTAGGTCTTCGAATAGATGATCACGTCGTCCAGGTAAAGTAGGACCGTCTCGAAGTTTCGGTGCCCTAGACAGCATTCCATCAGCCTCTGGAAGGTCCCTGGTGCGTTGCAGAGCCCAAAGGGCATACAGTTGAATTCACTCAATCCCATCGGGGTGGTGAAGGCGGTCTTCTCCTTGTCAGCTTCTGCCACAGGAACCTGCCAGTACCCGCTAGTAAGGTCCAAAGTAGAGAAGAAGTTAGCTGATTTTAGGGCGGCCAAGGACTCCTCTATCCTAGGTAACGGATACGCGTCTTTATGGGTGATACGGTTGATTTGTCTATAGTCCACGCACATTCTCATGGTACTGTCTTTTTTTTTTACCAGAACCAAGGGGGCTGCCCAGGGGCTACAGCTATCTCTAATGACCCCAGCTTCTTTCATTTCTCTTAGCATGCCCTTTGCGTTCTGATAATGTGCAAGGGGTACAGGTCTGTGCCTCTCTTTTATTGGTGGGTGGCTCCCCGTGGGGATGTGGTGTTCTACTCCCTTTACTCGGCCGAAGTCTAGCGGGTGCTTACTAAAGATTCTTTCGTACTCCTGAACCACCCGGTAGACTCCTTGTTTTTGGTGCTGGGGAGTGGAGTCAGCACCCACATGGAGTTTCTGGCACCAGTCCTCCTTTTGTTTCTGGGAGCCATTACCCTCCGCCTGTGGAGATGGAGGTAAAGGCTCCATGGCCCTGATAGCTTTGTGTTCGACAGCAAACAGTTTGGCAAGTGTAGCATACCTAGGTAAGTGTACCTCCCTCTCCCCAATGTTGAGAATGCGGACGGACAACCTCCCATGACGGACATCAACCACCCCCCGGGCTGTCAAAATGGTGGGCCTGCTGTCTGAGTACACGGGTTCTACCATGCCTTGGTAGTCTCTACCTCTCAACCCGATTGCAGTCCGACACCAGATCATCATTTCACTTTTGGGAGGCATGGAAATGGGGAACGGATCACTCAATCTTACGCTACCGATCTCACCACCAGACAGTTCTACCTGCTGCCGTCTCATCAGGGCTTTTATCTCTTTGTTGAGGACTCTCTGTTGGCTGGAACTAGCATTCACCGCCACCTGTTGTAGAATTACAATTACCTCTGAAAGACAATTTTCAATCACATTAGTACCCACAGTTATTTTAGGGTGACTTTCACGACGGTCAATGTCCACAATAATCACTCCCTGTGCCGGCAGTTCAACTTTACCAATCTTAATGGTCATCTCCTTGAACCCCATCTGCGGCATGGGCAAGCCATTACTGGCGATGATGCTCAAGTCACTGTCTGGATACCGTGTTATATCGGCATCAGTCCAATACTGCTTAAAAAGTACATAAGGGATAGTAGTTACTTGCGACCCGGTATCAAGCAAGGTGCTCATGGGGATACCGTCCAGCACCACGGTTAAAACCGGGCGCCCCCCAACGTACTTATCACGCCAATTATAAGGGCCTGGTGATCTTATGCCTGGGGGTTGGCCCTCTGCCCCAGGTTGGAGCCGTTTAAATTACAGTACCTGGAAATGTGTCCGGGCTGGTTGCATCGATGGCAAATGGGCTGTCCATCCTCCGCGTAGCGGTCTGTGGGCCTCCCTCGGAATGACGGGGTCCTCCTCTGTCGACGCCACGGGACATCCTCCGGACTTGAAGCCAACTCGATGGGTCTTGACGGGTCCACTTGTAATGCCTGGACGGTCCTGGTCAACGCCGCAACGCTCCTGGTCAGCTCCTGGACTTGGTGGTGCAGATCTTTCGATGGGGCTTGGTTCAGGGCCTGTGCATCGGCCCCCACAGAGTCCATAGAGGAGGGCGCCGCCTCATGGTGGTAGGTGAGAGCAGGGCGCCGGGGGTTTATAGCGCCACTTGTTGCGGGTTCACGGAGCACCCTTATGGCCCTGTCCTTGAATTGGGCAAAGGTCAGATCAGGGTTCTGAAAGAACATGTGGCGCAGCTGTGTCCTGTGGGCGCTAGACAGCAGACCTTCTATGAACTGTTCTGCTAATAGCCTATCTGTATCCTGCACGCTGCCAGGGTCAGCTTGTTTGATGGCTCTCAAGGCTTCCTGCAAATTTAGGGCGTAGTCTCTGATGCTGTCCTGTGCCCGCTGCTTACATCCGTAGAACCGCATTTTAATTTCAGCGGAGGTACGTGTATCAAAGGTACCCCGCAGCCGGGCCAGAATGTCCTTTACAGTCCTTTTCTCCTCAGCGGGCCATGACTTTACCTCCCGCTGGGCTGCGCCAGTTAACTGCCCTGTCAGTATGCTAATCTTCTGTTCCTCTGTCAGGGGGTAAACTTGGAATAAACTGTACAACCTTTCCTTAAAGTCAGTTAGTGCATTGGGCTCCCCTGAATACATGGGCAGCCAGGCTGCTCCAGGGATGTAAGGCAGGGAGAATGGCATCACCGCTGCTGCAGCTGCGCTGGTGGTAGTGGGCGCCTCCGCGTTCGACATCTTCCTCCCCCCTAGTCAACCGTGGCCTACCTTCTGTTGATCCTCTTCCGCAGGCCGCAGCTCCGCTGGTGCTGCTCCGGGCGAGGACCTTGCGTCGCGTCCTGGTGACGTCAGCGTCGCTCTCACTCCTTCCCGGACCTTGCGCAGCGTCGGTGCGTAGGGCGGGGCTTTGGGTCTCGTGCGGTTTGGACGTCCACGCCCCTCTTCTTCCCGCGCGGCGTTCTGAAGATGGCATCCGATGGCGGGAACACGGCTGAGGATGGCGGGAAACGGCTGAAGATGGCGGGAAACGGCTCCGGATGGCAGGAAACCTCTTTTTCAGGTAAGTGTGAAGTCTTTTTCAGGTACGCAATACCCGTTTGTGGCGGGTTGGTCAAAATCCTGCCGACTATGCCAAAGGTGACTCACCCCCTGGGCCGTGGGGCACTCGGAGCCGGGCAACAGGGCAATAATGGGGGTAGTAGTGGCAACCCGGTCCGTGGCTCAGGGTGGTCAGACCAGTGGCAGTCTTCTATATGTTTTGCAATGTCCGACTACGCCACCCGTGGATTGCGGTCAGGGCTAAACGCCGCTGCAGTGCAGACCGCTGGGGCAGATGTAAGTGTGCAGCACTGAATAGTACAACTCCCCACGGGAGGAGTATGGCTCCAGGGCAGTATATAGATGGATGATGGAGGGGATGATTCCGACCGCAATAGCCAGGAAACGGAGGCCTCTTAAACAGTTCAGGGTCTTTATTAGAACAGGTGAGACGACCCCAAAACAGTCCCGGCTAGGAGGGGGCCTGGATGTCTGAGAACAAGCGAGAAGCTGGCCCTGGTCAGGGTGAGGGTGTAGGCCTACCGTGCTCTCTGCGCTCTTTCTGGCTATTTCCCTCCTTATGGTGTAATAGCCCACGTTCCTGAGCTCGCCGTGTCTTCTCGCCCGTATGGCTTGCAACTTGGGTCCCTTTCTACTCCCGGCCTGGTACGACTTTGCTGGTCCCTTCTGCTGTGGCGGAACCTCCGGGCTTCTTAGGCCAAGGAACATACAATCCCCTGCGGACTGGTTATTTGCTGTAGGACTTGGAATCCTCACAGCCTCAGACACCAAAGTCTGGTAGATTAGTTTCTCTATCTGCCATGACAGGCTCGCTTCGCCTCTTGTCCCTGGCTCGTGGCTTTTCTACTGCCACACGGCCTCTTAGGCTGCAACACAACTGTCTGTCCCTGCTCTGGGACACATCTTTCTTCAGAGACAGGTTGTCCAGTTCTCCCTAACCCTGCCCCCAGTTCCAGCTTTTATAGGGGCAGCCTTACAAATAGGCTTTTTACATGGGTCAGTATGATTACTGCAATATCAGATTTGTATAGCTTTTATTGTTTTACTACTTTTACAAATTTAAGTATAAAAAAGACCCTAGTCAATTTGTGTTGCACTCATTACTCCAACAAATTGTAAATCATCTTGTAAATTAGCACAAATGTTGAATTACAGCTAGTGTTGAGCGAGCATGCTCGACACTGCTCGTTACTCGACCGAGCATCACGCTACTCGGGATGTTCGGCAAGCACAGAGCATTTCCGGGTTACTCGGGTCTCCGCCCTGCATGTTTGGCGCTCTTTACAGAGCCAATGAACATGCAGGGATTGCCAGCCAGTCACTGTAATGCCGCAGCCATGTTGTTTGTGGGCATTACAGTGATTGGCTGGCCGCACAGCGTCACCTCGAGTATTTAAAACCGGGCGCCGCCATCTTGGACACATCACTCCGGATCAGACGGTGTAGGGAGAGTGCTGCTGAGTTAGGGAGAGATATATAGTGCGAAATAGGTAGTGTAGGGTCTCTAAAGCCTGCCAAATCAAACAAACAGTCCTTCTCAGGACTAATATCCATCCCAGATATCAGGCAGGCAGGCAGGCAGGCTGTATAGGAGACGCAGTGGTTATACCAGCAAACGCTGCATTACAGTCCTGTGTGCTCCTGTTGGGCAAATTGCTAGACTTATGACCCCGGTCTCAGGGGCCAGGAAAAATTATTTTTTTTTCATCTAAATCCTGTATTTTTTTTTTCCTCAGTCAGATTGTCCAAATACGCGTCTTATTAACCTTTTGGTATTTCGCCCCCCCCAAAAAAATTGAGTGCGTCTGTGACTGTTCAGACACCAATATAGCTGTTTAAAAGAGTCAGGTGTAGGCCAGAAAAATAGAACTGTGGTTTTGTGGTTCCACGGGTCAAATCTCCGTATTATCCTGTTTTTGGCATTTTTTGCTGTAAAAAAAAAAAACTGTAATAGTGTCTCCCTGACTGGTCAGACACCAATATATCTGTTTAAAAGAGTCTGGTGTACGCCACATAACTATAACTGTGGTTTTGCAGTTCCACAGGTCAAATCTCTGTATTATCCTGGTCAGACACTAATATATCTGTTTAAAAGAGTCCAAGTCCACGTTCCACCGCAGCGTTCAATTGTCCGCAAATTCGCAGCCAACGCCCCACAGGCCACAGTCCTAAATTCACACATTTCACGACTGCTTGCGTTGGAAATGCTGCCTTTTAGGCTGGTGGAGACGGAATCCTTCCACAACCTTATGGCGGTGGCTGTCCCTCGGTACTCGGTCCCCAGCCGACACAATTTTGCCCGTTGTGCCATCCCCGCACTACTCAAGCACGTGTCCCAAAACATCTGCCGTGCCCTCAACAACGCAGTTACTGGGAGAGTCCACCTGACAACGGACACGTGGACAAGTGCTTGTGGCCAGGGACGGTACATCTCCCTGATGGCACACTGGGTAAACATAGTGGAAGCCGGGACCCAGTCGGACCTTGGGACGGAACACATCCTCCCCACACCGAGGATTGTGGGCCCTATGTCAGTCAGAGTTGCCCCGACAGTGTACAGCTCCTGTGCATCATCCTCCTCCTCCTCATGTTCAGCCTCCATCGCAGATATCAAGTGGCAACAGGCTGTGCTGAAACTCATAAGCTTAGGTGATAAACCTCACACTGCTTGTGAGTTGTGGACAGCTGTGAAAGAACAGGCAGATCTGTGGCTGACACCGCTGAACCTACATCCAGGCAAGGTCGTATGTGACAATAGCCGTAACCTGGTGGCGGCTCTGAGACGAGGCGAGATCACACATGTACCATGCCTGACTCATGTGCTTAACCTCGTGGTTCAGCGGTTTCTTAACGTACCCCGAGTTGCCAGATCTGCTCGTCAAAGTACGCCGCCTGTCAGCTCATTTTCACAAGTCGGCTACAGCTTCTGCCGCCCTTGCTATGTTGCAGCAGCGTTTGCAGCTTCCGGCACACCAACTGCTGTGTGATGTCCCCACACGTTGGAACTCTACCCTCCACATGTTGCAAAGGATTTGTGAGCAGAAGAGAGCAGTTGTGGAGTACCAGCTGCAACAAGGCCGTCGATATTCAGGTCAGACTCCACACATAAGACCTCAGGAGTGGCCCTGGATGTCTGACATATGTACCATCCTGACAAACTTTGAGGAGTCCACCAAGATGGTAAGTGGCGATGACGCCATCATTAGCATCAGCATCCCACTTGTCTATCTTTTGCAACGCTCTCTGCAGAGAATTAAAGAGGAGGCATTGCAGCCAGAGTATGATGAGATGGATCAAGAACCCGTAATGGGCGATTACACACAGCCCAGCCTCATCTCATCCCAACGTGCATTGGGGGACAATGAGGGAGAGGAGGAGGAGGAAGAAGAACAGGAGCTGGTATCATGCGCTGTAGACGGTAGTACCTGTACAACTGTCATGCAGTCGGTTCAGCGTATGTGGCCTGAGGACAGGGGGGAGGAGGAGGAGGAGGAGGAGGAGAGCATGGTCTGTCGTCATCTTGGTGAGGACACGGAAGTCTTGTCAGTTACCAGTCTGACACGCATGGCTGACTTTATGTTACGCTGCCTCAACCGTGACCCTCGCGTTGTCAAAATGTCATTACTGGTTGGTGACACTTTTAGACCCCTGCTACAAGGAGAACATTCACTCACTTATTCCTGAGGTGGAGAGGTCTACAAAAATGTGGCAGTACCAGAAGGCCCTTGCTGCAGAACTGTTAAAAAAATTCCCATCTGAACACGCTAGCGGCAGAGGTCACAGTTCGTTGACCAACCAAGGCGTACAGGCGAGAGAGATGCAACTCCAATCCAGCAGAGGCAGGGGAACACTGTCAACATTCTGGGACAGTTTTCTGAGACCCGCCCAGCTTACAGGCCCTGAGGCGCAGGGTAGTCTCACAAGGAGTGGAAAGTTTCAAAAGATGGTGAGGGAGTACCTTGCCGACCGTACCAGCGACCTCCATGATTCCTCTGTGCCTTTTAATTTTTGGGTATCCAAGCTGGACACTTGGAATGAACTCGCTCTGTACGCCTTGGAGGTCCTGGCCTGCCCTGCCGCTAGCGTGTTATCGGAGCGTGTTTTTAGTGCCGCTGGGGGATCTATAACAGATAAGCGCACTCGCCTGTCAACTGACAATGCTGACAAGCTGACCCTTATCAAAATTAACAAGGGCTGGATTGGGCCAGACTTCTCATCACCACCAAATGACAGCAGAGTAACATAAAGTCAAATCCACTGTGTTATTTCAGGAGGTGTATTGCCATGCACCGCTTCACACCCACACATGGGTATACGCTTCCTCATTTCGGCTGTATTTTGCTCTTCTCCTTATCTTCAGCCTCCACCACCACTATACCACCAGGGTGACCTTGGTCGGTGTTGCCAGCATTGCAAGTTCCTCCGTCCTAATTTTTGGCAGCTTTTGCTTGGAAGGCATAGGCAAAGACTATGGGAGACCCACTCCCCAATAATGGGAATATTTTTAAGATGCTGTACTGCATGGCTCTTCCAAGGGGCATTTAAACCATCTTGTTAAGCTACTGCAACCTCCACGTCTCTTCCAAGGGGCATTAAAACCGTCTTGTTAAGCTACTGCGACCTTCACCACTTTTCCCAGGGGCATTGATATTGTCTTTTTATTCCACTGAGACCTCCACCATTCTTCCAAGGGGCATTAAAACCATCTTGTTAAGCTACTGCGACCTCCACCACTTTTCCAAGGGGCATTAAAACCGTCTTGTTAAGCTACTACGACCTCCACCATTCTTCCAAGGGGCATTAAAACCGTCTTGTTAAGCTACTGCGACCTCCACCACTTTTCCCAGGGGCATTGATATTGTCTTTTTATTCCACTGCGACCTCCACCACTTTTCAAAGGGGCATTAAAACCGCCTTGTTAAGCTACTGCGACCTCCAGGTCTCTTCTAAGGGGCATTAAAACCGTCTTGTTAAGCTACTGCGACCTCCACCACTTTTCCCAGGGGCATTGATATTGTCTTTTTTTTCCACTGTGACCTCCACGTCTCTTCCAAGGGGCATTAAAACCGTCTTGTTAAGCTACTGCGACTTCCACCACTTTTCCAAGGGGCATTAAAACCATCTTGTTAAGCTACTGCGACCTCCACCATTCTTCCAACAGGCATTAAAACCGTCTTGTTAAGCTACTGCAACCTCCACGTCTCTTCCAAGGGGCATTAAAACCATCTTGTTAAGCTACTGCGACCTCCACGTCTCTTCCAAGGGGCATTAAAACTGTCTTGTTAAGCTACTGCGACCTCCACGTCTCTTCCAAGGGGCATTAAAACCGTCTTGTTAAGCTACTGCGACCTCCACCACTTTTCCAAGGGGCATTGATATTGTCTTTTTATTCCACTGCGACCTCCACCATTCTTCCAACGGGCATTGCATTTCCTTCTAATTTTAGTCAGCTTTTGCTTTTCAACGCATAGGCGAACACTAAGGGAGACCCACTCCCCTATAATGGGTATAAGGTTTTTAGTATGCTGTATTCCACGTCTGTTTCAAGGGGCATTGCAGTTCCTCATAATTTTTGGAAAGCCTTCCATTCACTGCTTAGGCCAACAGTGAACAGGAGACCCAGTTGCTATAAATGGAAAAAACGGTTTAGTTAAGGCCCTCTGACCTCCATGTCACTTCCAAGGGGCAATGGAGTGCCTCAACATTTTTGTTAGGCATTGCACTCACTGTATGCCCTATAACTGTGTAGCCGAACCACTCCTTTTGGTACAGAAACATATCCTACAAGACATGTGTGGTTGACTGGCCTGATATTGATGTGAATGGTCCCTGTTCCTCCTGCTCTTTCTCCTTTGCCACCACCTCATCCATCATTCATCACCTGAAGCTTTGTTTTAACAGGAGTCATACAACTGGGATAGTAGCAGGAAAACATCCAGCAATCCTTGGAGGAGGTAGGATATGCGCCAAAACGCTGACCACCTCAGGCCTAGCCGCTACTACATACATGCGCTTGCATTCCAAGAAAACAAAGCAGACGCTAACTTCTATCATCATCATCATGCTCCTCTCCTTGGCACTCTCAACTCCCCTGATGGAGAAGCCAGGGCCCACCGGAGCAGTCTGGTTCTCTGGAGGGCTCGTCCAATGCTGCCCTAAAGCAGGCCAGGCTAAGAAAAGTGTGGGGGAAGTATCAAGGAGAAATAGGGGCAGCTGGGGAACGTTTATGGACACCCGGCTGCCCCCAGGCAGCTGGGGACCGTGTGTGGACACCCGGCCGCTGGGCGGCTGGGGACCGAGTATGGATACCTCGCTGGCGAAGCAGCCATGAGGTAGTGGCCAGCTTCGGACTCCTCCAAACTAAAAGGCCCCATTTCAAGTGCTAGCTAGCAGTATGGTATTGCAGCCTGGGGGTGGGTGGGTGGCAGGTTGCACACTTACGCTTGCATTGCAAGGAATGGGGGAGGTACAATTGAACACTGCCCTGGGACAAGGACTTGCACGGGGATAGTACTTCTGATGTACATGACTCGCCCCCTGGGCCGTGGGGCACTCGGATCCAGGCAATAGGGGAACGATGGGGGTAGTAGTGGCTACCCAGTTCCGTGACTCAGGGTGGTCAGGCCAGTGGTAGTCTGCGACGCGCTGTTGGTGTGTCCGACTACGGCACCCGTGGATTGCGGTCAGTGCGGACCACCGCTGCCAGGTAGACCGCTGGGGCTGATGATGTATGCAGCTGGGATAGTGTGACTCCCCACGGGAAGAGTGCGGCCCCAGGGCAGTATAATGGAAGATGAGGGTGATGGTGTAGGGCATCCCAGTACCGTTAGTGCTGGAGGAGCAAGGAGCACACAGACAACAGGTTGCAGTCCAGGGTCTTTACTAGAACAGGTGAACTGACCCACAAACAGTCCCGGCTAGAAGGGGACCTGGATGTCTGAGAGCAATTGGGAAATTGACCCTGGTCAGGGTGAGGGTGTAGGCCTACCGTGCTCTCTGCGCTCCTTCTGGCTATCTCTTCCTGGTAGGGTAACAGCCCACGGTCCCGAGCTCACTGTGTCCTCTCGCCCGTATGGTTTGCAGCATGGGTTCCTTTCTACTCCCGGCCTGGTACGGCTCTGCTGGTCCCTTCTAGTGTGGCGGAACCTCCGGGCTTCTTAGGCCAAGGAACGTACAGTCCCCTGCGGACTGGTTATCTGCTGTAGGACGTGGAATCCTCACAGCCTCAGACAACAAAGTCTGGTAAATTTGGTTCTTTATCTGCCAGGACAGGCGTACTTCACCTCTTGTCCCTGGCTTGTGACTCTCCTACTGCCACACGTCCTCTTAGGGTGCAATACAACTGTCCCTCACTGCTCTGGGACACCTCTCAATCCAGAGACAGGTCGTCCAGTTCTCCCTAACCCTGCCCCCAGTTGAAGCTTTTATAGGGGCAGCCTGCTCCCCCTACTGGCCTGAGACAGGAGGTATTGCATGCTAATGTTCCCCTGACCAGAGAACCTCCCCCTTGCTCTCAGACACAGCTTTATTATATTTGTGGCATCCAGGCCAGGGTGACACATACACACTTTAGGCAGTGACCTGGGTGTCAGAGATGCTGTTCCCATGTCTTTTCAGCACTGTATGCATGTGTCACACAGCACATGGCCAGATAAGATTGTAAAATGTTAAAATGACATTTCCCGGTGAATGCATTTGTCACAGTTGAAAGCAATACAAAAGTGCAAAAATGCATAAAAAATGCTACTTGTGAACATAGCCCAAGGTGTGGAGGAGTATTTTTGTTTTTGGTTATTTATTTTACCTTATACACAAGTCTTTACCCTGTAAAAGGAAGTTCCTTAACATATTTCACAGGAAAACCGTTTCAGTTTCGTTTTTGAACGTTTTATTGTGAGTCCGTTAAAGTGGCTTAATACCTCTGACCACGTTGTTGATAGCAGTGACCTGGGGGTCAGAAATGCTTCCTGGGGCGATGCCCATGCTGTCCCCATGTCATTTGAGCACTGTCACTATTGTTTTGGGCACTTTTTAGGCTTTCTACAGACTGCCGGGGTGCCGCCGCAAAAATGCTCGGGTCTCCCATAGACTAACATTGGGCTCGTTGCTCGGGTCGAGCACCCGAGTATAACGGTGAGCTCGGCCCGAGCTTCGAGCATCCGAGCATTTTAGTGCTCGCTCAACACTAATTGCAGCAGATTAATGTTTTTTTTCCACTGTAAAATTGAATACATGAGCAAGTCATCAAACAGAACACAAACTGGGTTCTCCAAGACATTCACCTCATCTATGTGATCGCCGGCCTGTTGCTGCAGAATCACTTAACCAGTTCCTACCAGATGTGTGTTATAAAATGTTTCTGAATTAACAAACTGTATATTTCAAGCTTCCGCAGGGTCACATTAAAATCCATGTGTTTTTTTTTTGTTTTCAAAAGTAGTCACCTGGAGCTGTAATTGCCTAATATAAAGACTATGGAAGTTATCCATGAATATATTTTTTATCTCTATGTCCATTAGCAAAATATAAACAAAAATGGGGCTCATAGGGGCCCCCATCGCGGTGTCTCCTTTTTGGTGGAGACACTTTCCATCACATTGAAAATATAAAGTTTCACAAATAAATGTCATCCCATTCGCGCCATAATTGAACCTTCCATACTTTTTAAGGTTGAAGGGAGACACAAATCCAGCAAGTCCAACCTACAGTATAACCTAATATGTTGGTCCAGAGAAAGACAAAAACCCCATTAAGCAGATGATAAATACCCTATATTAGGGGAAAAATACCTTCCCGACTCCACATACGCTAATCAGACTAGTTCCCTGGATCAATGCCCGATCACAGAAGCTAGTACCCATAACCAGTTATATTATATTTTTCAAGAAAGACATCAAATCTGTCCATATTCCCTTGTAGTGAATCAACTATTACAACATCATGTAGCAGAGAATTCCATAGTCTCACAGCTCTTACAGTAAGGATTCACAGTCTGTGATTATGAAAAAACCTTCTTTCCTCCAGACCCAGAGGATGCCCCCTTGTCTCCTGTTCCAGGCCAAGGTGTAAAAAGATCATTAGAAAGATCTTTGCATTGCCCCCTTCATATATTTCTACGTTGTAATAAGATTGCCCCTAGGCATTTATTTTTCCAAGCGAAATTGTTAGACTCACCTGCTGAAGTAGATCCAACAGGACGCAGGTCAGGGGGGACACATGGACCCTGACCATTGGCAGAGCAAGCTGTCAGGCAAGTGCTACGATGAGGACTCAGAAAACTGGCAATGTGAACAGCAGACAAACTAACAATGCAGGGAACTCTGGAAGCCACAGAAGCAGGAGGACAGCAAGTCTGAAACAGGCACACAGATGTAGGTAGTGCGAACAGTCTCAAACAGGTTGTTCACAGCAGGGAGTGGGTTAAATGGCAGCAGGTGCAAGAACAAATAGAGTTCAATAATAGTTCTGTCATGATTTCGCCACTCACAGTGCCCTGTGGATACTGTGAATGACAGCTCTGCTGCCCTATGGGATCGAGGACTTGCTGAGCTGTCAGGATTTTGAGTGACATCTCAACCGCCCAATCTGAGGCAGAGGTGTGAGTATTGTCAATGACAGCTCAGTTGTCATGTCTGGCTGGGTTTGTGGGACCTCCTCCAGGTGTCATCCGTTCTGGATGATTACAGGGCTATGTAGCATTCTGACAATGGTCAGACCATTGCCAATTGTACCTTTGCTCAAGTAATGTGTGTATGCTTTGTACTCTGAGTAGTATTCTTATCTCCTTTCCAGACCTTGAATTTACCTTTAACCGATCTTCCTGATACTCTGACCACTGACTGTGACCTGACTACGCTTTTGTCTTTTACCTTTGTCTATTAAGAGCACTCTTGGTACTGACCCCGGACCTCTTGACTATACTGCCTCATGGAAGTGCTTCTTTAAATACCAGAAACCATTTAGTGTATATATCAATATACAATAATAGAAAATATCCAGGAGAGGCAAAGGTTGGGTGGCACTGGAGAGGCCATAATGCTTGTCTACCTTAGCCTGGGTATTTAAATTCAGGACTAGAGCAGCAAACTGAATTTTTGCTTGATGGATGTCTGATAATTCTGAAGAAGTTGCTCCAATGAGCCCATTCCAATTACATGCATCTACTTTTCATGACCAGTCTGTAAAACATGAAAATCTATGCAACATCTATTAATAGTATCTATTTTGAGAGATATGGTATATGGTGACCTGCTGAGGCGTATGCTGTGCTTTCCGTTACATGCAATGCAGTCTGTATTCCTGTCATCACGGGGTGAAGCATTCACACCCTCTGTAATATTCATTGATATGGGAAACCCTTTTACAGAAATATTCTCTGCTTACTCCATCATTCATTATCTAAACATCATATTTACTGTACATACTGAGAACTTTAAAGAGGATTGGTAGTTTGCAATAATTTGTTTACCTGGTGTAAATGTTGCTTTTCTCCTGAATCTGGTGTTGCTTTTCTTTTGTTTCTGCGCCTCTCAATTGCTGAGATATTCCTCCTCTTCCTTGTATGTAAAGCTAGTCTTTTTATACAAGTGGGCATGGTACTTGTGAGATGCTGGTTAGTTACTAAAGACTATTAGGCCAATGCACGTAAAGCGGAGTCCACGGCTCTAAGGGATGCAGACTTTTTCCAGCACAGAGCACCGGTTCCGTCAATCTTATTATTGCGTTTTATTGGAAATTTGCTTGCTGTGTTTTATTAGAGATTTGCTTGCTTGTCAGTTCAGCTTCAGGAATCAATGTTTCAATTCAGTGACAGTAAGCAGAGGAAGACATGCAAGCTGGATCTTATGCATACATAAGGTCAGACTCAAGATTGGTAATCAATGAAAGCAATCATTCCATTGTCTCCCAGCTACTAGGCCCATTGTGTGGATTGGGTAGTACACCCAGTGGAGCCATCCCACAGGGGGTCTCACATGCAGTCCCAGGTGATGGGCTTCTGGAATATTCTTCATTCTTTGAGATAAAAGCAAATGTTTAGGGGGGAGGTATGAACGCTTCTGTCCATGCAGGGGGCTGATCCCAGGGAAGAAGAAGCCACATGTTTAGTCAGAGAATTGGGGAGAGAGAAATCAAAAGGAGAGGATCTAGGCTGAGGCCCTGGAGCCATGGATGGCTGGCCTATGGAATTTGGAGATTGGTTGCCGGCTGGGCTGGACACACCTACTACAATTGTGGGATCTTTCATTTGGATTTGATGAACTTTCTTAAAGGGGTTGTCCGGTACTTTTTTTAAGTTGCCCAGTGTATTCAGCATGTGGGCATAAGTATCTCTGTAAATACTTTGTGTTGCAGATAATGCCTGTGAGGGGCGCTATCACTGGCCGCTTACAGGCATCACGTGACCCCCTGCTGCAGCCGGCGCTGACATCCTTGACGTCACGACAAGTCCAGGTTGCAGCCGAGGGTCCCTCTTCCGCGTTCCACCGGTGACTGATGGGTTGTGGGCGGGGTTATTCCCCTGCGTTACACCCGGCATCCATCTCGCACTCTTTCTCTCCCCATTCATTGGGACGCGGGGAATAACCCCTCCCACAACCCAGCAGCCACCGTGGGGACCCCAGCGCTGAGTCACGCCTCACTTGTCGTGAAGTCAGCGCAGGGTCACGTGATGCCTGTGAGCAGCCACCGATAGAGCCGCTCACAGGCATTATCAGCAACACAAGGTATTTACAAATATACTTATGTCCACATGCTGCATACATTGGGCAATTAAAAAAAAAGTACCGGACAACTTCTTTAACCCCTTAAGCCCCGCGGGTGGTTTGCACGTTAATGACCGGGCCAATTTTTACAATTCTGACCACTGTCACTTTATGAGGTAATTACTCTGGAACGCTTCAACGGATCCCCCTGATTCTGAGATTGTTTTTTCGTGACATATTGTACTTCATGATTGTGGAAAAATTTCTTCGATATCACTTGCGTTTATTTGTGAAAAAAATGGAAATTTGGTGAAAATTTTGAAAATTTAGCAATTTTCAAAATTTGAATTTTTAAGCCCTGAAATCAGAGCGATATGTCACACAAAAGAGTTAATAAATAACATTTCCCACATGTCTACTTTACATCAGCACAATTTTGGAACCAAAATTTTTTTTTGTTAGGGAGCTATAAGGGTTAAAAGTTGACCAGCGATTTCTCATTTTTCCAACAAAATTTACAAAACCATTTTTTTAGGGACCACATCACATTTGAAGTCGCTTGGAGAGGTCTTTATAACAGAAAATACCCAAAAGTGACACCATTCTAAAAACTGCACCCCTCAAGGTGCTCAAAACCACATTCAAGAACTTTATTAACCCTTCAGGTGCTTCACAGGAATTTTTTGAATGTGGAAGAAAAAAATGAACATTTAACTTTTTTCACAAAAATGTTACTTTAGACCCAATTTTTTTTTATTTTCACAGGGGTAACAAGAAAAAATGGACCCCAAAATTTGTTGTGCAATTTCCCCTGGGCACGCAGATACCCAATATTTGGGGAAAAAACACTGTTTGGGCGCACGGCAGGGCTCGGAAGGGAAGGAGCGCCATTTGACTTTTTGATTGTAAAATTTGCTTGAATAATTAGCGGACGCCATGTTGTGTTTGGAGAGACCCTGTGTGCCCAAACTTTGGAGCTCCCCCACAAGTGACCCCATTTTGGAAACTAGACCCCCCAAGGCACCTTTATAGGTGCATAGTGAGCACTTGGAACCCCCAGGTGCTTCACAAATTGATTCGTAAAAATGAAAAAGTGAAAAAAAAAACACTTTTTCATTTTTACGAATCAATTTGTGAAGCACCTAGGGGTTCCAAGTGCTCACTATGCATCTAGATAGGTGCCTTGGGGGATCTAGTTTCCAAAATGGGGTCACTTGTGGGGGAGTTCCAATGTTTGGGCACAAAGGGACTCTCTAAATGCAACATGGTATCCGCTAACAAATTGAATGGAAAATCGGCTCAAATTGTTAGCGGACACCACATTGCGTTTGGAGAGCCCCTCTGTGCCCAAAATTTGGAGCTCCCCCACAAGTGACCCCATTTTGGAAACTAGACCCCCCAAGGCACCTTTCTAGATGCATAGTGAGCACTTGGAACCCCCAGGTGCTTCACAAATTGATTCGTAAAAATGAAAAAGTGAAAAAAAAAACACTTTTTCATTTTTATGAATCAATTTGAGAAGCACCTGGGGTTCCAAGTGCTCACTATGAATCTAGATAGGTGCCTTGGGGGGTGTAGTTTCCAAAATGGGGTCACTTGTGGGGGAATTCCAAAGTTTGGGCACAGAGGGGCTCTCCAAACGCAACGTGGTGTCCGCTAACAATTTGAGCCGATTTTCCATTCAATTTGTTAGCGGATATCATGTTGCATTTGGAGAGTCCCTGTGTGCCCAAACATTGGAGCTCCCCCACAAGTGACCCCATTTTGGAAACTAGACCCCCCAAGGCACCTATCTAGATTCATAGTGAGCACTTGGAACCCCAGGTGCTTCACAAATTGATTCATAAAAATGAAAAAGTGTTTTTTTTTTCACTTTTTCATTTTTACGAATCAATTTGTGAAGCACCTGGGGGTTCCAAGTGCTCACTATGCATCTAGATAGGTGCCTTGGGGGGTCTAGTTTCCAAAATGGGGTACCTTGTGGGGGAGCTCCAATGTTTGGGCACACAGGGGCTCTCCAAACGCAACATGGCGTCCGCTAACAATTTGAGCCGATTTTCCATTCAATTTGTTAGCGGACACCATGTCGCGTTTGGAGAGCCCGTGATGTGCCTAAACAGTGGAGCTCCCCCACAAGTGTCCCCATTTTGGAAACTATACCCCTCAAGGATTTTATTAAGGTGTATAGTGAACATTTTGAACCCAGAGGTACGGCACAGAATTTGTTTACATTAGGTCATCATATTGAATAAGTTGTCATTATTCTTGAGCGCAAGTGCTCGCTACTTGAGTTTGCATCGGGTACTCAGGTATGCACCATGTACAGCGTGTGCTCGAGTGACATGCTCGAGTCCCTGCTCCGCATGTTTCACGGTTATTAGACACCCAAAAAAAAACATGCGGGGATCGCTCGTGCATGGCAGGCAATCCCCGTAAAGTTTTTTGGCCGCGAAGCATATGGGGCAGAGATTCGAGCATGTCACTCAAATACCCACGATACTCAATGCATACCAGAGCACCCGATGCAAACTCAAGTAGGGAGCACTTGCTCTCAACACTAGTCGCCATATCGTCATCTTTTTTTCTTACTTTTGAAAAAAATCCCAACCCCAGCCCTAACCCTAGCACAACCCTAGCCCTAGCACAACCCTAGCCCTAGCACAACCCTAGCCCTAGCACAACCCTAGCCCCAGCACAACCCTAGCCCCAGCACAACCCTAGCCCCAGCACAACCCTAGCCCCAGCACAGCCCTAGCCCCAAACCCAGTCCTAACCCTAGCCCAATCCTAACCCAAGAGTTTATTTTTGACGCTGTTCCTTGGGCGGTATAAGTGATTAGACGACTTTATTCTTCGGGTCGGTGTGATTACAGCAATGCCAGAATCATATGGGGTTTTTATGACTGACAGCTGTCACACACTAAAAGACGCATTTTTTGTAAAATCTAGTTTTTGCATCGCCATATTTTGAGAGCTATAATTTTTCCAGATTTTGGCAGACAGTCATGTGATGGCTCGTTTTTTGCGGGATGACTTGACGTTGTTATTGGTGCCATTTTCAGGCACGTGACATTTTTTGATCGCTTTCTATTCCGATTTTTGGGAGGCAGAATAAACAAAAACCAACAATTCAGGAATTGTTTTTTTTTTTTTTTTTAATTCTGTTCCGCGTGTGGTAAAATTGATGAGGTATCTTTATTCTTCGGGTCAGTACGTTTACAGCGGTACCACATTTGTATCATTTTTCTATGTTTTGGCGCTTATACACAATAAAAGCTATTTTATAGAAAAAAATATTTTTTAGCATTGCTTTATTCTGAGAGCTATAACTTTTTATTTTTCGGCTGATGGAGCTGTATGGCAGCTTGTTTTTTGCGGGACGAGATTACGTTTTCAGCGGTATCATTTTTATTTATATGCGTCTTTTTGATCACGTGTTATTCCACTTTTTGTTTGGCAGTATGGTGATAAAGCATTGTTTTTTGCTTCGTTTTTTTTTTTTTTTTTTTACCGTGTTCACTGAAGGGGTTAACTAGTGGGACAGTTTTATAGGTCAGGTTGTTCCGGACGCGGCGATACCAAATATGTGTACTTTTATTGTTTGTTTTTTTTTTTTTTATAATAATATTTATTGATGGGTACATTATATTTTTATTTTTGGTGGATTATTTTTTTTATTTTTTTTTTATATTTTTGCAAATTTTTTTTTTATTTTTTTTTCCACTTTCACACAGTTTATACACTTTATTACTTTGTCCCACTCTGGGACTTTCACTTTTTTTTCTCTGATCGCCTGCATGGCACAGGAATGCAGCACCATCCCTATGCCATGCAAGCTGTCAGAAATGCACAGTGTGAAGATTGCTTGGAGATGCACTGCGCATGTCCAAGCAATCTTCCTGCTGTCTGGTGACCCGGATGTTGTCATGACGACATCGGGTCGTCATGGCAACACCCGGGAAGCCTTTGCAGACTGCGCTGGAAGCCGGAAGAGGAGGTGAGTATCGGCGATCACCTCCCCTTGCCCCCGCAATGCCGCGATCGATTTCGATCGACTTCGATCGCAGCATCGCGGGGGTTAATGTGCTGGGAGCGGTGCAGGACCGCTCCCTGCACATAGTACCGGGTGTCAGCTGTGACAATCAGCTGACACCCGGCGGCGATCGCGCCCGCACAGCCTGTGTGCGCGCGCGATCGCCATGACGTACTAATACGGGTCTGGCTCTTAAGTCCCAGGGCATAGACGCGTATTAGTACGGCAAATGTTGTTAAGGGGTTAAGGACTATGGCTGCTTGATACTTGGGCTTTGGTCCTTCTGTCGACTGGATGAGCGTGGTCTGTGGCTAAAGACTATACCAAAAGTTGGGAGACAGTGAGTATCGCCTGGTACGGGGACAGTGGAACTATCGATCCCGGGTTGGGAACTTGTGGACTGAGAGCATTGTATTTTGGCCATTTTACCTGGAATTGTTGTGAAACCATGGATGTAAGGAATAAAATATTGTTGCATCGTTAACCTGCCTAGCTGATTATTACAACCCACAACATCAGGTCTTCACAGTATTCAAATCTTCTCGATGCAAGTCTTCCTGAGGACTGCGCCCACTTGGCTCAAAAAACCTAGATATACTACAGGTGCATCTCACTAAATTAGAATATCATCAAAAAGTTAATTTATTTCAGTTCTTCAATACAAAAAGTGAAACTCATATATTATATAGAGTCATTACAAACAGAGTGATCTATTTCAAGTGTTCATTTCTGTTAATGTTGATGATTATGGCTTAGAGTCAATGAAAACACAAAACTCATTATCTCAGTAAATTAAAATAATTAACAAAAAACACCTGCAAAGGCTTTCTAAACATTTAAAAAGGTCCCTTATTCTGTTTCAGTAAGCTCCACAGTCAAGGGGAAAAGTGCTGACTTGACAGATGTCCAGAATCCAGTCATTGTCACACTCCACAAGGTCCCAGAGTTCCAATTTTCATTTGGAAATCAAGGTCCCAGAGTCTGGAGAGAGTGGAGAGGTGCATAATCCAAGCTTCTTGAGGTCTAGTGTGAAGTTTCCACAATCAGTGATGGTTTGGGGATCCATGTCATCTGCTGGTGTAGGTCCACTGTGTTTTATCAAGACCAAAGTCAGTGCAGCCGTCTACCAGGAAATTTTAGAGCACTTCATGCTTCCCTCTGCCGACAAGCTTTTTGGAGATGGAAATTTCATTCTCCAGCAGGACTTGGCACCTGTCCAGACTGCCAAACGTACCAATACCTGGTTTAAAAACAACAGTATCACTGCTTGATTGGCCAGCAAACTCGCCAGACCTTAACCCCATAGAGAAACTATGGGGTATTGTCAAGCGGAAGATGAGAGACACCAGACCCAACAATGCAGACGAGCTGAAGGCTGCTATCAAAGCAACCTGGGTTTCCATAACACCTCAGCAGTGCCACAGGCTGATCGCCTCCATGCCTCGCCGCATTGATGCAGCAATTGATGCAAAAGGAGCCCCGACCAAGTATTGAGTGCCTTTACTGAACATACATTTCAGTAGGCCAACATTTCAGATTTTAAAAACATTTTTCAAGCTGTTGATATAAAGTATTCTAATTTACTGAGATAATGACTTTTGAGTTTTCATTGGCTGTAAGCCATAATCATCAACATTAACAGAAATAAACACTTGAAATAGATCTCTCTGTTTGTAATGACCCTATATAATAAGAGTTTCACTTTTTGTATTGAAAAACTGAAATAAATTAACTTTTGATGATATTCTAATTTAGTGAGATGCACCTGTATATATACTGGAAAGAGGGGGTCATATCTCCGGTATGGAGAGGTGCAGAAACAAAAGAAAAACAACATCAGATTCAGTAGAACAGCGGCATTTATACTAGGTAAAACAAATACATGTTTATGGCAAAAGATAGGTCTTCATTAAGCAAGTCAAGCATACACAACATTTTGCCATAGCATTAAAATCATTGAAAGGTTAAATTATTAGCATCATCTTGTGACAATGACACCTGTCAAGAAGACAATTTGGCCCTTGTCAAAATTACTTAGATTCTTATTTTTGCTCATTTTTCTTGCTTTCAACACATTACCTTCAATTATCAACTGTTTACTTGCTGCTTTATATATACCATATAAAGCAAAAAGTAAACAGTTGATAATTGAAGGTAATATGTTAAAAGCAAGAAAAATGAGCAAAAGTAAGAATTTAAGTAATTTTGACAAGGGTCCAATTGTGACCATAATAATTTAGTATATAATTATACAATGTCACACAGTTCTTAGCACGTGACGTAAGGTGCAACTTCAAGGGTTAATTTATTTTCTCTCACTCAATCTTGCACTCGAGCTCTGTTATACTGTAGGTTGCAAAGCAAGCATAAATTACACCCCTACACAGTCCACACTCCCTGAATACACAACACACTGCCACCACTCATAAAACACACGGGCTGCTGAGTCCCCAAAATATATACTACTGTCCGATAGTCAAAAGGCCACACACTCTCTGAAAGGCTATAGATTCTTTAGACTAGAGCCTGAAAAGACAAAACGTATTATCGTTTTAAGCTTTAATATAAAAAAAATTCAGTACTCACAAAAAAAAAACTATCAAAAGAGAAAAATAAAGAGACATATAAATTAGCAAAACAGTTATAAAACAAAAAAGGAGAAACAGAAATACGTTTCCGTCTAAAGTTATTCTTCTGTTTCCTTAAGGGCAGGAGAAAGGGTTTATGGGACACATGCAGCTCAGACCAACCCCCACATGCAAACACTTTTCTATTGTGTAACCCATCTTTTATATGCCTGGCTGTGGGCTCAAGTTTTCAGGACAGCCTAGATTGTATTATTGAAATTGCAGGTCTGTACCGGACTGTGGGCTAATTAGGGGTGAACACATCACATATTAAATATCTTGTTTCTTCCACCCCCACTCCCTATAGTTATAGGAAATGTCCATCCAAGGCCACAAAGGACCATCTGCCCAAGCTTTAAAGCTCAGGCTCACCAGGCAGAGGTATAAGCAATGACACTCTTTGTAGTCTCAGTGATACTCCCCTTGGTTCGGAATTCCTGTATTAGCAATACATAGATGATATGCCCTTTGTGTAGTGTCAATTATGTGAACGGGAGACTTACAGCATTTTTCAGATTATAAGATGCACTTTTTTCCCAAAATTTGGGGAAAATCGGGGTGCATCTTATAATCCGAATGTAGCTTACTGGCTGCAGGAAGCTTCAGGAGAAGAAGAAGGGGTTGTTCAGCGGGGCGGAGGCTCCACCGACATTTTGTTAAAGACCGGAGCCCCCGCACTTTCCATGCTTTTTAATGTGGTGGACTCCAGGAACATGGTCGTCAGAGGCAGAGCATGCGCAGATTGAGATCTCGGCACTGAGATTGCACATGCACTGCTTCCGGCGGCCTTTTTCCCAGATTCCACCGCATTGAAAGTGCGGGCACTCCGGGATTTCACCACCTTCTACCAGCCTGCGGCCCGCAGCATCGCACCACTTCTACCTCTACCGAAAAAACAGTTCCTACCAGCCTGGGGCCCGCGGTATTGCACCACTCCTATCTCCACTGAACACCAGCTCCTACCAGCCTGGGGCCCGCATAATTGCTCCACTCCTGTCTCTGCTGCCGCTTCCAGCCTCCTGCAGCAGTGACCCTGCCCCCTGGGACTTTGCTCCACCGCTGCAGCCCCCCAGGTAAGCTACCGTAAAAGTGGATTATAAGACGCACCACCATTTTATTAAAACATCTTTTTCCCTATTTTCCACCCTAAAAATTTGGGGTTCGTTTTGTAATCCGATGCCTTTTATAATCCACGAAATACGGTAATCTAATGTTATAATTTCTCTTATGTACAATAACTGAATATCTAGAAGTTCTGGGTGCCAGTGGAGGCCACATAATGCCACTCTGCCTTGGCCTGGATATTTAGGTAGAATTAGAAAACTGAATTTCTGCCCTGGATGAATGAAAGCTTAGCTATGTCTAATCCTAGAGAAGGTGCTGCTATGAGACAGTTCCAATTACATGCATCTAGTTTTCATGACCAGTCTGTAAAAAAAATGAGAATCTATATAACATCTATTAGTGGTGTCTATTTTGGGAGTTGCTAGTATATAATGACCTGCTGAATCCAGTCCCAGAAATTGCACAGTTCTTTGGACGAGCAGATCCACAACAGGTGACAAGACAGAACAGTAAGTGTAATATTCATGCATTCAGTTTGCAAACCTGGATTGACTGAGATTTTTTTAATTCATTGCAGAAATAATAACGTGAAATACAAATGTGGATGTTAGAGTGTTACTAATAAGCAATAATTACTTGCATGCATCTATTTCCATATACAAGGTAAAATATATGAAATAATGGTATGATTGAATCCTGCAAAGATCAATTTGCCATAAAGAATATCCTTGGATGCCGGAAAAAGCCTCTTTCTATCTTTTTAAGTAGCTAGGAAACAAAGAGAATGAGTGTAGACTACTCATTGGTCAAGAGAAAGCAATAACAACACATCATTATTCAGCTTATATGAATTTGTATAAATAAAATGGAATATCTGTTATTTATGGAACTCATCTGCTTTTTCTTTAAATAATTTAGGGTTTTCATAGTTTAAACATCCATTTACTACAGCTTGTGAATTTAGAGGTGAAGCTTGCTAAATGAGATCTAATATATGTAGTTAATTGGCAAGAGGATAAAATAGTCTACAAGTATAAGATCGCAGTGACAGCTCATCCCAGGACTCCTTTATCTAAAAAGGTGTAGACCTCTGCTGATTAATGTTCTTCATTGTCTACAAAATGTTCAGTTCTTTATTGATACAGAGCTCCAAATACTCTGCAAAAATGTATTGTACGTTTCCACTGAAGGATAACATAGAGTTTAGCAAAGAGAAAGTATATGAGATAGTACAAATTCTATGTGGATTTAATGACTTTGCTCCATAATTCTAAATGGTACTTTTTTTGTTCTTTGCTACAGTTGTGAGAGAAGCTCCACGGTACATACTGCCGCTATTACAAGTGAAAAACTGTGCCAACTAGCAAAAGAGGTTATTTAAGTGTACAAATACAAATCGTTTTATTATAGAGGCAGATATTTGTGGTAAAGTCTTTTGCCAGGACAACAATATTGATGGCCTCTCTATAGGACATCAATATCAGATTGGTGAAGGTTCAACAGCCATCACCTCCACTGGTCAGCAGTTAGCAGGTCTCACAGCTGGTGAAAGTCCACAGTGTATGGGGTCGTATCGACACAGATGCATACACTGTCTAGTGGGCTTTCTTGGGTACTGCAGCTTAGTTCCTATTGAAGTGAATGGGAGCTGAGTTCTGGTACCCAAGAACTGCCATTACACAGTGTATATAGGTGTGTCTACCTATGCTGGTCGTGGGACCTGCCAACAGCTGATCAGTAGGGGTGTTGGCAATCATATAGGTCATCAATATTATAGTAATGGATACCCCCTTTAACTGGTAAAGTTGAAGAGAAACTGCAAATGAAAGGTTAGATAAACAAAATAATTTTCAGGGAGGTTGTTTCAGGTAACTTTTTAGAATAAGCTATTCTGTGTATTTTAGGAATGATCTATAATTTAGTGGGTAGAGACTAGCGGCTATGATGCCTCCAACACCCAGTTCACAGACACATTAGGGATTCTTGCTTGCCTTTATTTATGTAGCGCATGTTCAGAAGCAGCAGTAGAATGGTGGACATTATACAGCAGTATTATGTAGAGTAACTGTGAATCCAGCTCTGGGGTCAGTTAAATGCTTACTAGAAAGCAACAGCTCAGGTCCATTTATGCCTGTACTTCTCTTTGCTTCTCACTCTGCTCTTTCTTTATTCTCCCATCTCTTTAGACTTCAATAGGCAGCTGTAACCTGATCCCTCAGTGAACTGGGAGTCTGTCTTGCTTTGACCAAGATGGATTTTAGCAATTTTTCAGAATGAATGATGAGAGCAAAGTCAAGAAAAAGTGTCTCATAGGTGAAAAATACGCACATTTCTCTAAGATATTACAAAGTTGCCTATATTTACTTGCTTTATGCAAAGTCTCTTGACAATTTAAACTATTTATAGATTTTTTTTTACAGGCGAATACTTTGTAAAAGATCATATTTCTGTTGATGTGAATCACAGGAGTAGATTTAGAATAACATTTATTTTCAGTAAGTGTCATATATCATATTCTAAACCTAATAATGAGATAGTGTAATCATTGTCTAATCATGGCATATCCAGTAATTTTAGGTTAATATACCTTTTAAAGTTAACGGGACTATATGATGACATCTATCACTATGCTCAAGTAATTGGATAGAGGAAAGGCTCTAACTACAAGTCTTAGTAGTCTAGACATCAACATCTTTAAATATCATCAGTTTACATTCCTTACCTTGTTGATCGGCCAGGGTCATGTTATTCTCAGAAGGAAATGACTGGTAAGACACAAATGGAAAAAAAAGTATGTACAAGTATATAGGCCCCCATACCCATTTCACTAATTTCGGCAGAACCAGATAATATTGGCAGGTTTGGATGACAGTTTAATATGTATGGGGGTCTTCTGATTCTCCCCCAACAGATAATGCGAGGAAGATAAGGATCTGGGAAAGTTACATTTCGGACTGTTGATCCTTTTGTTCTCTAAGACATAAGCCGCAGTGAGAGGAGTCTGACAGCAGTACTCTCATACAGAACATAGAAGTGTCTGCCTATTGGCTGAATTGGGGAATTGGGGAAGATAGTTGCCAGCCAAATATTCAGCCAAACCATTGTTTGACCGACAGCTATCCATTGTGTATGGGGGGCTTAAATTTTATACAGAGAGTCTATAAAAGGAAAACATCAATTTGTTTTCAGGTTCCTCATTTATGACTTCAACTCAAAGGTATCACCGCTGATTACTGTGTGTCCTGTTTGTACTACAACTTGCCTAAAAAGTACTTGAAATGTTGTGAATGCATGCCATTTCCAAAAGATTAGAGGGACCAAGGTCAAGTGGCCACTAGAGATGTCGCAGCCAAGTTTGTTAGTTGCAACATTTTCTATATTTACCATTGAAATCTGTCATTCAGTGTCGGTGGAATTTGTCAGTCATGTAATCAGTTATACTTGTATATTGTATTGTGTAATGTATGCAGCAAATCAAATACTAAACAAATGTTTATTTAGTCTGGACAGATTTCAATCCCAGCTTCTGCTGTCGGACAATGGTTTTCTTTGGCAAGAGCACAAAATATTTAGTGCACATTGGAACGTATTTTGGCATCTGGTGTCTGTGATGTTCTACAAATAGTGCCCTCAATAGTCTCAACATAAATTAAATGATTGCTCTGATTGTATAAACTGAGGAATTTACATGCAGAAGAATACCAAACTATGTGGATTGAGTGATGTAAATATTGGGGTGTATAAAATATACACATAAAACATAGACACACACATGGAGGCTTTCAAAAATTGAACCAACAATGGGGATGTACAACGTTTTTACAAAAATACACTCTCATGGGTGAAAAATATGCTATAGATTTATATAGGTAATTTAGCTTCTGAACTTACATTATGTAGATTATGTTATGCAGGATCTCACGAGATACAGGGGATAATATTTCCTATCATGGAATGTCAGAAAAGCTTAATCAGTGATAACAGAAGATTAATCCGTGAGACCACTAATACCTTCTGAGCTCCAACAACAATCCCAAATGTCATATGTGCTTGTATCATGCACACAGCTTTTTAATAATTTAAAATGAGTAATTTAAAGAATGAGTCTCTCACATATCAGTGACGATTGTACATTCTTTACTAGCTTTTCTAAGTTTACAACAATGGAATGGCTGCCAGGAGAAAATATTTAGCACAGCATTTAAATGGGTTATCCAGAACTTTTTTCACTATGCAGATTGGCACCTATGGACAAGTAGTGGCTAACTACTTCATCAAGTCCACTGATCGCCTTCTGCGATCAGTGGTCACATGACTACTCCTGGATACAATATTCCTTCCTGTTAGAGCAGTTCTTCTCTTGCGCTCTGCACTTTTGACGGAGCGCCACCAACGATGTCATACTGACTCACAGCCATGTCCTGGTTGCCCAGCATAGGCACGGTGAGAGCTGTCAGGTAAGCGGACACATGTGCAGGACAGAGGAAGAGATAATCAACATAGGCACTGAGAATCAGTACTGGCAAACTTCAATGTCTGCACTGCTCATGTACCTGCTTATCTAATGAAAAACTGTGTGGGGGCCTCATACTCTGTGTGGGGAACAAGCTAGGGGGCATTGTGCTGTGTGTGTGTAATCATTTTGGGGTCATCATACTGTATAATGGGGATTGTAAAGTGACCGTGGGCGGTAGCCATGGCCGTACTGCTGCTCCATATCGCCAAGGCACTTAACAGAAAAATCGTGTCTCAATCCCAATGTGCTATCATGTGTGGGATGGATCACACCCACTTGTAGGCCGCAAATATTCACCATCTCCAGGTCTCCATCTTCATGAGCCGCAGCACATAGATCAAAGGACACCCAGTTTGTTTCAACAACCAAAAGTTTACTGGACAGTTCAAGTTCATCAGATTGCAACACGCAGTATTGGGCACCATACGTTTCGTTAACACAGCACGCTCTCAACATCGCTATCCACTCCTCCTTGACTATCCCCACATTCACAGGCTCTCTAATCCCCTGGGATTTTCCATCCAGTCCCACTGTTCACCCGGGATCCTCAACCTTCTCTTCTCACAGTTCTGCGTCCATTGTCCCCTGTACGCCAGAGGATAAGGCACTCTCCATAGTACCCATAGCGAGCCCTGAGCTCCAGACTCATTGTAGGAATGTCCGCAAGAGATTCTAGTAAGGCCTCCCACTACCATGAACGATAGATACTTGCTGCCCACTGCACTTGAACTTGACCTTGTTTCCTGTATTTCTTTATCTGACGATCTATCAAGAAGTAGTCTTTTTTTTACTAGCACTAGCACACCCCCCACCCCACTGTGGGTTAGTCCAAACTCTAAACTCTTACTTACCCTGCTGCCTGTTGCTCGGCAGAACTTCCCTATCAAAATACTATACTAACAGTACTTGTAATAAACCTTACTTTATCACATCCTATACTATACACTGTGCATATTATATTAGTGCTTAGCACATTCTATACATTGCACATTACCATATCACAATATATATAAAAGAAACATAACACTCTGTTATAAGGTGATTGGTGGCTTGAGGGATAGAAGCGTGATCGTACAGTCCATCACTCTTACATGATGGAATTATACTGTGTGTAGAAGCTATGGGGCATCATATCGTATGGTGAGATGTGGGGGCAAAATACATTGGTGGGGATGTGTTGGCATCATATTGTACGGGTAATGTGCTTTATAGGGGCTGTGGTGGCTTTATACTGTATAGGGGATGGAGGTATACAGTATGAAGGGATGTGGTGACATTATACTGTGTTTAGGCAGGCAGAGAAGGAGCAGATCAGGTGTCCTAATGCAAGATAATAGACAGTAACATGTAACAAGTGTAACAGCATTATTGATATAATGGTCACAGTGTAGGTGATTTGTGCTATATTGCCAATGATGAGGAGCAGGGGCGTATATAGAAATCATGGGGCCCCATATCAAAAGTTCTAATTGGGCCCACCCCCCCAAAAAAAAATAATAATAATTGTCGGGGTCACAGAAGAGCATATCTCACAACTTTCCAGCCTTTTTCATAGTAATTTTCCTCCTGCTGAAGTCCTAGATTCCTCTTTCATTGCCCCCATAAAATATTATGCAAACAAAAGTGCCCCCCAAACACAGTATGATACCCCCATGGTGAATTCCTCCACATTAGCCTCTACATGCACAGTATAATGACCCTACTGCACCCCACCTCAGATTCCAAGGTAAAGTATGGTGACCCCAGCACAGTATGATCCCCAAACTGTGACCCCCACACAGCTCTCAATGCACTATAATGGACCTACATACAATATAATGGCCCGCACTAGCCCTCAAACAGTATACTGATGGACCCCACAAAAACTTTCACACTGTATAATTGCTTGCATACAGTATAATGGACTCCCACATATTATAATGGCCCCACATAGCCTTCCATATAGTATAATGCGCCCCCATAATCCTCCACATAGTATAATGCACTCCCCATGGTCCTCCATAGAATATAATGCTTTCCCCATGGTCCTCCATAAAATATAGTGCACTCCCCATGGTCCTCCTTAGAATATATTGCACCCTCCATGGTCCTCCATGTAATAAAACACTCTCTCCATGGTCCTCCATATAATAAAATGCTCTCCTCTTGGTCCTCCATACAATATAATGCACTCCCCATGGTCCTCCATACAGTATAATGCACCCCATGGTCCTCCATACAATATAATGCACTCCCCATGGTCCTCCATACAGTATAATGCACCCCATGGTCCTCCATACAATATAATGCACCCCCCATGATTCTCCATACAGTATAATGCACCCCCCATGGTCCTCCATACAATATAATGCACCCTCCATGTTCCTCCATACAATATAATGCACCCCCCATGGTCCTTCATACAATATAATGCACCCCCATGGTGCTCCATACAGTATAATCCACCTGTTGCGCATGCTGCTGATATGAAAGAGACTTATGAAAATATAAAACTGATGTTAGAAAAAATCCAGTATGAAAAATAGAACTGGATTATCTGTGGAGAGTTGAAGGTGGTTGCCTTATTGCTTGGATTGCAACTTGGGTACACTAAATTCTTTAGTTTCTTATGTGAATAGTATAGCAGGGATAGGAAATCTCACTATATTCGAAAACAATAGGCTAAATGTGAATCTCTTGTTCCTGGACAAAAAATGTGCCAAATATACCTTTAGTGAATCCTAAAAAAGTATATTTACCTCCACTGCATATTCAACTAGAATTGATGAAACTGTTAGAACCCTCCTGTTTGTTTTTTCTATCTTGTGTTTTGCGGTCACGTGACCATCTGCCTTTATATTCCAGCTCCACCCTTCTGGCTGTGCTGGACTTCAGTGTTTGACAGTTTGTCTAGCCTGGTGCTTCTGTGCCTTTCTCTGTCAAGTTCGCTTGGTCCTCTGGGACCTCTAGTACTTTTTGTCAGTTTGTCTTTTTGTGTTCTGCAACAACTTCTATTTAGGAGGTGTCCCATTTTTGTCCCAGTCCTTATTTCTTTTAGGGACCCCACCCTTAATTCTATAGGTCTTCGTTCAGACGAGCCGAGGACTAAGGCGGGTCTGTTCACTAGGAACAGGCAGCCCGCTACATTGTAGGGATTCAGCTTAGTCTTACTGTAGGGACTGCTTTCCCCTATCTTTCCTTAGTACATGTAGCAGATCATAACAGTAAGTCCAGCCCAAAAAACTAAAAGGAAAAAATTCGGGGATCAGTGTGGTTTCCGTCCAGGATTTGGCTCAACGCCTGCAGGGATCGTCTCTGGAGGTGGCCGAGCTTCAGCAACACGTGAGTAGCTGTTCTGGAGCGCATTTTGTCGAACCCAAGGTAGGACTGCCTGATGTTTTTTATGGTAAACAGCAAGATTTTTTTTCCTTTAAAAATGCATGTTTGTTATATTTTCGTTTGAGACCAAGATCCTCTGGGAATGAATCACAGCGCATTGGTTTTATTATGTCACTTTTGCGCAATGAACCACAGGTGTGGGCCTTTTCTCTCCAGCCTAATGATCCGTGTTTAAGGTCTGTTGAAGAATTTTTTTCTGCTATGGGGCTATTATATGACGATCCTGATCGAATCTCATCTGCTGAATCAGAACTTAGACGTTTGAATCAGGGGTCAGATGATGTTGAAAATTATTGCACACACTTCAGGAGATGGGCTTCAGAAGTTAAGTGGAATGATCCTGCGCTGAAATGTTTATTTCTTGCTGGTCTGAGTGAAAGGGTTAAGGATTTGCTAATTGCATTCCCTCCACCTGAGACTCTGCAGGATGCTATGCAGTTAGCTGTTTGTATAGACAGGAGACTGAGGTCCAGGCTCAATGAGGTAAAGACTCCTGTAATGTCAGTTCCTAGTCCCCAGAAAATCTGCTCTGATGGCGGGGAACCGATGGAGGTTGGGGCGATGTCACTCCGCTCTCAGGAAAGAGACCGGAGGTTCGCAGAGGGATTGTGTCTTTATTATGGTAAAGCTGACCATTTGATTAAGTATTGTGAGTGTCGTTTAAGTAAAGAAAAAAAAAGGTCAGTTAAGCCTGTATAGCTTGTTTATGCTCTGCAGGAGTATTTCTTTCTGGGAGTACTACTCTGCAGGGAGATTTGACTGAGTTTCAGGTATTTGTGGATTGTGGTTCAACACTTAATGTGATTGATAAAGGGTTTTTGGAAAACCTTAAATTGAAATCCAAACCTTTGTCATCACCTATTTCTGTGGTTGCAATTGATAATACTCCTTTGAAATGTATTACTCACAAGACTGCTGCATTTCCCCTCACTATCAATGGAGTTCACCAAGAAATTTTGGACTTGGTTGTATTAGACAATTTACCCTCTCCAGTTGTTCTAGGATTGCCTTGGTTAAAACTGCACAATCCTTTATAGGACTGGTCTACTAATGTGATTAAGTCTTGGAGTCCGAAGTGCTATGATAAATGTTGTAATGGTCGCATTGCAGCTGTGGAAAAAGGGGAATTACCTGTACCTATTCAAGATTTTTGGAGGTTTTTTTCGGAGGAGGAGTGGCAAGTTTTACCTCCTCATAGGGATTATGATTGCGCCATTGAGTTTGTTCTGGGTGCTACTCTTCCCAAAAGTCGCTTGTTTAATCTGACTATCCCTGAAAGAAAGGCCTTGGAGGAGTACATAGAGACTAGCCTGGCTGCTGGTCACATTAGACCTTCTAAGTCGCCTGTGGCCGTTGGATTCTTCTTTGTTAAAAAAAAAGACCGCGGTTTACGTCCATGTCTGGATTTTCGTGAAATTAATAAGATTACCGTACGCAATTCCTACCCATTGCCATTAATTCCTGACTTGTTTAACCAGTTAGTGGGAGCCAAGTGGTTCTCCAAAATTGATCTCCGGGGGGCATACAATTTGTTACGAGTGAAGGAGGGTGATGAATGGAAAACTGCTTTTAACACTCCGGTAGGTCATTTTGAGAATCTGGTGATGCCTTTTGGTCTTACCAATGCACCTGCATTTTTTCAGAACCTTATTAATGACATCCTGAGACCTTTGATTGGTAAGAATGTGGTTGTGTATTTGGATGACATTTTGATTTATTCACCAGATCTAGAGTTCCATTGGCAGAGTGTACGTGAAGTTTTGCAGTTATTGAGTGATAATTCACTCTTTGCTAAGCTGGAGAAATGTGAGTTCGCTGTGCAGAAAATTAGTTTTTTGGGCTACATTGTCTCCAGCGAGGGCTTTGAGATGGACCCTGTGAAGGTTCAGGCTGTGCAGGAATGGCCTAGGCCTATTGATTTGAAATCTATACAGAGATTTTTGGGTTTTGCCAATTATTACAGGAAATTCATTAAGAATTTTTCAGCAATTGTTAAACCTCTAACCGATCGCACCAGGAAAGGTGCGAATACGGCCCAGTGGATTACAGAGGCCATTGAAGCGTTTGAGTATCTCAAAGAGAGGTTCAGTTCTGCCACTATCCTTATGCAGCCTGATGAGACCAAGCCTTTTTTAGTCAAGATCGATGCTTCATCGGTGGGGGTCGGAGCAGTTTTTGTCTCAGGAGAACAAGGGTGGAGTACATCCTTGTACCTTCTTTTCGAAAAAATTTTTGGAAACTGAACTGAATTATGATGTTGGAAATCGGGAGTTGCTGGCTATTAAACTTGCGTTTGAACATTGGCGTCATTTTTTGGAAGGCGCTAGATTTCCTATTCAGGTTTTCACAGATCATAAGAATTTGATCTACCTGGATGCTGCCAAGGGCTTGAATGCCCGTCAAGCTAGGTGGGCACTTTTTTTTTCTTGTTTTCATTTTTCTGTTACCTATATCCCTGGTACTAAGAATGTTAAAGCCGATGCTTTATCTCGCAGCTTCTCTCCTATGGTCGGTGCCGAGGAGGAGGAGAGCATTTTACAGAAAGGAGTTGTGGTGGCGGCTTTGGACTCCGTTTTGGAGAATGGGATTCTAAAAGCTCAAGATGATGCTCCATCTAACATTCCCCATGGGAGGTTGTTCGTGCCTAGAGCCTTTAGGAGAGATTTGTTTGTGGAGTGTCATGAGTCTCGGTTGGCAGGTCATCCAGGAATTTCGGAGACTAAGAGACTTATCAGTCGCAGTTTTTGGTGGCCTGGATGGCAGAAGGAAGTCATCAAGTGGGTGCATCAATGTACTGTGTGTGCTAGGTGAAAGGCTTCACATACTCCTGTTGCGGGGTTGCTTTGCCCTCTGGAGGTTCCTAGTGCGCCTTGGACGCATCTCACAATGGATTTTATTACTGATCTTCCTGTGTCCAAGGGTTTTGCTGTTATCTGGGTGGTCGTGGACCGTTTTAGTAAGATCTGTCATTTGGTTCCATTCATTAAGTTGCCTGCGCCAAGATGCTCACTAAGGCGTTTGTTAAGGAGATGGTCAAGCTCCATGGCGTTCCCACGGATATTGTTTCTGATAGAGGACCTCAGTTTGTGGCTCGCTTTTGGCGTGCTTTTTGTGACAGGTTGGGAGTCCATTTGTCATTTTCGTCTGGTTATCATCCTGAGTCTGATGGACAGACTGAAAGAAAGAACAAGGATGTTGAACAGTTTTTGCGTTGTTTTGTGGCGGACAATCAAGAGGTGTGGTCTGAGTTTCTGCCTCTCGCAGAATTTGCTCTTAACAATCATACATCCTCCTCTGCTGGGTGTTCTCCTTTTTTTGTTGTACTGGGAGACATCCGTCTTTTGGTTCGTTCTCCAAATTGGGGTTGGCGGTGCCGGAGGAGGGGAATTTTTCCGGTGATTTGGAGAGAGTTTGGACTAATGTACGTTGCAACCTTCAAGAGGCTAACAAGAAGTCCAAGAAGTATTTTGACAGGAAACGTAAAGAGGTTTTGTTTACTGTGGGTGACATGGTTTGGTTGTCCTCGAAGAACCTGCGGTTGAGGATTCCCTCTAAAAAACTGGGTCCTAAGTTTGTGGGTCCATTTAAAGTGCTTCAGGTTGTTAACCCGTCTGCTGTTAGGTTGGATGTCCCTACTTCCTGGAAGATTAATCCTGTGTTTCATGTTTCCTTGTTGAAAAAGGCTGATGTATCTGATAGGGACGCCACTGTCACAGTTCCTCCTGTGGTGGAAGACGGCGAATATGAAATTTCTCGTATCTTGAATTCTAGATGGCATAGAGGGAAATTACAGTATCTTGTCTCCTGGAAGGGTTTCGGTCCCGAAGACAACTCCTGGGTAAGGACGGATGATGTCTCTGCTCCTAGGCTTGTTAAAGCTTTCCACAGGAGGTTTCCGGATAGGCCTGGGCCTGGAGGATCCTCATAAAAGAGGGGGTACTGTTAGAACCCTCCTGTTTGTTTTTTCTATCTTGTGTTTTGCGGTCACGTGACCATCTGCCTTTATATTCCAGCTCCGCCCTTCTGGCTGTGCTGGACTTCAGTGTTTGACTGTTTCTCTAGCCTGGTGCTTCTGTGCCTTTCTCTGTCAAGTTCGCTTGGTCCTCTGGGACCTCTAGTACTTTTTGTCAGTTTGTCTTTTTGTGTTCTGCAACAACTTCTGTTTAGGAGGTGTCCCATTTTTGTCCCAGTCCTTAGTTCTTTTAGGGACCCCTCCCTTAATTCTATAGGTCTTCGTTCAGACTAGCCGAGGACTAAGGCGGGTCTGTTCACTAGGAACAGGCAGCCCGCTACATCGTAGGGATTCAGCTTAGTCTTACTGTAGGGACAGCTTTCCCTTATCTTTCCTTAGTACATGTTGCAGATCATAACAGAAACAATTCGTAGAAGCACTTGATAAAAATTCTACTGCATTTATACATTTGCAATCAAAATTTCCCAATGTTGGTGATGTGAAAGTGAAAGAAGGCATTTTTATAGGGCCACAAATAAGATTGGTGATGGACAGTGCACAACATCGAATACAGTACCAGAACCATCATCAGTAAATAAATATATCAACAGAACCACCATCGGTACATGAATGTATCACCAGAACCACAATCAGTACATTAATACATCACCAGAACCATAATCAGAACAGGAATATGACGCACCCCTGGGCCTGTGTCGCGCAGCGTTGCGCACGCGGGAGCTTACCCGGAGCCGGATCTGTTGAGGGTTGTAGTCTCGTGGCGGTGACCCGGTCCGTGCCCAGGGAGTCAGACTAAGTGGCGCTGTATTAGCGGTAGATGTTGGACGACTACGCCACCCGTTGAATGCAGCGAAGGAGCTGCCGCTGCAGGGCAGACCGCTGAGGCCGGTGGTAGGATTGTGCAGCGTGATAGTATCACCCCCAACGGGAGGGGTATGGCCTCAGGGCAGCCGACGTGGATGATGGGGTAGCAGGAATCACTCAGAGACGATGCGGTGTAATTCAGGGTCTTTACTGGTGATAAAGATAGACCCTCCCGGAGTACTGGCTAGCGATCGGGGCCTGGTCAGTCCTTGAGCAGATGGGATCTCCCCTGGCCAGGCGGAGTTGTAGGCCTCCCAAACTGACTGTACTCTTCTGGCTACCTTGCTAGAGGCGGGTATAAGTAGCCCACGTCCCTGAGTGTACCGTGTGGTGCTCACCCGTATGGCCGGTGACTCGGGGCCTTCTAGTGGCGTCCGCTCCACGACGGCGGTGCTGGTCCCACGCGTGTGACCGTGCCTTCGGGTTTCTTGGCCAGAGGACCTGAAATCCCCTGCCGGGCGGTTTCTGCTGCTGGGTAAAGATTAGTCCCCACAGCCTCGGACTCCGGGTCCGGTGATAGCTGGGCGAGCTCTGCAGCTGCCAGCCCCAGACTCCTTATAGCACTGCTCCCACAGAGCTCCTGATGTTCTTTTCCTATATCTGCTTCTCTTCTCTGTCTCTACTTCTTCTCTACTCACTAACCCTGCCTCAGCCCTAGGTTTATATAGGGGAAGTCCTTCCCCTCCCAGGACTGGGCAGGAGGTGTGGCATGCATAGGATTCCTGACCAAGAGACCTCCCACCTGCTCTCAGACATAACATTGCTGTTACTGTGGAAACCAGACCCCTGGGGTGCCACATTCCCCCCTAGTGAAATTTAGTACTCCGGGACTAAACATATTTTTAAACATAACAAGGTATAAACAATAATAGTACAATAAGAAAAACATATAAAGATGGTCACGGCGTGTCCGCAACCGGGTGCAGTTTTTGAAGAAAAGCAAGGTGTCCATTTCACCAAAACAGGGAGATGTAACCAGGTAGGGGTCTGTCCTGCCCCGAGTCCTTAACAGTCTTTAGTCCATTCCTAGGTTACGCTCCAACCATGTACAAGGATTCCCGGTAAATTCACCAAGGACTCCTATAAATAACTAGAAACACATAATTATACACAAGCAACAAGAAAAACAGGTAACCACAAATAAAACAGTTTATACACTTCAAATCCTCCAACGTGCGGGTAACTGGCCTCTAGTGGCCCTAGTGGACCTACGGAGCTGACTGTCTAGCCCTGAACTACAGGGTGTAGGAGCTGTCAAGGGTAAACTGGGCAGCTGTCTACCGGCTCTTTGGCTCACTAGGGGTACGGCAGGCTCACTATAAGCAGAGGGTTGATCCTCCTGTTCTGCTTGTGTGGAGTCTTCTGCCTCCTGGACCGGCTGCTCTTCCAGCTCTACCTGTCACTCCGTAGGCACTTGGGATGCTGGTTGGAGGAACGTGAGGACAGGTACCACAACTGCACCATTGACTTGAGTCCAGGACCGAGGGAAGTCTCCGAGCACAGTACTAACCATATCTTCCCTTTCCTCTATGGGTCGATGGTCTTCTTGTTCCTCTTCAGGGTTCCGTAGCTGTTCAGGACACTTCTTCAGGTGATCCCAGGATACAATGGCTATGGTCTCCCCTCCGTCTTTACTGATGGTACAGACTTTCGGGTTCTCGTGGCTTGAGGGCAGTACGGTGTTCGGGTCCTTCTCCCACTGGTCGTCCAACTTGTGGAGCCGTCTTTTCCTCTTCAAGACCTGCTCTCCGGGTACCAGGGGAACAGCGGGAGCATACTGGTTGTAAGTTTTCTCTTGTCTTTCCCTAGCCTGACAGAGACTTCGCTCCACGCTCTCCTGTACCTTCCGGTACTGCTGCTGCCTCTCTGTGTCCCAGTCTGCCTCTGGTGAAGTGTCCTCGGGTGTCAGGACTCACATTTCCAGGTCAACAGGTAACTTACCAGGTCTCGCCCTCATTAGGTAAGCCGGGGTACAGTTGGTGGAACCTACCGGGATGTGGTTGTATAGGTCCACCAGATCGGGCAGCTTCTCAGGCCACAGACTGCGTTCTTCCAGGGGCAACGTTTTCAGGAGATCCATTACCACCTGGTTCATTTTCTCACAAAGTCCATTAGTTTGCGGATGATAGGGTGTCGTCCTTATCTTCCGGCAGCCATACAGATTGCAGAATTCCTGGAAGACCTCCGCTTCAAAGGCAGGTCCCTGGTCCGTCAGCACTTGGTCCGGGTACCCGTGTGGGCGGCAGAAGTGCTGCTGGAAGGCTCTAGCTGCTGTTTGAGCCGTTAAGTCCTTAACGGGGAAGACAACCAAGAACCGGGAGTAATGATCCACAATGGTTAACGCGTAGACGTAGCCACTTCTGCTTGGGGTCAGTTTTACATGATCCAAGGCTACCAGTTCCAACGGCTGCCGGGTGACGATGGACTGCAGGGGAGTCTTCTGGCTGGCACGGTCCTTCCTTCTTAGGTTGCACGGGCCACAGTCTCTGCACCACCTCTCGATGGTTCCCCTCATGCCTACCCAGTGGAACCGCCCACGCAGCAGGAACTCCAGCTTCTTCCATCCAAAGTGTCCAGCCCCGTCGTGGTATGCTTCCATCACCATGGCTGCGTCTCTCCGTGGCACCACTACTTGCCAGATTAGTTCATGCGTCCGGGAGTTAACCATTCTGCGGCACAACTTCCCCTTGTAAAGGAACAGTCGACTCTTCTCAGCCCACAGTTGCTTGGCTTCCTCCGGAGCGTCTGGGTCAAGGCGAGCCTCTGGCCGAGTCAGCATCTCCTTCACCAGCCGGACGGCAGGGTCACTGTCTTGCGTTTCCTCCCAGTTGTAGTGAGGCAAGGGGTTAAACGTAGCGGCTTGCTTACTCCTTACCCGATGGGAATACTGGATAGTCCCATGACGGTGGAACGCGGGGAGTTCGACTTCTTCCAGTCCCTCTGGATCTTCTCCTACGTCCGGTAGGTTTGGCATCCTGGACAGGGCGTCCGCATTGGTATTGGAGCGTCCTGCCTGGTATTTGATTGTGAACTCGTAGTTGGACAGACGGGCCATCCATCTCTGCTCTAGGGCACCGAGTCTTGCCGTGTCCAGGTGTGTCAACGGGTTGTTATCCGTGTACACGGTGAACCGGGAAGAAGCGAGGTAGTGCTTAAAGCGTTCGGTGACTGCCCACACCACTGCCAGGAACTCTAGCTTAAATGAGCTGTAATTCTCAGGGTTTCTTTCGGTGGATCGCAGTTTTCGGCTAGCGTAAGCGATTACTCGTTCTTTCCCCTGCTGGATCTGGGACAGTACGGCTCCTAGCCCGATGTTACTTGCGTCGGTGTAGAGGATAAAGGGCTGGCTGTAATCAGGGTACGCCAGGATTTCATCCCCCGTGAGGGCCATCTTCAGCTGGCGGAAGGACTCTTCTTCTAACTTCTCCCATTTGAAGGGCGGCTTCTGGTTCTTGGCCTTCCGGGACTGGCCTATCAGGAGGTCCTGCATAGGAGCTGCCTTTTTGGTGAAACCGGGGATGAATCTGCGGTAATAGCCTACCAACCCGAGGAACTGCCGCACTTCCTTTACACTGGAGGGACTTGGCCATTCCTTAATTGCGGTGATCTTATCAGGGTCGGGAGCCACTCCGTCAGCGCTCACCACGTGTCCCAGGTACTGCACCTTTGGTTTCAAGAGGTGACACTTGGAGGGTTTTACCTTTAAGCCGTAGCTTGCCAGAGCTTCGAACACTTCCGCCAGGTGTTTCAGGTGGTCCTCATAAGTCTTGGAATATACGATGACATCGTCCAGGTACAACAGGACCGTCTCGAAGTTTCTGTGGCCCAGACAGCACTCCATTAATCGTTGGAAGGTTCCCGGTGCGTTGCAGAGTCCGAACGGCATACAGGTAAACTCGCTAAGTCCCATCGGGGTGGTGAATGCGGTCTTCTCCCGGTCCGCCTCTGCTACAGGAACCTGCCAGTACCCGCTAGTGAGATCCAAGGTAGAGAAGAAGTTAGCAGATCTTAAAGCAGCCAAAGACTCCTCTATCCTTGGTAAGGGGTACGCATCCTTGTGTGTGATACGGTTAATTTTCCGGTAATCTACACACATCCTCATGGTGTTGTCTTTCTTTTTGACTAAGACTAGTGGAGCTGCCCAGGGGCTACAGCTATCCCTGATCACCCCAGCCTCCTTCATGTCCCTAAGCATCCCCTTGGCGTGTTGGTAGTGTGCAGGGGGTACGGGTCGATACCTCTCTTTTATAGGAAGATGGTCTCCCGTGGGGATGTGGTGTTCTACCCCCTTGACTCGCCCGAAGTCTAACGGGTGTTTACTAAACACTCTCTCGTACTCTTGAACCACCCGATAGACTCCCTGTTTCTGGTGTGAGGGAGTGGAGTCAGTACCCAAATGTAGTTGCTGACACCAGTCCTCCATTGTTTCCTTAGAGCCGTTACCTTCCTCCGGGGAAGATGGAGGCAAGGGTTCTACGGACTGTATGGAATTTTGATTGATGGTATACAATTTGGCTAGCGTGGCATACCGGGGCAGGTACACTTCCCTCTTCCCGATATTTATTATGCGAACGGGCACCCTCCCATGGCGTACATTGACCACCCCCCGTGCTGTCAAAATGGTGGGCCTACTGTCTGAGTAAACTGGTTCTACCATTGCCTGGTAATCTCTACCTCTCAGACCAATAGCTGCCCGGCACCAAATCATCATTTCACTTTTTGGGGGCATGGCAATAGGGAAAGGGTCACACATTCTTACGCTACCAATCTCACCACCGGAGAGTTCTATCTGTTGCCGTCGCATCAGTGCCCGGATCTCTTTCTGGAGCACTCGCTGCTGGCCGGAGCTGGCGTTCTTGGCAACCTGTTGTAAAAGGAAAATCACCTCTGCAGGACAATTTTCAATTACATTAGTTCCTAGAGTTATCTTTGGGTGACTCTCGTGTTTGTCAATGTCTACAATGATCAGTCCCTGTGCTGCCAGTTCGACTCTACCGATTTTAATGGTCACCTCTTTAAATCCAATCTGTGGCACGGGCTGACCATTGCTGGCGATGATACTCAAGTCGTCGTCAGGGTAGCGGGTGATATCCGAGTCATTCCAGTACTGCTTGAAGAGCACGTACGGGATAGTGGTAACCTGTGACCCGGTGTCCAGTAGGGCACTCATGGGGATGCCATCCAGTACCACGGGCAAGACTGGACGCCCTCCCACATATTTGTCGCGCCAGTTCGATGGGCCTGATGATCTTTTTCCTGGGGTTTGGCCCTCTACCCCAGGTTGTGCCAGTTTAAAGGACAGTACCTTGCCATATGTCCGGGTTGATTGCAGCGGCGGCAGATGGGTTGTCCGTCCTCGTTGTATCGGTCGCTGGGTCTTCCTCTGGCCGGTGGGGTCCTCCTTGGTCGACGCCACGGGATGTCCTCCGGTCCGGATGCCAGCTGGATCTTCCCTGGAGTGGAAACCTGTAAAGACTGCACAGTTCGGGTTAGCGCGGCAACGCTTTTAGCTAGCTCTTGGACCTGATGGTGCAGGTCTGGAGCTGGGTCATTGTTCAAAGCCTGCGCATCAGCTCCCACAGGCCCTGCCGACAAGGGTGCCGCCTCCTGGTGGTAAGTGGTAGTGGGGCGTCTGTGGGTCACAACGCCACCTGGTGCCGGTTCTCGGAGCACCCGGATGGCTCTGTCCTTGAACTGTGCAAATCCCAGATGAGGGTCCTGTAAGGCCATTGCCCGCAACTGGGTTCGGTGGGCATTGCAATATAAACCCTCTATAAATTGTTCAGTCAACAGCCTGTCCTAGTCTCCCACGCCGTCAGGGTCGGTCTGCTTAATGGCTCTCAGGGCCTCTTGTAGGTTCAGGGCATAGTCCCTTATACTCTCATGTGCCCGCTGTTTGCACCCGTAGAATCTAAGCTTGATCTCGGCTGAGGTGCGGGTATCAAAGGTGTCCCTCAGCCGGGTTAGTATCTCTGCGACAGTCCTCCTCCCAGGTGGCCAGGACTTTACCTCCCTTTGGGCTGCCCCGGTTAATTGGGCCACCAGGATGCTCACTTTTTGCTCCTCTGTGAGGGGATACACCTGGAAGAGGCTATCCAGCTTTTCTCTAAAGTCATGCAGGGTATGTGACTCCCCTGAGTACTGGGGTAGCCAGGCTGCCCCCGGGATATAGGGCATGGTGAAAGGCATGACCGCAACAGCGGTGGCGCTGGCGGGGGTTGAAGCGGTGAAGCTCTCCTCCGTATCCGACATCCTTCTCCCCCCTAGTGGACCGTGGCCTACCTTGCGATGATCCTCTTCCGTAGGCCGCGGCTCCGCAGTGGATCGTCAGGGTTGAGGACCTTCCGTCGCGCTCCTGTGACGTCGGCGTCTGCTGGGCTCCTTCCAGGACCTTACGCAACGTCCGGACGTGAGGCGGGGCTTCAGTTCTCGCGCGCTTTCGGAGTCCACGTCCCTCTTCTTCCCGCGCGGCGTCTTCAAGATGGCGTCCAACGGCGGGAAAACTCCACGGATGGCGGGAAGAAGGCAGAAGATGGCGCCGGATGGCGGGAAAACTTCGCGGATGGCGGGAAGAAGACAGAAGATGGCGCCGGATGGCGGGAATCTTCACCACTGGTAAGTTTGAACAGTCTTTTTCAGGCACGCAGTACCCGGTGGTTGCGGGCACGAGATCCTGCCGACTACGCCAAAAGTTGACGCACCCCTGGGCCTGTGTCGCGCAGCGTTGCGCACGCGGGAGCTTACCCGGAGCCGGATCTGTTGAGGGTTGTAGTCTCGTGGCGGTGACCCAGTCCGTGCCCAGGGAGTCAGACTAAGTGGCGCTGTATTAGCGGTAGATGTTGGACGACTACGCCACCCGTTGAATGCAGCGAAGGAGCTGCCGCTGCAGGGCAGACCGCTGAGGCCGGTGGTAGGATTGTGCAGCGTGATAGTATCACCCCCAATGGGAGGGGTATGGCCTCAGGGCAGCCGACGTGGATGATGGGGTAGCAGGAATCACTCAGAGACGATGCGGTGTAATTCAGGGTCTTTACTGGTGATAAAGATAGACCCTCCCGGAGTACTGGCTAGCGATCGGGGCCTGGTCAGTCCTTGAGCAGATGGGATCTCCCCTGGCCAGGCGGAGTTGTAGGCCGGTGGTAGGATTGTGCAGCGTGATAGTATCACCCCCAATGGGAGGGGTATGGCCTCAGGGCAGCCGACGTGGATGATGGGGTAGCAGGAATCACTCAGAGACGATGCGGTGTAATTCAGGGTCTTTACTGGTGATAAAGATAGACCCTCCCGGAGTACTGGCTAGCGATCGGGGCCTGGTCAGTCCTTGAGCAGATGGGATCTCCCCTGGCCAGGCGGAGTTGTAGGCCTCCCAAACTGACTGTACTCTTCTGGCTACCTTGCTAGAGGCGGGTATAAGTAGCCCACGTCCCTGAGTGTACCGTGTGGTGCTCACCCGTATGGCCGGTGACTCGGGGCCTTCTAGTGGCGTCCGCTCCACGACGGCGGTGCTGGTCCCACGCGTGTGACCGTGCCTTCGGGTTTCTTGGCCAGAGGACCTGAAATCCCCTGCCGGGCGGTTTCTGCTGCTGGGTAAAGATTAGTCCCCACAGCCTCGGACTCCGGGTCCGGTGATAGCTGGGCGAGCTCTGCAGCTGCCAGCCCCAGACTCCTTATAGCACTGCTCCCACAGAGCTCCTGATGTTCTTTTCCTATATCTGCTTCTCTTCTCTGTCTCTACTTCTTCTCTACTCACTAACCCTGCCTCAGCCCTAGGTTTATATAGGGGAAGTCCTTCCCCTCCCAGGACTGGGCAGGAGGTGTGGCATGCATAGGATTCCTGACCAAGAGACCTCCCACCTGCTCTCAGACATAACATTGCTGTTACTGTGGAATCCAGACCCCTGGGGTGCCACAAATACATCACCAGAACCACCATAAGTAGTTGAATACGAAAACTAAGCTTAGTACAGCAATCAATGGCAATGTCAAGTCATCCCCATACACATTTGTGTTGCATAAACCTACAACTCCCAGTATGTCCTTAACAATGGTAAGGAGATACTGGGAGACTGTGGACCATATAGTAACCACAGGACTGATGATACACAGGCAAAATCACACAAAAACATTTACATCCAGGTACCTTATAGATTACATCTTCTCTGATTGAGTTGTTCCCTTTCTTTTTGTCTACATCTTATTCTGCCGCCATGATGACTTTTCACATCCACAACTCTTCTCTGCAGACTTTGAAGATCTTTTCCAGTCTTCTGCAGCACATCCCAACACGGTGCCCTTAAAAATAAGTGTTATTAAAATGCCCTCTGCACAAAAATATCTGTCCATAATATGCACTAAATAAGCCTCTTATGGTATATGACCTCTACACTGCCCACCTTAATGAGCTATAACCACAACACTGTCTGCCATTATCTGCTATAATTGCCACACTGTCCGCCCTTATGAACCACAGCCTATACCATGGCTGTCCCCTCTTCACTGTTTTCCCTTACACTCTCTACATCGCCACACTGTCCCCCCATCATGCTAACCTCTTTCTATACTGTGCCACCAGTTCACACTGCCCTCTCTCCATTCTGTGCCCCTTCTTCACACTATGTCTTCATCCGGTCCACCATACTGCGCTCTCCAAACTGTACCCCCTTCTCACATGGTATGATGGTCACCACAGCAACCAATACAGTATGATATCCACCACAGCCCACCCATTATATAGAATGGTCACCACAGCCCTCCTATTATATAGTATGATTATCACCACAGCCCCCTTATACAGCATGATGGTCCCCCAGCCCCTTATGTACAGTATAATGTCTCACAACACTCCACACAGTATATCCACCATACCCACCCTATCCAGTATGGTCACTACAACCTCCTATACAGTTTGATATCCCCCACAGCCCCTGATATCATGTCCCCCACAGCTCTTCTTATCAGTTCCCCCTACAGCCTCACATGTCAGGTCCCCCTGCAACCACTCATATCAGATCCCCCGCAGCCCCTCATATCATGTCCACCTGCAGTCCCTCATATCAGGTTCCCCCACAGCCTCTCATATTATGTCCTGCACTGCTCTCATATCAGGTTCCCCATAGCCCTTTTTATAATGTTCCCCACTTAATGGCCAAATAATCAAGTATGGTCACCATTGCCTCCTATACAGTATGATGTCCTCAAAGCAGTATGATGTCCCCAAAGCACAGGTATAATGTCCGCAACAGCTCCTCATGTAATGTCCCTCATATCATGTCCTCCACAACCTCTCATATTAGGTCCCCTTGCTATCCCTCATATCAGGTCCCCCCACAACCCCTCATATCACATCCCCCCGCAGCCCCTCATTTTATGTCCCCCACAACCCATCATGTAAGGTTCCACACAGCCCCCCATATCAGGTCCCCTGCTGCCCCTCATATCAGGTCCCCCCGCAACTATTCATATCATGTCCACCCACAGTCCCCCATATCAGGTTCCACAGCAGCCTCTCATAATATGTCCTGCACAGCTCTCATATCAGGTCCCCCACAGCCCCTTTTTTAATGTTCCCCACTTAATGGCTAAATAATATAAGAAAAAAAAAGTTTATACTCCCCTAATCCCTGTACACTACGGCTGTCATCTCCCCCTCTATGAAGCACAGCAGTGGGTTTGGACGGCGCGATTACATCATTGCATAGTGCCATATGACACCCCCTGCGTGCGCCGTCTCCAACAGAGTGCAAGCCAGAAGTGGCCTACGTTCTGCTGGAGTTCCCAGCAGAGCAGGGGGCTGATTACAGCTTCTCTGCTCCTGTGCCGGCTACGCTCACAGTAATTGTATTTATGTGTGGAAAAGGAGCAACGGACTGGGCTCAGGCAGAGAGAGGGGTAAACGGTGTCAGTGATTTACTGACACTGCTCACTGTGCCTGCGCCCTGGCCGTCACTGTGCTGAATGCCTGCGGCCAGAGGAAAGTGCCAGGCAGCCGCAGACATTCAGCAATGTCAGTTTTTTTTAAACTTTGCCCCGTTCGGGAAGGCAGGAGGAAGCGACCTAGGCGGATGCCTAACCTGCCTACTCCTCGTCCCAGCCATTGATGCAGCATGTCCTTAAAACTTCATTTCTTGAACTCCCACCTGAACTTCTTCTCAGAAAATCTTGATGTGGTTAGTGGCCATCATGGGGAGCATTTTCATCATCAGGTTTCTATGATAGAATGGAAATACCAAGGCAAGTGGAGCCCCAGTATGCTGGCGGACTATTGCTGGACCCTGAAAGAGAGACATCCCGGAAGCAAAATAATTCCATAAATCATCATGAGGCTATGTGCCCACGATGCAGAAATGAAGCAGAAAATTTCTGCAGCATTTCCGCATCTCCCTGGCAGAAAAAACGCATGCAGATTGTGCATGCGTTTTTCCTGCAGAATACATGCGGATCCACATGCGTTTCCACATGCAGATTGACAAGCGCTTTCCAGGCGATAGCATCACTTGGAAAGTGCTTGACAACTAGGTCACACTATATAAATCCATGCAAACAGCATGGATTTATACAGTGTGAACCGTAAAAATTAAAACAAATAAGGCTATGTGCCCACGTTGCGGAAATGAAGCAGAAAATTTCTGCTTCATTTCCGCATGTCCTCTCCCGGAAAAACGCATGCGGAATTCCGCACGCGTTTATTGCGCGTTTATCGCGCGTTTGCCACATGCGGAATTGCCTTGCGTTTTTAATGCATTGCACAAGGCAATTCCGCATGCGGAAACGCAAAATTAATGGACATGCTGCGGATTTTTTAATGCAGCATAAACGCTGCGGAAAAATCGGAAGCATGGGCATAGAACTTGCGGATTCTCATTGGGGACAATGGGATGCGGATTACCAAGCGTTTTACAAGCGTTTCCGCTGCGGAAAATCCACAGCAAAAACGCTTGTAATCCGCAACGTGGGCACACAGCCTAAAGCTATACTCACCCCCGAGGCCCCGGTGTGTGCTGCAGCGCTGCTTCCTGGCTGGTTCCCGGCTGCCGGCATATCGCGAGACAGAGCGGTGAAGGGCCTGCGGTCACATGACTGTGACATCACCGCAGGTCCTCAAGCGATGCCGGCATTCAGAGAGAAGCCGCCGGACAGGTGAATATAAACTTTATTTGTTATTTTATTCTTTTTTTACAGGTACAATGGTACCCAGGTCTGGATGAGAGTCTCCTCTCCTCCAGAACTGGGTACCATCCGCACATAGAGACGCATAGAAGCCGTTTGTACAAATGTACAGTCGCGGTTTCTATGCGTTTCAATGCAAGTCAATGGCGGGAGTTCCGCTGCGCTTCCGCAAAATTAAATGGCATGCTGCGGATTTTTGTAGGCAGCATAAACGCTGCGGAAAAATCCGCAGCATGTGCATAGAACATGCGGAATCTGCTTGGGGACCATGGGGTGCGGATTACCTAGCGTTTCACAAGCGTTTACGCTGCGGAAATTCCGCAGCATAAACGCTTGAAAAACGCTACGTGGGCTCCCAGCCTGATAAATTTTCTAGGTAAGCTGTATTTCATAAAATGTTGACAACATAAGTATTATTTTTTAATATTTCCATAAAACTTGAAATGTGTGTCACAAAAAAAACCTGCCTGATGGAAAAAATCTGAAAGCATATTCGAATTCAGCATGAAAAAATATATTTAAATCCAGTTAATTTTGTTTTTGTGAAAGAAAAAAATTTTTTTTTTTGTCCACCAGTGAATTTGTCATAAATCAACCACTGGTTGACCTTTTAAGGATTCTCAGTAAGTTAGTGTATAAAAATTTAAAAAAAAGAGAAATTTCATAAAGTACAAAGGGGTTGACAACTATTCACATTTTTGAACTTGAAACTATGGCAGGTCCTCCTTACCTCCTTATTGCCATCAAATAGTACTCATGAAGATGTGTCAATGCTACAAAAATGAACCTGCTTCTCTGATTGTTGCTTTGGCCATTTTTTCATAGTTTTTCTTTGTTTTTTTTTTTTTTTTAAGTTCTCTTAGAAAGCTTAAGCCCCCGTCTCACATAGCGAGATCGCTAGCGAGATCGCTGCTGTGTCACGGTTTTGGTGACGCAACAGCGACCTCACCAGCGATGTCGCTATGTGTGACACTTTGCAACGATCAGGCCCCTGCTGTGAGGTCGCTGATCGCTGCAAAGTGTCCTGGACCATTTTTTGGTCGTTGCTCTCCCGCTGGTCAGCACACATCGCTGTGTGTGACCAGCGGGAGCAGCGATCAGGCTGGTAACCATGATAAACATCGGGTTACTAGGGGCACATGCGCACTTAGTAACCCGTTGTTTATCATGGTTACGAGCCTGCTAAAGTGAGAGGTAACCTCCCGCTCACTGTAGCAGAGTGGTAACCATGATAAACAACGGGTTACTAGGAGGGCGTGTGCCCCTAGTAACCCGATGTTTACCATAGTTACCAGCCTGCTCCTGCTTCAGCAGGCTTGTAACCAGGAGCAGGACATCGTGGAAAGATTCTTTCCACGATGTCGCTGCTCCCCTGATCGTTGGTGAGCCTGCCTGTTTGACAGCTCACCAGCGACCACATAGCGACGCAGCAACGATCCCTGACAGGTCATATCGTTGTCGGGATCGTTGCAGCATCGCTAAGTGTGACGGGGCCTTTAAGCTATAAATTGAAGCAGAAGAAAAGTGTATCCACAGTCCTTTTTTGGAGGTCAACTGGCACAATAGAAAAGTGAGAAGTTTCCATTCCATCCACTGTACACCTTGTCAGTGGATATTAATTCTGTGAGTGCATTACTCACATTATTGGTGTAAGATACATTTTAAGCAAGTTCTCTGGATGGCACAGGAATTACTTAAAAGTGTTTTAGAATTGTCTATACCGCGTTCAGAATTATTAGGCAAATGCGTATTTTGATCACCGATACTTTTTATACATGTTATCCTACTCCAAGCTGCATAGGCTTGAGAGCCAACTACCAATTAAGTAAATCTGGTGATGTGCATCTCTGTAATGAGGAGGGGTGTTGTCTAATGACATCAACACCCTATATAAGGTGTGCTTAATTATTAGGCAACTTCCTTTCCTTTGGCAAAATGGGTCAGAAGAGAGATTTGACGGGCTCTGAAAAGTCCAAAATTGTGAGATGTCTTGCTGAGGGATGCAGCAGTCTTGAAATTTCCAAACTTTTGAAGCGTGATGAAATGAGAGTGACTCTTGATGGGCCAGATGGATGGGCCAGAGGCTGGATCAGTAAAGGGCAGAGAGCTCCACTCCGACTCAGACGCCAGCACGGTTGAGGTGGGGTACTAGTATGGGCTGGTATCATCAAAGATGAACTTGTGGGACCTTTTCGGGTTGAGGATGGAGTGAAGCTCAACTCCCAGACCTACTGCCAGTTTCCGGAAGACAACTTCTTCAAGCAGTGGTACAGGAAGAAGTCGGTATCGTTCAAGAAAAAGATGATTTTCATGCAGGACAATGCTCCATCACATGCATCCAACTACTCCACAGCGTGGCTGGCCAGTAAAGGTGTAAAAGAAGAAAAAATAATGACATGGCCCCCTTGTTCACCTGATCTGAATCCCCTTAGAGAACCTGTGGTCCATCATAAAATGTGAGATCTACAGGGAGGGAAAACAGTACACCTCTCGGAACAGTGTCTGGGAGGCTGTGGTGGCTGCTGCACGCAATGTTGATCGAAAACAGATCAAGCAACTGACAGAATCTATGGATGGAGGCTGCTGAGTGTCATCATAAAGAAGGGTGGTTATATTCATCACTCATTTTTTTTGTTTTTGTTTTTGCATGTCTGAAATGTTTATTTCTAAATTTTGTGCACTGATATTGGTTTACCTGGTGAAAATAAACAAGGGAGATGGGATTATATTTGTTTTTTATTAAGTTGCCTAATAATTCTGCACAGTAATAATTACCTGCACAAACAGATATCCTCCTAAGATAGCCAAATCTAAAAAAAACCCACTCCAACTTCCAAAAATATTAAGCTTGGATATTTATGAGTCTTTTGGGTTGATTGAGAACATAGTTGTTGATCAATAATAAAAATAATCCTCTAAAATACAACTTGCCTAATAATTCTGCACACAGTGTAGATCATGTATGACCATTAGATGGGCATGAAGCATCTAAGGAGAACTATAGACTCGAAAGTGTGCAGTAGGCTGCAATTCTTTCTCTCTTCATAAGACATCCTGTATAGTCCAAAAGATAAAGGTCTAATGCCAAGTTGGATGAAGTTGGACAGGCTTTCGGTAAGGAAAGATTGCATAAAGAGGACCTGTTACTTGGTCAAAAGTGGACAGCTTTTGTTCTTATGTTATTCTTACTGATCCCCTGATTTTTTTTTTAATTTGGCATATGGTTCCAGAGATATGCTAATGTTAATGGTTTTTACCAAGGAGGTATTACTCACAGGATTCTCTACGGTTGTCCTTAGGCTGCTATCCTCTGTTTCTTTTGATTGCGCTTACCCTGTGAGCAATAGCTCCGGTAAAGACCATGCAAAATAGCGTATTGGGAGCACTAGATAAAAAAGGCCTATATCTCTGGAACTTGATGGTGAGTTAAAAAACTACATAGAAAAGCAAAAGGTCCTTTTTAATACCAAAATCAAGGAAATGATCTGGAACACATGTTGGTATCAGTTCAATTGTCGAAGTGCATATTCACACTGTGGCAATTAACAAACATAACCTAGGATAAAAACAAACTGAGCAAATGCCCTGCAGTAAGTTGAAAAAGTAAATAGTAATATGAATTCTAATCACCATATAAATCATCAAAACATGTGAGTGAGTCACTTGGTGCAAGCCAGTGTGTCTTTCCATCTAAGTTTTACTTTCTCTGCACCATAGCAGTCATATGGAAGTATGTTATTCGGGGTTTGACCCCAATAACCTATCTTATTGTGTGTATATAATTTGTGTCTGGCGCCATGTCCTGCTGTGGGTGGGCTATTATTTCAGTTGTTTCTTTACTATGTACCTTCAGTCCTGCTCATCATTATTGGCACCCATGAAGTTTAAGAACATAATGTGGAATATCTCCTGAAAAAAATGAATCAAGTGAAACAGTTTTTTGTATAGAGCACTCGTGTTCAATGCAAAAGACCAAATGATAGACAATAATTTAAAACCAAAAACAATGGGAGGGAAAAATTGAAAAAGCTTGCTGTGATACTGGTACTGGCACCCTTTACATTTAACTTAGTATGGAAGTACATTTTGACTCACCTTAAAAAGCCACATGGTAGGCACTGATCCTTTGTCACAATGGTGAAGACAAAAGAGCTGTCTGAGGACATCAGAACTGCTATTATTAGCAAACACAAGACTTCCAAAGGGTATAAGGCCATTTCCAAAGACCTTGGTATCCCATTTTCAACAGTGCGCAATGTTATTAAGAAGCTTGCCAAGCAGGGAACTATCAAGAACCTCCTTGGACATGGGGGAAAGAGGAAAATTGACAAGCGATGTCTTCGAAGGTTGGTGCGAATGGTGGAAAAACACCATGTCAAACATCCAAAAACCTGAAGGTCAACCTGGAACAGTTTGGAGTAATGGTTTCAACAAGTACCATATGCTGCACACTAAACCAAGCAGAGCTTTATGGGCGAAGGCCAAGGAAGAAACCATTGCTGAAGAAAAGACATAAAAAGGAATGACTGATCCTTGCCAAAGAGTACCTTGACAAACCACAATCCTTCTGGGAAAATGTTCTGTGGACAAATGAAACAAAAATAGAGCTTTTTGGCAATGCAAAGCAAAAGTTTGTTCACAGATGGTGCAATTAAACTTATAAGGAAAAGAACACCTTACCAACAGTTAAGCATGGAGGAGGATCCATAATGCTGTGCTGCGTCATGTACTGGAGGCCTTGACCGTATCATAGGAATCATGATATCAGAGAATTATAAAGAGATTTAAGAGCGAAACCCAGTGTAAGAAAACTTGGTTTGAGTCGAAGATCATGGGTCCTCCAGCAAGACAATGCCCCATAGCACACATCCAAAAGTACACAGAAATGGTTGAAAAAGAAAAAATAGACTGTTTTAAAATGGCCAGCAATAAGTCCTGACCTCAATTCCATTGAAAATCTTTGAGTAGAGCTGAAATCTGCCATTGGGAAAAAGAACCCTGCACACATTCCAGAGCTTGAACAAACTGCAAAAGAAGACTGGGAGAAAATACAAGCTGAGAAGTGCAAGAAGCTTATAGATGGCCTTTACTGCTGCACATGCGGTTCATTCTGTTTTTTCTTTGAAATTGCAACATGGAAGATGAAAAACAATGTTTTATTGTTGTATTACTTTGAACCACTAATTAAAAAATCCAGAGGATATAACTTTGGTACAATTCCATTTATTTCTGAAGATATTGTGCAGTCTATGAAAAAAATGAAGGGTATTGTTTCTAATCTTATCTATCATAAGATGTTATATATATATTATCTCAAGTCATATTGCAAGACTCGTTAAAGGGTTGATTGTGACTTGTAGGATTGCTGCTTTCAGTAGGTGGCGCTATAGAGTTGAAGTCCTCTTCATCTCTGAAGAGGCAATTTGCATATATATTTTAGGACATTTTATATGATATAGGTACTAAGTGGAAATGGGAGAAATGATACATAGGACTCTGAGGGTCCATCAGCGAGGTCAGTAATCTGTGACCGCTGGACGGTGGGCTTGTGATTCTCCTTTTACCTCCTGGCATTCCCAGCTCCTCTTTTGATTAGCTAAGTGGTACGAAATTGTGTGTACATTATGCCGCAATAATTACGGTTTTTTGGTCGCCGCAACATTGCAATAAAATGTAATAACAGGCGATCAAAACATCGTATCTACCCCAAAATGGTATTAATAAAAACATCAGCTTGGTGCGCAAAAAATAAGCCCTCACCCAGCCCAAGATCCCGAAAAATGGAGACGCTACGGGTCTCGGAAAATGGCAACTTTTTTTCTAATAAACTTTTGATTTTTTTTTCACAATTAAATAAAGCAGAATCTATATAGGTTTGGTATCTACAAACTCGTAATTACCTGGAGAATCATAATGGCAATTCAGTTTTAGAATTTAGTGAACATGATAAAAAACCAAAAACCTTTTTTTTGCAATTTCACTGCACTTGGATTTTTTTCCTGTTTTTCAGTACAAGGTACATAGTAAAACCAGTGTTGTCGTTCAAAAGTTCAAGTCGTCCAGCACAAAATAAGCCCTAACATGGCCATATTGACCAAAAAATAAAAAAGTTATGGCTCTGGGAAGAAGGGGAGCAAAAAACGATAGCGCAAAAAAGGAAAATGGCCTGGGGGTGAAGGGGTTAGAGAACTCGTATTTTTGTAAGTAAAGCTCACAAACTAACAAATAAATCTATTTTATTTTAATTCCTATGGACATTTTGAATACTTTCTTTTTCCAGGAATAGAAACTTTAAAATAATTTTGGGGCAGTATGATTATTTCCAAGCATACGGCTTTGTCTTCTGTTTGTTCAGGAGAGTGGTTTAGGAGCATATTGTTGTCACCACATTTTGCAACCTGCACAGTTTTGTTTGCGTTGACCTCTGAAAATAAATGCTGTGCACTATTCATAAGACCTCAAAAAAATGAAGACCTCTGCTAAGTAGCTGAAAATGCATCTGGGAGTTGATTAATAGTGTTTGCTTCCATTAGGGTTGGAACATTTTGTTTATTTTACACTTGTTTTTATTCCAGCAAAAAAACAAACAATAATATTTCCAAATTAGACAACATAAAAACTATTGTAGCATCAGTTGAGCAGCGTTTCCCCTGGAGCTGAGTGACCCTACGGATCCAGAGGAGCTCAAAAGTATTTTGTTACTTACCAGACCATAGTAACAGAAATCTGAAATAAAGTGAAGAATAATGTATTCAAGACAATCTCATAGAGAGAATGAAAAGGACGTGTCAGGAGAGACAATCACTGTCTGCAAAACTAAAAGACAAGAGAAAATTCACTCAAATTAAAATTTAAGAGTATTTTTCTAACTCCAAACCTTATTTGCATCAATTAAAAATACCATTCCTATAGGTCCACCTCTAAACATCAAAGGGGTTGACCAGGACTATTTTTTTTTTACTATGGACCTAAAAATTAACAGGCAAGTAGTTGCTGACAGAGGCAACTACCTGCCTGCTTTACCTGGCACCCACTCAGAGCAGCCAATAACCACTCCTGCCAGCGATTCAGCTGCTCCTCTCTTCAGCAGCTCTATTCTTCTTCTGGACAGCTCTGTTGACTGGGCATGACTGCCAACATAATGCTGACAGTTAGCTTCCCGCAGTTAGGCAGCCGGGCGCAGGCTGTCAATCGGCATGTCGTCAGTCACACACTAGCAACAGAGCAGAGCGGAAGAGAAGCAGCTGATCTATCAACATGACGTCAGTGGAAGACACTGAATCACCAGCAGGAGTGGTCTGTGACCACTCTGTGCCGGCGGAGATCGGCATCGGGCACAACAGGCAGGTAGTAGCCCGTTAGTTCTTAGGCTCATAGTAAAAAAATGTAAATACAGGTGCATCTCACTAAATTAGAATATAATCAAAACGTTAATTTATTTCAGTTCTTCAATACAAAAAGTGAAACTCCTATATTATATAGAGTCATTACAAACAGAGTGATCTATTTCAAGTGTTTATTTCTGTTAAAGTTGATGATTATGGCTTACAGCCAATGAAAACACAAACGTCATTATCTCAGAAAATTAAAATAATTAACAAAAAAACACCTGCAAAGGCTTCCTAAGCGTTTAAAAAGGATCCTTAGTCTGTTTCAGTAGGCTCCACAATAATGGGGAAGACTGCTGACCTGACTGATGTCCAGAAGGCAGTCAGTGACACACTCCACAAGGTCCTAGAGTTCCAATTTTCATTTGGAAATCAAGGTCCCAGAGTCTGGAGGAAGAGTGGAGAGTCACATAATCCAAGCTGCTTGAGGTCTAGTGTGAGGTTTCCACAATCAGTGACGGTTTGGGGATCCATGTCATCTGCTGGTGTAGGTCCACTGTGTTTTATCAAGACCAAAGTCAGCGCAGCCGTCTACCAGGAAATTTTAGAGCACTTCATGCTTCCCTCTGCTGACAAGCTTTTTGGAGAAGGAAATTTCATTCTCCAGCAGGACTTGGCACCTGTGCACACTGCCAAAAGTACCAATACCTGGTTTAAAAACAATAGCATCACTGTGCTTGATTGGCCAGCAAACTCGCCTGACCTTAACCCCATAGAGCAAGGGTCAAACTTTTTAAACAGGGGGCCAGTTCACGGTCCCTCAGACCATTGGAGGGCCGGAATATAGTTTTTAAAAAAAACTATGAACAAATTCCTATGCACACTGCACATATCTTATTTTGTAGGAAAAAAAAACAATACAGGAACAAATACAATATTTAAAATGAAGAACAAGTAAAGTTAAATCAACCGGTATTTCAATAGGTAGGTAACTGTACCCAATAGGCAGTATAGGTCCTCAATAGGCAGGTAAATGTCCCCAATAGGCAGCATAGGTCCTCAATAGGCAGTTAAATATCCCCAATAGGCAGGTAAATGTCCCCAATAGGCAGCTAAATATCCCCAATAGGCAGCATAGGTCCCCAATAGGCAGGTAAATGTACCCAATAGGCAGCATAGGTCCCCAATAGGAAGGTAAATGCCCCCAATAGGCAGGTAAATGTCCCCAATAGGCAGGTAAATATCCCTAATAGGCAGCATAGGTCCTCAATGGGCAGGTAAATGTTCCCAATAGGCAGGCTGTTTCCCCCTTATAATGCCATATGCAGGCTGTTCCCCCCCTTATAATGCCCCATGCAGGCTGTTCCCCCCTTATAATGCCCCATGCTGTATGCCACCCCCCATATAATGCCCCATGCAGCACGTCACCCCCCCATATAATGCCCCATGTAGGATGTCCCTTTCTCCCCATATAATGCCCCATGCAGGATGTCCCCCCCCCATATTATGCCCCATGCAGGATGTCCCTTTCCCCCCATATAATGCCCCATGCAGGATGTCACCCCCCATATAATGCCCCATGCAGGATGTCACCCCCCATATAATGCCCCATGCAGGATGTCACCCCCCATATAATGCCCCATGCAGGATGTCACCCCCATATAATGCCCCATGCAGGATGTCACCCCCCCATATAATGCCCCATGCAGGATATCACTCCCCTGTCTTTATAATGCCCCATGCAGCATGTCACCCCCCCATATAATGCCCCATGCAGCATGTCACCCCCCATAGAATGCCCCATGCAGCATGTCACCCCCCTCATATAATGCCCCATGCAGCATGTCACCCCCCCATATAATGCCCCATGCAGCATGTCACCCCCCATATAATGCCCCATGCAGCATGTCACCCCCCCATATAATGCCACATGCAGCATGTCACCCCCCCATATAATGCCACATGCAGCATGTCACCCCCCCATATCATGCCCCATGCAGGATGTCACCCCCCATATTATACCCCTTGCAGGATGTCACCCCCCCCATATAATGACCTATGCCTCCATACATTAAAAAAAAAAAAAAATCCAATACTCACCTCACTTCTCACTTGCTGCCGCTGCTCTACTCTGGTCTGGACTCCAGCATCGCGGCGGCGTTGTCCTGCTCTGCGCTGCCTGTGACAGCACTCGGGAGGGCGCGGTGTAAAGACGTCACTGCGCTCTCTGACCTGAGACGTCACAGGAAGCGCAGAGCAGGAAGACAGCGGATCTGCGGAGGCACGGGGTGAGGTAAGTATCCGCCTGCCGGGACCCTGAGCAAGTGGGGGGAAGGGCGGGCAATGGCACCGCTCTCCTCTCCGCCGCTCATAGCCCGGCGGGCCGGATAAAAGTCCTCCGCGGGCCGCATGTGGCCCGCGGGCCGTAGTTTGAGGACCCCTGCCATAGAGAATCTATGGGGTATTGTCAAGAGGAAGATGTGAGACACCAGACCCAACAATGCAGACGAGCTGAAGGCTGCTATCAAAGCAACCTGGGCTTCCATAACACCTCAGCAGTTCCACAGGCTGATGGCCTCCATGCAGGGCCGGCGTCAGCACCCGGCGTACCCGGGCAAGTGCCGGGGCCCTGGAAAATCAGAGGGGCCCAGCCGCCCACTCACTGTCGGGGCCGGGCCCACACACTGTCGGGGCCGGGCCCACACACCCACCCGCCCACTCACTGTCGGGGCCGGGCCCACACACCCACCCGCCCACTCACTGTCGGGGCCGGGCCCACACACCCACCCGCCCACTCACTGTCGGGGCCAGGCCCACACACCCACCCGCCCACTCACTGTCGGGGCCGGGCCCACACACCCACCCGCCCACTCACTGTCGGGGCCCTGGCCGCTTCCTCGGCACCTGTTCAGGGACGCAGGCGCTGCTTGATTGCCGGCACTTCCCCCAGACATGGCCGCGCGCTGTGCGGCTGTGTCTGCTAGTAATGACACGGCAGGGTCGACGGCACTGCACCTTTAATTGTGCTTGTGTGTCGCTCCTGCCGCGTCATTACTAGCAAACACAGCCGCACAGCGCGCGGCCATGTCTGGGGGAGTGCCGGCAATCAAACACCGTCGGAGCGGAGGTCCTGCACAGATGGGCGGGAGGGGCCCGGACCCGACCGCAAGTGGGCCCCTCTGATGTTCCAGGGCCATGAAGTCTGTGACACGCCGGGGGCCCTGCACTGCCCCATACCCGAGGAGCTGCTGGACAGGACACTGGACCGGGGACAGGTGAGTGAGGCTTCCCCAATCCCCATATTAAAAATATTAGTAATGGGTCTGTGTGAGTGCATGTATGTGAATGTCAGTGTATATGACTGTGTATATATATTTGTCTGTTTTATCTATGTGTATGTCTGTATGTGTACATATGTCTGCGTACCGTGTGTGCGCGCGCATATGTCTGCGTACCGTGTGTGCGCACGCATATGTCTGCGTACCGTGTGTGCGCACGCATATGTCTGCGTACCGTGTGTGCGCACTCATATGTCTGCGTACCGTGTGTGCGCACGCATATGTCTGCGTACCGTGTGTGCGCACGCATATGTCTGCGTACCGTGTGTGCGCACGCATATGTCTGCGTACCGTGTGTGCGCACGCATATGTCTGCGTACCGTGTGTGCGCACTCATATGTCTGCGTACCGTGTGTGCGTGCATATGTCTGCGTACCGTGTGTGCGTGCATATGTCTGCGTACCGTGTGTGCGCGCGTATATGTCTGCGTATGTGAAGGATGAGGGGGCAGGCTGGGCCATGTGTAATAAATATATATATATATATATTTATATATTTATTTCTCCGCCGTATCTGTGCATCATGAATCGTGTATGTGTTAAAAGGACCCACTGAGACTCTTTCGCCCGGGGCCCAGAAAAACCTGGAGCCGGCCCTGCCTCCATGCCACGCAGCATTGATGTAGTAATTGATGCAAAAGGAGCCCCGACCAAGTATTGAGTGCATTTACTTAACATACATTTCAGTAGGCCAACATTTCGTATTTTAAAAAAAAAATTCAAGCTGGTGTATTAAAGTATTCTAATTTACTGAGATAATGACTTTTGTGTTTTCATTTGCTGTAAGCCATAATCATCATTAACAGAAATAAACACTTGAAATATATCACTCTGTTTGTAATGACTCTATATACACTGCTCAAAAAAATAAAGGGAACACTCAAATAACACATCCTTGATCTGAATGAATGAAATATTCTCATTGAATACTTTGTTCTGTACAAAGTTGAATGTGCTGACAAAAAAATCACACAAAAATCATCAATGGAAATCAAATTTATTAACCAATGGAGGCCTGGATTTGGAGTCACCCCCAAAATTAAAGTGGAAAAACACACTACAGGCTGATCCAACTTTGATGTAATGTCCTTAAAACAAGTCAAAATGAGGCTCAGTATTGTGTTTGGCCTCCACGTGCCTGTATGACCTCCCTACAATGCCTGGCCATGCTCCTGATGAGGTTGCGGATGGTCTCCTGTGGGATCTCCTCCCAGACCTGGACTAAAGCATCTGCAAACTCCTGGACAGTCTGTGGTGCAACGTGACATTGGTGGATGGAGCGAGATATGATGTCCCAGATGTGCTCAATCGGATTCAGGTCTGGGGAATGGGCGGGCCAGTCCATAGCTACAATGCCTTCATCTTGCAGGAACTGCTGACACACTCCAGCCGCATGAAGTCTGGCATTGTCCTACATTAGGAGGAACCCAGGGCCAACCGCACCAGCATATGGTCTCACAAGGGGTCTGTGGAACTCATCTCGGTACCTAATGGCAGTCAGGCTATATCTGGCGAGCACATGTAGAGCTGTGCGGCCCTCCAAAGATATGCCACCCCACACCATTACTGACCCACTGCCAAACCGGTCATGCTGAAGGATGTTGCAGGCAACAGATCACTCTCCACGGCGTCTCCAGACTCTGTCACATCTATCATGTGTGCTCAGTAGGAACCTGCTTTCATCTGCGAAGAGCACAGGGCGCCAGTGGTGACTTTGCCAATCCTGGTGTTCTGTGGCAAATGCCAAGCTTCCTGCATGGTGTTGGGCTGTGAGCACAACCCCCATCTGTGGACGTCGGGCCCTCATACCACCCTCATGGGGTCGGTTTTTAACCGTTTGTGCAGACACATGCACATTTGTGGCCTGCTGGAGGTCATTTTGCAGGGCTCTGGCAGTGCTCCTCCAGTTCCTCCTTGGACAAAGGAGGAGGTAATGGTCCTGCTGCTGGGTTATTGCCCTCCTATGGCTCCCTCCACATCTCCTGGTATCTGCTCCATGCTCTGGACACTGTGCTGACAGACACAGCTACCCTTATTGCCACAGCTCGCACTGATGTTCCAATCCTGGATGAACTGCACTACCTGAGCAACTTCTGTGGGTTGTACTGTAGACACCGCCTCATGCTACTGTACCTCTAGGGGTGAGAGCAATGGCAAATTGAAAAAGTGACCAAAACAACAGCCAAAAAGGATGAGAACAGAGAAATGGTCTGTGGTCACCACCTGCAGAACCACTCCTTTAGAGGGGGTATCTTGCTAATTGCCTATCATTTCTACCAGCTGTCTGTTCCATTTGCACAACAGCAGGAGAAATGGATTCACAATCAGTGCTGCTTCATAACTGGACAGGTAGATTTCACAGAAATGTTATTGACTTGGAGTTACATTGTGTTGTTTAAGTGTTCCCTTTATTTTTTTGAGCAGTGTAAGATATGCATTTCACTTTTTGTATTGAAGAACTGAACTAAATTAACTTTTTGATGATATTCTAGTTTAGTGAGATGCACCTGTAGACCTGGATAAGCCCTTTAAGGCCCTGATTCACTAATTCAGGTGCTTTGAATGAAGGGAGCAGTGAGCTTTATACGTTCTCAACAAAATGTTTATTAAGAACCTCGTTAATTTCGTTTAGCCGCAATAGATCAATGTATAATATTTGGATGTGCAGTCTATGTCTTTTTTCTACAGTTTTTTTTTTCTTTGCTTTTCTTGGTACCACACATTTGACCCAGATGTTTTTCAAATAGTAGCAGACTGTGTATCGTGGCTGGGAGGTGGTACCTGTTGGCAAGGCATTCATCTTCCATGCCCTCCACGCTACATGAAGGCGGGGGTCATGGCTGGATGTTCGTGCTATTGTTACCTCGGTGATACGCCACTGCAGACTGCATGTTGCCTTTGTACTGGGCAGGTCCGAACCACATGGCATGGAGATGAGTGAGGGAGACCAAAGTCCAAAAATAAACTTTTCTTTACTGAACAATAACTTGATAAGAACTATGTGAATCAGAGAGTAGGCACAACACTTCACAGATGCTATATCTGCAGTATGCAGATAAAAGAACTTTCCGGTTACATGGATTATACGATGCTTTCCTAACAATTCACAAAAGTCCAGCAAAACATTATGGGAATCTCCTTCTTCCACTGAGAGGGCCACATGGGTCAAGGTGTAACACTCGGTGAGGGTCACAGACTCCATCCTGTACCACTGCACCCTAAGCGCTCCATAGGAGAACTCGTGTCCTTATTTAGCGACCGTGTAGCTTTCTCTCTTTTATAGACAACCGTTTTCTAGAATCCTGTTTTTTAATTCCATTCATTCACTCCCCTTTAATTGGGCCTTTTGCTTTCCATGAGCTGAGTTCCTGTCACGATTCCGCAACTCACAATGTCCTAGGGAAGCAGTGAGTGATAGCTCAGCCGCTCTATAGAGTAAGGGGCATGCTGGGCTGTCTGTATTGTGAGTGAGAGCCCAGCCGCCCAAACAGAGGCAGAGGCATGCCGGGCTGTCAGTATTGTGAGTGACAGCCAAGCCGCCAATCTGGCCAGGCCTGCTGGGTTTTCTCCAGGTGTCAGCCGTTTAGGGTGATTACCTGGCTGACAATGGTCAGACCATTGCCACTCGTAGCTTTGCTCTGTGGTGTGTGTGCCTTGTGTTTAGAGTTCTGCTATTCTGATATTTGTTGCCTGACCTCGGACTTTGCCTTTTGACCATTCTTTTGCCTTATCTTTTGCCTCTGACATGCTCTCCTGGTATTTGACCCCGGACTCCTTGATTCCCTTGTCTCACAGCTTGACTCAGCGTCACAGTTCCGCACCATTTCAATGGACTCCCTGGCCTACAACTATGACCTCATCCTTCCCTGCTGTCTCCTCTAGACTTCATGCCTAGAATCCACTTTTTCCAATGTTTCTTCCTGTACTATCTGATATCTCGTGCTCTACCCTCTTCACACACAAACACCCATTTACATGGAGGTCTGTGAAGAGATAGACCTAAGGTCTGTACTTCTCTCAAGCTAATCCCTACCTGTCTCACTACTAGGAAGTTGTATACTATATACCCATGTAACTCCTCCCATACTGAGCTGGTCCCAACTATTAGCTCTGTCTGTAACCAACCTAGTGCATGCAAATTACCAAGTACATAAAACCACATTTAAACCAGTGCAGTGCATTATATAGCACCATCATAACTTTGAGGGGGGGGGGGGGGGTGTGGGCAGCATCTCCACAGCCTTACAACTGCAAGAGGGTGACCTCCTATTTTACTCTCAGCTTTTAGTCTGAGACCATGTGGAAGATGAGTTTGTTAGGTCTATTCACTTAGTGATGGTGCTGTGTGGCTGCCATTGTTGCTGTAGCTCTGTGCCTAAGGGATGAACTGTATCCATGGGGGCTTTGCCTTACAGCCTTGGTGAGGTGGGGCAATTGGGTCCCCCACCCTGCTGATGCAGGGGCACTGCGGCAGTACTCACAGCACAGCACCACACTTTTTTCGCATGTGCAGTTTTTTTCTAGTTATGTCACATCTGTGGTGCACCAGAAATGTACACCAGGCATGGGCTGCATACATTTCTATCATAATAAATGTGACTTTTGTAGTGTAAATCATGTGGCCCTATCACATACTACCCAAATTCTGCCCACATTGCAAAAAAGTAGGTGCAACTGGGCTGGGCCGGTATAAAAACTTCAAGCTACGACAAGCAAGTTGCAAGAAGATAGAACCAGTTGGATGTTTTACTTGCTTGTTGTGGTCACAATATAATATGGGTCACAATGGGGATCCCATTCACTCACACTATACTGCAATGTAGAAGTATCATATATTGATCTCTGAATGGGGAACCTGTGTTGCGGCCAAAGTCGCTGTGTAGCCCCAACCTAAGTCACAGCATTCTTAAAGAAGCAATCTCAGCTGGTGCCTAGTAAAACTCATTAAGTACCCGAAATTCTAAACTATCCTAAAGGATGTGGTGGAACCTTCTTTTCTCTTCCCACTCTAGCGAACTGTGTTTTTCAGGCACTAAATAGAAAGGAAACTTTAAAAAATAAGCCCTGATTATTAGAGTCCACAACACAATATGCCTTTTAGGGTGTGTGTTCACAATGAGTTTTTGGTGAGTTTTTGCTGTGTCTTACAGTTCCAGCAAAGTGGATGGGATTTATAGAAATCTTATGCCCCCTGTGCTTATTTTTTATTCAGCGTAAATTGACCGGCGGTGCTTGTTTCAAATTGATAACAAGTTAATTTCTCTTGCGGGTAAGCTGAGTTTTATATGCAGATCTTTCCCATAGAGTTGGATTAGATGTGGAAAATCCACAGAGACAAAAAAACGCAATGTCAAAAAGGCAATAAAAAATGCAAATAACCTAATTTACTTAACATATGCAGAAATGGTGCAGAAAATCTGCAACATCCAAAACTCACCAAAATGTCCTTGTGGGAATGTAGCCTTAGTCCACTGCTATAACTAAAAACGTATTTATATGAAGCACTTTCTTTTAAAATGGGTACTAATTGTAGAACATGGGATTTTACTTGTGTAGCACCCTGAGGATTCGGCTGCTACAGGGGTATTGCACCTCAACCCAGAGGTGTGATATTCCACTCCCGGGTAAGGATGGAGTGTGGAACTGAGCTAGTTAGCTGCATGCACTACACACATCCCATTTCCGGGGAACAGACCGATGGTACTCCCACTAGAGAAATGTGCAGGTACGACAGTGTCTGTTCCTGGCTGGAGTGGGAGGGGGGGTGGAACATCCCAGTAGTGTAGGGGCAGATAGGGGGGAGCAGCCTGGGTAAAGCTAGGAGCTCATTGGGTGCTGGTCACCTGAGCTCACACATAGAGGGAGTATATAAGGTGGGCACCATCTTAGATCAGGGTCAGTCAGTCAGCCTGTGAGTCAGTCAGACAGTCTGTCTGAGAGCCTGAGAAGCAGAGCAGAGGAGAAGAGAGAGAGACCCAGAGGCGCAGAGGGGACCCCAAGAGCCCATAAGAGAGCTAATAGGGTGAAGGGTCGGCAACAGGGTACCGGATCCCAAGCTGGCAGAGGCTACAGCACACCTTAGCCAGGAACCGGAGGTCGTGGGCAGGATCTGCCACGATCACCCACTAAATCCACCCGGAAGGCAGACCAAGAATAGGGTCAGGGAGCCCAGAGGAGGCTTGACCAACAAGAGGCCCGAGGGAGCCGGACTTAGGTGGATCCCTGGTGGGAACGGCCAGAAGAAGGGAGAGACAGAAAGGAGCTCAGGACCACACTCCGGAGTTGCCTGGGAGTTGACCGAGTCCAGGACCTGGTGGAAGCAGCACGGCTTGGGTGGTCACTGCTGTACACAGTGACCCGAGCAACACCAGTAAGTAAAACCCTGGAACTGCATTTTATGCCTCTGAGTCTCCTTGCTGCACCTTCACAACCACCATCCTCCACGGCTGACCCCCTGAGGCTATACCCCTCCCGTTGGGGGTTATACTACCTAAGCTGCACTCACATCATCAGCCTCAGTGGACCCTGCTGCAGCGGCGGCCGTATTGACCGCAATTCAACGGGTGGCGTAGTCGACACAAAAGAACATCTAGTAACATCTATAAGGACTGCCACACACTGAGTTTGACACCCTGGGCACGGACCGGGTCACCGCCACTCGGAGACTACAACCCCCATCTGATCCGGCTCCGGGTATCCCTAACAACACTGGCCCAGGGGGCGCGTCAACTTTGGCGTAGTCGGCAGGATTACGTGCCTGAAGAAAAGTTCACCGTTACCTCAAAAAGAAGTCTCCTGCCGGTTCCGGAGGGTCCCCGCCATCGGGCCCCATCACAGGTCGTTTCCCGCCGGTTGTCCGCCATTTGCAGCTTTTTCCCGCCATCCATGGAGTTTCCCGCCACTGGGAGACGATTCCCACCATTTCCAAAGATTTCCCGCCTTGGAAGAGCGGACGCCATTATGGGCGTGCCAGAGGGTGGCAAGAGGCCACCTCCCATCGTGGGCCAGGTCGAAGAATGGCGCCAAAAGCGGAAACCGCGCCCACCAACAGAGACTGTGATGCTGGAAGTGTCCATCAGCGTGAGGGAACTGCCCCTGGAACTGAAGTTGCCTCGGGACCACCCTCAATGTGGGCGGAGACAGAACAAGAGAACGAAGATGGGTGCAGCCTGGAGGAGTCTGGAGAGAGCGCACCCGGAGACAAGACGTCTGGAAGAGAGTCCAGAGAAAGCCTACCCGGAGATGGAGGGAGAGTCAGGCAGCACCGACCCAGTGGTCAGGAGCCTGTTGCAGGTCGCCACTCCAGAAGGCCTGCTGGAGATCCTAGCACAGCTCCCCCGAGACCGGGAGTGTGCACAGACCGCGCTGGAGGGCCTCGCACGGAGGATGGCCCGGGTGCAGCGAGAGACGTTGGCGGAGTGGAGCCGAGAGATGGCCCAGCAGACCGGAACCCGTCAGCGGAGCACGCCACCCGAGACGAGGAGACAGACCGCCTCTGAGGATGGCGCAGGAGGAATGAAGGCAGGAGACGGCGCCGAGAAGGGAGCTGAACGGACGGAGGCAGGTAAAGGGGACGTCTCTACCCCGAGCCGGGAAACCGCGTGCCTGCCCCAGCTCCCCGTCGCAGAGCCCGAAATTCCCCCTGCCGTGCCCGTCGCTGCATCGTCACCGCCGCCGACTAGGCCTCAACCGGAAACCGCGGCCGCGACCCCTGTGACGTCACACGCCTCGACCTCGAGCGTGGCCAAGCAGGAAATACCACCGGCCTGGTCGCAAGGCCTAGTACCCCCGGGCGCCGCCATTCCAACAGCGCCCCCTACCTCCGCGGAGCCACCGGCCTGGCCGCAGGGCCGAGTAACCACGGGCGCCGCCGTTCTTACGGTGCCCTTTTCCTTTAGCGTGCCCCAAGCCTGGTCGCAAGGCCTGGTCAACCCGGGCGCCGCTACCACCACAGCGCCCATAGCACCTAAAGTACCGCACCTGGGTGAGGACCTGTTCGCCCAGCATACGTGCCCGGATGGGCAGCCCTTCATATGGCCACCGGAGTTTCACCATCCCCGACTCCGGAAAGAGAGACCCCTAGATGAACCCCTGATTCCGGTTCCGAAGCCCGCAAGGAGGACCTCGCCCCCGCTGGAGGAGACACAGTTCGAGTGGGACCCCACCGGAGAAGACCTCATGGGGTTCACTCAGGAGACTCGGGCGGCCGCAGCGGAGCGTGCAGAGTGCTGCCGCCAGCAGCTCGAGGTCTTCGAGAAGGAGCGGAGAGAGAGGCGGGTCCGGGAACAGCAAATGCAGATAAGGAGCGCGGAGCAGAAGAGCCGGACCAGGAGGAAACCCCGTGCAGCTCATGGTCCCCGTGCCACCGGGACTGTGATAAAATTCAATATGCAGCACGGATGGGGCTTCATTAGAGACCATCATACCCCCGGCGACGTCTTTGTGACCCGCAGAGACGTAGAAAGCCATCTGCCGGAGGGACACAGAGGTCGTGACCTGTATGTAGGGGACGAGGTCACCTTCACCCGGCACAAGTGTGCCAAAGGACCCTACGCCCTCCATGTGCATCGCCTGACGGAGGAGGAGCTGCGGTGTGAGGAGGAGCAAGAGGACCCGGACGGGTCTGAAGAATCTAAAGAAGGAGCAGGAGGACGCCGTCGTTGAAGTACGGTAGAGGGAGACTGTACATAGTTACCCGTCAGGGTATAAGAACTGTTCTAGTTAAAATATAGTCCCCGTTGGGACCAGCCAATTGAACTGAATCCCGTGTGTCCCTATTCCCACTGACCGAGGACTGAGAGCGGTCATTCCTTTCCTAATACCTGGCCGAGGACTGAGAGCGGCCATATTTCCTTTGTATATAGTTGCGCTTCCTAAAGTGCCCCCTACCGGTTTTATAGGGAACTGTTTTATTCCAAGAGAGACTGTCGCACTTTACCCGGTCACAAGTTGCACCGTGACCGGAGGAACCAGAAATAAGAGTGTTATATATGAAAAGTTTATTGCTGCTGATGATGTATATGATGTTTTATATGTTTTCTATGTTTATGTTTAAAAAAAATAAAATAAAAATTGTATGTTTTGGATGTTTATATCTTACAGCCCGAGGACGTGCTGTGATTTACCAGGGGGGAATGTAGCACCCTGAGGATTCGGCTGCTACAGGGGTATTGCACCTCAACCCAGAGGTGTGATATTCCACTCCCGGGTAAGGATGGAGTGTGGAACTGAGCTAGTTAGCTGCATGCACTACACACATCCCATTTCCGGGGAACAGACCGATGGTACTCCCACTAGAGAAATGTGCAGGTACGACAGTGTCTGTTCCTGGCTGGAGTGGGAGGGGGGTGGAACATCCCAGTAGTGTAGGGGCAGATAGGGGGGAGCAGCCTGGGTAAAGCTAGGAGCTCATTGGGTGCTGGTCACCTGAGCTCACACATAGAGGGAGTATATAAGGTGGGCACCATCTTAGATCAGGGTCAGTCAGTCAGCCTGTGAGTCAGTCAGACAGTCTGTCTGAGAGCCTGAGAAGCAGAGCAGAGGAGAAGAGAGAGAGACCCAGAGGCGCAGAGGGGACCCCAAGAGCCCATAAGAGAGCTAATAGGGTGAAGGGTCGGCAACAGGGTACCGGATCCCAAGCTGGCAGAGGCTACAGCACACCTTAGCCAGGAACCGGAGGTCGTGGGCAGGATCTGCCACGATCACCCACTAAATCCACCCGGAAGGCAGACCAAGAATAGGGTCAGGGAGCCCAGAGGAGGCTTGACCAACAAGAGGCCCGAGGGAGCCGGACTTAGGTGGATCCCTGGTGGGAACGGCCAGAAGAAGGGAGAGACAGAAAGGAGCTCAGGACCACACTCCGGAGTTGCCTGGGAGTTGACCGAGTCCAGGACCTGGTGGACGCAGCACGGCTTGGGTGGTCACTGCTGTACACAGTGACCTGAGCAACACCAGTAAGTAAAACCCTGGAACTGCATTTTATGCCTCTGAGTCTCCTTGCTGCACCTTCACAACCACCATCCTCCACGGCTGACCCCCTGAGGCTATACCCCTCCCGTTGGGGGTTATACTACCTAAGCTGCACTCACATCATCAGCCTCAGTGGACCCTGCTGCAGCGGCGGCCGTATTGACCGCAATTCAACGGGTGGCGTAGTCGACACAAAAGAACATCTAGTAACATCTATAAGGACTGCCACACACTGAGTTTGACACCCTGGGCACGGACCGGGTCACCGCCACTCGGAGACTACAAACCCCAATCTGATCCGGCTCCGGGTATCCCTAACAACACTGGCCCAGGGGGCGCGTCACTTGTATGGTTCGATCATGCTGTGTTAACTACAAAGAAAATCTATATTAAAAGTCTAATTTTGGGAGCAGGAAGAATAGGTTAATCATTCTCACTTGAAGCTGTTTACATCGCCAGTGATTCAATTCTGTATGAAATGTAAAATGAAGTATTAAAACATTATGAAGAGGCAATGAACAATATTAAATCAGAGTAGCACAATAGATTGGAAACTCCTCTTAAGAAAATGCAGAAAACACGCTGGTTACCCCAGAGCAACCAGTTCTATAAACAGAATTCATATTACTATAGCAGAAAAATAAGAGAAAAGGGGATATTATTATTATTATTTCCTATTTAAAATCTATGGGCATGCTGGAGTCAGACGCTCCTGATTCATGAAGGGGTGCACGCTTCTTCATAAATCTGGAGCGTCTGAGAGTGGTGTGCACCTACATGGGCTACACCAGAAATTTCACTCCACTCAGTTACTGGAGTGAGATTTCTGGTGTAGGGAACACCACAGCTCATCATGCTGTGGTATCACCAGGGCTGTGGAGTCGGAGTCAGAACCAGAATCGGGATAAAATGGACCGACTCCAACTCCTAAAATATATAATAAATTGGGTACAGTAGTTCAATGCAGTTTGTGAGAAATATTTTTCATAAGAATTTGGGAACGTTATGAAATGTCTTTTAAATGTCTGTCCTATTCCTGATCTAAGGGTCTAGACTTTTAGCTGAGATGAATCTGTGCTACAGTAAATTTATCACTTAAACATGAGCCTTGTATGAGGGAGTCGGAGTCGTGGAGTCGGTGTCATGGAAACTGAGGAGTCGGAGGTTTGGCTTACCGACTCCACAGCCCTGGGTATCACAACCCCATGCAGTCCCAACTCAACCCTTTTCTGGAGAAACAGGAGTGAAAACGTCAAAAGTTCCAACATTTTGGTGCAATTCCGAGTTGCACCCAACTTTTGCTACTTTTCAAAGCTTTTACGCCAGAACTCTGGAGTGAAAGCTTTGATGAATCGGGCCCTATGAGGTACATTTGTTACATTTTATTACCCCTTTTTTTTTTATATCACAGCTCTTCCAAGGTTCCGAGAAGAAAGGTGCACTTGGTCCTTAATGACACGTGCAGATGTTGACTATTTGGTCAGTATTTTACCTCAGTATTTGTAAGCCAAAACCAGGAGTGGAACAATCAGAGTAAAAAAGTATAATAGAAACAAGTGCACCATTTTTTATCCAATCCTGGTTTTGTCTTACAAATACTGAGGTAAAAAACTCACCAAATACTCAATGAAACCTGCTTGTATTATCAATATTGTGGTATAAATTAATTAAAGGAATAGAGAAATGAAGATTAATATATTTATGACTGTAAATTTGTGTAGCACTAGAATGAATGGCCATCACTTTGCCCTGAAATCACTCTACATAATATAAAATATATGCAACAGTTTTTACCATTTGTCCAAGACAAGTGAAAGCTATAAAATGCAATAAACTTTTTTTTTTTTTTGGCATGTAGCGCCAATTATCTGAGCATTGAGAAGCAGATTTAGGAGGTAAAAAAAGAACTAAGAAGTGTTTGTGATCATTGATGTCTGTGTATTCCGATATTCCCAACAATGTCCTGGAAAAAGCAAACACATAGCAAAGAGTACATGACTGCACTCAATGCATATAACTCCGTGTATACCTGAGAAAATAGCTGCACGATTTGGCATGCATTGAAACATGTCACTGTGTGCTTGAAAAAACTCTGTTCTTCTCTATAAAATCAGATACACATAGGTACGATATAAGTCCATCCCAGACTGTTTGCGCCACATTACAATCCCTACAATACAGATCTGTAATAAGTGCATGAGCATAAATCGGGGCAGACATACCACTGGGCAGTAGCGGACACTGACTACTTGGGGCCCCTGTGCAAGAAATGTGTCTAGGCCCCCCCACCTTTTATGACGACAAAGCTACAGATGTATACATAGCCACACACACATACCATATTTTTCGGACTATAAGACGCACCGGACCATAAGACGTACCTAGGTTTTAGAGGAGGAAAATAGAATAAAAAATGTAAGCAAAAAATGTGGTCATGATACCCTGTTAAGGGGGAGGGGGTCTGCTGCTGACACTGTTATAGGTATAGGGGTAATGTCCCCCAATTCTGTTAATATCCCCCATCCTGGTATATATGGCCCCCTCCTTCCTGTTATATGCGGCCCTCATCCCCATCCTGATATGCATAGCACCCCAATCCACCATCCTGGTATGCATGGCCCCCCTCATCCATCTTCCTGGTATGTATGGCACCCTTCATCCTGGTATGTATGGCCCCCCTCCTCACACCCATCCTGGTATGTATGGCACCTTCATCCCTCTTCATGGTATGTATGGTACCTTCATTCCTCTTCCTGGTATGTATGGCACTCTTCATCCCTGTATGTATGGCCCCCCTTCATCCCTGTATGTATAGCCCCCCCATGCCTCATCGCTGTATGTATGGCCCCCCTCATCCTTGTATGCATGGCCCCCTCATCCCGGTATGTATGGCCCCCCTCATCATGGAATGCACTATTAAAGGTCATGAAAATTCACCACATCCATGGGAGTGGTGAATATTCATGGCATTTAATAGCAGGCACACTGACAGCCGAGCGCAGCAGGAGCCGCGCTGCGGCTACAGAATGCACGCTATTAGGGAGAATGAATGGTCACTGCTCCTCACGCACGTAGTCCCAGCATGGGGAGCAATGACTGTTCCGGCACAGAGCGGAACGCAGCGCTGGAGGAGAGAGGAGGTGAGTATGAAAGTTTATTTTTTTCTGTGCAGCGTGACTGGGATAAGGGGGTGCCAAGCATACCTGGATGAGGGGGGCCATACATACAGGGATGAAGGGTGCCATACATACCGGGATTAGGGGGGCCATACATACAGGGATGAAGGGTGCCATACATACCAAGAGTTGCGCTGCGGGCACAGTGTGCCGGTTATTAAGGAAAATTAATATTCACTGCTCCCCACTCCCATGGGTATGGTGAGCAGTGAATATTAATTTTCTTTAGTAGCGGGCACAGTGTAGGCTGCAGCAGGCGGCTGCTGCCTCCTGTGCCCTCCTACTCCACCACTGTCATTTCCCTCACATCCCCCACCACCCACAGCCACAGTATTTAAATACACTGTGTTCCAAATTATTATGCAAAAAGTGTTTAGGAGTGATAAGGTAAGAATTTTTTTGTTTGTCAGTTAATCTCATTGATGGTGATGTGTGTCAGGGCTCTTTATATCACTGTAAGCAATTGCAGACACCTGTGCTAATTAGATTGGCAAGTGTGTCCAATGAAAGGCAAGACTACTTAAGAAGGCTGTCCCACATTATTAAGCAGCCTACATTTTCTGCCAAAATGGGAAAGAAAAAGGATGTGTTGGCTGCTGAGAAGCAACAAATTGTGGAGTGTTTAGGTCAAGGCATGACTACAATCAACATTGCCAAGACACTTCATCGTGATCATCGCACAATCAAGAAGTATGTAGCTGATTCACAGTACACACGTGTGCGTGCTGATAAGGGAAAATTGAGGACTCTTTCCTACAGGCAATTACGTCAGGTTAAAAGAGCAGCGGCAAAAAAGCCTTGTCATAGCAGCAGACAAGTCTTTGAAGCTGCTGGTGCCTCCAACGTCCCCCGAACAACAAGATGCAGGGTCCTTCAGAGGTTTGCAGCTGTGCGTAAGCCATCCTGTCGACCTCCTCTATTCACTGCACACAAGCAGAAACGGCTCCAGTGGGCCAAACAATATATGAAGACTGACTTCAAAACTGTTTTGTTCACCGATGAGTGCCGTGCAACGCTCGATGGTCCAGATGGATAGAGTGGAGGATGGCTGGTTGATGGACACCCCATGCAAACACGGCTACGGCGCCAACAAGGAGGAGGTGGAGTAATGTTTTGGGCTGGAATCATGGGGAGAGAGATTGTCGGCCCCTTTAGTATCCCTGAAGGGGTAAAGATGAACTCCATAATGTATGTTGAGTTTCTCAAACAGCACTTCCTGCCATGGTTCAAGAAGAAGAACCATGTATTCCGCAGCAAGATCATTTTCATGCATGATAATGCACCGTCTCATGCTGCACATAACACATCTGCATCTCTGGCTGCTATGGGCATAAAAGGGGACAAACTTATGGTGTGACCCCCATGCTCCCCTGACCTCAACCCCATTGAGAACCTCTGGAGCATCATCAAAAGGAGTGTCTATGATGGCGGGAGGCAGTTCACATCTAAGCAATAGCTCTGGGAGGGTATTCTGTCCTCATGCAAAACAATTGAAGCAGAAACCATCCAAAACCTGACAAATTCAATGGACGAGAGAGTTCAGAAGCTCCTTTCGAACAAGCGGTCCTATGTGCAAATGTAACATCACCTAGAATAAAGTTTTGAGTTGAAAACTGTTTGATTTCAGTTTGTAATAACCTGCCAATGCTTATAATTTAAAAAATGACCATTTTTTTGTTCTTTATTAAAATGAAAAGGTTGAAAAGTCAGCTGTGCATAATAATTTGGAACATGCATTTTGAGTGCAGTTTGAGTGTTTTATTTTTTTAAAAATATACTGTTATCATAGGCAGTTTGTACAAATACCTTTCAATTGTACTCTAATAGTTATTTGACTGGAAAATTACAATGACTGCAATTCATATAGGTAATTTGGGAAAATCTGACAAAATATTATTTGCATAATAATTTGGAACACAGTGTATATCGGACTATAAGACGCACACCCCACTTTCCTCTAAAATTTTGGAGGAAAAAAGTGCATCTTATAGTACGAAGAATATGGTATATATCTCTTACAAAGCCTCCTTTATAATGTATATTGCTGTCCCTTATTACACAGTGCCCTCTGCTATGTACAGCACCGTCCCTTACATATCGGATTATCTATAGCCTCCTGTCTTTATTACATACCGTCTTCTCTTGTTAGATATATAATGCAATAACGGCTGATGGAGAATGGGAAAGCTTCTTTTCTTATGGAGGAGCTGGCGGACTGGTTCTCTGGTCACCGGCTGCTCCATCAGCAGTCATTTTATATCTAACAAGAGACAACTATGTAATAAAAGAGTGCGCTGTGACTGACAAAAATAACAAGAATATTCTATGTAAGGGACAGCACTGTACATTACAGCGGAGGAAGCTATATAATAAAAGACGGCACCATATATAGCTAGAGAGGATGGTACGTAATAAGGGACGGTGTTATACATAATATGAGTTGAAACTACAGTACAGACCAAAAGTTTGGACACACCTTCTCATTTAAAGATTTTTCTGTATTTTCTTGACTATGAAAATTGTACATTCACACTGAAGGCATTAAACTATGAATTAACACATGTGGAATTATATACTTAACAAAAAAGTGTGAAACAACTGAAAATATGTCTTATATTCTAGGTTCTTCAAAGTAGCCACCTTTTTTTTTTGATGACTGCTTTGCACACTCTTGGCATTCTCTTGATGAGCTTCAAGAGGTAGTCACCGGAAATGGTCATCCAACAATCTTGAAGGAGTTCCCAGAGATACTTAGCACATGTTGGCCCTTTTGCCTTCACTCTGTGGTCCAGCTCACCCCACACCATCTCGATTGGGTTCAGGTCTGGTGACTGTGGAGGCCAGGTCATCTGGAGTAGCACCCCATCACTCTCCTTCTTGGTCAAATAGCCCTTACACAGCCTGGAGGTGTGTTTGGGGTCATTGTCCTGTTGAAAAATAAATGATGGTCCAACTAAACGCAAACCGGATGGAATAGCATGCCGCTGCAAGATGCTGTGGTAGCCATGCTGGTTCAGTATGCCTTCAATTTTGCATAAATCCCCAACAGTGTCACCAGCAAAGCACCCCCACACCATCACACCTCCTCCTCCATGCTTCACGGTGGGAACCAGGCATGTAGAGTCCATCCGTTCACCTTTTCTGCGTCGCACCAAGACACGGTGGTTGGAACCAAAGATCTCAAATTTGGACTCATCAGACCAAAGCACAGATTTCCACTGGTCTAATGTCCATTCCTTGTGTTCTTTAGCCCAAACAAGTCTCTTCTGCTTGTTGCCTGTCCTTAGCAGTGGTTTCCTAGCAGCTATTTTACCATGAAGGCCTGCTGCACAAAGTCTCCTCTTAACAGTTGTTGAAGAGATGTGTCAGCTGCTAGGACTCTGTGTGGCATTGACCTGGTCTCTAATCTGAGCTGCTGTTAACCTGTGATTTCTGAGGCTGGTGACTCAGATAAACTTATCCTCAGAAGCAGAGGTGACTCTTGGTCTTCTTTCCTGGGGCGGTCCTCATGTGAGACAGTTTCTTTGTAGCGCTTGATGGTTTTTGCAACTGCACTTGGGGACACGTTCAAAGTTTGCCCAATTTTTCGGACTGACTGACCTTCATTTCTTAAAGTAATGATGGCCACTCGTTTTTATGTTTTTTTCTTGCCATAATACAAATTCTAACAGTCTATTCAGTAGGACTATCAGCTGTGTATCCACCTGACTTCTGCACAACACAACTGAAGGTCCCAACCCCATTTATAAGACAAGAAATCCCACTTATTAAACCTGACAGGGCACACCTGTGAAGTGAAAACCATTTCCGGTGACTACCTCTTGAAGCTCATCAAGAGAATGCCAAGAGTGTGCAAAGTCATGAAAATACAGAAAAATCTTTAAATGAGATGGTGTGTCCAAACTTTTGGTCTGTACTGTATATAACTAAGGATGGCGCTGTACATAATAAATGAGTACACTATATACTAAGGGACTGGGCTATACATAATAAGGCTACATTCCTGCATCTGTGTGCAGTGTTGGTGTGCTGCCTGCTTTTACAGACGCATTCAGCGTGTCTTATTCTGATCCTCAAAATCGGATCAGAACAGAACATTTTCTGACCCTCACAGATCTCATTCTCAGATCCGTGATTTTCATGGATGTGTGAATGAATCTATAAAACTCTACGAGTCCGTGGACCATCCGATAAAAAAATCTGCCAGCTCACGGACATTTTATACAAATGTGAGAATGCAGCCTAAGGGATTTTATAGATAACATTACCACTCCAAGTCACAAAGTGCAGATACAGAATAATATTTACATTCAGGCACTTACTGCTGACGTCTCCTCTGGTCAGACCTTCATGTCGACATCTCCCAGCCACCACTCGTCTCGTCACAATGATCAGTGCAGGCCTAAAAATAACAAGGTCACATATATTGTATATATACATGTGTCTCCCCCCCACTGCGCCCCTGACTACAGATATGTACTCCCCTCCCCCATTAATATACTATTAGCCACTTAGTAATCAAAATATAAAGTGATAAGCACCACTGTGCCCCTCATTAACTATTATCTCCACCGGCCAATAATACAAATTATTCAGTCTCTGTGACACTACCCAATTAACTGTAAGGCTATGTGCACACGGAAAATATACACGGCTTTACAGTACAAGCAAAGTGAAACACCATCATTGCTCTCTCCCAGCACCCCCATCATTGCTCTCTCCCAGCACCCCCATCACTGCTCTGTCCCAGAATCCCCATCATTGCTCTCTCCCAGCAGGCCCATCATTGCTCTCTCCCAGCACCCCCATCATTGCTCTCTCCCAGCACCACCCCCATCATTGCTCTCTCCAAGCACCCCTATCATTGCTGTGTCCCAGCACCTCCATCATTGCTCTCTCTCAGCAGCCCCATCATTGCTCTCTACCAGCACCCCATCATTGCTCTCTCCTAGCACCCCCATCATTGCTCTCTCCTAGCACCCCATCATTGCTCTGTCCCAGCACCCCCATCATTGCTCTCTCCCAGCACCCCCATCATTGCTCTCTCTCAGCACCTCCATCATTGCTCTCTCCCAGCACCCCCATCATTGCTCTCTCCCAGCACCACCCCCATCATTGCTCTCTCCAAGCACCCCTATCATTGCTCTGTCCCAGCACCTCCATCATTGCTCTCTCTCAGCACCCCCATCATTGCTCTCTCCCAGCACCCCCATCATTGCTCTCTCCCAGCACCCCCATCATTGCTCTCTCTCAGCACATCCATCATTGTTCTCTCCCCGCACCTCCATCATTGCTCTCTATCAGCACCCCCATCATTGCTCTCTCCCAGCACCCCATCATTGCTCTCTACCAGCACCCCCATCATTGCTCTCTCCCAGCACCTCCATCATTGTTCTCTCCCCGCACCTCCATAATTGCTCTCTCCCAGCACCCCCATCATTGCTCTCTCCCAGCACCACCATCATTGCTCTCTCTCAGCACCCCCATCATTGCTCTCTACCAGCACCCCCATCATTGCTCTCTCCCAGCACCCCCATCATTGCTCTCTCCCAGCACCCCCATCATTGCTCTCTCCCAGCACCCCCATCATTGCTCTCTCTCAGCATCCCCATCATTGCTCTGTCCCAGCACCCCATCATTGCTCTCTCCCAGCACCCCCATCATTGCACTCTTCCAGCACCCCATCATTGCTCTCTCCCAGCACCCCCATCATTGCTCTCTCCCCGCACCTTCATCATTGTTCTCTCCCCACACCTCCATCATTGCTCTCTACCAGCACCCCCATCATTGCTCTCTCCCAGCACCCCCATCATTGCTCTCTCCCAGCACCACCATCATTGCTCTCTACCAGCACCCCCATCATTGCTCTCTCCCAGCACCCCCATCATTGCTCTCTCCCAGCACCCCCATAATTGCTCTCTCCTAGCACCCCATCATTGCTCTTTCCCAGCACCCCATCATTGCTCTCTCCCAGCACCCCCATCATTGCTCTCTCCCAGCACCCCCATCATTGCTCTCTCCCAGCACACCCATCATTGCTCTCTACCGCACCTCCATCATTGCTCTCTCCCTGCACCCCCATCATAGCTCCTTCCCAGCACCCCATCACTGCTCTCTTCCAGCACCCCATCATTGCTCTCTCCCAGCACCCCCATCATTGCTCTCTCCCAGCACCTCCATCATTGTTCTCTCCCCGCACCTCCATCATTGCTCTCTACCAGCACCCCCATCATTGCTCTCTCCCAGCACCCCCATCATTGCTCTCTCCCAGCACCCCCATCATTGCTCTCTCCCAGCACCCCCATCATTGCTCTCTCTCAGCACATCCATCATTGTTCTCTCCCCGCACCTCCATCATTGCTCTCTATCAGCACCCCCATCATTGCTCTCTCCCAGCACCCCATCATTGCTCTCTACCAGCACCCCCATCATTGCTCTCTCCCAGCACCTCCATCATTGTTCTCTCCCCGCACCTCCATAATTGCTCTCTCCCAGCACCCCCATCATTGCTTTCTCCCAGCACCACCATCATTGCTCTCTCGCAGCACCCCCATCATTGCTCTCTACCAGCACCCCCATCATTGCTCTCTCCCAGCACCCCCATCATTGCTCTCTCTCAGCATCCCCATCATTGCTCTGTCCCAGCACCCCCATCATTGCTCTCTCCCAGCACCCCATCATTGCTCTCTCCCAGCACCCCCCATCATTGCTCTCTCCCCGCACCTTCATCATTGTTCTCTCCCCACACCTCCATCATTGCTCTCTACCAGCACCCCCATCATTGCTCTCTCCCAGCACCCCCATCATTGCTCTCTACCAGCACCCCCATCATTGCTCTCTCCCAGCACCCCCATCATTGCTCTCTCCCAGCACCCCCATAATTGCTCTCTCCTAGCACCCCATCATTGCTCTCTCCCAGCACCCCCATCATTGCTCTCTTCCAGCACCCCATCATTGCTCTCTCCCAGCACCCCCATCATTGCTCTCTCCCAGCACCTCCATCATTGTTCTCTCCCCGCACCTCCATCATTGCTCTCTACCAGCACCCCCATCATTGCTCTCTCCCAGCACCCCCATCATTGCTCTCTCCCAGCACCCCCATCATTGCTCTCTCCCAGCACCCCCATCATTGCTCTCTCTCAGCACATCCATCATTGTTCTCTCCCCGCACCTCCATCATTGCTCTCTATCAGCACCCCCATCATTGCTCTCTCCCAGCACCCCATCATTGCTCTCTACCAGCACCCCCATCATTGCTCTCTCCCAGCACCTCCATCATTGTTCTCTCCCCGCACCTCCATAATTGCTCTCTCCCAGCACCCCCATCATTGCTTTCTCCCAGCACCACCATCATTGCTCTCTCGCAGCACCCCCATCATTGCTCTCTACCAGCACCCCCATCATTGCTCTCTCCCAGCACCCCCATCATTGCTCTCTCCCAGCACCCCCATCATTGCTCTCTCTCAGCATCCCCATCATTGCTCTGTCCCAGCACCCCCATCATTGCTCTCTCCCAGCACCCCATCATTGCTCTCTCCCAGCACCCCCATCATTGCTCTCTCCCCGCACCTTCATCATTGTTCTCTCCCCACACCTCCATCATTGCTCTCTACCAGCACCCCCATCATTGCTCTCTCCCAGCACCACCATCATTGCTCTCTACCAGCACCCCCATCATTGCTCTCTCCCAGCACCCCCATCATTGCTCTCTCCCAGCACCCCCATAATTGCTCTCTCCTAGCACCCCATCATTGCTCTTTCCCAGCACCCCATCATTGCTCTCTCCCAGCACCCCCATCATTGCTCTGTCCCAGCACCCCCATCATTGCTCTCTCCCAGCACCCCCATCATTGCTCTCTCCCAGCACACCCATCATTGCTCTCTCCCGCACCTCCATCATTGCTCTCTCCCTGCACCCCATCATAGCTCCTTCCCAGCACCCCATCACTGCTCTCTTCCAGCACCCCATCATTGCTCTCTCCCAGCACCCCCATCATTGCTCTCTCCCAGCACCTCCATCATTGTTCTCTCCCCGCACCTCCATCATTGCTCTCTACCAGCACCCCCATCATTGCTCTCTCCCAGCACCCCCATCATTGCTCTCTCCCAGCACCTCCATCATTGTTCTCTCCCCGCACCTCCATCATTGCTCTCTACCAGCACCCCCATCATTGCTCTCTCCCAGCACCATCATCATTGCTCTCTCCCAGCACACCCCCAACATTGCTCTGTCCCAGCACACCCATCGTTGCTCTATCCCAGCACCCCCATCATTGCTCTGTCCCAGCACCTCCATCATTGCTCTCTCTCAGCACCCCCATCATTGCTCTCTACCAGCACCCCATCATTGCTCTCTCCCAGCACCCCCATCATTGCTCTCTCCTAGCACCCCATCATTGCTCTGTCCCAGCACCCCCATCATTGCTCTCTCCCAGCACCCCCATCATTGCTCTCTCCCAGCACCCCCATCATTGCTCTCTCTCAGCACATCCATCATTGTTCTCTCCCCGCACCTCCATCATTGCTCTCTATCAGCACCCCCATCATTGCTCTCTCCCAGCACCCCATCATTGCTCTCTACCAGCACCCCCATCATTGCTCTCTCCCAGCACCTCCATCATTGTTCTCTCCCCGCACCTCCATAATTGCTCTCTCCCAGCACCCCCATCATTGCTCTCTCTCAGCACCCCCATCATTGCTCTCTACCAGCACCCCCATCATTGCTCTCTCCCAGCACCCCCATCATTTCTCTCTCCCAGCACCCCCATCATTGCTCTCTCTCAGCATCCCCATCATTGCTCTGTCCCAGCACCCCCATCATTGCTCTCTCCCAGCACCCCCATCATTGCACTCTTCCAGCACCCCATCATTGCTCTCTCCCAGCACCCCCATCATTGCTCTCTCCCCGCACCTTCATCATTGTTCTCTCCCCACACCTCCATCATTGCTCTCTACCAGCACCCCCATCATTGCTCTCTCCCAGCACCCCATCATTGCTCTCTCCCAGCACCACCATCATTGCTCTCTACCAGCACCCCCATCATTGCTCTCTCCCAGCACCCCCATCATTGCTCTCTCCCAGCACCCCCATCATTGCTCTCTCCTAGCACCCCATCATTGCTCTTTCCCAGCACCCCATCATTGCTCTCTCCCAGCACCCCATCATTGCTCTCTCCTAGCACCCCATCATTGCTCTTTCCCAGCACCCCCATCATTGCTCTCTCCCAGCACCACCATCATTGCTCTCTCTCAGCACCCCCATCATTGCTCTCTACCAGCACCCCCATCATTGCTCTCTCCCAGCACCCCCATCATTGCTCTCTCCCAGCACCCCCATCATTGCTCTCTCCTAGCACCCCATCATTGCTCTTTCCCAGCACCCCATCATTGCTCTCTCCCAGCACCCCCATCATTGCTCTGTCCCAGCACCCCCATCATTGCTCTCTCCCAGCACCCCCATCATTGCTCTCTCCCAGCACACCCATCATTGCTCTCTCCCGCACCTTCATCATTGCTCTCTCCCTGCACCCCCATCATAGCTCCTTCCCAGCACCCCATCACTGCTCTCTTCCAGCACCCCATCATTGCTCTCTCCCAGCACCCCCATCATTGCTCTCTCCCAGCACCTCCATCATTGTTCCCTCCCCGCACCTCCATCATTGCTCTCTACCAGCACCCCCATCATTGCTCTCTCCCAGCACCCCCATCATTGCTCTCTCCCAGCACCTCCATCATTGTTCTCTCCCCGCACCTCCATCATTGCTCTCTACCAGCACCCCCATCATTGCTCTCTCCCAGCACCATCATCATTGCTCTCTCCCAGCACACCCCCAACATTGCTCTGTCCCAACACACCCATCGTTGCTCTATCCCAGCACCCCCATCATTGCTCTGTCCCAGCACCTCCATCATTGCTCTGTCTCAGCACCTCCATCATTGCTCTCTCCCAGCACCCCCATCATTGCTCTCTCCCAGCACCATCATCATTGCTCTCTCCCAGCACACCCCCAACATTGCTCTGTCCCAACACACCCATCGTTGCTCTATCCCAGCACCCCCATCATTGCTCTGTCCCAGCACCTCCATCATTGCTCTGTCTCAGCACCTCCATCATTGCTCTCTCCCAGCACCCCCATCATTGCTCTCTCCCAGCACCCCCATCATTGCTCTCTCCCAGCACCCACATCATTGCTCTCTCCCAGCACCTCCATCATTGCTCTCTCCCAGAACCTCCATCATTGCTCTCTCCCAGCACCCCCATCATTGCTCTCTCCCAGCACCCCCATTTCTCTCTCCCAGCACCTTCATCATTGCTCTCCCCATTTCTATCATCTCCGTCATTGCTCTCTTCATCCCCACCATTGCTCTCCCCATTCTCACCATCCCCATTCTCACCATCCCCATCATTGCTCTCCCCATCGCCACCATCCCCATCATTGCTCTCCCCATCGCCACCATCCCCATCATTGCTCTCCCCATCGCCACCATCCCCATCATTGCTCTCTCCATCCCCATCATTGCTCTCCCCATCATTGCTCTCCGCATCGCCACCATCCCCATCATTGTTCTTCCCATCCCCATCATTTCTCTCCCCCACCTCCCTTCATTCCCCTGTTCCTCTCCCCAGCGTTTCAGTAAAAACAAAACAAAAAAACTTACTTCTCAGCTCGCTCCCCTGCAGCATCCTCTTTGCCAGCAACTTTCTCCCTGACCCAGGCGCGCGCTGCATGATGACGTTGTAGAGGCCGTAAGGGCCTAGGGTGCTCGGTAGCCGGGCCGGCAGTCTTCCAGGGAGGTAACGGTGGCAGTGGCCCAGCTCTATGGCCCTGGCCGAGCAGATGAAGGGAGTATTTACAGGGGATTTGTAGTCTTTATGTGACGCCACCTGTGGTCCCTGGTCAGGGATGACCAGCGCTGCTGTGTGGACCCTGGGGGATAGATGGTATAGCAGCTGGGATGAAACACTTCCCACGGGTGAAGCGGGCCCCCAGGGATTGAGAAAGCTTATATAAAGGATGGCGACGGGGGAAACAGGGTGCAGAGAGCAGGGCGGCAGCAGTGACGATAGTCGCGGTGGTAGCACAGCTGCGGGAAGGCACAGAAGAAGAAGACAGACATGAGATATGCAGTCCGGTTACCTTTACTGCAGAGAAAGCTGTGGAGTCCGGGGCACTGGTCACTAGGTCCAGGAGAGTCCGGTCAGCCTGGAAGCAATCGGGTCCACCTAGTTGCGGGCCCAGCTGCCTGTGAGCTATCATGCGGTCCCATTTCTTCACTCCTGCCCTAAGCGACGAACTATCAGGCGGTGCGAACCTATCACCGGTACTGCCGTCTTGGGTGCAGCTCTGGGCTCTAGTTATACCACTGTGCTGCCGGGCCTCTGCTTGTGGCCAGGAAACGTGCAATCTCCTGTTCCCCAGATTCGGTTGCAGGGACGTGCAATGCCCGTACAACCCAGGACTCTGGCGTCCTCTGCTCCGCTGCCTGGGGTGAGCGCTTCACGGCTCCCCAGAACTTTCTCCTTCTCTCTCTGCTGCTTTCTCCCTCTCTCCTTTCCCTCTCCCACTCACTGACTAACTCCTCCCCCCAGCCGGAAAAGGCAGCTCCCCAAAATAGGGTGTAGAGCTTCCCCTTCAGGTCAGGGATCAGAACCTGTGTGTGCATGTGAGGTTTACCTGATGTGGGGAGCTCCTCCTGCTTCCAAGCGTAATATCGCCTCCAGTGAAGGAGGCAACACTACAGTGGCAACCGGCCCATGGGGCGCCACAACGTCCTCAAGCTGCGCGCATCTGTGTCAGGGAGGAAGCGCCGGGCAGGAAGCAGAGGACGGATCCCTCAGCTCCGCTGCCATTTTCCTCCTGTCAGCAGTGGAGCTGGAAGAATCGCTCCCTGCCCGCCGCACATGAGAGGGTAATCTGGCCATGGGGCCCCCTGAGCTTAGGCTCCAAGAAGCAGGCCAGATTGCCCTCACCATTAGTCGCCCTGCAAGGGCCCCCCTGACCCTCCTGGCCCTGGGCCCAGTTGCACTGGCTGCACCGGCGGTATGTCCGCCCCTGCCACTGGGGCAACCTGGGTGGCTGCACCAAAAGCCAAGAGGTAAGTGGGTCACTACCGCCTCCACAGCAGGGGAAATTGTGCATTATGATAAGCTATAGATCTGTAAAGGGAACATATATTAAGGCCCTCTTTGGGCTGTGTCCACTTCTGGCATATGACAGGTGAGGTGAAACGATATCAGTGTGGGATCTATCTACTTTTTGTGGGGTCTTAGGCAGTAGACTATGAAATCTACAATGAGAACACATACAGGCACATGCTGTAGGCAGATTGCCACTGGAAATCTCTTTGCATGTTTCATTTTTTCAGGTGTCCTGGTACCCCCATAATAGTAATAGCAGTCATTGTCACTTATTCCACTCATTCTACAGCCAAAACTTCTTCTTACATGATTGTAAGGGGTTGTGTTTTGGCTAGGTGGGCCTTATTAAAGAAGCACTCCTCCCATCAAAGTTTTTATCCTCTTAATATATTGCATCTATCATATTATATAGCACTTTGTACCTACATCTGCTCATTTAGCCTTTCTACTCAGTTAATTCTTCTCTTTTCTCTGCTCTATGTAAAAACAGGAAGTCTCTTTTCCTTGCATGAATCATTCATTCCCTTCTTCAACTCCTGACCCAGCTGTTCCCTCCTCCCCCCTGCCAGGTGCTTTTACAGTAACTCATGACTCATACAGGGAAAATAGAATTCCTGTTTTTACATAGAGCTTAGAAGGATTCAGTGAGTTAGTCAGTTTTTAATCACGTGATATCGTAGACCTAATGGAAAAGAGAAGAATTAGCTGGGTAGAAAGGAAAAATGAGCAATTGTAAGTACACAGTGGTGCAATATATTAAGAAGATAACATTTTGATGGGAGTGCTTCTTTAAATTGGTGTCAGAGTGGTTTACTCACTCACAGAGGACAACTCGAGAACAGCCAATATCTTAAACGACAACAACTTGATCAGAGGTATGTGGTTGATAATTACAACAAAAGTGAGCGGCACATGTGTCAGTTTTCACAACCTGCTGGCAATTTCTTCATCTCTTCTTCTGTACTCTGACAACTTCTTTGTGTTGCCCGAAATGCAGCACAGTACACTGTCTGTGCTGGTGTCAGCCCATCTCTAGGTCAGCCTGTCTGGCAATCCTGTATACTCCCATAGTCTACTAGTCATCATTACTGCGTGATGCACATGTGATGTCGCATCAGTTCAGCTAATCAAAAGAAGAGCCCTGCATGCTGGCAGGTAGGAGACGTGTTGCTGGGCACCTGTCCAGTAACCCAGATTATACGGCCACGAGATCGGGTCCTGTAAATCAATTTGCACCATCTTTATTGCTAGGGCTGGCTCCAGGTTTTTGTGGGCCCTGGGAGAAAAAGTCTCAGTGGGCCCATTTAAAACACATACCACGATTCATGATGCACAGATACCGCAGAGAAATATATATATATATATATATATATATATATATATATATATATATATATATAGTACAATGCCAAAGATTTCACTACTTACATTACATGAGTAATATCTATTGTAAATTCCACAATAGCTCAGAAACCGGAGAATCACTCCATACAGAATACTGGCCCTCATAAAATGCTCCATACAGAATACTGGCCCCCATAAAATGCTCCATACAGAATACTGGCCCCCATAAAACGCTCCATACAGGATACTGGTCCCCATATAACGCTCAATACAGAATACTGGCCCCCATATAACGCTTCATACAGGATTCTGGCCCCCATATAATGCTCCATACAGAATACTGGCCCCCATATAACACTGCATACAGGATTCTGGCCCCCATATAACGCTCCATACAGAATACTGGCCCCCATAAAACGCTCCATGCAGGCTGTGCCTCCACATAATGCTCCATACAGGCTGTTCCCCCCACATAATGCCTCATTCAGGCTGTTCCCCCCTTATTATGCCCCATGCAGGCTGTTCTCCCCCCCATATAATGCCCCATGCAGGATGTCATCTCCCCCTTATAATACCCCATGCAGGATGTCACCCCCCCATATAATGCCCTATGCAGGATGTCACGCCCCACCCCTTTTAATGCCCCATGCAGGATGTCACCTTTTCCCTCTCTTATAATGCCCCATGCAGGATGTCACACACCCCCTCCCCATATAATGCCCCATGCAGGATGTCATACCCTCCCCTCCCTTATAATGCCACATGCAGGATGTCACCTCTCCCCTCTCTTATAATGCCCCATGCAGGATGTCAGCTCTCCACTCTCTTATAATGCCCCATGCAGGATGTCACCTCTCCCCTCTCTTATAATGCCCCATGCCTCCATACATTAAAAAAAAAATCAAATACTCACCTCTTCTCCTCACCAGCTGCTGCTGCTCTGAACTCCAGCGTCGCCGGCATCTTCCCGCTCTGCACTGTGACGGCTCAGGAGACAGCACAGTGTAAAGACGTCACCGCGCCCTCTGACCTGAGACGTCACAGTCAGAGGACGTGGAAGACACCGGAGCTGCTGCGGAGGCACGGGGAGGGGTAAGTATTTTGCCAGCTGCCAGGGCCCTGAGCAAGCGGGGGGAAACGGGCGCTGACACTGCTCTCCTCCGCTAACGGGTCCCATAGAGCGGCGGGGTGCCCGACGGCAAGTGGCCTCCCCGCCTGCTCAGGGCATCGGGCACTTGCCCGGGTGCTGACGCTGGCCCGGGCACTTGCCCGGGTGCTGACACTGGCCCTGTTTATTGCCCACAGAAGAGACAGAAAAATGCCAACTTGTTGACGATTGTTAGCCTTTGTTTGGAAACCATTCATACCTGTGGGGAGAAATAAGGGTTTTCAAATACAGAGCTCCAAATCCCATATCTTATGTAACAAGAGAAATGTAATTTTAGCCACCACCCGAGAGCTGCCCCTTGTACCAGCATCTAGAATTTTATCGCTTAAAGGGTTATTCTCTACTTGAGGAGTATCTGCTCCCCCGCCTGCCGGATTTCTGTCTCCCGGTGGTGGTGCTCTCCTGAAGACTCACAGTTTGGAGAAGCAGCATTGCTGCATCACTGGTCTGAACTGTGCTCTCTCACCTGCAGCTAACAGAGGCAGCTTTGCCTGTGCAGCATTAGAGGAGTACAGGGGTACTGAAACTGCCAACCTCCACTAATCTTGCCAGCCTCAGAGCAGCGCTTGCAAGCTGTATAACCCAGGAAAATTATTAGGCCAATTAGTAAAATTATTGTTAGTCAAAATATATACAGTGGGGAAAATAAGTATTTGATGTACTGCCAATTTTGCAAGTTTTCCCACCTACAAAGAATGGAGAGGTCTGTAATTTTTTTTACCGTAGGTAAACTTCAACTGTGAGAGACAGAATCTTACAAAAAAAACAACAGAAAATCACATTGTATGATTTTTACATAATAAATTTGCATTTTATTGTATGAAATGAGCATATGAGCATTTGATACAATAGAAAAACAGAAGTTAATATTTGGTAAAGAAACCTTTGTTTGCAATTACAGAGGTCAGACGTTTCCGGTATTTCTTGACCAAGTTTGCACACACTGCAGCAGCAGGGATTTTGGCCCACTCCTCCATACAGATCTTCTCCAGATCTTTCAGGTTTCGGGGCTGCTGCTGGGCAACATTGAGTTTCAGCTCCCTCCAAAGATTTTCTATTGGGTTCAGGTATGGAGACTTGCTAGGCCACTCCAGGACCTTGAAATGCTTGTTATGGAGCCACTCCTTAGTTGCCCTAGCTGTGTGTTTCGGGTAATTGTCATGCTGGAAGACCCAGCCATGACCTATCTTCAATGCTCTTACTGAGGGAACCTATCCATTCTCCCTTCAATATGGAGCAGTCCTCCTGTTCCCTCTGCAGAAAAACACCCCCAAAGTATGATGTTTCCCCCACCATGCTTCATCGTTGGGACGGTGTTCTTGAGGTTGTACTCATCCTTCTTCTTACTCCAAACACAGCGAGTGGAGTTGATACCAAAAAGTTCTATTTTGGTGTCATCTGACCACAGGACCTTCTCCCATGCCTCCTCTGGATCGTCCAGATGGTCATTGGTGAACTTCAAACGGGCCTGGACATGTGCTGGCATGAGCAGGGGGACCTTGAGTGCCCTGCAGGATTTTAACCCATGACAGTGTAGTGTGTTTCTAGCGGTAATGTTTGAGACTGGTACCAGCTTTCTTCAGATCATTGACCAGGTCCTCCCATGTAGTTGTGGGCTGATTCCTGACCTTTCTCAGAATCATCCTTACCCCACGAGGCGAGATCTTGCATGGAGCCCCAGACTGCGGAAGATTGACAGTCCTCTTGTGTTTCTTCCATTTTCTAATAATTGTGCCAACAGTTGTAGCCTTCTCACCAAGCTGCTTGCCTATTGTCATGTAGCCCATCCCAGCCTTGTGCAGGTCTACAATTTTGTCCCTGGTGTCCTTAGACAGCTTTTTGTTCTTGGCCAAGATGGAGAGGTTGGAGTGTGATTGATTGATCTTAACTTATGGACAGGTGTATGGACAGGTGTATTTTATACAAGTTCAAAGAAGTGCAATTAATACAGGTAATGAGTGCAGAGTAGGAGGGCTTCTTAAAAAAAAACTAACAGGACTGTGAGAGCCAGAATTCTTGCTGGTTGGCAGGTGATCAAATACTTATTCCATCCAATAAAATGCAATTTCATTATTTAAAAATCATACAATGTGATTTTTTATTTTTTAATTTTAGATTCTGTTTCTCTCAGTTGAAGTGTATCTACAATAAAAATTACTGACCTCTTCTTTGTAGGTGGGAAAACTTGCAAAATTGGCAGAGTATCAAATACTGATTTTCCCCACTGTAACTGGACTAAAAAAGCAACATTTTGCCCAACAAATGACTCTTGTCAAGTCAAAATATAAGAAGACAACAGTATATATACTTATATCTTGGCTTCACAAAGTCCATTTTTGGCTGATTACCGGTATGTATTTTGACCAATAAAGAATTTGATCACAGGATTGTTCTGGCACCTTGGATACATTTTCTTGTGGCTATATTGGCGTTTAGGTGGGAAGGCGCCCCAAGGAAGCACAGAGCTAATGGAGTAGTGAATGGGAAGTCTATAAGAACACTGCAATCCGTATCACAAACACCTTACAATCGCACGCTTTTTGCCCAGGAAACCAGCCACTACTGATACACTGCAGAGGTGGCCAGTAACCCAGGCAACGAGCAGTATACAATAGAATTAAAAAACCCTCTATTCTTGACAATGTAGAGAATTTTTAATGAAAGGTAAATTGCTTGTATTTACAATCCCTTTTCAATTTTACATATGTGAATTTGAGATTTTTAATAGTGTTGAGCGAATTTGTTCGGCATTTCAAATTCGTGTTTGTGGTTCTGGCCAAAAAATCGGCTCCACCCACGAACATCCCTGATTTGCCATGTTGTCTCGCAGTTATCTGAACAAATTTGCTCAACACTAATTTTTAAGTGATTTTTACAAGATCAACAAAATATTCTTAAATACGCTATATGGCATAACATAACAAAACAAATATTATTTACCTGAACAATTCTCAGTGCTCCCTGCCAGTTTCTCCCGTCCACCTCTGCATCGCCGCTGAGGCCAGTGGTGATTGGCTGCAGTGGTCACACATGTAGAAGACGTGGCTGTTGCAGAAAAGTAAACAGAAATTGGTGGAGAAAGACAGGGAATACATCAGGCAAGCTGCTTTGTTATTCTATGGCAATATACCATTAGACTTATTTTGTTGATTCTGAAAATCCCCTTCACTAAGTGTACATATTGAGCAAACTAAACTAGTTTACTAAAAAAAAAGGTTGGTGACAGACACACTGAAACACAGACTTGTAAGGAGGCTAGAAGCCAGCAATAGAACAACTTTTTAGTGTAACGTCAAGATCTGCTGGTCCCCAGCTTGAGATGTTCTGGTCACAGTCTACTGTATTGCTGCCCCTCATGTGTGGGGTCCTGCACATTGATGCTGTTATCCTATTTGCATGTTTATTTATTACCATGTTGAAAAAGATGAGATGTGGGTACCAAACATTCATTTAGGAACCATAACATTTCTATATGTGTGTTGCAATGATGCCATGTGATTTATAATGCTGCGCTGTTTGCGGAAAGTCCATAGGAATGAATGGGAGTTACATGTAAACAACATAACACAGCGAGTTACATTGTTTCCATAACTATGGAGTTACTCCAACAGCATAACTGACTTTGCTACACAGTTTTCGGAACTCCCATTCATTTCCATGGGAGTTACACAAATCGCATAATGCAGCTGCGTTCTCTGTTTCCATAACTCTGCCTCTGGAAGCAGTCAGCCCCGTCTTGTGCATGAAAGGCAAAGATGAGAATAACCGTTTAAGGCCTCATTCACACTTCATTTTTCACATACAAGTTCTATACATATTTTTCATACTTATTGTAGTCTATGGTCTGTACAAAATCAGGTAAATGTGTCTTATATTGATCAGCATCTCAGAATAGTCTTGACAATGCAAATCTATGGGTCCAAGAAAATATTGGGTGCAATCCATGGGCATGAGTTTTTTTTACATTTGAGAAAGACTGATGAAGCTCTGATCAAACTCTGCTGGTAAAAAGTGACCTAACGCTGATGAAATTCTGCTCAAAAACACGGATCGGACCGTTTTGGGGTTTTTTGAGTAAGAGAAAAATCCCTGACGTGTGAACGAGCCCTTACCGCTATGTTTGTACAACGGCTAAAATATCAAAACACTAAATCTGCATTTGTTTCCCTTCATGTCATAGGGGAGTGGAAGACACAGAGCTACAACCAGCTGCTGCTCACATCTCTACTGTACTTTCTTCTATTTTCCAATGCTCCATGAAACCTTTTTCCTTTTTTCCTGATGAATGGGCCATTGTCTCTGTGGACATGCATGTGCCATGGAGGCATCTGATGGTGCCAGTCTGCTGCCTTATGTCTTGTATTGTGTCTCCTGCAGGACGTGGAGCAGATTAGTAATCAGTGGTCGCCCCTCCTTGAGGACAGGAGCACTGTCTCCATCTGCAGATGACAGCCGGCCCCCAGCCCTCCCTGCACACACCATAGAGCAGCGCTGGAGGATGAGGAGCTCTGTCTGACCCCGCAGCCTGCTCGTCTTCCACCCTGGGATCAGGGACTTGCTATGGATGCTGAGTGTTTGGAGTGTGTGCCCTGTGTGCAGCCTCAGCTCCCCGCTGCAGAGGAGGAGGACAGCCGGGAGAGAGCTGATGAAACTGTGGGTGATGAAGAAGGAGGAGAGCAGCCGGATGTGCCAGACCCCGAGCCTGCAGAGACCCCTCTACTGGGGGGCGATCAGAAAGGTAGGTGCATAGTGCCCTGACCCCATGCAACAAGCTGATGCATCTTCACCCATCCTCATCATAGCAAGAAGCTGCTGCTTCCAACCTGTGAGGAGTCAGCATGGCATCCATACATCACACCAGTGTTTGCTTACTGTACCCCAATACTACCACCCAAATATTCATCATTCATCTATGGTTTATAGGTCACAAATATGTATAAAGCTGGTGTAATTCTAGAGGCTGGGGAATATGATCCACATATCACAGGATGATGCAGAAGAAGAGATGCAGACTACCTGTAGATGCCACCAGAACTTAGTCTGCCAGTCTCAGGCACAGAGACATGATGAAGAGTCCTGGCAAAACAGAACATGGAGGCTGTAACTGAACCATAATGATGGGCAAATGCCAAGCAGATATAGAAATGGCCCAGAAATCTTCTCCTCCTTCCCCCATAATGAATGATGATGAGCCCCAATGTGCTTTTAAGATGGATTCTAAGGAAAACTTTGTGTTCCCGGAATATGGTATTTTTTATTAGACAAAACCAGGAGTAGTCAGCATCCAACCCTAAGTGCAAAACACCTGGAAATATAGGGGTACATTTTACTCTTTTAACATACAGTAAACTGTCACCATTTTCAAAGACCCTCAATGACATAGTAATAATGTGAATTGTCACCCTATTTCCAAAGACCCTCAATGACATAGTAATCATGTGAACAATCACCCTATTTCCAAAGACCATCAATGACATAGTAATCATGTGAACCGTCACCCTATTTCCAAAGACCCTCAATGACACAGTAATCAACTGTCACCCTATTTCCAAAGACCCTCAATGACGTAGTAATCATGTGAACCATCACCCTATTTCCAAAGACCATCAATGACATAGTAATCATGTGAAACGTTACCCTATTTCCAAAGACCCTCAATGACGTAGTAATCATGTGAACCATCACCCTATTTCCAAAGACCCTCAATGACATAGTAATCATGTGAACCATCACCCTATTTCCAAAGACCATCAATGACATAGTAATCCTGTGAAATGTTACCCTATTTCCAAAGACCCTCAATGACATAGTAATCCTGTGAAACGTTACCTTATTTCCAAAGACTCTCAATGACATAGTAATCCTGTGAAACGTTACCCTATTTCCAAAGACCCTCACTGACACAGTAATCAACTGTCACCCTATTTCCAAAGATCCTCAATGACATAGTAATCCTGTGAACTGTCACCCTATTTCCAAAGACCCTTAATGACATAGTAATCAACTGTCACCCTATTTCCAAAATCCTCAATGACATGTGAACTGTCACCCTATTTCTAAAGATCCTCAGTGATACAGCAAACTACATTGTTGTAAAGTTGCACTTCCCAATAATGCAGAATCAAGTCATTCTGTGTCCATGAAAAGCTGAGTGGTTTTGCCAATGAGTCCTGTGCTCAAAAGTTCCCTCTATAGGTAAACTATGAGTATACTTTAGAATTTTGATATAATTTCTATAAGAAGGCAGATCAGAGACTTTACTATATCTCTAGTCTAGGGGCTGGTTCTAATATGTATTACAGATTATCAGCAGAAGTTATTATTTTATCATTCATCCAAGTAATTCGCACTTCCTAAGTACAAGTCGAAGTCTGGACATATTTACATTGTTATTTTTACACAATATTAGAAGTTCTTTTTTAAAGACACATTCAATAATGAATGAATTCACATGTGTGATTGATTGCCAGTTATGAGATTAATGGGCTGATCAGTTGTTATCCTAATTATGTTCATCCCTCGTTTACCTCTGGCAGGGTGTGCATGTAGAAGCTACAATTTCCTTTTGTGCAACGTATACTAATATCCATATCCATGAGTAAGAGCTATGTAACTTTCTATTAGACTTCCTTTGTATCATTTTCAAGATTCTGCTGCTTCTGTTACTGGATGAAAAGTTTCTTTACATTCAGAAACTGAACATTTTATATATGCGAAGTTGAAGGGAATGGATGCAGATATAGGAATGGACCTCCAGGTATATTACAGATTTTTTTTTTCTCCATTTACTTAAAGGGGTTTTCCACTCTTAATTTTTTAGTGCACAGGCTTGCTTTATCTGAAAATCACAAAAAAGCAAAATAATTGGCTGCAGTGGTCACATGGTGAAGATGGGACATCAGTGCTGTAGCTACAGTAGTGTTCAAAATAATAGCAGTCCAATATGTCAAACCAGATTAATCACTGTTTTTGGTATAAATTATATTACCACATGTCAAACAACTTACCAGCTGGTGCAGTAGATTCTATGAAAACCAACAGTCTCAGCATTCATGATCTGCATGTTTTTGAGTCTGTGTATTTGAATAATTAGTTGAAAGGGATTGTGTTCAAAATAATAGCAGTGCAGCGTTCAATTAGTGAGGTCAATCATTCTGTGAAGAAACAGGTGTGAATCAGGTGGCCCTTATTTAAGGGTGAAGCCAGCACATGTTGTACATGCATTTCTCCTTGAAAGCGTGAGAAATATGGGTCATTCGAGACATTGTTCAGAAGAACAGCCTACTTTGATTAAAAAGTTGATTGGAGAGGGTAAAACTTATAAAGAAGTGTAGGCAAGGATAGGCTGTTCAGCTAAAATGATCTCCAATGCTTTAAAATGGAAACCGAAACCAGAGAGACATGGAAGAAAACGGAAGACTACCATTCAAATGGATCGAAGAATAGCCAGAATGGCAAAGGCTCAGCCAATAATCAGCTCCAGGATGATCAAAGACAGTCTCAAGTTACCTCTGAGTACTGTGACAGTAAGAAGATGCCTGTGTGAAGCTAATCTCTTAGCAAGAAGTCCCCCGCAAAGTCCCACTGTTAAAAAAAAAAAAAAAAGACATGTACTGAAGCGAATACAATTTGCCAAAGAACACATCAACTGGCCTAAAGAGAAATGGAGAAACGTTTTGTGGACTGATGAAAGTAAAATTGTTCTTTTTGGGTCCAAGGGCCGCAGACAGTTCATCAGATGACCCCCAAACTCTGCATTCAAGCCACAGTACACTCTGAAGACAGTGAAGCATGGTGGTGCAAGCATCATGATACGAGACGAGCTTGTTTCTCTTACTATGGTGCTGGTCATATTTACATCATACCAGGGATCATGGACCAGTTTACATATATTAAAATACTTGAAGAGGTCATGTTGTCTTACGCTGAAGAGGATATGCCCTTGAAATGGATGTTTCAACAAGACAACGACCCTAAACACACCAATAAACGAGCAAAATCTTGGTTCTAGGCCAACAAAATCCCCGGACCTTAATTCGATAGAACACTTGTGGGGTGACATCAAAAATGCCATTTCTGAGGCAAAGCCAACAAACTCCAAAAGATTGTGGGTTGTAGTCATAGCATCCTGGGCTGGAATAACAGTTGACAGGTGCCAGAAGTTGGTTGTCTCTAAGCAGCATAGATATGAAGCAGTTCTAAAAAACTGTGGGTATACAACTAAATATTAGATTAGTGAGTCACAGGATTGCTAACTCCTCAAAAAAGAGAACATATTGTGAGTTTGTAAAGACAAATGTAGACACTGCTATTTTTTAGAATTTTAGAACAGCCCGATGTTTATTTTTTGTTATTTTATGTAAAGTAGTTAAAAATTATATACATTTCTCTTCATGTTTTGAATTAGAAAACAGTGTGCAATGTTCCCAATGCATGGAAATAAAAACTAGTATAAAGATGTTGTGCTTAACTCATGTTTATGAACACACTGCTATTATTTTGTACACTACTGTATGTCAACAAGACCGAGATACAGGTGCATCTCACATCAAAAAGTTAATTTATTTCAGTTCTTCAATACAAAAAGTGAAACTCATACATTATATAGAGTCATTACAAACAGAGTGATCTATTTCAAGTGTTTATTTCTGTTAATGTTGATGATTATGGCTTACAGCCAATGAAAACACAAAAGTCATTATCTCAGTAAATTAGAATACTTTATAACAGCTTGAAAAATGTTTTTAAAATCTGAAATGTTGGCCTACTGAAATGTATGTTCAGTAAATGCACTCAATACTTGGTCGGCGCTCCTTTTGCATCAATTACTGCATCAATGCGGTGAGGCATGGAGGCGATCAGCCTGTGGCACTGCTGAGGTGTTATGGAAGCCCAGGTTGCTTTGATAGCAGCCTTCAGCTCGTCTGCATTGTTGGGTCTGGTGTCTCTCATCTTCCTCTTGACAATACCCCATAGATTCTCTATGGGGTTAAGGTCAGGCGAGTTTGCTGGCCAATCAAGCACAGTGATACTGTTGTTTTTAAACCAGGTATTGGTACTTTTGGCAGAGTGGACAGGTGCCAAGTCCTGCTGGAGAATGAAATTTCCATCTCCAAAAAGCTTGTCGGCAGAGGGAAGCATGAAGTGCTCTAAAATTTCCTGGTAGACGGCTGCACTGACTTTGGTCTTGATAAAACACAGTGGACCTACACCAGCAGATGACATGGCTCCCCAAACCATCACTGATTGTGGAAACTTCACACTAGACCTCAAGCAGTTTGGATTGTGTGCCTCTCCACTCTTCCTCCAGACTCTGGGACCTTGTGGAGTGTGTCAATGACTGCCTTCTGGACATCTGTCAAGTCTGCAGTCTTCCCCATGATTGTGGAGCCTACTGAAACAGACAAAGAGACCGTTTTAAACGCTTAGGAAGCCTTTGCAGGTGTTTTTTGTTAATTATTTTAATTTACTGAAATAATGACTTTTGTGTTTTCATTGGCTCTAAGCCATAATCATCAACATTAACAGAAATAAACACTTGAAATAGATCACTCTGTTTGTAATGACTCTATATAATATATGAGTTTCACTTTTTGTATTGAAGAACTGAAATAAATTAACTTTTTGATGATATTCTAATTTAGTGAGATGCACCTGTAGCAGCGGAGACGCAGTGATGGAGCAGAAGGGTTGTTGTTTTTTATCAGGCAGAGTGGTTTGCTTGGTTCACCACTGCGCCCCTAGTGCTGCCTGTCCTTTCCACAAGCCTCACGGTTACTTATTACTGGGAAGATCACCATTTGATTAACTAGCCTATTCATATGTAAATTGCTGATGGACAGTTTAGATATATTTACACTGGCATTTGTTATATGATGGTGATTATTCTACCTGTACTGCACTTTATATCTATACTTTTTGCAGCTTGGTTTTGATATCTTTACTAGGGTTCATGTCCCTTTTGTGGCTGTGGAAGGATCTGACTGCACTGTGTTGCCGTTAGTTGTCCGTATTTGCTCATTTACATGATAAAATAGTTTGTAATAATTAAATAAAATATGTATGTTTCAGCCATTATAACTCCGGTGTCTCCTTTCACATAGAGCGGTTTGCTCTGCCTGATTGGGGATTGGGCTGGTCACTCCTCTCCGCTGCTATCTTGCACACTAAAAAAATTGTAAATGTGGAAAACCTCTTTCGGGGCTCAGTCAGGTTTCTATTGTTTTTTTTGTTTCTTGTTGTTTTTTTTTTGCAGAATGTAGTTCTATTCTGATTATTAAAAAGCAACTGAAGCCTAATGAAAAATTCATACGGCAAGTTCACATCTTCTTTACAGATTGTGCAGATTTCATCAAAAAAGCTGGAAATATTAGCGGACCATGTGGCACTATTATCTCCAGTAAAATGAAGGACACCATGTATTCTTCATGCAGTGGACTCAGTACTGTATTTTTATTTTCTTGTTTCTGTGTCAGAACTGAAAACTAGAAATCTGTGCACAAATGTGAACCCAGCCTTAAAAAGAACCTTTCGTCAATTTATTCATGTTGAGCTGTACAAACGATGTAATAGTGGCTGCAGAGAGGAATAAAAAGTGTTTTTTGTTTTTTTTTTATTTCGCCTCTTAGCATCATATGGGAAAAACAAGTACAGATTTCCAGTTAAACTGGAGATCTGTAGTTCACTGAATGTCGTACTTCTGGGACCCGCGCTAATCCTGAGAATAAGAGCACACTCACATAAGGGCTACTCACTGAGTAGCCAGAGTGAAAATTGGGCGAGTGCTACCTGATGTCACAAGTCTATGGGTGCGTGCAAAATATCGGACTGCACTCCGATGTCATCCGAGCGTAGTCCGATATATGCTGGCTCATGCAATGGAGAAGATGGAGAAATTAAGTTCTCTATCTTCTCCGGACCTGTGATCCGATTCTCGCATGTGATCACAGTAAGATGACACTCTGATCACGCTCACAGCATAGTTTGAGCTGAGGGTCATTTGCATATAGCATCCAATTCTCTCACATGAGAAAATAATCGGATGCTGTACGCTGGTGTGAGCGAGCCCTAAAGAGGCCACCTTCAAAATGTTCCTGCACAGTGGTGTTTACTGTTAGTGGCTGGGCAGAGCACTATTCACTTGAAATGAGTCTGCAACAAATCCCTGCATAGAGGTTTCCCATTGAACCACTCTGCATGGAACTGCAAAGATGGGACCACAGCACTAAACCAGTACTTAGGCCCCCAATCTCAGTGCGGTCTACCAGATAAATATATAATCTCCCCATTCACCTTCTCTTTTCTTACCAGCTTCGTAGTACAGTAATACTTTTGAATTTGCCAAACTTGTTTGTATCTATTAAAAAAACCTAGAATAATGAGAAGCTACACTGCAGTGAGTAAATAATAGTAATGCATGTAAAAAACATTGGGTACTTAGGTGACACCATTTTGATCAACAGAGCATAAAAGCCATCCCACCATGACAAGGGGCACCCAAAACAGGATAGTCCCTAACTCTAGTGACTCACCTCGCTATGTGCCTGCAGGCCTCATAATAGATGGGGCAGAGCAAGACCTTGATCTAAGGGGTAAGTTTTCTCCTTATGGAGAGTGACATGCCAGGTCTGGCAAGCCAGTATGAGGAGGCTTAAAAGCCTTGCATGCTCCTCTGGGAAATTAAATATGAAAATTTTCTCTTCAGAGAGGAAGAGGACTTGAGCTCTAGTGCCACCCCCTCTCCTCACAGCCCCCATCATCATTATCCCCCCTCTTCACAGCCCCCATTATCATCATCCCCCATCATCATCATCCCTCCTCCTCACAGCCCCCATCATCATCCCCATCATCATCGTCCCCCCTCCTCACAGCCCCCATCATCATCATCCCCCCTCCTCACAGCCCCCATCATCATCCTCCCTCCTCTCATTGCAAAAAAGTTCAATATGCATTTCACTGCATATTGAACTTTTTTTTCCATTTTTCAGTACATTATATGGTGAAATAAATTGTTCCATTCAAAACTACTCTTTTCTACGTAAAAAAAACAAACAAACCTCATAAAGCTATGTTTAGGGAAATTAAAAAAAGTTATGATTTTTGGAAGAAGGTAAGTAAAGAAACAAAAGAGCAATATTGAAAAATTACCATTCTTTAAGGGGTTAATAAAAAGAGCATAGTATATAGCTGAAATGTTTTTTTTTATTGTTGGTTAGTATCCTTGTAATATGATTTTAAAAAATTATATTTTCTTATAGATGTCATATGTAACACCGAACAATCTGTCCAACCCCGCAAGACATGGACTCCCACTGTCTACTCCTGTTTTGGTAAAGAATATCTCTGGTGTGCAGGGTATGAAATTATTATTCAGGAGTCCATTGAAGGCTACGGAGGAGTAATCTGGCCAGGAGTGAGTAACATGTTTATATATCATTTATGTGCACTTTGTATATTCTTATGGTATTCTTTATTAAAGTAATGGGCAATTTAGTGACATAGTAAAGTGGAGCAGCAGGATTAAAGTGGTTATTCTCAAGTTGTGTCTTTGAGCAGCTCAGAGCTTTCCAGTATCCTCACTTACTGGTTTCTGGCAGGGTGTGCTCTCCTCCTTGAGTGACAGTTTTGGTGAGTAGCAGAGCAGTAGTATTAATAGAGCTATAAAGCTCAGCACAAGTTCTGCTGTAACATATTCAGCCATCAGTGGTTTGTTCTAGACTGTACATTGCTATTACTGTATTTACACATAGAGATATTGGGTCATTTTTAACTACTGCTGGTGATTTATAACCCATCTCTTCAGAAGCTAAGAGGGAGAGGGAGGTGAGCAGCTAACTGCTGTATACAGTGTTCCAAATTATTATGCAAGTAATATTTTCTCAGATTTTCCCAAATTACCTATATGAATTGCAGTCATTGTAATTTTCCAGTCAAATAACTATTAGAGTACAATTGAAAGGTTTTTGTACAAACTGCCTATGATAACAGTATATTTTTAAAAAAATAAAAACCTCAAACTGCACTCAAAATGCATGTTCCAAATTATTATGCACAGCAGAGTTTTCAACCTTTTCATTTTAATAAAGAACAAAATAATGGTCATTTTTGAAATTATAAGCATTAGCAGGTTATTACAAACTGAAATCAAACAGTTTTCAACTCAAAACTTTATTCTAGGTGATGTTACGTTTGCACATAGGACCCCTTGTTCGAAAGGAGCTTCTGAACACTCTCGTCCATTGAATTTGTCAGGTTTTGGATGGTTTCTGCTTTAATTGTTTTGCATGAGGACAGAATACCCTCCCAGAGCTGTTGCTTAGATGTGAACTGCCTCGCGCCATCATAGACACTCCTTTTGATGATGCTCCAGAGGTTCTCAATGGGGTTGAGGTCAGGGGAGCATGGCTGCCACACCATAAGTTTGTCCCCTTTTATGCCCATAGCAGCCAGAGATGCAGATGTGTTATGTGCAGCATAAGACGGGGCATTATCATGCATGAAATGATCTCGATGGTCCAGATGGATGGAGTGGAGGATGGCTGGTTGATGGACACCCCATGCAAACACGGCTACGGCGCTAACAAGGAGGAGGTGGAGTAATGTTTTGGGCTGAAATCATGGGGAGAGAGATTGTCGGCCCTTTTAGGATCCCTGAAGGGGTAAAGAGGAACTCCATAATGTATGTTGAGTTTCTCAAACAGCACTTCCTTCCATGGTTCAAGAAGAAGAACCGTGCATTCCGCAGCAAGATCATTTTCATGCATGATTATGCCCCGTCTCATGCTGCACATAACACATCTGCATCTCTGGCTGCTATGGGCATAAAAGGGGACAAACTTATGGTGTGGCCCCCATGCTCCGCTGACCTCAACCCCATTAAGAACCTCTGGAGCATCATCAAAAGGAGTGTCTATGATGGTGGGAGGCAGTTCACATCTAAGCAACAACTCTGGGAGGGTATTCTGTCCTCATGCAAAACAATTAAAGCAGAAACCATCCAAAACCTGACAAATTCAATGGACGAGAGAGTTCAGAAGCTCCTTTCGAACAAGGGATCCTATGTGCAAATGTAACATCACCTAGAATAAAGTTTTGAGTTGAAAACTGTTTGATTTCAGTTTGTAATAACCTGCTAATGCTTATAATTTCAAAAATGACCATTTTTTTGTTCTTTATTAAAATGAAAAGGTTGAAAACTCTGCTGTGCATAATAATTTGGAACATGCATTTTGAGTGCAGTTTGAGGTTTTTATTTTTTTAAAAATATACTGTTATCATAGGCAGATTGTACAAAAACCTTTCATTTGTACTCTAATAGTTATTTGACTGGAAAATTACAATGACTGCAATTCATATAGGTAATTTGGGAAAATCTGAGAAAATATTATTTGCATAATAATTTGGAACACAGTGTAGAAATTAATGTGCTGAAGAAAGCTGACTGGAATGTTAAGAGTTAACCCCTCCCCAGGAATTTAGCTACTGCGCACTCTGGGCCAGGGTCTGGAGGCCATGGAAACAAGCTGTACACTGTAATTGATAAAAGCTTTATTTACAGGAGAATGACAACAGGTAGAAAAGGCAAGTCAGTTGCAAACTTGCTTATTTTTATGCTGTCTAACTAATTAAAGCAATTTAAGAATTTGAAAACGCCTCTTTAATAAATCGAGAGAACATGATTGGATTCACAAAAATTTGATACAGTGAAGTCCAAACGAAACTTTTAAAACCATGAGCCATGCAATAAATAACAGGAGATTAGAGAATTAGAATTTGGGGTGATAAGGGGGAGCTTTCTGGCATTTTTGGACTTTTCATGGGCTGATGCATGTTGAAGGATTTGCTATTTTTGTGACTAGGCAGTAAGGCTCTTTTCCACCATTTACCTCTACATTTATTTCCATAATGAAACTCTTTACTGTATTAAAAATACCGATACTCCTGCGGTGCTGTCAGCCACATTCTCCTCCCGCCTTTACAGGCAAGACTCGTGAGTGCTCTATTGACACCCACAAAACATGAGTCAATGCCTGGACCGTGGGAGTTGTATGTAACTGCTAGGTAGAAAAATCAGGAACAAATGTTCGCTAGAAAGGTTTAAGTGATTTATTTCAGAAAACATAATAGAACATTTCAATGGCTTTTCCAGCTGCGTAAAACGCTTATGAACTATTCTGTTCCTGCACCACTGGATAGCAACAGGCAGGTATAATACAAAGCTTATGATTCATTTTATTTAGGGGCTTGAAATGCCAGGTTCCATCAACACTGGCAATCCAGCAGTGGAAGTCGAGATTAAATAGAATTAGTGACAAATCTGACATTTCAGCAACAAAGTCATGTAGACACGTTCTAAAAAATAGGAAGGCAAAATGAAGCCAAAGATTAGGAATTAAAGTATAGACACTGATTAATATGAACACCGGTGGCGGACATACCAAATGTGCAACCTATGCAGCAGTAAAGAGGCTCAGTAGATTCGGGGGCCACATTCAATGTATGTGGATTGTTCTTGTTGATCAGATTGCATGTATGGGAATGATCTGATCAATTCTAGCCCTATTAGGGACCAGTATAATGATTTTTCATGGGGGCCTCAGGCTGTGTGTGTCTGCCCTTGACTAATACATATGGACCGAGACAGGGTCTGTAGCAGCGGGTGATTTCTGAATGCAGTGATAAAGTCCTGTATGAACCAGCTTTACGTTGTCACATGATTTTTTTCCAGGGGTCCCTAGCGGGCGCCGTAGTTGGTTCATGCATATTGATTTTTATGTGGGAGGATTACTGGTTGTCCAGAGATCGGAGTATGGAGTGAGTATGGATTTTTATGGGCAATGCCCCATGGGAAAAGTATGTGAGAACTGGTCTGCATTTTAAATTTAGTTTCATATATTCATCTGTTTACATATTTAGTTCTGTTCACACCACAGTTGAGATTTCTGCTGGAAGTATACTGCGAAGAGTTTTCTCTACATATACCCCAGATGGCAGCTGCATACAGTGAGACATCACTCATGGGCTCCTATGTTAAAGGGAGTCTGTCACCTCCAAAACGCTAACTAAAACACATTTGAGTATTTAGGGAACTTAGCTGCTATACAAATCATATCTGTAGTATAGCTTTTATGTGTTTAGTTGGCATAAAAAATATTTATTTTTTATGCAAATTAGGGTAATTTGGTGCATCCTTTGCGTGACCAAAAGGCTCAGTGCACCATTATGCCACTGCAATTTACATACTTAGCAAAGTCATGTCTTGATTGACAGTGCACTCTGCAGCCGTAGCAAAGTCATGTCTTGATTGACAGTGCACTCTGCAGCCGTGCTCGCGTAGTGTTATTACCGGTTCTCATTGCTAGCTCTTGTCTGCAGTATAGCTATGAGAGCCGGCAATGACACTATGTGAGTGTGGATGGGCTCCTGCAGTGTCCGTATTGAGGTGCAGAGCGCCTGATTGACAGTGCTGAACTCAGTCAGTAGCTCTGCATCTCTGCACTGACACTCAACCCGCGCTCACATAGTGTAACTGAAAACTCTCATCGCTGAGTCCGGTCTGCATTCGTCGCTCAATACCTTACTGCAGACATGATTGGCTAACAGAGAAATGAAAAAAAATGGGTCCTGTTCTAGAAAACAATAAAACATCACTTTTATTATGTATGCATTGAAAAACGAATAAATCCCCCAAATGCATCACTAAAAACAAGATAGGCAAGTCAGGTAATCTGTCAGGCTAAAAAATGAAAAGCAGAGCCAAAGGATAGATGAAGGTAAGGTAGAAGGGTATGTAAAGATAGCCTAATGTAACCCTAGGGCTCCCTGAATCTTGTGTCCTGCTTAACTGTGGCAGTTAGCATGCTAAGTTACAGTAGTTCCAATGGTGCAAACTACAAAAGGGTTAAAAATATTGTCTTAATACTAAAGATGAAGTAACATACCTCACATTTAGGGAGAATGATTTATACCACATGCTTACTCAGGCCCCAAATAGTAGAAAATAGGGAAGAAATGGCACATGTGTCCATGTAGCCGCCTCAAAGTGCTTCACTACACACACAGTACTGGGTCCATCAGGAGGCACAATGGTAGTTAGAAGTTCACCCCCATGGATGAGGCAGGATGCAAGACAATGAGCGTGTTTACCACGAGTTGAGGCTTTCGTTTTTAGCAGTATAGATTGTGACGTAGCTGGTATGTCCAGGCTGCGTAATTATGAGAGACACCACCCATATAGAATCGCCTAAAATTAGGCTTGCCCCGAGAATATCTCATATACAGTCCTGATCATCGTTATTGTCACCCGTGAAGTTTAAGTACATAATGTGGAATATCTCCTGAAAAAAATGAATCCAGTGAAACAGTTTTCTTGTATAGAGCACTCGTGTTATATACAAAAGAGCTAATGATGAACAGTAATTTGAAACCAAAAACAATGAGAGGGAAAAATAGAAAAACCTAAAGCTTGCTGTGTCACTGGTATTGGTACCCCTTACATTAAAGGGATTTTCCCACGAACAAAAGTTCATTTCAAAAATTGTCTGTGTCTGACCGTGTACGGAACATACCACAGCTCCTGGGCAGGGGGGGAAGACAAAAGACAATACAGACATTACGATCACAGAGGATTCATTTTCTGAGGTAAAACATTTCCCTGCCTGTTTTTAAACAATATTTTACCTCACAAAATGAATCCTCTGCGATCCCCGGCTGTAATGTCTGTATTGTCTTTTGCTTCCTCCCCTGCCCAGGAGCTGTGGTAAAATGGTAAAATGAACTTTTGTTCATGGGAAAACCCATTTAATTTAGTATGGAAACACATTTTGACTCACCTGTGGTAAATAATAAAAGAGATTCACCTGTGATTAATTGTCGGTGCCCATGTGACATGAATTAGCCAGTAAATGATGACTTCAGTGTTTTAAAAAGCCACATGGTAGGCCATGTTCCTTTGCCACAGTGGTGAAGACAAAGGAGCTGACAAAGGAGCTGTCTGAGGACATCAGAACTGCTATTGTTAGCAAACACAAGACTTCCATAGGGTATACGGCCATCTCCAAAGACCTTGTTATCCCAGTTTCAACAGTTCGCAATGTTATTAAGAAGTTTGCCAAGCATGGAACTGTCAAGAACCTCCCTAGACGTGGGGAAAAGAGGAAAATTTACAAGAGATGTCTTTGAAGGTTGGTGCAGATGATGGAAAAAACACCATGTCAAACATCCAAAGACCTGAAGGCCAACCTGGAACAGTCTGGGGTCATGGTTTCAACAAGTACCAAATGCCGCACACTAAACCAAGCAGAGCTTTATGGGCGAAGGCCAAGGAAGAAACCATTGCTGAAGAAAAGACATAAAAAGGAAGACTGATCTTTGCCAAAGAGTACCTTGACAAACCGCAATCCTTCTGGGAAAATGTTCTGTGGACAGATGAAAAAGAAATAGAGCTTTTTGGCAATGCAAAGCAACAGCTTGTTAACAGACGGCACAATGAAGCTTATAAGGAAAAGAACACCTTGCTTCTTTGTGGGTCTTTCTACGTTAAGTTTTGTCTTAAGCATGTGAAATACATGCTCAGTCGGGTTGAGATCTGTTGATTGACTCAGCAATTACAGAATATTTCACTTTTTTGCCTTAAAAAACTCCAAGGTTGCTTTTGCGGTATGTTTTGGGTCACTCATTGTCCATCTGTTCTGTGAAGTGCTGTCCAATCAACTTTGCTGCATTTGGTTGAATCTGAGCAGTACAGTTCAGAATCCACCCCGCTGCTTCTGTCTTCAGTCACATCATCTATAAGCACTAGTGACACAGTGCAACTTGAAGCAATGCATTCCCATGCCATCACACTTACCTCCATCATGTTTTAAAGAGCATGTGGAGTGCTTTGGATCATGAAACATTACAAGTCTTCTCCATACTTTCTTCTTCCCATCATTCTGGTAGAGGTTGATCTTGGTTTCATCTGTCCAAAGGTTGCTTTTCCAGAACTGAGCTGGCTTCTTTAGATGTTTTTTTTCAAAGTCTAATCTTGCATTTCAAGTTTTTAAGGCATATTAATGGTTTGTACCTTGTAGTGAACCATCTGTATATGCTCTCATGAAGTCTTCTCTTTATGGCAGTCTTAGATACTGAAACACCTACTTCCTGTAGAGTGTTCTTCACGTGGGTAAATGTTGTGAAGGGGTTTTTCTTCACCATGGAAAGGATTCTGCAATCATCCACCACTATTGTCTTCAGTGGACGTCCAGGCCTTTTTGAGTTCTCAAGCTCACCAGTGCACTATTTTTCTTTTGCAAAATGTACCAAACTGTTGATTTGGACACTCCTACCATTTCTGCTATCTCTCTGATGGATTTCTTCTTCATTTCAGCCTAATAATAGTCTGTTTCCCTTCCACTGAGAGCTCCTTTGATGTGATGTGGTTTCACAGCAACAGCTTCCAAATGCAAATGCCACGCCTGGAATAAGCTCCAGACCTATGCTTAATTGACTATGGATTAACGAGGGAACAGCCCATGCAGCCCATTAAAGAGCTTTTGGGTTAATTGTCAAATTACTTTTAGTCCCTCTAAAATAAGGCAGCTACATACAGTGGTTTGCAAAAGTATTCACCCTCCTTGGCATTTTTTTGTGTTTTGCTACCTCGCAACCTGGAATTTCAGTGTTTTTTTTTGAAGATTTGCATCAGTTCATGTAAAGAACATGCCTACAACTATGAATATTTGGTTTTCTTTTTATGTGAAGCAAACAACATATAGGACAAAATAACTGAAAACTTCAGTGTGCATAACTATTCACCCCCCTAAAGTCAGTACTTTGTAGAGCCTCCGTTTGCAGCAATTACAACTGCAAGTCACTTTGGATAAGTTTCTATGAGCTTTCAACAACTTGCCACTGGGATTTTGCCCATTCCTCAAGGCAAAACTGCTCCAGGTCCTTCAAGTTAGATGATTTCCTCTGGTGAACAGCAATCGTCAAGTATGACCACAGATTCTCAATTGGATTAAGGTTTGGGCTTTGACTAGGCCACTCCAAAACATTTACACGTTTCCGCTTAAACCACTCGAGTATTTCTTTAACAGTATGCTTTGGGTCATTGTCTTGTTGGAAGGTGAACTTCCATACCAGTCTCAAATCACTGACAGACTGAAACCGGTTTTGTTCAAGAATATCCCTATATTTCGCACCATCCGTTTTCCCCTCGACTCGGACCATTTTCCATGTCCCTGCTTCCTAAAAACATCCCCACAACATGATGCTTCCACCACCATGTTTCACTGTGGGGATGATGTTCTTGGGGTGATGAGCTGTGTTGGTTTGGCGCCAGACATAGCGTTTACCTTGGTGGCCAAAAAGTTCAATTTTGCTCTCATCTGACCACAGCACCTTCCTCCATACACTTGGGGAGTCTCCCACATGTCTTTTGGCAAACTAAAAACAAGCCTTACAATTTTTGTGTGTAAGTAAAGGCTTTTTCTGCCCACTCTTCCATAAAGGCCACCTCTGTGGAGTGTACAGCTTATTGTGGTCGTATGGACAGATACTCCATTCTCTGCTTGGGAACTCTGCAGCTCCTTCAGGATTACCTTATGGTCTCAGTGCTGCCTCTGTGATTAATGCCATCTTTGTTCGGGCTGAGAGTTTTGGTGGTCAGTCCTCTCTTGGAAGGTTTGTTGTGGAGCCATGTTCTTGCTATTTGATGATAATGGATTTGATGGTGCTCCAGGGAATCATCAGAGATTGAGATATTTTTTTATAACCCAACCCTGACTTGTACTTGTCAACAACTTTGTCCCGGACCTGTTTGGAAACCTCCTTGGTCTTCATAGTGTTGTTGGGTTAGTGGTGCCTCTTGCTTAATGGTGTTGCAGCCTCTGTCGCCTTTCAGAAAAGGTGTGTATATACTGACAGATCATGTGACACAGATTGCACACAGGTGGATTTATTTTCACTAAGCATGTGACTTATGTAAATAATTGCTTGCGCCAGAAATTTTTAGGGGCTTCATCGCAAAAGGGGTGAATATGTATGTACATGCCAATTTTTAGTTATTTGATCCCATACATTTAATTTATGCCAATATTTTTAGGTTGTAAAAATCCAGGTTTTGCAATCCACTGTATTAAAGAGCTATAATTCCTAAACCCTTACTTCAATTAGCATGTGAATATCATCAAATTAAGACCACGGCCCCACTATCAGTATTTGGTCAGTATTTTTTCTCAGGACAGGGAGCCAAAACCAGGGGTGGGTGATAAATGCAGAATTGGTGACTTGTTTCCATTATACCTTTTCTCTGATTATTCCTCACCTGGTTTTGACTCCCATGCCTGAGAAAAAATACTGACCGAATACTGATAGTGGGGTCGTGGCCCTGAGCTGAGAGTCTACACTTTAAGCCCATATGGATTATATAATTGTATCTTGAATATGTTTTAGCTAACAGCTGAAATGTCAATACGTTTGTCACTGTTGAAATATTTCTGGACATAAGTGTATAAGATAACAAATAAATATTGGCAAGCCATAATAGGTGCCCAATACGATGATAAATAACAAAGGGGAGCCCTCAAAGCAGCACAGTGATAATTACAGATTTATTACCAGAGAAATAAACGGAAATAATGAGTTAGATTAAACATACATATGTTAATTGTTTATTAAACCCATCGGAATACTTTTTGCAACATTCTTATGTTCCAATCGCCTCTCCTTGGTGATGAAACTATGACTTCCAAGATACAGAAGTAGATCGTTATAATATCTCATGGTGAACTTTTCTCACAAGTCGTGAATAAAGCCACTTTCACACGTTCAGTATTTGGTCAGTATTTTACATCCGTAAAAGCAAAATCAGGAGTGGTACAATCAGAGGAAAAATGTAATAGAAACAAGTCACCACTTCAGTATTTTTCACCCACTCCTCATTTTGGCTTACAAATACTGATGTAAAATACTGACCACATGCTGAACGTGTGAACGTGGACTAAGGGTGTCTGGCATGTTTTATGTCACCCAAATGTTCACTAATGTGTGGTTTGAATACATGCTTTGTTTTGCCAGTGCAGTGGAGGGGACATTTGTTGGTCCAAAGACATTCTGATAGGGAATTTAGATTGTGAGCCGCAATTTGGACAGCGATGATGATGTGTGTAAAGCGCTATGGAATTAATGACACTGTATAAGTGAGTAAAATAAATAAATAAATATACACATATAGACCTCCATACTATGATTAGTGAAGTCCCTTATATCAATGATTCTACTTGTGGAGGCACTCATGCTTACCATTTTGGATCAATGGGCAAAATTTACACTTTTCACATCATCAAGTTCCTTTTACTTTACAACCCAGCCAAGTACCAGGACAACTGGGTTGTTTGTAATAACTATGTACAAGTCTATGTCTCAGGGAACATTCATTATGGTAAGTAGTGGTGGGATAAGGGGGAAGAATATCTTTAATGTCCGGCTCAGCAAGTAATGTCTCTTGACAATATTAGAAACCCTATCCATCTGATTGTCAAAGGTTACAGCAATTTGAAGTGGGTCCCACAATGTAGATTTGGTACAAGGAGACTACTTAGTTTCTTGATGTTAACCTGAGCAAATTCGTTATTTAAAACTGGAGGGGGATAGCCCTTTTGACGGGATCTTTGTTTAAGGAATTCAGAGGAACAATTCTGTCTATGTTAAGAAGTTATTGATGACAGATGGTTTGCGATAGGTGACTGTATTTTGCCACATTGATCCTTATAAATAGTAATGTCCAAGAAGGAAATTGAATTCTGCTGAACTTCACATATAATGAACTTTATTTCCCTTTAATATCCACTTCTTGTTTTGGATCAAACACTGCTTAAGTCCACGGCCACACTATCAGTATTTAGTCAGTATTCAGTCAGTATTTTTCTCAGGAGTGGGAGCCAAAACCAGGTGAGGAACAATCAGAGAAAAGGTATAATAGAAACAAGTCACCAATTCTGCATTTATCACCCACTCCTGGCTTTGTCTTTCACTTCTGAGAAAAAATACTGACCAAATACTGATAGTGGGGCCGTGGCCTAAAAATGTAGGTAGCAGTGACTTTGTGCCATGGTATTCCAGTGGGCAGAACGAGGAAGATGTATAGTGAGAGTTAATTGATGTCAAGAGACAGTTGGGCACACACTCTGCCTTGAGTGACATCCCCTCGCCAAGGTCAGGTCCAAAGAATGATGCAACAAAGATAGAAAAACTGCATTGGCACAGGATGCTACAGATGAACAGGACAGGTTGGAAAAAAAAAATCAAGGAAAAGTAAATTCCAGTCCACTGGTGTAAAAATGTATTTGAAAAAAATCTATGTAGAACTGTGGCAGTGAACTTTGGCTGTGACACATTGAAGTCCCAAAGATCACGCGATGTCACTACTACATCACAGCATAGGTTAATAGAACAGGAGAAAGGCAAGTATAATGGCGTACAAAAGTTTATTATAATTTCATGTTTAAAAAGATCCATATATAGACAATAAAACAGTAAGGTGCTGACAAACAGATCCAAAAGACAAAAATAATAAATAATCACGCCTCTTGATAAAGCACCCGCGAAACGCGCGTCGAGGCAGCCTCTTCTGACAGACACTGGCCCTCCCTTGTCTCTAACCACGTGTGATACCTTGGGGTGAGTTACTTCTTACCATGCATTTGATATATACTGGAGAAATGGTGCAATTGTGCAGGATTATGGTATATGTGCTCCCCATATATTAAGTGTCACATCCTTTGAGGTAGCCCGTTTTTGGCAGATATTTTCCCTCACTTGTCCCTAGCTATGTGTGATACTTTGGGCTGAGTTACCTTTACTATGTATTTTATACACACTGTAGCAATGGAATCATTGTGCAGGACTATGGTATTTGTGTTCCCTATACATTAAGTGTCACATCATTGCTTACTCTGCTCTATCTTATTATTTATTATTTTTGTCTTTTGGATCTGTTTGTCAGCACCTTACTGTTTTATTGTCTATATATGGATCTTTTTAAACATGAAATTATAATAAACTTTTGTACGCCATTATACTTGCCTTTCTCCTGTTCTATTATATTCTGTTCAAGTTGGCTACATAATATGGGGTGTGAGTGGCTATTTATCCATACCACCCTATTTTGAATCTCCTAATGTGGGCTTTTGTGTTTCTCATCACAGCATAGTTGTAGTAAAGATTGCCAAGAAATACAAAATTATTTTCATTTTTTGCAGTGTCCATGTTGATGTAATTTGGGGTCACTAAACGAGCGGTGACATAGCACAATCGTTTGCCTGCAACTTGTCTCATGACTAAAGTTACTTTATTGCCCCAGCCTTAAAAGATCATTTACAAAATCACAATGTGGATGTATAATAATGTACACATGAATAGGATTTCTTTAAATATGAGTTACATTGACATAACTGAATAAATAAACTTGTTCTATTTTACACATCTCACCCCCCACCCCAAAAGGATGCTCCTCCAAGCTCTAGTTACCATCCAGTTGCCACTGGATCTGTCCTATAGTTCCTGTGCGCCTGGTCAATTCTGCGCAGAGCAGTGTCTCTCGGTTGACCTTTTTTCAGCATAGCTCTGCCGCCTCCTCTGACAGAGTATATTCTACCTTTAGAATACACTCTGTGCACGGTCTGCTACTGTACTGTACTTTGCCTGACGGATTTTTCTTCTGCCATCTACATCAGTATAGCTGCCTGTGTGTTTTTAGCTGGTCTACAACAGAGATAGCAGGTCCTGTACTCTGCTTTGCCTGCACAACAGAGGTTGAAATGTCTAGCCAGTGCTGAGCGGAAACTGAAGCATGGCCGAGTTGTGTTTAATGCCTAGAGCAGACAGATCAGTGATGCAAAACTGCAAATGTGTCTGTTGATGCATATGGCAGAAGATAGTCCTCTGCCTATGCATAAACAGAGCAGAAATTGCAGTTTCACATTACTGATCTGTTGGCTGTAGGCATTAAACACAGCTCAGGCCCTGCTTGTGTCAGCTTTGCTATGCCTATTTATTACAAGCTCCATTGTGCAGGCAGAGTAGAAAGGAGACCAGCTAACAGAGCAATGATATCAAAACACACATGCAGCTTTACTGAAGTAGTTGGTGGAAGATAAAATAGGGCTGGCAGAGTGGTGTACAGAGCTACATAGTGCACAGAAAAATAAAATGAATTCTACATTTACATTAGCTTGATGATATGCCAAAAATCTGTGGTGGATGCAGCGGTGCTGTCACATTCCCCATGTGGTGGATGGCAGTGCTGTCACATTCATCAGCCAGTTGGCTTTCAGCACAGATCTGAGTCATATGCTCAGAGATGTAGAGCTTATCAGAAGCACACAGGAGATGGAAGAAGCTGTCCGCAGCACTGAGAAGCAGGTTCTGCTGGGAAATGTAGTGTTAGGAGTGTAGGAATAGGATTGGCTAATCACCTATGGGAAGTTGGATGCACAGATCGGCAGATAGAGATGAAAAAAGACACTTAAGATACAAGAATGAAATGTTATACTTAGCTTGTATATGAGCAATAAATATACATTTACTGTGCTTTGTGAAAAATAATGCAATTGTAGGAATAACCTGTTAAAATAAAGGCACAACCCACCTATACTTCGCCTCTTGCCGTGGGCTTTGCAATCAAAGAACTTCATGACCATAAATCTGGAAGAGCTATTTCAGTAAGCCCCTAAACTATATGGGCATATTTGTTTTCTTGGTCATAGATTTATGGAAAACCTGTAGGAAGCTAATGTAATAATATGTAACCTGGGAATTGTACATAGAGAAACATGTTGGCATGATATAAAGAATATGATCATGATAGTAATGATGCATAGGCTGCACTCATTCATTAAGCAAAGCTGAAGCGACAGAGATTATGTATCACACCAAATGCACATAGGTGCTAAAACTTTATTAAAGGTGTTTCCAGGACTTTAATATTGAATATCCATAAGGATAGGTCATCAATACCTGATTGGTGGGAGACCAACACCCCCTTCAGTCAGTGCACAATATAGCACCATACGCTCTGTAGTGGCCTTTCTTGGGTACTGCAGCTCAGTTCCTATTGAGAATTTCAGGCCATGATAGACTAATAATTATGGAATCTATTCACGTGAAGTGCTCAACTGAAGGGCGAGCTGCTGTTTATAGAGTTCTGTTCCTTTCAGACATAAGGGGTGATAGAAAACAGTTTCATTAGCATACAATATATGCATATAGCAGAAAAAGCAACATCCATTTTGGCAATTCATCTACTTACTGAGTTTTTTTTCTTCATTCTCTTTCTTTTTTTTTTAACACACGTCTAATTGACTACTGTCCTAAATTCAGATTAATTGCCTCCATTTAATTTCAATCTTACATATAGGACAGACAGTGAAAAAAATCCCTATAATAGGTTTGGGAGATTCATTGCTTTTTTTTTTTTTGCATTGAACTATTTTAAAGAAGATCATGAAGCAAAATGATCCCAAATGAATTTCAAGACTGACCCACTTTACATACAGCAAGACTTTTTTTGTCCAATACACTGGTTATCCTAAATCTGAGTGTAGAATAGTCCCTGTAAAGTCTAAGGCGAAGTGCCCAAGATGCAGAAATGCTGCGGAGCGTTTCTGCATCTCCCTGGCAGAAAAAACGCATGTGGATTGTACATGCGGATTGTACATGCGTTTTTTCTGCCAGGTAGAAGCGTTTGTGAAGCGTTTTGATCATGCGATTTCACATGCGGGTTGTCAAGCGCTTTTCCAAGAGATTTTAGCATCGCTTGGAAAAGCGTTTGACAACTTGGTCACACTATATAAATCCATGCAACCGGCATGGATTTATGTTGTGTGACCAAGTTATGATGCTGCAAGTGCAGCATCAATAGTATAAAAAAAAAAAAAAAGTTGAAAAAACCCCCAAAAAACATTATATTCACCTTCCGATGGCCCCTGGTCTCCACTACGGTGTGTCTGAGGTCTTCGGCGGCTTGCGGTGCTCTAAAAAGGACCTTCCATTACGTAATTTAGTCATGTGACAGGTCACGCGACCGCCAACGTCAGCGGTCGCGTGACCTGTCGCATGACTAAATGACGTCATGGAAGGTCCTTTTACACCACCGCGAGCAGCCGAAGAGCCAGCAGCGCCGCCGGGAGCAGACTGGGGGCCATCAGAAGGTAAGTATATTTTTTTTTTAAATTTTAATTCTTTTTTAACTACAGGTACAGTACAGTCTCCTCTTCTCCAGACCCGGGTACCATCCGCACATTGAATCGCATAATATCCGCATGTGTACGTCATGCGGATGTTAAGCGGTCCAATGCAAGTCAATGGCGGCGATTTTGCCACGATTCCGCAAAATTAATGGTTGTGCTGCGGATTTATTTATTTTTTTGATCATTGGGAAACATGGCAGACAACTTAACAAGCGTTTTTGCGGCGGAAATGGCGCCGCAGAAACGCATTAAATCCGCATCGTGGGCACGCAGCCTAATGCACATAGCCATATTGCACTGAGCAGTAGAGAGGAGAACCGGACAGTATAGAAAAGCAAATTTAATTATAGGTTATTACTACAATGCCACCGCAGGTTTGAGATCTTGTAAACTACAAAATGATGTAATCCTGGCATTATTATTGACATTGTAATGGTATAAATGCTTTTATTTAAGGAAGTCTGTCAGCACAAAATGACTGTTCATACAAAGCACAGGTGCTTAATGCACCCCTGGCATGTTTGAGCAGTTTCACGCACCTTCCCACCTACTTGTTTTCCCTTTATCGCTCTCCTTTTCTGTCTCCTGTAAACCCAGAGCTGTCAATCAAGGAAGAGGGGGCAGAGAGGAGGAAAGATGCACCAAGCTGTTCGGCCACGCAAAGGGTGCACCGAGCACCTGTGCTTGGTTTGAACAGTCATTTCGTGCTGACAGATTCCCTTTAAAATAAATAACAAAATCAAGATAAAATACCAAAATTATTTTACTCATTTCAGGCGAAGGCGTTATGTTACTTCCTGGAAGAAAACCAAGCTGAATTTAATTTGAGAAACAAGAACATTGTGGAAATCGGCTCTGGAACTGGTCTGGTATCGATTGTTGCATGTATCTTAGGTCTGTGATTCATTTATTATCGAGTGTGCATACACTAACCGCAGACTAAAAAGCCGACTAATTGCTTGTCAATGGAGTGTTGTTGCTAGTACAGCACACCCAACCCTTGCGCATACAGTGCAGTATGACACCGATTTCCTTCTCTAGGAGCTCACGTCATTGCAACTGATCTGCCCGACATACTGGGAAATCTAAGATTTAATTTGTCAAGAAACACAAAAGGGCGCTGCTTGCATATTCCTGAAGTGAGAGAGCTGACATGGGGGCATGATCTTCAAAGAAACTTTCAAAATACTTCTCGCGTATTTGATTATGTACTTGCTGCTGATGTTGTGTACCATCACACCTGTCTTGATAAACTGCTGAAAACAATGAAATATTTGTGCCAGCCCGGTACTCAGTTGTTATGGGCAAACAAATTCAGATTTAATACAGATTTTGATTTCTTAGCAGATTTTAACAGTTCATTTGAAACAGAGGTCCTAGCAGAATACCCAGAGTTAGAGGTTAAAATCTTCAAAGCGATACACAAAGGATTAAATGCTCCTATGACTGGGTTCACATAGTAAGATGACATGCAAACAATATTACCGGGGGTGGTGCAATCAGTTAGAACATAAGCAATTTTTCAGGCGTCTAGATCTATGTCTTGAACTACAGTGTCACAAACAGTAAGTCTCCACCAGTGTAATAGAAAGGCTAAAATTCTATAGGCCTATAACCTAGCATTTACAGAAACATTGTCCTGCCCAAAATGCTGTAAAAAAATCCCAAAACTTTAAAGGGAATCAGTCAGTAGGTTTTTTGCTACCTTATCTGAGAGCAGCATGATGTAGAGAAAGAAACCTCTTATTCCAACGATGTGTCACTTAGTTTACTGGGTGTGCAGCCATTCTCACACAATGTTTTTAGATTTAGCAATGCAGCAGAGCTGAGAAAGCTAACCCCACCCACACCAGGCTCTGTATGTGCATTGCCTATAGACAGAGAGATGGTTATTACAGGAGAGGGCGGAGTCAGAGGAGTGCCCACACGCCAGCTAGTCACAGCATTAATAATGTCCTGGTGATAAAACCTTCAGTGTGAGTAAACAACAGCACACAGCCTGATAACTGACACATCATTGAATTCTGTGTTTTAACTCTTACCTCATATTGTCCTCAAATTCCATAGCAAAAACCTGCAGACAGATTCCCTTTAAGTATACTTTATTAAACTAATGATCAGTAAGAATCAGTAATCTCTAGAACAGTTGTTCCTAACTTGCTTTTCAGCAGTTGGGAAACTCTCAGCATGCCATTCCTCCACGATGCTAAAACACTTAGCACACAAAATTGAGTAGAATTTGAAGTGGTAAATGAAACATTTGTAGCACTCACTTTACCATTGATAAAGAAGAATATAGGTTGAGTAATACACTCCATTGAAATTGCAACACTAAGAAGGAAAAACACCAAGGTTACTTACCGGTAGCCGGTTTTTCCTGAACCCATGACAGCATACCTTGAGAGAGGGATCCACCCCACCAAGGACAGGAAACCGTCTGAAATAAAAGGGCGGTACCTCTCCCTCGCTTCAGTTGGATTACAGAGCATTGAGAGGACCTCCAGAAAAGGTTAGGCACATAACCAACACTTATATATATATATATATATATATATATAAACACCCAAAACGTAAAGTGCTCACCAGGGTGTGAGAAAGAAACAGGGGGGGAAACTACGGGTGCTGTCATGGGTTCAGGAAAAAACGGCTACCGGTAAGTAACCTTGGTGTTTTCCCCTCACCCATGACAGCACACCTTGAGAGAATATGAGCACCCTAGGGAGGGACCACCGCCTGAATTACCCTTCTCCCAAAGGTAAGGTCAGAGGAGGATAGATCCAACAGATAGTGCTTGTAGAAGGTAGATGGTGCAGACCAAGTAGCCGCTTTACATATCTGGTCAATTGAGACCTCTGCTCTCTCTGCCCAGGAGGTCGCTACAGCTCTGGTGGAATGAGCTTTAATAACGTCCGGTGCCGAAACATCTGTAGATATGCAAGTTAGACAAATGGCCTCCCTAAGCCACCTAGAAATAGACACCCCGTGACCTTTCCTACTCCCCTGAAAGGCCAGAAACAAGGAATTGTTCTTCCTCCACTGACTAGTCATGTCTATGTACTGTAGTAAAGCCCTTCTAACATCTAGATTGTGGAATCTAACCTCCCCGGGGTTTTTTGGGTTACTGCAGAATGAGGGAAGCACAATCTCTTGATTACAGTGGAATCTGGAAACTACTTTCGGAAGGTATGCTGGATCTGTAAGTAGGACGACCCGGTCATCATGAATTTGGGTGTATGGGGGATCAACAGAAAGGGCCTGCAGGTCACTCACCCTACGGGCCGATGTTAGGACCGCTAGGAGAATGGTTTTGAGGGTGAGGAACTTTGGAGGGGTTCAAATGGGTCGCCAGAGAGTGCGTTTAAAACCAAATTCAGGTCCCAGGGAGGAACTCAGAGTCCGAACTGGCTTAGCTCTGGAACAGGATTTAATGAATCTAGAGACCCACATGTTCCCCGCCAGGTTGCAATTATAGAGCGCCCCTAGGGCGGACACCTGAACTTTAAATGTTCCCGTAGCTAACCCCAGGTCACATCCCTTCTGTAAAAACTCTAGGACATCTTTAATTGGAGGTTTAGCTGACAAGGGGGAGTCTATAAAATCCAGGAATTTTCCCCAGATTCTGGTATAAATCTTAGTTGTTATGGGCTTCCTACTACCCAATAGGGTGGAAACTAGGCCTGGTGAAAACCCCCTATTGCTCTGTAACAGCCTCTCAAATTCCAAGCCGCCAGATGGAAACCTTTGGCTTGTGCATGGAACATTGGCCCCTGGATGAGAAGGTCCGGCCTGTCCGGCAGGACCCAGGGATCCGTGATCGACATTAGGCGAAGCAGGGAGAGCCAGGGTCTTTTTGGCCAAAAGGGGGCTATCAGAATTATCCGTGCCCCCTCCTCCCGAATTTTCCTCACAACTGCCGGGATCATTACTATCGGTGAAAAAGCGTAGGCCTTCCTGAACTTCCAGGGTATCTGGAAAGCGTCTACAGCATAGGGATTCTCTGTTGGATCTAGTGAACAGAACCTCTCCACCTTCCTGTTCGCCCTGGTGGCGAACAAATCTATGTCCGGTGACCCCTATAGATGGATAATCTGTTGGAAGACTATCAGGTTTAGAGCCCACTCTCCTTGTCTTAAAGTGTGGCGACTGAGGAAATCTGCCCTTGAATTTTCTACCCCCCGGATGTAAAGAGCACTGAGGGATGGGAGATGCTGTTCTGCTAGTTTCAGGATTCTGTTTGCCACTACCATAAGGGAGCGTGATCTTGTTCCTCCCTGGTGATTTATATAAGCTACTGTCGTCCGATTGTCGGACCTGATCTGGACATGGCGACCCTGTATGTGGGGAAGGAAGCCTATCAGGGATTTCTCCACTGCCAAAAGCTCTTTTAGGTTCGATGATGTCTCTATTTCGTGACGTAGCCAAAGCCCCTGAACCGAGAGATCTGCTAAATGACCCCCCCAGCCGGAGTCACTTGCATCTGTTGTAATTGTATGGTCGACTGGTCTGGACAATTGCAAGCCTGAGGTCAGATTCTCCGTTTGTCCACCATGAGAGGGAGTCTACTGTCTCCAAGGAAAGAGAGAGTCTTTATTCTAAATGTCCGTTGAAGGATTTTTACGCTGACAGGACCTCCCACTGAAGAAGCCTCATATGACCTTGGGCCCATTTGACTGCTGGGAGACAGGACATCATGGAGCCCAGTAGGGACATTGCTCCTCTCAGGGACATCACTGGAGACTCTATGGCCCTTGAGACCAAGCTGATTACTTTGCAAACCTTGTCTTCCAGGAGGAAGCAGGATTGGAGTTGGGAATTTACGGTCAAGCCCAGAAAGATCGGAGTCCTTGAGGGGGATAGTTTTGATTTTTGAATATTTATCAACCATCCTAGCTGATGTAAGGCTGTCCTGACCTCTGAAAGTTGAGAGGAACAGTGGTCCTCCGATTTCCCTATTACCAGAAAGTCGTCCAAGTAGGGAACAATCACCATGTTTTTGATTCGGAGAAAAGCTGTCACCTCCGCTATAACCTTTGTAAACACTGTCGGTGCTATCGAGAGTCCAAAAGGTAGGGCAGTAAATTGGAAATGCCTCAATTCCCCTTGGATGAATAGGGCTACCCTTAGGTACTTCTGGTAGTCTGGATAGATTGGGACGTGATAATAGGCATCTTTTAGGTCGATAACTGCCATGAAACAATTGTGGCCATTCTTTATGATACTCAACACCCAGGGATTTGAAGTAATGGCTTCCCAAGCTGGGATAAAATGGGAAAGCCTTCCCCCGACCTCTAGCCCTGCGTCATTGGGGAGATTTTTTGGTACTGGAGGATGGCCCCCTAAACATGTAACCAGAGTCTTTTTTAGATCTGGGCTCCCATCTTTTCCTTTCTCCTGGAGGGCAACCCCGGTTAAATCTTGTCCTCCGAAAGTAGGACCTTTTTGTGTCCCCTGTGAAACCTCTCTTCCTGTCGCCAGCCTTCTCCAAAAGCTCGTCCAGTTTTTGGCCAAACAAGAGAGTTTACCATTACAAGGAAGGGAACATAGTTTGTTTAGACTGCAGTTCTCCTGGATAACCCTTGAGCCACAGGGCTCGTCTGGCAGCATTAGATAAGTTAGCAGACCTGACAGCGAGTTTAACCGAATCCACTGAGGAGTCGGCAAGGAAAGCGGACGCTGCTTGTAGTAAAGGTAGATTGGAGAGGATTTAATCTCTGGATATCTTTTTATCCTTGAGCTGGTCTTCTAATTGTTGAAGCCATACCATGAGTGACCTAGCGACACAAGTGCCTGCTACTGCTGGTTTCAGGCCCCCTGCCACCGCTTCCCAGGTGTGACGCGGGAAGGAATCTGCCTTATCTAGAGCATCCTTTAGACTGCCCGAATCTTCCAGGGGTAGGGACGATTTTTTGGATGATCCGTCAACTTTAGGAATTTTATCCCAGGACCCAGAGGCACTATCCTCGAAGGGGTACCTTCTTTTAGAGGATGAGGGCAACACTCCCGATTTCTCAGGCTTCCTCCATTCCCGGTCTATAAGGGTCTGAATTTTAGGATTCACTGGAAAGGAGCGTCTCTTTTTTTTCCTCCAGGCTTGCTAACATAATGTCTTCCAGGGACCTGGCTGTCTTCTCCTCCTTCAACCCCATGGTAGATCTGACCGCTCTGACCAACTTGTCAGTACCCTCAATAGGGAAACAGGGCCTACCACTGTCTGATGAAGAGGAGGATGATGAATCACTGAGGCATAGATCCTCTGACTGGGAGGATGAATCATAGTCGGAAGAGATATCCTTCTGGGATCTTTTTTTCCCCTTAAGTAAGCCTTTCAGGGAATCTTGAACCTCTGTACAGATTACGGACCTCAAATTAGAGGCAAAATCCGGGGTGCTCTCCGCTATGGTTTGGTTGATACACCTAGCACAAAACTGTTTCTGCCAATCTATGGAAAGGGGGACTTGGCATAAGGCGCAAACCCTGTGCTTCTGTTTGGCGCTACTCTTCTTAGGTTCCTAAGGGATGAAGCACATAATAACTTTCCATTACTATTAAGTGACATTCACGAAGATCACTCACCCCTGAAGTCACAAAAGGGTACCGGATTTGGAAGCTGTGGCGGGATATAAGATGAATCCCTTCTGGATGGCCCTGAAGTGTCTGACACCTTACTTCTCCTGCTGCCGCTACGGTTGCTGGAGCGGCTGTCCGTGTGAGAGGCGTCCGACTGCTTCTTCCGCTGACGTTGTTGAGATGGAGGGGTCAGCTGCTGCTGCTCCTGGCTGTCCTGGTCTGCCATAGCTATATCACAAGCATGAGTATAGGCAGCGTTTGACCAGGACAACCCCTCCACCTTAAAGAGGGCACATCCGGAACCTCCTCCGGTTCTTGTGTCCTCCCCCCCTCCTGACGCCCGCAGGCCACGGTTTGAAAACCCGGCCAGCAAGCGCTAGCAGGGCGCCGCCATGTTGGATCCGGGTGCCGCCCTCTGACGTCATCGGGCACGCCTCTCCCAGCGTGCACCGCGCCGTGACGTCAGGCGGGTCATACCCGGAATACGCCGCTCCCAGGGTGCGGCCAGCCAGGAACCTGCGGCAGGGAGAGGACAGCGCAGCGGTCTGCAGGGAGCCGGAGCCCTCCTCACCGCCGGCGCACGCTCGGACATGGCTCCAGGGAACTGCGGACGGCGCTTCTGGAACCCGGTGCACAGGCTGGTGCCCGCTCTTCCACACCGGAACAGGCCCAGGTAAGTATGGACATCTTCTTCAGACAGGTTCCCATCAAGGACAGGAAACCAACTGAAGCGAGGGAGAGGTACTGCCCTTTTATTTCAGACGGTTTCCTGTCCTTGGTGGGGCGGATCACTCTCTCAAGGTGTGCTGTCATGGGTGAGGGGAAAAATCAAGGAATTCTGAAAATAAATCACAGACTCTATAGACATGTTAATGATATGCAAATGATGAAAACCTGGAAACAATGTTGAAAACTTGATTTCATCAGTATCGAGCATGATTGCCACGTGCAGAAATACAGTCTTATATGCCTTGGATGTTATCAATGAAAGTTATTAATGGTTGTCTGATGAATGTTCTGAAATGCTGAATGCACTTAGTCACACAAATAATCAAGATCCGCTGCTGGCAGCTCCCTTTGCAATTGCAGATCAATGATGTCCCAGATGTGCACAATGGGAGACAAGTTTGGACTCCCTACAGGCCATGGTAGCATGTTTAGGCCATGCAGACTGCGCACAGTAGCACGAGTAACATGTAGTCAGGCATTGTCATGTTGAAAAGCCGCTCCAGGGACACTTTCACATTACCTCATGAACACCTCTTCATGGAATTACCCACATGGCCTCTACACTAATCTCAGGCTATCATTACATCCAAGACAATATCAGAGGTCATTGCTGAAGAGGTTAGACATCCATTGCTATTATGCTCTGCACCATAGCCTTTGAGAGTGGTGGCATGAGGTCAATGGAGGACCCGTATATGGACATCTGGCTAGTAGCCTAATGTCTTCCAAATGCCTTACGATGGTTTCCGTAGACATTGTTTGACACCTTAGGCTTGGTATGTGATGTCCAATTTCATTTGCAGTAAAGAATGGACCACTATGCACCATTCTTCAACTCTGACGAGACCACGTGTGCAACGCCATGAAGAGGCCTTCACAATTGGGCATCACAGCGGTCCTATGCCCAGGATTATGGTGTGGTGTGACAAGGTATAGCAGTGAGACCCTGGAGTCTTTTCATTCCAGGTACACAAAAGAATAGCGCGACAATGATTTGGATGTGGAACCAGTGGTACGGTGTTCTCAAAAGTGTCCAGTTTTTTAACGCAATGCCAGACTGCGAGTTGGTGGAGCTACAGTTGGCAGCTTGGAAAACCTAAACGTGCTACCATGGCCCGCATAGTCTCTGGCTTTGTCTCTCATTGCACACGTCTGGGACATGATTAGCTGGTAATTGCAATGGGAGCTGCCAGGAGAAGGATCTTGATGATTTGCGTGAACTGCATTCAGAATTGAAGTGATGCACAGATGATCAAGAAGAAAAAGGTGGATTTCCAGTTAAAATCATAGACTTTATTGAATAAAGAGTTTCAGATGCTATCCTACGTCCTTTATCTGAGCTTTTTCCTTCTTGGACATACTACAGACACGGTTCAGGTGAGCTGGCTGCATTTTTTCTAACGCAGATAATGTTGTGCTAGTCTTAGCTAATCAAAAGCCAAGGGAAGGCACGAAATTTGCGGGCCTCTCATCGAGCTGACCTGGATGTTGGACCACTGCTGTTATTAAGAAGTCCATCGATCCTGTGATTTCCATAACTTCACACAACTTTAACTTCTTGGTATTGAAATTTCAATATTTAAATACACAAAATGATTATAGGAAATACTTTTATGTATGCTAGCTTTCCAGAAATTATAATATGGAAGAGTCTTTACAGATGTGGCCGATGAAAAGTGTATCTAACGCTACACGCACATATGCATCATAACAATATTTACCAGTTGGGTGGTAGATATAAAGTGGATGAAAACTGTGTGCCAACCTTCATTTTTTCCCAGTGTGAAATAAAAAAAATAATAGTGACCTCCAGCCACATTATTATACTATGTGAACACTACAGCCACCGATGGGTTGTAGTGTACACATGGTATAACAATGTCACATGAACCTTAAGAAGCCAGCGCCAACATTGATGGAACGGTGTCAGAACAGAGCATCTTATTTTTAGATTACACTGCAAAATATAGTATTTAAGAAGGGGTTGTCCAAGTTTTGAACAACCCGTAAACTACTGTCTCAGTTCTGCACGGGTTGGAGGCTGCCTGGATGAAGTGATTTGTGACAACTACGCAGGGTCAGAAGCAAGATAGTGCTAGGACTGCAGATTACACAAAAGTGGTTAATATACGGTACTTTAAAAAGAAATACCCACAAATAATTAAGGACCCGGCTTAAAGCTAGAAATGTGGCGATTCCTTAATAGTATAACAATTATATCATTGTCATGGCCAGTAGAGCGCCAAATTATAGTTCATTTACTCTTCTGCTTAGCTTACTTACAATGTGCTATTAGGCAAACTGTAAAAAAAGGATTGTGGATTGTACGTAGGCTTCTCTGTAATTTTTAAGTAGGGCTCAAAAAGATATCGGTTCTGAATTGTCAAATAGCAGGTAGATGAGACACTTGTTATAGTAGAGATATCCATATTAGGCTGGCATCACACGTGGCATTTGGTGTTTTTAACAATCTAAAGGAGCAATGATGGTCTCTGAATATGTAACAAAACTTTAGATACAAAACGTAGTAGTGTATGCAGGAAACTCCACTGTTAGATCTCTTTTTTGTGTATTTTGCATTAACATTTATAATCCAAAACCAGGAATGGAAGATAAGCAGGAAACAACCATGATAGAAATGTTTGTGCTTCTTTCATCTTTTGGCTCCACTACTAATTTTGGACTTCGGCATTACTCACATGGATAGGCTCCATGTGCTGCCTGCTTGGGCCGCTGACCCACACACATACATTAGAAGGGATGAATGTTTCGCAATGCAGACAAAAACGGGTCAGGTCTTCAATCCACAAAAAAAAAAATAATAATGAACATGTGAAAACCTCCATAGAAAACACATTTTAAAGTCTATCTGTACACATATGCTAACATACATGTGAACTAAGCCTTATAAACAGACTAAATGTGAATATGTTTTTGTTTAAACTTTGATCTGATGTCTTATTTCAGAGAAATCCACATTTTCCTTAATATGTAAATGAGCTGTTAAAATCTGAGGTCAGACACCGGATATCCCAAAGAATCGGCCTCCAGAGGTTAGAATAAATTAAAGGGGGCGCTACCAGTGCGAGTCATGTAATGACTGACAGTCTGCTCTCCTGATCTCACTGCAGTGCAGCAAAGCCTGTTCCAAGATCACAGTGTTTTCAATTATTATTAAAGTTTGAAATCACTAGAATCCTTCCTAGGGCTGGTCATCTGGCCAAGGAGATCAAACGTGGAGAGAAGACCTGACGATCACTCAAAGCAGAGCTACAAATTTCTGTTGGGGAGATGCAAGACTCCTTCCAGGCTTAACCAAACAGGCCTTCATAGTACAGTGAACAGACATAAGCAACCCTTCCATATAAGAAATTATTCAGAGATTTTTGTCATATGCAGAAACACCCAAAACTGACCGATCATCAGAGTTTCTTGGTCTCTTCTTTAATAAAAAAAATAATAAATGGGAGGTCTCTCAAGCGTCTTGGCAGTCCGTGAAAAACGGACTGCACACAGATGGCATCCAAATGGTATCAGATTTTTTTCACAGACCCATAGACTTGCATTGGTGACTTTGGTCCATAACATGGATCAAAATCGAACACGTCTCCATGTTTTAGTGCGGACTGATATGTCCACAAAAATACATAGTCTTTGGGGTAGTTCACATGTGTAAGTACAAGTTCTATCTGTGCAAAACATGGGTAGAGCTTGTACATGAAAAACTGATGTCTGAATCAGCACATGGAGTTTGTAAAAATACATTTTTAGTGTAAATGTTACTTTTCATTACATAAATCAATACACATGAAAATAAAGAGCTTTGTAATATATCTAATCAAGGAAATTTGGATCGTTCACCTCCTGGATTGATTTTTCATTACATTTATGTTGAAAATCTGGATTAATTGAAAACAGATTTTTTCCACTAAAATAAGCAAATTTATCTGATAGGATATAGTTTTACCTTTCATAAATCAATGATACATGTCAAAATAAGAAACTTTGCCTACTCATTAAGGGGTGTCAGACCAAGAGAAAGGAGATTATTTTAGGACCAAATGATTGAACTCCTTGTCCATGCTGCCAAGTGTCATGTCTGGGGGGGGTGCAGTGGGGTTGGGTGTGAAGGGGAAAGAAGAATGTTCAGCACCTGGCCAATAATACCCTCCAATAAATTATTGTGATGACAGCATTATGCGGTGGGAATGTATTTTTCAGCTGCAGGAACTACAGGAGAGATTAGAAATTAGAAGCACCGGAAAGAAAAATGTCAGACATAAAAACCTGCTTCACAAGCCTCTGGACTTCAGACTACGGCAACGATCCACCTTCATACGGGACGTTTGGTTCAAATCCCACCAAATTCCTCTGTACTTGCATAGGTTACATCCCACACTTCAAAGACATACTGATATTGAATTTAGATTATCAACCCCAAAGAGGATGGTATTGACAATGTCTGTACCTAGCTGTGGAATATGTTGACACTATATAACCACACATAAAGCTTGCAGCCAAAACATCATAAGGGTGCATTTGGGACATAAATGTACAGACCGGAGGATAGTGGTACTTTATCTCTCCTCATCCATATCTCATATTGTGCCGACAAAAAGCCACAAATACTCTAACAATATTATGCTAGTGTGATCACAGAAAATTTCTCATAGCAGTTTTACACACACAAATTTAAAGTGTTTCTCTGGTTAAAAACAAGTTAACACTTATCCACAAGAGTCATTGACCTGTGGGGGTCTGAACATTGGGATCCCCACCGATCTTCAAAATGGGGCACTTTAATCCCCATTAGAATGGAGCGCTCAGCTGCCACTTGATTCATTCCCTATGCGGCTGCCATGTTCTGCGTTTGACTTTTTCAGATAGCCCCACAGCAGTGGTTGGGCACATCTACTCTCTTTTAATGGGGATAAAAAGCTACCCGTAGTGCTGATCGGTGGGGGTCCTAGCGATCTGATGCCCACCGATCAACAATCACCTATGCCATCTATAGATAGGTGATAAAGGGGTCCTTCTGGGAAAAGTTTACTTTTCTCTCAATGGAAAACAGTTTGTGAAGCTTTTCCAGGAGGGAATATTTGTATTGGCCCTTAATTACCAACACAACAATAGTGGAATTAACTACAACACAGGTTCCAGTCAGTCATATTTTAAAGCGAACATGAGCCTAGGGACTGATGCTTCTGCTATACCAAATACATTTTAGGTATATTGACTTTTGGATTCGTTTATACCAGGGCTGTGGAGTCTGAGTCCATTTTGGTAGAGTCTGAGTCTGTGTAAAATAGACCGACTCAGACAACATATAATTAATTGGTACAGTAGTACAATGCAGAACGTGCTATAAATGTTTTCATAAGAGCTTGTTTGAAATGCCCTATAAATGTCTGTTCTATTCCTGATCTTGGCTTTTAGTGGAGATGCATCTGTGCTGCACTTTATGTACATGCTCAGTAATGAGGCCGTGCTGTGGAGTCGGAGTCAGGGTCGGTGGTTTGGCTTATCGACTCCACAGCCCTGGTTTACACTACACTTTAGCTCCTGTTTATACTGCTAGATCTCTGACAAACATTACGGTCCAACCATATATTTGATAGCAAGATTAAAAAACTATTAGAAATACTGTCGTTGTGGTTGCCAGAATGTATTAATAGATTACATTTTATGCAGTCTCTTGTGTGTAATATTCGCCCAAGTGTCCCTTGTTGCACTGCTTACAACTATTATGTCAAGACTACTTTTCCCTCTTACTAATGATGTTCATTTTTATATAATGCTGTAGCTATTTTTAATGTGGATAATCAATATAATTCATTAATATAACCAATGAATTTGTAATATTTTTAATGTTTTTTTCGATGTAGTGTATGGTATCTGATACATCTGTATGTAATAAACTACAATTTCAATTAAATGTACAGTAAAAACAGCAGATAAAGCTGATGTACGGCAAACAAATGCAGTTATGCAGCTGCCCACATACATAATGGAAAGACTAACACTATTACTCCATTTTTAAATTAAAATTTCATCAAAAATGGCCTCGTCCAAGCACTCACAAGAAGAACATCAGCATTCACTAATTTTCTATGTGGACAATTCTCTACAATGTAACTGTACTTTGGTAATGAATTATGATAGACCATGAAAAAAAAAACCCCACACAATAGCAGGCAGTTCTTTCTCCTTTACCAAACTTTATAAATGGCACCCTTCATGTCAGCAGGAAGCGTGGTCCTGGTGGTCTGCGTGTGATTCATACCAATGATGGCGTATTTGACTCCACTATAGCAAATAGGGCTTGTGTGGGGCTGCGCGGCCATTGCAAAGCAGATTTTTTCAGTCCTTAAGAGCTCTCACATGGTGTCCAAGTAGTAGGGGGGTACTTTGCTACTTATCCAATTGGTAATTTTATAAAAAGTTATTTAAGTTTTGATATGTAGTCATGCAATATTCACAGAAAAGCTAATTATGCACTTATTAAAAGTGAACGTGATTAGGCCGGCAGAAGGCCATTTTCTCTCCAAGGGTCTCCTGACCCGAACGCACAGCGCCATATTTACCAATGATGCTCTAGGTAACGTTCATGAGACAGTGGTCGTAATATAAAAGACAATACAGCCACCATATGGTAATTTGAACTGGCCCCCAAAAAATGTGGACACCAATTTCAGGAACATTTATTGCAAGTTAAAATCCCTTCATTTGGCTTTAGATATTTTTAAACTGAGAATTTGCCAAAATCCTACAGCAGAAGCATGAAAAGAAATCTTGTGAAACGCTGTCACTTTTTCTTTACCATCTTCCAGAGGTCCTTGAAAAAAGAAACCCTGGAATCAGAGTTGTTACATTGTGTGGTTAAAAAAAAAAAAAAAAAACATCAGTCAAGTTCAATGATGATGTGGTTGACTTTTGGGCTACTTTCCCTTGCATTGGTTTGGATACATTTCAATGGTGACGTTCACATGCTCACTTGGTATATGATGTATTGGTTATTACAATTTGGCACTAATAGATGTTTGTCCGAAGAATTAAATAAATAAATAAATCCACGAACAACAAAATCTGTCATGATCATTTTATAAGTCTTGTAATTAACGTAAAAAAAAAAATCATGATACCAGAGTTTGTTACATACTTGTATGCATGGTCGTTTCTGCATTATTTTACATAATTCTGTTGATAAACGTGTATGTATAGCTTTACAGTATACCTGAATAAAAGCATTAAATGCCTGGCACACCATTGTTGATATACAGGTTTTTTTGCTACAGCCTGAATAAACTTCTTGAATGTCTACGAATGTTATGTAATCTCTTTTTTTTTTTTTTTTATACATAGAGTAAATGCAAAAAAAAAAAAAAAAAAAAAAAAGGCGTAAAAGCAGAACTACTTGATAAATGGAGGGATGTTATTTCCACTTGGCTCAAAAACATAATGCGACTGTCCCTTTAGTATAAAAATGTATTGATCTTATAGCAAAGCTTGTTTGCTAAATGTAAACTGTACTGTGCAGGAAATGTAACAGCCGCTTGGGAAGAATTACATATACTCATGTTAAATATATATATATATATATCAGAATGGAAAATAATGAAACTTTGCAAAACACTTTTAGGGAATTTGTTTTCATTCTTTTACAAAACTTGGGTACAAGTGGCTACTAATCCCCTGCTTTACTACAGTCTGTTGACATCAGTAAGTACTCATTTGGAGTACAGATGATGTCAGTGAAAGGGTCAGAGCAACTCTGTCTCTGGGGATAAGCTGCTGCAGGAGATTGTTCTGATAAGCAGAATACTCAGAGGAGGAGACAAGTGCTGACCCTTCACTGACATCATCTGTACTCCAAATTAGTACTTACTGATATCCATGACGCATAAGGCAGGCAAATAGCCTGGGAAGAAACAAACAGAAAAGATCTTTGATTTTTTTTAATTTTATTACAGGATTGAAGACAAATTCCATAATAAAGTGGTTTGCAAAATTTCACAACTTTCCATGTTGAACAAAAATTATTAAAATGGCTAGAAGCAAAGTTATTCTTTAAATGCTTCCGAATTAGGCAGAAAATTGAGCCTTCACTCAGTGTACACAGAAAGCGGGATGTAATATTTTGTAACAAATAAATAATTTGATTTAGTCTGAATGATTAAGGCAAGGATAACCTAAACATAAAATGTTAAAATGTGCCAGCTGTAAAATCCTGCTCTTCTGGTTTAAAATACCCAACTAGGCATGCAAAAATCATACCCATCCAAATACCTCACACTATGAAGCACAAAGGTGAATTGGCAGATAAATACACAGATTGACAGATGCCTTACAATAACAAATACCATGCGTTAGAAAAAGAAACAGAAAAACATAAAAATCATACACAGCTCTAAATATCCCCATTTATAAGACTTCTGTATAAAATAGTTTTAGTTATGGGTGCGATTTTAGAAAATACTGAATTCTGGTGGATACATGACTGGGATCCAGTTTTCTGTAAAAGATGCACAATGGGTCCATCCCAACAACTTCATCAGCTGTAAATGGAAATAGAAAAAAATTAATTTTAAGCTTTTAACAGAATGATTATAGAAATATTGAAATAAAAAGACATTTTTCTCCAAGTATGCATTCATGATGATAAACATTTGCATTAGAGAATGAAATGTTCCCCTCAATAGACAATTTACCAGTTCATGACTCATACATGTACATAACATATAATGTGTCATACATTGTCAAGAAACAGATTTTACCACTAAGGCCACGGCCCCACTATCAGTATTTGGTTAGTATTTGGTCAGTATTCTTTCTCAGGAGTGGGAGCCAAAACCAGGAGTGGATGATAAATGCAGAATTGGTGACTTGTTTCTATTCTACCTTTTCTCTGTTCCTCACCTGGTTTTGGTTCCCACTCCTGAGAAAAAATACTGACTGAATACTGACCAAATACCGATAGTGGGGCCATGGGCTAACCTTTAAAAACAGCAGGACACCAATGTGTCAAATATCACGTTAATGTAGATTTTTGAGCAAATTGCAACTTTATATGCAGATTTAAAATGGTTGTAGTATAAATGCTACATTGTTCTACTGAAAACGGATCAAAAACTATTGGAAAAGGTAGCTTTAACTCACCTGGACACAATTTTTCCAGTTTTCTTTAGTTGGCTTCTCCTCTGCAAGCTTTGTTGCTGATTTTATACCTCGCCCATATAATTTATTTGCCAAGGCATGTTTATAGACAAATGGTAAAACCTTCAGCAGAAATAAAACAGAAAACTTTAGAGTTTGGGGGGGGAAGAAGACATTCTGTATAACTAGAGCACAAAGACATGTACATTTAACCAAGTCCGTGGAGTCAGAGTCGGTGTCAATTTTGGTGGAGCCTGAGTCGCTATAAAATGGACCAACGCAGACTCCAAAAATATATAAACATATATAATAAATTAGATTCATTAGTTCAACGCAGGATGTGCTGTAAATGTTTTCATAAGAATTTGGGAAAGTTGTGAAATGTCTGTTCTATTCCTGATCTTGGCTTTTAGTTGAGATGAATGTGTGCTGCACTTTCTGTACATGTTCAGTAGTGAGGCCGTGAGGAGTCGGAGTTGGTGGTTTGGCTTACCGACTCCACATCCCTGCAAAACAGAACCAGTTAAGTGTCCTACTGAAAAACTACTGTACTTTAATTTAGATTTTGCTTAAAACACACATTTTTATTTTTTTAGCTATTGATCAGCCTTTCGAAAGTTATGCATCTTTGCAATATGCTCCATTACCACAGTTTGCTTTCTTCTCTCTCATACAATGCTGTTTTTACTGCCTAGCTCATGCTCTTTAAGAAGCTGCTTTGAACTGCAGCTCTAGCAAGAATCTGTGCTCATACACAATTTTCAAACACTCAGTGACTGAGCATGGGTCACTGAAGTGATTAAGTAAGGGTTGTCAAGCAGTGGACAGCCCTTTTAAAGTGAATGTGAGAACTGCAGTCCCAAGAGCAGTTATCAAACCTGGGGTCACGCAGTTTGTAAAAATAAAGACTTGGGGTCAAATAATTACAATGTACAAATACGTGAAGGGACAGTACAGAAATCTTTCTAATGATCTTTACACACACAGGCCTACATTGATGACAAGGGGGCATCCTCTAAGTCTAGAGGAAAGAAGGTTAGTATAATCATTACAGGTAGAGATCCTCTACTGTACGAGCAGTGAGACTATGGAACAAGTTTAAGGAGGATCTGATTAACATTCTTGATGAACATAATTACAACTTATGAGTATTAATTTCTGTGATGGGGAGTTGAACCAGGAAAACAGTCCGATTGCCATACATTAGTTGGGAAGTAATTTTTCCTATAAAATGGGGATATTAGCATCTGCCTCAAGGGGTTTTTGCCTTCAATCGGGTTCAACATGTTATGGTATAGGGCAGAACTCAATGGAATGCAGTCTTTTCAGCATAGGATTGCAAATGATTTTTTGAAGTAAAACATTGTTTAAAAACAGGCAGGGAAATGTTTTATCTCACAAATAGAATCAGCTGTGATCCCCGGCTCTCCTGTCTGTATACACCCCCCTTCCTCCCCTGCCCAGGAGATGTGGTATGATCAGACCATGTCCCTGTATGGTCAGACACAGCCATTACACAGGACACAGCAGGGGCACATTTATAAGATTATCTCAGCACAGGAACATTTTATTTAAACACATCCAATTGTGGAAATTATTATTATTCCAAGATCTATTGATTAAAATCAACTTTTGTTCGTGGGAAAACCCCTTTAAATCTATTACTTGTATTTTTGCTCTAACACAGTGTTCATAGAGGAACGGCCTTTAAATAGTCCCATTAATGATGAGAAACCCTCCAAGCTGCAGCATGGCTGCTTCTATATCATTATGAGGGATATTGTACTTCTCCATGAGTTACACACTTGCTACCATTACCTTTGAGTCATATATATCAGCCCATTTAACAAGTTCCCAATAAGTTTCATTTAAGGCTTCTAAAGCAACATCAAGATCATCTTCTCTTCCATCAGCATCACATGAAGCAGCACCCTCTTTAGACTGCATGTGGAGCACTTTATCTGCCAAGGCGCAGCCTTTTTTACACAGAGCATCAATTAGCGTAGTTTTCTGCTTGTCCATGTCACTGGAAAAAATACATAAAAGAAAGATTGTAACAAATATTTATTCTCAGCAAAATACAGCAGTCAATGGTAAGCCTGAAAAGCTATAAATCGCTTCAGAGAAAATGGATTTCAAGTAGCGCATCTTGCAGAAATGTTTGCTACAGTTTGTGGACAGCTGGTCAATGCAGCCTATTAAAACCCTTATCTATAGGCATTTAGAAGTTTAGTTTACTTCTGTTGGCTTTTCTACGTTATTTTAACCAAACCTTCAAATTACATTTAAAAAAAAAAAAAAAAGTGCAAGGAAATATGGACTCTTGATTTCTAATAAAAACTTCTTTACATTTTTTTGTAGCAAAAGCCTGAGATTGATATGAAAGCACAAAACTAAGTTTATGCTCACCTTGCAAATCTTTAATTTACAATTTTGGTTTAATATAAAAATTACTAACTTGACAATAACCAAGCTGAGCGTAGGAAAGTCAAGTACAGGGCAAATTATAAATAACTATCCTAGGTTTCATTTTATACAAAAAAATATTATATGTAGAAAAAAAAATTGCTATTGATTTTTCTTGATTATTTTCTACATTAAAAGTTTAAAAGAAAGTTTTGTCCAGGGCTGTGGAGTTGGTAAGCTAAACCTTTGACTCCGACTCCTCAATTTCCATGACACCGACTCCAACTCCAACTCCCTCATACAAGGCTCATGTTTAAGTGATAAATTTACGGTAAGACACATTTTTCTCAGCTAAAAGTCTAGACCCTTCGATCAGGAAAAGGACATTTCATAACTTTCCCAAATTCTTATGAAAAAATATTCCTCACAAACTGCATTGAACTACTGTACCCAATTTATTATATATTTTAGGAGTCGCTCCATTTTATACCGACTCCTCCAAAATGGGCACCGACTCAAGACTCTACAGCCCTGGTTTTGTCTCCCATTACATTTCTTTATGGTTATTGTATACCTAATAATCTTGATTGTAAGGCAACTGTTGATTGTATAATACATTTTTGTTATAAAAATTTCCAAAATGTTTTAAAATTTGACATAAAAATTCATTAAAAAAGAAAAATGGAAAATAAAAATCATCAAAACTACAAGTGGCAGTTATAAAATTTCCCTTAAAGAAGCGCTCCCATCAAATTTTTTATCCTCTTTCATATATTTTAAATCATATTATATTGCACCGTGTACTAACAATTGCTCATTATGCCTTTCTACCCTGAATTCTTCTCTTTTCACTGCTTTATATAGAAACAGGAAGTCTTGTCTATGCAGGACACAAAACAGTTTTTACTACAGATACTGCTCCGTATACAGATGCTCTTTTGCATACAGATAGTACAAAAAGGTCAATAAAACAAAATATTTACTGGTTAGGTACTTTTTTATAGTGGCGGAATCTGGTCTTGGATCGGTCTTCATGGCAACAAAAAATGCCAGAGCGGTCTGGTCAATTCTAGAGATAACCTCATCAGCAGTGGAAATTATCTCATTGATAAGTTTGATGCGTTCCTGAAAAGAAAATAAACACCACATTAGGGGGGGGGGGGGGGGGGGGGAGTCTCTAAAAAGTGGAAACATTACCAGAATTGTTGCTGGATGGAATTTGAGCTAAATTAAAATTCAGATCAACCGTGAATCCAAAATCAGCCACATAAACATTACACTACACTACAGTATATGTTATATGGTATAATATTTAATAGTTCACTACATTCTCATGCAAAAAAAAAGAAAAAAAAAAAAAAGCTTGAAAATTGTCAGATTAAAAGTGGCTAGGCTTTGCTCTTATTTTATTCTTTCCATACCAGAGTAATTTTTTTATATTATCTTTTATATGGTCATTCCCAAGGGTGCTGTGCTCACAGGGTAACCTAAAGACATGACCCCAGAAAGTCCTGTGAGCAACGCCTTTAGTAAAGACCATAAAAATTAGTACTAAACAGAAAGGTTTGCATCGCTAAAACCATGTGGCAGACTTAAAAAATAAGTAAAAAAACAAACAAAAAACCCCCCAAGAAGCTAGGTACTCAGGTGAGCAGCGAGAATATAACAAGAGGATACATTGGCCACTTTTGACTTGGTGACTGGTTAAAATATCCATTTAAAAATGACCTATCAAACACCATAAGAGTCGGTAATACCACCAGTGCCAGTAATCCATATCTACATACACATATAGTGGATAATGATATGCAGGAGATATAGGATGTATACATTTAGGATGCAAAATTGTGGGGTTCACATGCATGGTAAATATTACATGATGGGTACATGCAGGATCTTCCACCTTCACTCTAGTAGGATTTTTTGGGTATGTTCACACTAAAAGTGTAAAAAAAATCTAAAAGGCTGATAAGTGATCAGCAGCATCGCTATACAGATGTTTATGGCCGTTTATTCATCCACTGCATACAGTTGTTGCACAGATATTGTAGCAATCTTAGCTGGTTTAAAAAAATGGAAAATATGGATGGCGCAAACATTTCTTCCTGGGTAGGAAAATGCGCAAGGGTATCAACTGCAATATGAATTGTCAGCACTCAGACCCCCACTGATCAAAATGTCTAACATAACTGTAGATAATGTCAAGAAAAAAGTGCAGAAGTAAAAGTGAACCACCCAAAAAAGAGGAGCAGATATTCCATGAAAGTAAAAAGATAAAGCCTTACTAACACCAGGGCAGATTACCAGTGCACTGCAGGGTGCAGCAAGCCTCCATGATAAAGGCGGGGGCAGCACAGGTGCAAAATACTGATGCCGACAACCACTCACTGACCTACCAATGCATGGAGGGGGTGGCTGTGTAGTATTATACATACCAAGCCCCATCTGTGTGCATGTGTAAGAGGGTGACCAGGACGGTCATGCGCCTCTTCCCTCTTACTGCACATATTGCTGTACTCTGTGTTTATACAGGAGTATGTATATGACCTAATGTCTGATGTGTTAGTTATAGGGTCAGTATAGGTTAGATATAGATAGAGTATTAGATTAGGAACAGTGTAGTGGTGGGCACAATAGTTTAGGACAGAAAGAGTTAATGTGTTTAGCTATAGCTCCAGGGTAGTTAACAGGAGGTTTAGTGCCTGCAGCAGGGTAGTGGGGGAAGTCTGCCCAGCAACCTAAGGAGGATTGGTGATTTGCCCAGTCAAAAGGGGGAGGAGTTTATGCCAGGGCAGAGGAACAGTTTTTCCTGTCAGTTAGTTAGTTTGAGGGAGAGATGTGACAGAGCAGTAGTTGGGAGGTCCAGGGGGCACAGAAACACGGTCCAAGCAGCAGCAGCAGAGGAACGTTAGTCAGGAACTCTAAAACAACTTTCCCATAACGTTCGGGGCCTATGGTCCACAGGAGTCAGAGTAGCGGGTCTCAAAATCTTCCCAGAAGGGGAAGTCGGACGGGGAATAGTACAGAGGAAATGGAAAGGGACTCTTAAAACTGCGAGCGTCTCAGAGGCCAAAGAGGTCGACTATGGAAGGGACAGCTCAGGACACACGGACAGTGAATATTAAAATATGCTGTGCAATGAACTGTGAACCTGGAAAAGGATGTACCCAATACTGCATGTTCCCTCACGTTGAAGTTGGACTGTTAAATAAAGTTCTTTTCTATAAATTGGAGAGAAAGTCCCCTATTGTGTGAGTGGAAGTTCCTGAAGTGGAAAAACTAAAGACAGCAGAGATCTGTGACCAAAACATGTGTTCTGCACCACAGGCACAGCACAGAAGAATTGGGACATTTATTTTTGTCAGGGAGCCAGGGTGTAGGAACACAACAACAGTCCCTCGCCACTACTACCACCCTGCACCCCTCACACATGTATAATACTACACAGCCACCCCCTCCATGAATTGGTAGGTCAGTGAGTGGTTGTCGGCATCAGTATTTTGCACATGTGCTGCCCCCGCCTTTATCATGGAGGCTTGCTGCACCCTGCAGTGCATTGGTAATCTGACCTGGTGTTGGTCAGGCTTTATCTTTTACTGTGATGTTTTTTGAAATGATGTTCAATGTCAGATATTTCATGCAATGCTTTTGGCAGCACCCGAGAGGGGCAATGCATGACACCAGGAATTTAAAGACCGTCAGACAAAAAGACTAGTCTCACACTGACTCCTTAGGTGGTGGTGCAGGTATAAGACAAGTGGATCAGCCGTGCCCGAAGTGTTTCTACCCACCATAAAGTGACCAAACACAAAGATCTAAAAGGGCATGAACTGAAATGACACTGAGCAAATCCCATAGAAATGAATGGTTACCATTACTGGATGGTTTTACAGTGAAGTGGACAATATTTAATAGTGCTAGCAAAACTGGAAATGCTATTTTTTTTTTATTTTATTGATTTTTTTTTTAATTTTCCTCTCCTAATTATGTGAATACACCACTCCTTATTACTTTTTCTGCCTTAAAACAACCTGAGAGCATTGTCAAGTTGAACCAGAAACGGGGAATAGGTTAGTAGGAGAGGAGTTACTTTCTCTGGCAGTACTGTCAGTATGAAGAAGAGCTTACCTTTATTTTACCTCTCTTCTATAGATTTGCAAAAAAACACAATATGGGTATTTAATATTAAGTACTGCTATAGAAGAGGGTAAGAATGTAAATCAGACTTTGTCTGAAGAAAAAAAAATAATGAAAAAAAAAAAAATGAATTCATCTCTCTTCTTCAAATTAACCAAATCACAGTCTTATTAACTGCAGGCAGAGATCCTGTTCGCAATAGTCAGGACAACGCCAAATTCACAAGACCACGGATCAAAGCCCATACCTGGATGGCAATAGCCAGCACGGCCGGTGAGTCTTCTGACCCGAGCAGACTGCCTCATGTACTGCCCATACGGCAAGTATATCAGGTCAGCAGAGCCACCAGGCTAGAAAAACACAACCAAGCATAGCTCTCGTTTCACTGCTGTGCAAACTTGGCCTTACCCTGTGGAGAATTTATAAGTCTCCAAAGTTTATACCAATTTACTTGGTCAAAAACATGGAGTTTGTACAAATAGGCAACTTCTATATACAGGAGCTGCATAACCTCTCGGCTATGGAACATTATTAAAAAAAAATTTGGTTGCGTTGAGGAAGAAAAATAATGTCTTATTAAAATCAGTAAATATGGAGGAGAAAGAAAAAAAAAAAAAAAAAAAAAAAAAAAAAAAAGGTACAACCACTACTAAATAAGAACAGATTAAAACAATCAAACCTTCCCAAAAAATCAGTGGCAGTAATAGTGACCTAAGTGTGATAAAGTCTGTAAGTCAACCGACAATCTCCAGTCCATACCACTAATGTATGGTCAAGTTGAGCCCTCTAATGCGAAAGCCAAAATATTAATGTATAAACATAGGGCTGGGCAAAAGCCAGATAGATCATCATGCAAGACAAAAGTGTGGGGAAGGGGAGAATGGGGCAATTTAACTTAGACACAACTAAGAAATATTTCTATCCATTGGGAAGCCGTCCGAGTGTTTACATCTGGAAGTAGTGGTTTGACCGAGTGGGTGATTGTCCACCAATAAAAAAAAAAGTTATTGGATCTTTACAAAAATGTATCATGAGAAATCCAGCATAGAGGCCAAGTGCACCTTACCTTTTCAGAGTCCAGCTGATGAAGCCTTGCCACGTACAGGGGAAGATGATTGGGAAAGGATTCTTTGAGTTCGCTGAAGATGTCATTGCTTTCAAGTCTGCAGTAACAGGACATTTTCATTATGCCACAATATCAGCACCCAGCCGACCATAGTACACATGTATACAGTACAGAAACAGTATCTACAGTATCAGACCGCTAGTCCTTCTACACCAGTGTTTCTCAACTCCAGTCCTCAGGACCCCCCCAACAGGCCATGTTTTCAGGATTTCCTTAGTATTGCACAGGTGATGGAAATTCTTTCACCTGTGCAATACTAAGGAGATCCTGAAAACATGATCTGTTGTGGGGTCCTGAGGACTGGAGTTGAGAAACACTGTTCTACACAGACGAGCTACGCTTGCCTCGCCCCGGACACTGACTGCAGGGAACGGCGGCACACTAAGTTCTCATTACATTAGTGCCTGTGGGCAGCTGTGCAGGCAAACATGCCCCTCGGGGTATCTGGGAAGAATGGGATCGCTGTGCTGTCTGTACAGAAGACTGCATTACACCTGGCAGCACTCCAAAGAGGATATTAATATAAAACTTCTATGTTAACAATGGACACATTGGCAGAATGTTATGGGAAACCTACTGAAGCCTCTAACTCTCCAGTAATTGTATACTAACGGTAACCCAGCTCTGGGCTGAATATACATACTGTATACCTGCAAAAAGATTTTTAAACAACTGTCATACAAGTAAAAAAAAATAATCTAATAAGCAAAAACTTTTTCAGAAGTAGATGCATATAAAAGCTACCAAGTCCACCACAAAAAAGCATACAAGTCCAAGCAAACACTTAGATGAATATCAACTCAACCTAGTGATTTAGGTGGGATATCTAACAGGTATTAGCAACTTAAACCACAGAATAGGCCATCAATTTGAGAATGATGGTGATGCTGGGAGTCAAACCACACAGATTCTGGGGTCCCCTTTATTGTTTACTAGGAACAACTCCATACATTTCTTAGAGGATGTGTCTGGAGCCCTCCAAGGCACGACGACTATAAAATGTATGGCTCTGTGCCTGATAAAGGAAGGAAGCGGCCCAAACACTACCAAAACCGCCATGATCAATCCATGATTGGATATCCACCCAACAGTAACTGATGGCCTATTCCAAGAACAGGCCACCTGTATCATATTCTGTATTGCGATGTTAACCCACTTTGTCATCCATTGTATCTTCAAATCTCGGAGAGCTTCAGCAAACTCCTCCTTCACATCCTTTTCTTTCTCAGCCTCTTTTTCCTTATCCTTACTGCCATTCTTTGGTTTATTTAAGGATGGTATCAAGTGATAGTGAACGGAAACCACATCCTGCAAAAGAACAAAACCACATTACAATTTGTACAGAAAGATATCCTGGCGAGTTGTTACACTGTATATCTATAGAGTTGGAAAGGTTATTCTTTGGGCTTGCGAGTAAACACGATGTTCTCTTTTTGGGATAACCAAGGCACCAAATGCAGTCATTAAAAAACAGCAACATAAAACTACTGATGACGTAGGATGATAAATAATAAAGCAGCTCACTATATTGTATCCAGAATCACAAACCTAAAAGGGAGTGTGTGCTGATACAACGATGGTACGCCTTCATTTCCTACACTATAGGCACAGCTCTGGAGAGATGATAAATCCAAACTGGGGTCAAAGTATCAGACAGAAATCTGGTATACAGGCAGAGAGCAAAACCACCGGAGCGATACGGTGCTGACAGTCTTACAGCCATCGTATAGAAGCTACAACCAAACACTATGGCCTTATGGCTGCATCATCACAACGAGATCACACAAAGAGGAAAAGTAATCTGACGGAACTACACAGTATAAAATGTGCTCAGATCGTACTCCATGATGGAAGCAGAACTGCCAGAGTTTATGCACGGAAATATCAGGATCCTTAAGGGGAACCTGTCAGTAGGTTTTTATTTAGGGAAATAGTGGTATGGCTGTTTAAGCGCTTGTCCTCTAATTAAAAAAAATAAATCCTTTTTCCTAGAGATCTGATGTACCAAATGTAGTGTACAAGCCAAATAATGAGTCCAGACATGCAGTGGGCGCAGTCATAGCACTTGGAGCAGGCGGACCTGCACCAATGATGCACAAAGTGCTTTTCCAGCCTGATTCACATCTCATTTCTATGCTAGACCTCTCATGCACCATTTCTATTGTGGGGGTGTGAGGGGTGGAATAGCGATTACACAGCTATGGCACTGCTTTATTTAGAAATGTGCCAATGAGAAAATTACTATACAAGTCATATGCAATTCAAGCTGAGCATGTCTGTGTGCTTTGTACTTCCAACCTGATTTGCATATGGCTTCTAGTTTACATTTCTCATGACTGGTACATAGGATCGTACAGAAAAAAGGGATCATTTCTACTGGGTAATCAGCGCCTACACAGTGATACCACTACTTCCACATGTAAAAACATGCCAACTGGTTCTCTTTAGTAAAGCACAGCACTGCCTACAATAGTATAACGTAACAAAGAAAGCGAACAGGAACTTTAAGGAGCAACCCTAAACATCAAAATCCACCCTTAAAAAGAGCCTTGCCACATGACTTAGGATTAGAAACCATACCAGAAACACCACTTGCAGACATGTTTTGGGGTGTTTGCCCTGCATTAGTGCAAAGCAGGAGAACTGGGTAGGCTCGGTGGGAAGCCTTTAAAGGGAATCAGTCACCAGATTTTTGCTACCCCATCTAAGAGCAGGATAATGTAGGGGCAGAGGGCCCGATTCCAGCGATGTGTCACCTACTAGGCTGCTTGTTGCAGCTTTCATTTAAAACAGTTTTTTCTGCTGCAAATCTACCAGTTTTCTGAATGCTGAACTCTGTATAACCCTATCCCACCAGTGATTGGCAGCCTTCGTGGACTACTTAGCAGCAGACCAAGTAGTCCTGTAGTGTTCATTTCCTGCTGATAAATCAATTTTATACAAACTACACTGAACATCCCAATAAGCGACACATTGATGGTATCATGGTCTTTGCCTTTACTTATGCTGCTCCAAAATCCAGTAGCAAAAACTTGGTGACAGATTCCCTTTAAAAAAGAGCTCTAAGGGGGAAAGAAAGAAAGAAAGAAAGAAAAAAAAAAAGACAGGAGATCTACTGCCACCTATTGGAAGTAACAATCCTAAAAGTCACTATCAATCCTTTGAAAGGGTCTTGCCACACAAGTTAGTAAAGCATTGTATGGCCTAGAAGTCTTGCTCTAAACAAGGAGAAAACTAACCCTTACAACACTATAGCTATGTGTACATTCAGCACTTAAAGAGGTTTTCCCACAAACAAAAGTTCATTTTAATCAATAGATCTTGGAATAATAATAATTTCCACAATTGGATGTGATTAAATATAATGTTCCTGTGCTGAGATGATCTTATAAATGTTCCCCTGCTGTGTACTGTGTAATGGCTGTGTCTGACCGTGCAGGGACATGGTCTGATCATACCACAGCTCCTGGGCAGGGGAAGAAGGGGGGTGTATACAGACATTACAGTATGGGATTGCAAATGTTGCTTTCATTGTTTAAAAACAGGCAGAAAAATGTTTTGCCTCACAGAAAGAATCAGCTGTGATCCAGTGCTGTAATGTCTGTATACTCTTTTGCTTCCTCCCCTGCCCAGGAGCTGCAGCCATTACACAGTACACAGCAGGGGAACATTTATAAGATTATCTCAGCACAGGAACATTTTATTTAAACACATCCAATTGTGGAAAGTATTATTATTCCAAGATCTATTGATTAAAATCAACTTTTGATGTGGGAAAACCCTTTTAAGGAGCAAGACAAGTAAATGTCTTTCGTCTGACCTGTATCAGTGTGTGATCTAGGCCATATGCACTTATCCTTATGTGTAAACATGGAATTTAGGGGCATATGTAACAAAGCCCCATAAAAACAACAAGGGGTAGTGAAGGTGCCGGCTCCTCATATGTCACAACTCACCCAAACCTCTCACACATCTCTAGTCAAAGACAGGATGGCATTAACCGCTATTTCCCTTTTCAGCTGATGTGACTGATAAGGGATTACTCAGTGTAGAGAAACAAGCGACAGATAATAAAATGATCAATAGACAAAACAAAGTTATCAAGGGAGTTTTTCATATTTAGAGAAGATTTATAAAGCATGTCTGAATGCCAGCTAATCCTAGCCTGATTACCAGGAAAGTGGGAAAAGGTTACAAGGAGAGGGCATATGGCATTGGGGATAACTTCAGAAAACAATCATATAATAGAAGATGGAAACATATCTGTCCTACACATCTGCTGTCCAACAGTTCCAGATTAACAGTATATGCATCATCATGAAGTTAGAGGAACCAACATCAGTACCTTTTTATATTTTCCTTGTCGTTTTGCTGCAGACTGCCCCTGGGAGTTAGAACAACATACTGTAAGAATACATGCACTCTTCAAGGAACGGAAAAACCCTCACTTCTTAATAAAAACTTTGAGGTGCAAGATCTGCTATCCTTAATACTTGACAGTTTAATGTCTACATACAACAAAAGTCAGAATGATGGGGACAATGTGGTTGGAGCCCACATTATTTTCAAGCTTAAGTGGTCCCGCCATTCATACTCAGCTGGACCCCATCAATATGTCCTGCCCGAATGAGCCACCATGATCGTAAGTAGCTAACAAAAAGAAAAACACCAAGCCTTAACTTTTTGGTCATAAAATATATTCCTGCATTCTGTTTTAGCACCCATATATAAGAGAGAAGAAGTTTCCTATTATTTACAACTAAGCAATATTTTCTTGCTTTAACAGTCAGCATTATTGTACCCCAAGGACCAAACCAGTTATTAATACCAATATTGGTGTGTAGAGACAAAACATAAGAGGATTTCACCATTTTTGTCTATCGGCTCACTGCCAATCTTGACAATGTAAGATCTGCACATGGGCGTAGCAGTAGGAGGCGCAGAAGTAACAGGAACATGTGGGTCCTGGTGCCACATTAAAAGACACCAGTATTAAATCACACATTGTAGCTCACTGACTATGTTACAGATTGTGCATGGTCACTGACAAGTCTTTTTAGAAATAATTGTTCTTTATGGCTGGCAATAAATGCAAAATTATCATTGATAGCCTAAATGTGATCAAAGAATCAGGAGCAGATGGATTACACCCAAGAATCCTCAAAGAGCCAAGTAGAATTCTTTCTATAACAGTTTGTGAGATTTACAGACTAATAACAAGCACAATGCTATTTGGCTAGCACTCAATAAATGTGGTATATCTGGATATAATTGGAAAATGCGTTTGACATGATCCATCATAGACATTGAATATGTAACTTAAAGAGAAGCCATCGTAAGAAAATTACTGTATAAATCAGGTATTTGTGATACAAGTAATTAATAAAAGTGATCTTCACACTGTCTACTAGGGCTAATTTTAAACTCATATTTCTTTCTTATCAAAATCAGGATTACAGTGACAGAAAACACCTCTATACACAGCTGATAAGACAGGATCCAGCAATCATAGTAGGTGATGTCCCAGCTGACCCTGCTCCTCCCTTCACAATGACCTTTGCACATGCTCATTAGGTGCTTCAATACAAAAGATAAGGTCAGAGTCTGATCATTGCGGCCATGTACATGTGTAGTTTTCTGAAACTTGAAGTCTAACAAAGCCCCACTGGCCAGTGTGACAATCGAAAGATTTCTTTTTTTTTAATTCAGATTGTGAGATCGGTAAAAAAACTGGCAAAAAATAAATGTGACACAAAAACCCGATTTATATAAATAAATCATTCTCAGAAAGCTTCTCTTTAAGGTTTATTCATTTAGAAAGTAGTTCACAATTAGGTGGCAGACTGGCTCCATTCATTCTGTGCATAGTGCACTGTATACTATGTATCCTGCAGTGGAGGGCAGGTGGCATCATGCCATGCAGAATAAGGCTGCGTGCCCACTATGCGTTTTTCAAGCGTTTTGCCGCGGAATTTCCGCAGCGAAAACGCTTACAAAACGCTTGGTAATACGTGCCCCAATGATAATCCGCATGTGCTGTACACATGCTGCGGAAATTTCCGCTGCGGATTATCATTGCAGAAAAATCCGCAGCATGTCCATTAATTTTGCGGATACGCAGCGTAATCGCCGTCATTGACTTGCATTGAAACGCACATTATCCATGTCAGCACATTTGCACACACGGATATTATGTGATTTTATGTGCGGATGGTACCTGGGTTTGGAGAAGAGGAGACTCTCATCCAGACCTGGGTACCATAGAACCTATAAAAAAAAGAATTTAAAATAAAAAATAAAGATTATACTTACCTTCCAATGGCCCCTGGTATTTTCTCTGCTCCGCCTGGTCTGTTGTATCGGTTGCGGTGGGGTGAAAGGACCTGCGGTGATGTCATTTAGTCATGTGACAGGTCACACGACCGTTGACGTTGGCAGTCGCGTGACCTGTCACATGACTCAATGACATCACCGCAGGTCCTTTCACCCCACCGTAACCGATACAACAGACCAGACGGAGCAGAGAAAATACCAGGGGCTATTGGAAGGTAAGTATAATCTTTATTTTTTTTTACCATTTTTTTTATTTATTTATTTATTTATTTTTTTAACTATTACTTGGTCACACTATATAAATCCATGCTGGTTGCATGGATTTATATATATAGTGTGACCAAGTTGTCAAGCACTTTTCCAAGTGATGCTAAAATCGCTTGGAAAAGCGCTTGACAACCTGCATGCAAAAACGCTTGACAAACGCTTCTACCTGGCAGGAAAAACACATGTAAAATCTGCATGCTTTTTTGCTGCCAGGGAGATGCAGAAAAAATATGCAGCATTTCTGCATCGTGGGCATTTAGGCTAACAGTTCATGTGTGAGGATTAGAAAGTAAGAGATGACGAAGGAGGAAATTCATTATGCCTGGACCACTGTATTATACAGATGAGATAAAATGCTCTATAGAGAAAACTTGCACAATGGTGGGACCTGGCATTATTAGCTACAGCTTCTCAAAGCAGAAAAGTGATGGAAAATGGAAACAAATGCCTCAGCCGCTTAACCAGAACGGGCTGAAATAACTGGAACAAGGTCTTCAGAACTATAGTGCTACAAATACATTAATAAATCTGCTTCATGTGGATATCCACTTGGTAAAGCGGATTTAAAGTGGATACAAGTCAGGCTATGTAACCAGATACTGATACTCTGAGGGTACAACATGTACAGGAGACACGTGGGCTTCTCGGAATGCGGCTCTCCAGCTGTGCATGGACTGTTCTAGAGATATCTGTGCACCTCAAGGGGACCACTGTGCTAGAGGCACCAAATATGGGAAAGTCACCGGGATGAATCCAGGTACAATGGTAAATTATAAACCAAACGGCATAAAGGGATAAAAGTGTCAAGAGGCAGAAAGAGCCTTCATTGAGGAAATACTGTACATGGAGATATTCCTAAAGAGAAGCACTACAACAGGATACAACTATAAGGCTATCACAGAAAGGAGGACAGCAGCTTTCTGTGCAGTACATGCGGACAGTCTCCAGCAGCAATTTGATAGCTATAATGGGCTTGTTTTATTAGTAGGACAGTATTCCATGGCCGCCTCCTACATACTTGCATCCTCGGAATACCAATGTTCCCGCTGGACCAGGGTCCTGTGAATTGATTCACTCATCTTCACTTTCCAACATTAGGTGGATTATACAAACACAACTACAGGTCTACAACTTCAAAGGAAGCCGGTCATGTTAAAAATCAATTGGCAGGTTAAAAGCGTTCTGAAGCTGTGCAGCCACCACACAAAGCCCTGCTGCCAGGAGGAAATTAATTTTATTCCTCCTGGCAGCCTCTGGCTTTCAGTCTTCAGGAGCGGCTCAGTACATGCACCAGGTTGGCAGTGCATCAGTACAGAGCTGGCTGTCAGTCAGTCAGTACCGGGGAGCAGTTACAGCCGCCTCTCACCATGTACTGAGCGGTGACTGAAGCCGCACCTCTATGACTGAAAGCAAAGGCTCCCAGGAGGTATAAAGTTGATTTCCTCCTGGTAGTCGGGCTTTCAATGGGGCTGTCGCACGGCTTTAGAATGCAAATCAACCTGTAGATTAACCCCGTATCTGCAGATAATAGTATTTTTTGACATGACAGGTTCCCTTTAAAAGAATGAATGTTTGGTGAACAATTATTCTGCAGACTTAGCCATCTTAATTGGCCATTACAGTTGTTCAAAGTGGCCATACATGTTCAGTTACACAGGGAGATATATATTACAAAAAAACGATTTATATAATAAATCATTCTCCGATAGCTTCTCTTTAAGGTTTATTCATTTAGAAAGTCGTTTACAATTAGGTGGCAGACTGGCTCCATTCATTCTGTGCATAGTGCACTGTATACTATGTATCCTGCAGTGGAGGGCAGGTGGCATCATTTGACAGCTGTTAGCCAAATTAATAAAGCCATTCTCCCCCTCCCCCTATACACAAGAACGCTGGATTCAGCAGATCATGTAGGGGTTTAATAAGAAGAGTGGAGTAAGCTGCTATCAGACATGTCTAGTAGTTGCTTATCTATCCCAAGAACAAAAGAATCAAGAAGAGTCTGGAGACCCAATACACACTGGATAGTCAGCAGGCCCACCAATAATCTGAAGGTTTGACCTAATTTGCATTAATATGAACTGATGCCCAGCTTCCCGACAGGTTGTTTTTAGGGTTTCTGCTTAAAGGGAATCTGTCACCACATTTGGCCTAAGCTATTAATATGGGCATACAAGCTATAGAATGCTGAAAAAAGTCCTACATGTACGTCTCAGATCAGATGTGTTGTGGATAAATCATCTTTTATCACTTTATATAAATGACATTTTCCAAGCCCTGAGCAGGAAGATGTCTGGAAGATAATCTCTGGAGGCAGCGTTATGTTTCATGAAGGAGGAGTTACCAGTGTGATGTGTAATGGCTACCAGTGTGATGTGTAATGGCTACCAGTGTGATGTGTAATGGCTACCAGTGTGATGTGTAATGGCCGCTCTCTGCTCTCCTGATCTCACTGCAGAGCTGTGTGTGATTATACCTGACACATCTGCACAGGCAGACAGGGCTGCAATATTGTTACCATAAAGCAGAGCTCAGAGAGCTGCAAATTGTGTTTGCAAGAAGACAAAGTTCATTTCTGCTGTTCTGTGTTAGTTACTTGTCTCACACTGGTAACTGCCCCTTCATGTAATAATCTCTGGAGGCAGAGTCATCTTCCAGGCAGTGTCCTCCTCAGAGCCTGGAAGAGATCATTTATATAAAGTGATAAAAGAGGAATTCTCAACAACAAGGCATCTGATATGAGGCATACAGGTAGGACTTTTTTCATTAGTCTATATAACCTGAATGGCCATATTAATAGTTTAGATAGGTCAAATGTGGAGACAGATTCCCTTTAAGCAAGATAAATGATTACAGTGGATGTGTCACCTGAATTCACAGTGCAAACTACATACAGTAGTCTCATTGTTACTTACCACAGGAAACTAACGTCTGGAAAAGCACCAGTAGCATATGTAAAGATGGCATTTTTTTTAATTTGAGTGATTCCATACCAATATGGAAAAAAAAGGAATGTAAAATATAAATCTGATTTTTATAATAAAATATAAATAGAGTAAAATAAGATAGAAGACTAAATTACTAAAATAGCAATGACCTATATATCCTAAAGTGGAGAACTCTGCTTGACTTGGGCGGTGCACTCAGGAAGATCAACAGTTCGGGCTGATGGCATGGTTGTGCAGCTAGTCCTATAGCCCCAACTGTGTGCCCTCTCAGAAGCAGTTAGAGGCAGCTTTGTTCTTTGCAGCAATGAAGCTGGAAGAATACAGCAATATGGCCAGCTCCATAGAAGCACTTACACACGCTCCTGGTCTAAGATACCCGCCACCTCTGATAAAATACTGGCCACACCTGCAGTGTAAGCAATGAGCAGTAAACTATAAAATTAAAAAATCCCCTCTGTTCTTAAGAACAGAAAGGATTTTAAATAAGAGGTTAAATGCAAAGTTGCTGGTTTTGAAAAATAATTTACAATGGCAGCCATTTAACAAATGGAGAAACCCTTTAAAAAAGATCTCTCAGATCTGATGAGACTGGAGTACTTGCCTTAAATCCATGTCTGAATCCCAAAATGAAAATGAGCATAATAGCAATCCTTTCAAAAGGGATTATACTGGCAAAGGAAATATCAGCCTCTTCAGGTCTATTTAAAGGACCTGTCATCAAATGTTTCATGTTAAACTGGAAACATCATGTAATAGTGGCTGCTGAGAGGAATAACATTTTTTTTAATTTCACCTTTTTGTAGAGATATTAGCGATGAAATACTAGGCACCTAATGAGGTAACTTTAGTTAAGTTCAAGTGGGTGTTATTAGATAGTTTTCATTTCACTGGGGAATATGACACTGACCAATCATAAGCAGGCAGTAACATAACACATAGAAGGACATGTGATCAGAGTCCACAGGTACAGACACCCGGGGGTGTTCACACTAAGTAAGTACTGAAGATATTATAGAACACACAAGTGTGGAAATATTAACTGGAGTAAGGGTCAGTTCACACAGGGGTCACTGCTTAAATTTTATAGCACAGAGCCAAAATGATGATTTTGTTATGCTCCATTTTGAAACAGGTTATAAAAAGTATCCTGATATATCCCTGCTTCATGCTTCTTTGAGCGAATAGGATAGTGCAGCAAGCTCCAGACAGCACCAAAAGTCAACTAAAAGTTGTAAATATTGATTAAAATAAAATATTGACAGCACAATGAAACCAATTGGTGACTTTGAAAAATGTATCAAAAAATGTACTTGTGTTTTATTAACGCTATGTGCCCACGATGCAGAAATGCTCCGGATGTTTTCCTGAGCGTTTCTGAATCTCCCTGGCAGAAAAAACGCATGCGGATTGTACATGCGGATTGTACATGCGCTTTTTCTGCCAGGGACAAGCGGAAGTGAAGCGTTCTTCACATGCATTTCCGCATGCGGGTTATCAAGCGCTTTCCAAGCGATTTTAGCATCACTTGGAAAGTGCTTGTCAACTTGGTCACACTATATAAATCCATGCAACCGGCATGGATTTATATAGTGTGACCGAAAGAATGGTAAAAAATAAATATATACTTACCCTCTGATGGCCCCTGGTGTCTTGCTTAGCTCCGTTCTGGCTGCCGGCAGCGGTACACTGAAGGACCGGCCTGCCACATGACTATGACGTCAGCGCAGGTCCCTCAGTCCATCGCGATTTGCCGGCATGAAAAGGACGAGTGCAGCGGGGGCCGTCAAGGTAAATATAATCTTTATTTTTTTTCTTTTTTTCACAGTTTCTATGGTACCCGGGTCTGGAGGAGTCTCCTGTCCTCTAGACCTGGGTATCATCCGCACATTGGAACGCGTGCATTCCGCATGTCCTTATCTAGTGAAGCGGAATGCATGTGTTCTAAAGCAAGTCAATGGCGGCAAAAACGCAGCACTTTCACAAAATAATTGGTGCAATGATAATCCGCAGCGGAAATTTCCGCAGCATGTGCACAGCACATGCGGATTATCATTGGGGAACATGGCAGGCCTTCTACCATGCGTTTTTTAAGTGTTTCTGCAGCGTTTTTGCCGCTGCGGAAACGCTTAAAAAACGCATTGTGGGCACACAGCCTAATGCACACTTTTTTGGCCTATGCTATTGCATTTATTATTGTTTATTGAGCTAAATATTATGTCCTCATAGCACTTCTGCGTGTATTGAAAAGTTTAAAATAGTTCTTCTACTCCAATACTCTTCAGGTGCATTTTGCACTGCGCAATAATTTTGCAATCTAAGTAGGCTACCGATCACCTGACGAACAAGTAAAATGCTCGTTCATCAGGTGAAATGATCTTTTCGTTTGTCCAGAAGATCTTTCCTGGACAGGCCACAGTCCTGTGTAAACAGGCTTCCATTATTCTCGGCAACGCAAGTCCTATGTGCACTAAAAAAAATAAAAAACTGCAGGATGCGGTCTGCTTTTGTCCCAGAGCCTGAGTTCCCCAGTTGTAAGCATGAAGGCGGAGTATAATACAAGTATATTGACCGGTTAGCTACTGATGATTTATTGTAGGTCTTTTGCCATCTTGCATGTGTTTAAATTCGTTTCCATGTATTTTTTATTTTCATTTCAGTAAACTGCATCGAGTGACTTAGCCATTGTGAGAGAATTCATTTAGACTTGCTTCTTCTAATCTATTAAAAAAAACACATGTGCATTTGCAGGTAAATGCAAACTGAGCCAAAGACCAGGAAACAATCCATCACTTGATGTAATGACTTCACAATAGGCAATTTTAGGAAGCCTGCACTATACATTTTTTACACCAATTTCTCCCCAAGGATCACCAAATGATCTCTGGGGAACATTTTTTTTTTTATGATTCTTGTTTTACTGTAGCTTCAATGTCCAAAGGAGCCCAAGTTACAGGGAACAACAGCTCCTTATAGTCACAGGCAAAGATGATCTAGGTCAGGGTTCCCCAACTCCAGTCCTCAAGGCCCACCAACAGGTCATGTTTTCAGGATTTCCTTAGTATTGCACAGGCAGTAATTCCATCACCTGCACAGGCAATAATTCCATCACCTGTGTAATACTAAGGAAATCCTGAAAACATTATCTGTTGGTGGGCCTTGAGGACTGGAGTTGGGGAACCCTGATCTAGGTGACCCAGCAGCTCTGCTATGCTGGGGAGAGACCTAGTAGTATGGGGACTACCATGTCCTACCAGGGGTTGTCGAAACTTCTATTTGCTGCATAGAGCTCACCGAGTCAACCCTGCTCCTGCTAGACTGCAGGAGCTTTAACCTCCCACCATAAATTCACAATGATGTGGGGTTACGCTAAGGACCAAGGGCAGTATATTTTTTCAAATTATTACATCTTTGATGGTTTGAATCTTGTTAGGTTAATCTATTGGCTATCACAAATGACACTGGTGCAGTAGTACAATCCTAAATTTGACATAAGAAATGTGGAGAGTTCTGGGAGAGGAAAAATGCTGTACAACTACGTATTAAATTTAAAGGGAGAGAGTGTCGCCAAGTCTTTGCTGGAATTGGGGGTCTCTGTCCCTACATCATGCTTTTCTCAGGGTAGCAATGTATCAGTTACTGGGCTGCTTGCGGCGGTTTTAGTGTTTCATCCGTTGCAGATGTAGCAGTTCTCTGAATGCTGAGCTCTGTGTAACCCCGTCCACACCAGTTTCTACCTACGCACAGTGTACACAGCTGCCAATCAGTGGTGGGGGTGGGGTTACAAAGAGCTCATGAATATGGAGGACTTCACGGCAGCAGGTTTACTAGTCCTCTAGTGATAATCTCCTGCTGATGAAACACTAATTTTATAAATACTATACTGAGCAGTCCAGTGACATCGCTGAAATCTGGGTCTCTACCCCTACACCATGCAGCTGCTCTCAGATTAGGTGGAAAAAAAAACTGTCGAAAGATTCTCTTTAAGATGAAGGTCACAGAAGAATTTCAGCGGTACAGGATATTTTTAAGACTCCGTAGATTTAATGCAGAAATTACATCTTGTATTTATCAATCCACGGGGTCAATGGAATGATAGCATGCTTCCTTTGCCATTAGGACAACCCCTTGCTAAGTCCTACTGAGTAACAGATATCAGAGGGGAGTCACTTGCTTGGGACTTCCTAGGAGCCAGAACAGAGCCAGTCTGAGAATGCCTCACGTTTTGGTGCACTTAGCCATCTGATTATTACATGAACAGCACATCGCCTAAATGGCTGCCATGTTATACTACATTTTTCAGCAATATTTGGTAAGAGTGAAATCCCTGGCTATCCACACCTTCTCCAAAGCGTCATCTGCTCTTTGGTGGTGTGTGGCAGCTGCGGTTTAAATGAGGATTTCCACGATAAGGCGAACCCTTTAAAGTTACTAAATACACAACTGCAGATTGGGTCACAACTAACCCGTACTGGTGTCTTACATTATTGCCAGGATGGTACTGTATTACTCTCCAACATTATTACTAAAAGTGCTGTGATTACTACATAAAATCGGTATTATTGTAATATTGGGCATAGCTGCTTTGAAGCCAAAGTCTTTGAGTCCAAAACATACTAACCATTTAACTATGCAAAGATAAATGGATGAAAACAGCAAAGCTGGCATTGTTATATTTAACAAAGGAAAAAAATACATTTTTCATAAGGGCAATATTATATGATGTGCAAAGTAAGCTAAAAGCAAGTGACTGAACATCTGGGAGGTATTAAAAAAAAAAAAAAGATACAAAATACTTACAGCTTTCTTGCCCAGTTCTGTCTTAGACAGTGTCAGCGTGCCACTTAGATAGCAGCCTGGACCAGCGCCCTTGGGTATTCTGTTAAACAAATTCATAGAATGACAGTGGTTCTCAAAAGAATTGGAAATACCAAATACATTTTTTGGCTTCTTTTAAACAAGGCTAACCATGACGTAAAAGAGCGCACAATATAAAACACAATACCTAGAGGCACGGAAATAAGTTTAGCTCTTTAGATTGGCAAAATTAATGATCAGCAAATTCAAGGAATACTTTCAGTGACAAAGCTAAATACTGACCACAACCTGTATGACAACCCGAGATCTTACTCAGTAATTTGCAGAATAAAATTACCATATTATATAGGAAAAAAAATCTTATCACATCCAGTGCAGCCAACCCCTGGGGTTAAGAAAGCAGGGGATGTTCTTTCCCTTATCCTTTCCCAGTGAAGTGAGAGCCCCATCCGAGATCCTGTGCAGGTCTTATTAGACAATTACAGTATACACAGTGAATATACCATGGGTGTTCCATATGGGAATAGCTCTTTAAATCTACCTTCAACTTTGGACCGGGCGCAGACATTTTCTCCACATACCCAAACAATAATTCGGAATATGAAAGTAGGTCGAGTGTTTGCACTAGTTACTTACTTATCATCAGGTAGCATTGTAATAAAGAAAGGCTGGCTGTGCTTTGGAGCCAAGGTTATAGTGTTTGCCTTTTTCTTCCCTACGAGGGCCATGCTGTGACTTTCATATATATCTAGACTCAATGTGTTGGCCATCCTGTGAGAAATCACAAAGGGAAGGTCCTTCAAACGTTCCAGCTCATTTAATTGCTCATGACGAACCTGCATCCTTATAGTATAATCTCCCTTTTCAAGCTTCACAGAGTACTGAAAGGAAAAAAACAATAAAAGACATTAATCTCTGAGACAACACAATACCACAATGCATCACGGCGACATGCTGGCGGTGGACGGCTGTCCTCACCTCACCACAACCACGTGGACTGGGATCCCATGATATCTTCACAAGTTACAATCATAGCTTGTAAGTTAAATTCACATTAAATATCTTCAATGGGGTGTCCGCTACGGGACAAGCCCCTCCTAAAGGCTTCAGCACCCTCTAAAAAAAAAATTAAAGACACATACCCCTACTGCACTGGCGCCATGGCAGGAAGGTTGGCTCTCACATGACACTTCTGTCACATGAGCGCTACAGCTAAGCGATGCCACGCGAGTGCTGGGAGGAGAGGATATGTTTTTTAGGGGGGCACTGTAGCATTTAAGAAAAGATTTTCATGTTTTGGACAACAGATTTAACCAAAATTTGATGGAAAATCAAGTTACCATTACAAATTTAAGGGGTTGTCCAGCCTGAGGCTACAAGTCTGTAGTCATTCTATGTGACTGCAGAGTTGCGAATCCTCACAGCGCTCGCACTGCGCGCTGTGAGGATTTTCCGGTGTTCAAGGCAGTGGACGCATGACCACAAGAATGTGATTTGCATATGTGCCGACTAGACTTGCACGGTCTTGCTCAACATAAGGGTATTGAGCGAGGTGGAACCAGTCTAGTTGGAATGTGGCCAGAAGAATGCAAATTGCATGCTTGCAGTCACATGACTGCCAGCCACTCCGACTTCTGGAGAATCCCCAAAGCGCGCAGTGCCCACGATGTAACGATTCATAAGTGTGCAGTCACATTGAGCAACTGCAGACTTGTACCTTAAGGCCAGACAACCCCTTTTAATATAATAAGCAAATTGTGCTAGAACTGGAAATTAAAAAAAAAAAATAAATAAATAAAATAGTCCGACCAAATGTTGCAAATCCATAGGAAGTGAAGTTGTATCCAGTCTAGGCAATGCTCGGTAAGGCTCTTTTCATATCTACAATGGAGGCTCCAACTGGATGGACACCGTGATGAAAACCTGATGGACCCTAACAGAGCAATGGGGTCCAATGGGCACTGCTGGTGTTCACCATGAGACAGATCCAATGTCTCCATCGGTTTTGTTGTTCCACTTGAATGATGGAGCAAAGAAATGCAGATGCATAACATTTATGTGAACAGAGCTGAAGCTAAACATCAGCAGCTGCACAAATCTCTCTATTAGTTTGGATTCTGGGCTCTGCTCAGAAGGCCTTGTCTGCACCGGATACAATATTGTCCACGCCTTAGCTGAGGGCAGGGTGAACTATGGACAAGGCTGATGTTCTCATTCACTGAAAGCAAAATAAAATTGGTGAAGAACTGAAACAGTAGTAGAACGTCTCATTCATACAACCAATAAGCTTAAAATGGTATGCTCATATCATATACACCTATATGATATGGCAGAAAGGTACAGTAGATGCAGATTCCACCAATGAAATCTCCATCTCTCCCAAAAACGAGACCCGGATGAGTGACGTCGTCTTTGGAGTATTCGGATCAGAATGCTCATTCATTTGTATATGAATACTGATCACGGCGTGTATCAATACTCTGTAAATAAATGCGGGTCCCATCTACTATACATCAGTGGTATATCCTGTCAATACGCATAAATGTACTAGAGGAATGGATGGTTGCGCTCCTCAAATACAGAGTCAAAACAATTTTTGGGGCCACAGTAAGTAACATCCAAGTGTCACAGAAATCCGATGCAAAACCAAGGAAATGAGCGGGAACATGTGTTGTTTACATGAAATGTGTAGGTGCACGTTCACACAGTGGCCAACAAATGGAACCGAAGAGGAAAACAAAATGAGCAAATACCCTGCAGTAAGTAAATAGTAATAGTGCATATAAATAACATAACAGTACTTTAACACTATTTTGATAATAAAAGCGTAAAAGCCATCCCACCATGACAAGTAGCTCCCTAATCAATTATCCAGTGTTATTTATATGCACTATTACTATTTACTTACTGCAGGGTATTTTCTCATTTTGCTTTTATCTTAGGATCAGAAATCCTCTGCAGATGTAGCCAAGACCTTCAATGTCTTCTTCTAGAGGACAAAAACGTCATTTCAAGAGAATACTCTACCTGATGGGGGTATGCATCTCCTGAGCCCATGTGCCTTTTGTTCTGGTCATAAATAATCCAAAGCTGGCTATCATATTCGGATTCATACAACAGCTCACAGAGTAAGGGGCAGCTCGGTGTGACTTCTCCACATTTAGGCTTTCAATTAAGAAAAAAAAGAAAAGACGACGATCAGAATATTTTTTCCGTAGTAAAGCTTTAAATAAAAGAAATACAATGAAAACATTGGAATATTTACGTTGCAAAGTTTTGTCTTTTGTTTTTTACTTGTGTCATTTACCTGGTCTGTCAGGTATTAAAAGTTTAAAAAAAAGAAAGGAGGATGATTTCATTCACATAAATCCTTTATGTCTGGCCAGTATCTTGCCCGAGCTGGAAACAACTGATGTGCATACAATGTGCACCCCTCCGGTGTCTATAGTGGGACAGAGAAAGGCCAAGAGTTTCACATTTTTTCTGTGCAACTCCTGGAGACTTCTCGATGCCGCCATACATGACAATGTTACAATAATAAACTACAGGATCAGTTGTGCCATCAGTTTCCCTCTGGTGCAGGAGTGCCCAACATGCGGCTCCTGGCTGTCACACAAGGTCTAGCACACAGCCATGAAGAGCATGTGCCCGGTGGTGACCTGTGAGCTGCCCTGCATGGTACTGCACTTCTGGATGCTCATGTACTGGATGTACTGGTGGGGAAGGGGGATAATTATGGTAATCTGGAGATGGCATCCTATTCGTTTCAGAGGTGTGGAAGCTGGATGCAATAGATTGGTGGGGGTACTTTGTGAGAGAATCCCAAATGGGGGTAGCGTGGGTACCCCTGGATATAAGTATACCACCTATAAGGGAGGGGGCAGAAGGTGCTTTCAGTGTGGAAGCTTTGCCTGTATGTACACCAGTAATCAGGGCACTGCATGTAACTGGCGACCATATCTCAGAACTGAATGTGGCTCTCAAGGTAAGGAAGGTTGGGGACAACTGGACTGCCCAAGTGTATTTGTACTACGCTAAAAGAAGTTATCATGTAGGGCCAGACATATGATAAAGGGGCGTCACATGAATGTTGTAATAACCTTACAGCCATGACACAAGCTCCTTTTTGGTATATGTCCACAGTCCAGGTGCTGTAAATGCCAACAGTAATATCAGTGTGGTTTTGTCCTGATGAAGAAGTCTGAAATTTGAAACGTGTTGACCAATGAAACCTCAGTTTTCATCACATCGCCTCCTGGATCTCCTTGTTCATCATATGGTGTCTTTGGCAGGTAAAGATTCATCCTCCATGGTTTTTTCCTTCCATTGCATGTATCCTGGATCTGCAGCAGCTGTTGTACGGAGCTTTCTTTGGTGTTGTGGCACACAAACCTGCCAGGTGAGCACATCCCTGCACCCATCGTTCTCATATCCTATATCCGGGTAGGACCCTATTTTGCGCTATTGTCTTCCAGTTTTTTCCCCTGTTGAACAGTAATATCTTGACAGCACCAGGAGCCGCATGTGTAGAAAACTGATGACTAAAAATGCTCATGGAAAACCCATTATTGTAATGGATATGTATTACAGCAATGCTGTGAAGAGCGGTCTATAGGTTAACAAAACACGATCTAAAAAGGTATTTCAAAGTATTAAAACTCACCTGATGGAAGTTATATGTTAAAACAATTTCATATAATTGGCGGTTATTTGGCAAAACATCACGGGCACCCAGTGGTCTTGTCTTGGCACTGACAGGCCTGCATGATACAACACACATGTAGTGAGCTTTGTATATATGACCTTATGTTGGTTGGTGGGGGGGGGGGGGGGAGGCAAAGTGTTAAATAAAAAAAAATAAAAGAGTTTTTTATCCGTCCCTTGTGGTTTTAGAAATAAGAAAATAAAAATGCGTGTATTTCACATTCCACTCTTACAACAGTATGTACGAAATAACCCAAAATGGTGCCTGGTTCTGAACTGGCTAAAAACAGCTTATATCCTTCCAGTGATAATGTTTGTGACTGCTAGTGGAGATGTGTCACATGGGCTGGAGGGCACAACAATGGCCGGCAGTAGCTTCACACCGAAGTTGTGTATATTGTGCGTTCTCAACAGGTTTTTGCAGTTTTTAAACAGCATCAATTTGCATAGGGGTGGTGACCATACACATATGTACCCCTATGCAAATTGATGCCGTTTAAAAACGGCAAAAACCTGTTGAGAACGCACAATATACACAACTTCGGTGTGAAGCTACTGCCGGCCATTGTTGTGCCCTCCAGCCCATGTGACACATCTCCACTAGCAGTCACAAACATTATCACTGGAAGGATATAAGCTGTTTTTAGCCAGTTCAGAACCAGGCACCATTTTGGGTTATTTCGTACATACTGTTAGGCTATGTGCCCACGATGCAGAAATGCTCCAGATTTTTCCTGAGCGTTTCTGCATCTCCCCTGGCAGAAAAAACGCATGCGGATTGTACATGCGGATGTGAAGCGTTCTTCACATGCATTTCCGCATGCGGGGTGACAAGCGCTTTCCAAGCGATTTTAGCATCACTTGGAAAGTGCTTGTCAACTTGGTCACACTATATAAATCCATGCAAACGGCATGGATTTATATAGTGTGACCGAAAGAATGGCAAAAATAAAAAATAAATCTATACTTACCTTCCGATGGCCCCCGGTGTCTTGCTTCCCTCCGTTCTCCCTTGTCGGCAGAACTGAAGGACCTGCCGACATCAGCATCGCGTGACCCGTCACATGACTATGACGTCAGCGCAGGTCCTCCAGTCCATCGCGAGCTGCCGGCAAGCTAAGACAAGCACACTGCTGGCCATCAGAAGGTAAGTATAATATTTATTTTTTATTTTATTCTTTTTTTCACAGTTTCTATGGTACCTGGGTCCGGAGGAGAGTCTCCTCTCCTCTAGAGACGGGTACCATCAGCACATTAGAACGCATGGAATGCGCATCTACATATACAGTGATGCAGAATCCATGCGTACAAATGCAAGTCAATGGCAGCGAAAACGCAGCACTTCCGCAAAATAATTGGTAGTGCTGCGTTTTTTTTCGCAATGATAATCCGCAGCGGAAATTTCCGCAGCATGTGCACAGCACATGCGGATTATCATTGGGGAACATGGCAGACCTTCTACCATGCGTTTTTTACGCGTTTCGGCAGCGTTTTTGCCGCTGCGGAAACGCTTAAAAAAGAGGTGCATCTTGTAAATTGTAATGACTCACAGAACAAAGATGTTACTTAAAAAATAAATAAAATTTCACATTTTGCAATCTGCTGCATATTAATTTATTGAAGACACTTTTGGGGTGAAAGTAGTCACTAAAACATTTAATAAATGCTTGAAAATTTTTTTAATTTTTTTTTAATACATAAACTAAGAAGTGGTCACTACTGAGGATTCATCTGCAAAATTTGGAGTTCAGAATGGCTCTTCTCTTCTATGCAGTGCTTTGCACCCAAACAGTAGTATACAACCACATATAAAAGAATTTCCATATTTATAAGAAATTGCAAAAAAGAAAAAACACTTATGGGGTTCTATTTTTTCTCCTAATTTTTAGGGGCTAAATTCAGTCCTGAAATGTCAAAAAGGACCTTTATATTAAAACCCCCCACACAAAACTATACAATTTTAAAAATGCGTACCTTATAGAATAAATAGAATTTTTACATCTCCAGAGTCCATACCTGCCACTTAGACCTATGTCTATATAAGTTCTCAAGTGCCTTTGAGGAACCAAAATATTAAAAGTCCTACACAAATCACCCCATTATAAGAAGTGCACCCCTTATAGAGTTCAAAAAAAGAAGTTTGTTACCTCTAAGTGCTTCATATGAAGTAAAGAAAAAAAATGCAATGTTTTCAACTAAAATGTGGTATTAACCTCAAACCTTTTCATATTTTTCAAGGAGCAATTGGGAGAAAAAAAAAACGAAAATTTGATCATTTCTGCCGAGTACAGCAATACCCTATAGATGGTTGTACACTTCTATTCTGCATTTATTAAGGGGTGCAGCAACCATTTTAACATTAAAGGCATCTTCAATAATTTTATGTGCAGCAGATTAAAAAAAAAAAAAATTGCAATTTTCACTTCTTGCCATCACCTATAACAGTTTATTTTTTTTTCGACATTAGTTGTGTGACAGAAGACAAATTAACCATTTCTGTTGGTCACCACAATTAACTGCATGTATTTTATTTAGGTTTTACTATTTTTTCACAGTAAATATACTTTGTAAAAATAATATTTCTATGTCACCAGGTTCTGCGAGAGACATTACCTTTATTTTTTTGATGACGCAGATGTATGGGGGCTCAGTAATGGCAGGGTGAGTTGCAGTTTTGATTGCTGTTTGTTTTATAGTTCAGGTCGCTACGATCCCAAATACGTGCATTTTAAATTTCTAAGAAAAGGGCTTAAAGAAAAGACGGATTTTGGTAAGAACTTACCTGTAAAATCCTTTTCAGCGAAGGAAGGAAGGGAGACACAGACATTACTAGTGGGTAGGCGGAGCCACACCGGATAGAACACCTCAGATTACAAAGAAGTGTTGTCCGGCCCCTCCAGCTTGGGCTCCTCCTACTCCAGCTCTCCAATCCGTACACAAGCTAAGGAAGAGCAATTAACACCAGCGGAGCAACACAACCCCTTCTGAAAAAGTTAGAAAAAAGCAAGAAGACAGGTTATGCATATAACAGAAAAAACCACACAGTCCCAGGTACTACTCACTGGACCTGACCACTGCGATGAGCTGGCAATGCTGGAACAGAGCCTTAGCGCGCCGACCCCAGCCCAGATAACCGCCATCAGAGAAGGGTCTCGCCGCATCTGAAAACACAACAACACACTTCTGCCATGGGAGGGAGCTGTGTCTCCCTTCCTTCCTTCGCTGAAAAGGATTTTACAGGTAAGTTCTTACCAAAATCCGGCTTTCAGCAGCAGAATGGAAGGGAGACACAGACATTACTAGTGGGACGTCCCAAAGCAGTCCAGAAATTAAGGGTGGGAAAAAACAAGAAAGGCAGATTCCCAACAACTTAGATAAATGCGCAACCAGCGCTAAACACAAGTTAAGGAGATAACCTAAACTACAGGCGCCTGCAGGACCCTACGTCCTAAGGCCGCATCCGCGGAAGCACTGACGTCCACCTTATAAAACTTTGTAAAAGTGTGAACGGAGCGCCAGGTAGCCGCCCGGCAGAGTTGAGCTGCCGAGGCCCCTTGATGAAAAGCCCACGATGAACCCACAGCTCTCGTGGAGTGAGCTCGAATCTTAATTGGGCAAGGCTCGCCCTTAAATCGGTAAGCTTCTAAAATGGCCGACCGAATCAAATCGAGCTATAGTGTCCTTGGAAGCTCGTTGACCACGACGACGACCTGCTGGAATCACAAAAAGTGAGTCCGACTTCCGAAAACCTTGAGTAATAGACAAATAGAACTTTAACGCCCGCACCAAATCCAAAGTGTGCAAGGCCCGTTCCTTCGCATTCCTCGGCTCTGGACAGAGCGAGGGCAACACAATATCCTGGTTAACATGAAATTGTGACACCACCTTAGGTAGAAAGTCGCCCCGTGTGCGAAGCACTACACGATCCGGGTGAAACTCCAGAAAAGGAGGCGAGCAAGAAAGAGCCGCCAACTCAGAAACCCTTCTCAAAGAGGTGACAGCCACCAGGAAGGCAACCTTCCAGGAAAACAATGAAAGGCTAACAGAGTCCATAGGCTCAAAAGGCCCATGTTGAAGAGCCTCCAATACAAGATTGAGCCGCCAAGGAGTCACAAGTGCCTTCCGCGGCGGAAATTGACGGATTACCCCGCGAAAAAAGGAACGTACGTCCCTACGCGAGGCGATAGCCTTCCGAAACAGCAAGGATAGAGCGGAAACCTGACCCTTCAGGGTGCTAACTGCCAAACCCTTGTCCAGCCCATACTGCAAAAAGGCCAACAAATTGGGAATGGAAAAAATCCTCGGGTTCCTTGAAGAACCGGAACACCACGAGAAGAAGGCTTCCCAAGTCTTGTGATAAATCCTAGTGGTAGCAGGACCTCTGGCCGCTCGCAGAGTGGCAAGGACTTCGGCTGAAAATCCTTGACGGGTCAAGATTTCGGTCTCAAGAGCCACGCCGTCAAACGCAGAGACTTCAGGTCCAGATGACGAATGGGCCCCTGGGTTAACAGGTCCGGGCGAAGTGGAAGCGGAGGCACTGCCAGAAGCGACACCAGTGTTGAGAACCACGTCCTCCTTGGCCAATCTGGGGCCACCAACATAGCCGAGACTCTCTCCAGTTTGATCTGACGTAACACCAGAGGAAGTAAGGATATTGGCGGAAACACATAGATCAGCTCGAATTGGTCCCACGGAGCCACTAGAGCATCCACCGCCACAGCCTCCGGGTCCTTGTACCTGGACATGAACGTCGGTAACCTGGCGTTGAACCTGGATGCCATCAAATCCACTTGGGGAGTTCCCCAACGGTAGCACAGTAGTGCAAAAACTTCCGGATGAAGACTCCATTCTCCGGGATCCACCTTCTCGCGACTGAGGAAGTCCGCCGTGATATTCTGGACTCCTGGGATGTGAATCGCAGAGATGGCTGGAACCCTGGCTTCGGCCCATACCATGATCCGAGAGACCTCCATCATGAGCCTGGAGCTCCTTGTCCCACCTTGATGGTTGATATACGCGGCCGCCGTCGCGTTGTCTGTCTGCACTCGGACTGGCAGACCGCTTAAAGGGACCGTCCAGTGATGGAGGCAAAGGAAAATCGCCCTCAACTCCAGGAGGTTGATCGGCAGGACAGACTCTTCTGACGACCATACTCCCTGAACCCAGAGATCGTTCCAGACGCCCCCCCAGCCCGTCAGACTGGCATCGGTGGTTATGACCGACCACCGCGGAAGGAGGTAGGACTTCCCCTGGGATAACGCTTCTGGATGTAACCACCATCCTAGAGACTCTCGCACCCTGTGGGAGATGATGACACTGCGATCCAGCGAAGCCTGCGATCGATCCCAACGGGTCAGAATGAGCATTTGGAGACCCCTGGAATGAAATTGAGCAAACGGGACCGCTTCCATTGACGCCACCATCAAACCCAGAAGGCGCATACACCTTCGAAGGGACATTGCTGTCGAAGACTTCATAACCTGTACATGTTGACGAAGACTTGCTTGCTTGTCAGGAGGCAAGGACACCACTGCCCGTACCGTGTCGAAGTGCATCCCCAAAAACAGGATTGACTGCGACGGTTCCAGAGATGACTTCTTCCAATTGATTAGCCATCCGAAGTCCTCCAGGAGCTGAAGGGATAGATTGCGAGCCCTCACCGCCTCCTCCTCTGTGGACGCCACAATCAAAAGGTCGTCTAGATAGGGAAGAATTGTCACCCCCTGCCTTCGAAGGATCGCCATGAGAGGCGCCAGAATTTTTGTAAAAACGCTGGGCGCTGATGCCAACCCGAATGGCAGGGCCACAAACTGGTAATGGTCCTGACCTATGGCAAAACGTAGGAAGCGCTGGTGAGCCCTTCCGATGGGAATATGCAAATAAGCGTCGCGAATGTCGATTGACACTAAAAAAATTGTTCTGCGACAGAGCCGCCACAACTGAGCGAAGCGACTCCATGCGGAATTTCCGGGTCCGGACATGCAGATTCAACTTTTTGAGATCCAGAATGGGGCGAAATTGGTCCTCCTTTTTGGGGACCACAAAGAGGTTGGAGTAAAACCCCCTTCCCCAATCCTCCGGCGGAACCGGCACCACCACACCATTCTGCAGAAGGGAATCGACCTCCCGCCGTAGAGCGGTAGCTAGCTCGGGCTCTGACGGAATGCGAGATTGGCAAAATCTGTCCGGGGGTCGAGAAAGAAACTATGAAATAGCCTGCCGACACAACCCGCGTCACCCAGGCGTCTGAAACGTGGGACGCCCAAGTCGACTCGAACTGGAGCAGGCGACCCCCCACTCGAGGACCCTCGAGTGAAACCCTGGCGTCAGTCCGCCTTAGCGGGCTTTTTGTCAGCTTCCCGTTTGTCTTGACGGAAGTTCTGTTTCCAGGGAGTGCGGGATTTCTGAGAGATCTTTTTTCCCGAAAACGAGGGACGACCCGATCCCCAAAAGGGCTGACCGAACAGTCCCCTGGGCCGAAAGGGCCGCCGACTACTACCGGCACTAGACTTGCCAGACGCAGAAGCCACAGCTCTACGCTGCGGTAAAGCCGTTTCTTTTGCCTTGGCCTTCGCAATCAGTTCCGTGAGGTCAGACCCAAACAGCTGACCACCCTTGTAAGCTAAACACAGCAAACCTTGCATGGAAACCGCGTCTCCGGTCCACTGCTTAAGCCACAGTGCTCTTCTGACTGACAGCCGAGGATTGCGCCCTGGACAGCAGTGACGTAGTATCCAGAACTGCATCTCTGCCATCAGCTTGAAAAGCCCTTCTACCTCGGATAGCGGGGATCCATCTTGCCACGCCGTCCGTAGGCGGTCCAACCACCTCAGGGAAGCTTCACCAGCACACATGGCTCCTAAAGCCGCTCTGAATCCATGACCCGCGGCCTCGTAGATGGATTTAGCCGCCATCTCCGTTTTTCTGTCCAGCGGATCCTGCAGACTCGCCTTCCCTTTAACAGGAAGTAATGAAGCTTTGCTAAGCTGGGATAAAGGGACATCCACTTCAGGAGAAGGAATCCAATTAGCAATCGACTCCGTAGAACACGGATACAGTGCCTCAAAAAAACCGTGTCCCCTGAAAAAGCTTATCTGGACACAGGCGTTCCTTCTCCACCGCCCCATCAAGTTCATCCAGAGATGGTAACGTTGACCGCGACCTATGCGACTCCTGAAAAAGCCGGGCCGACTTACCAGGGCGTCTAGCTACCTCCTCCGGTAACTGTAACGCCTCCCTCATAGCTCCAATAAAAGCATCCACACGGCCCAAAAGAGAGGCAGAGCGCCCCTGCCGATCCTCTTTATCCGAATCGGACATCTCCCCAGCAGAGCTTGAAGGGGAACCCTCCATATCAGAGATCTGAGTCGCTGCGCGGGGAGGACAGTACCGGCCTGTGGCGCTTCCTGCCATGAGAAGACAGTTGGGATCTAGCTGACACCCAATGACCTAGAAGGTCAGACAGGCTATCAATAGAACAAGTGAGAGCCTCCATTTTAACATCACTGAGTCCCCCGACCTGCGCTGCACTTGACGCCGTCGAGGACTCCTGCGAGTCAGATACGCGAGACTGATCCTGTAGCGGACCTGGGAGACGGACCGCGCCTCCTGGACTCTGATCTGACATGCCCTCACACAGTATATAGCAGGCTTAAGCCTGTCAGTAACTAGGACAGTGTGGCTTCTAAAAGGAAAGAAACGAACGCTGAAGGGTTAAGGCTCTTACAGGGAGAGCTACCCCAGCTGTCCCCCAATTAAGGGTTAACCGCCTACCAGGGGGTTAATGCAGCAGACTCCCCACAACCTCTGCTAAATGAAAGAGGTGTGCGAGTCCCAGACAAAAAAACCTCTATATGAGGTAGCAGCTGCAGGGCAGCGCAGTCTACCACCTAATTGTGCCGCAGAAAGGTGCCCTGCGCTGTGGGGGTGAGGAGGTTAAGCTTCTGCCCTGACAGGCAGAAGCGACTCACCCAGCTGGCCGCGGTGCAGCGTTCCTTCGGTTCTGACGGGAGGAGAGGAGAGTGAGGAGCCGGAGGAGGCCGTCAGTGAAGAGAGAAGCCGGAAGGGGAGGGACAGGAGAAAGCGCTCGCTCAGAGCGCTACCTGCCCGCGAAAAGACCGGGAAGGCGCGAAACCACGCCCCCCGCCGGCATTCAAAAAGGCGCACGACTCCTCCGCTCTCCGCTCCTGCCCCGCTTCACATGTCCTGCAGGGATCCACCTGCGGACGAAAAACACACAGTCACCAACGGTACATGTAACAGCGGCCGCCGCAGCAGCCGCTGAAGCACTCAAACACATTTACAAATGCTGAGTACTCACCCAGCTGAGCGCCACAGGGACCCCCAGGGATTTGTGGCGCTGTGGCCCTTAGCTTCCCCCCAGGACGGAGCGCGCAGGGACCCCAATGGCGCGGTTTGCGTCTCCTCCGGGAAGCGTCCCTCATCCCCCGGGGCCGGCAGGGTTCTGCAGGGACCACCATAAAGGGTATGCAGATCCGCCAGGGGAGGGGTGGGGGTCCAGCAGCGCTGAGACCCCTGAGACCTCTAGACCACGGTGGGTCCAAGTCTCTGTCCGATAAAAATAAAAAAATTTTCTGAGGAGCTGCTCCAGCAGCGACTATCCTCTGCGACCTCAAATTTTAGACTGGAGAGCTGGAGTAGGAGGAGCCCAAGCTGGAGGGGCCGGTCAACACTTTTTTGTAATCTGAGGTGTTCTATCCTGTGTGGGCTCCGCCTACCCACTAGTAATGTCTGTGTCTCCCTTCCTTCCATTCTGCTGCTGAAATGTGTCCGCAGGTTTTTGCTATATAACCTAAGAGCAGCATGATGTAGGAGCAGTGACCCTGATTCAGTCAGTGTTTTATCAGCAGGAGATCATCACTACAGGACAAGCTGCCTCTTAGTCCAGCCACACCCCACCAATGATCAGCAGCCTTTTGTTAATATACATTAGCAGCTTTGTGAGAACAATCAATGTGGTGTTACACAGGGCCCAATATTCTGAGCTCAACCAAATCTGCAACAGAGAAAACCGTGATTCTATCACAACTGCTGCACTCTTTAAACTAAGTGATACATCGCTGTAATCTGGGTCTCTGTCCTACATCATGTTGCTCTCAGGTTACATAGCAAAAGGCTGGCGACAGATTCCCTTTAAAGAAGTTATCCACTACTTGGAGAACCTCTTCTTCTCATACCCCACACTTGGCCCCAATAAAATAAAAAGCTTATACTCACCTCCCTTGATGGTGCTGTTCCAGCAGTGTCAGCACTCATGTACCTAAGGCTCTCCTGTGGTTATGACAGGAGAGTCTGGTGCCCAATCAGTGCTTGAGTCACTGGCCCCGCCTTCAGACAAATCGATCATCAAGAGGAAGTGAGAGAGCAGACGCAGCCCTGACTTCCTCTTGATGTTCTATTTGTCCAAAGGTGGAGCCAATGATGCCAGCGCTGATTGGGTGCCAGGCTCACGTGTCATAACTCAATAAGAGCCCCGGGACCGTGAGTGCCGACACCGCTGGAACAGAGCCAGCACTGGAGGCGAGTATAAGCTTTTTTATTTAATCTGGGCCAAACATTTAGCTCAAGAATGGGTTGTCCTAGTAGTGGGACAACCCCCATTAACGCTACACTTCTTGTGGTGACGTCTTTCTATAGTAAGTTTACTTTTTACAAATATCTAGATGTGCTCTTGTATTTCTCATTCTGTAGCTGTTTGAACTGCAGTTCAAACATAACTGTTCCCCTTTCAATATTTATTAGAAAGTTAGTTTTTATTACTCAAAAGATTTTGGCTTTTTATTTTTTTTTTTTTTACAACTTTTTAAAATTACAGAAAGCAAAATTAATTTATTTGATAAACTTCAGGAAAATATTCAAAAATAAAATACCTAAAATATTTTGGACCTTCCAGAACAGCAGCATTTCTGTGTTTGGAGTGATAATCCAATAGGTTACATTTTTTCCAAATGCTTTATTTCTACATACACAGAGAAATACAGGGTGGTCCAAAAGTAGGTGGACAGAAAGTGTAATAAGGTTATAAAGGGGGAGATTTATCAAACACTAAATTGCAGCTGCCTGTCTGGATCATCCTCCAATAAACCATGAATTAGACGTGGACAATAAAGCTTTCCACCCAATAGATTTCAGGATTCGCATGATAGAAGCTCGTGAAATTCCCAATTCCAAAGAGGCTCTTCTGGTGGACTTTTTTGGACTCTGAACAAATGTTTCAGCAACAAGTTGTTTATTATCTTCTGTACAGACTGTTTTGGGTCGACCAGTTTTTGGAGCATTAAGGATTGAGCCAGTGGCATTGAATTTGTCACGAATGCGGTAAATGGTTTGTCTCTTTGGGGCTTGAGTACCAAATGTTTCAACCCAATTTGCTCTAATGGTTTCAGCATTTTGAGATTTCCAATACTCTGTTAAAATCCATTTTCTTTGATCTGTATTTAAATGATTTTCCATTATGTGTTATCTGAATTATCTGAAAAGAAAACAGATTTGGGCGTGATCTATGTGTGAAAACTAGATCTGTGAAACTGGCTCAGTTGCCCTTAGCAACCAATCAGATTCCACCTTTCATTTTCCAAAGAGTCTGTGAGGAATGAAAAGTGGAATCTGATTGGTTGCTAAGGGCAACTGAGCCAGTTTCACTTTACACCATGTTTGATAAATCTCCCCCTTCATAACCTTATTACACTTTCTGTCCACCTACGTTTGGACCACCCCGTATATATTGTGCAAGTGCCCGGAAACACAAGGACCGCTCAAGCAGGCTGATGGACCAGTGAGAAAGGGGAAAGATACATTTTGGAAGTATAGACAAATGTGCCTAAAATGAACAGCATAACTAAGTGACAATGAGGACTACTATTTATTAATTACCCTATAAAACATTAGGCACAGAAAACACTACAACCTGCAGTCAACATATGGTGAATGAGACAGAATTTTAGAGAAACTTCAGTTTACAGACACAAACCTGATGCAAGATTAAAAAAGTAATGTGTCTATATGGATTTTATACACCACCTTAAAGTTTGCACCCAATTCTTTAAACTGATGCTGGGAGACAGATCTTCATACTTTAATGTAGACAGCACATCAAAACGAGCGATCCCTTCAGATGCATGCTGGCAAGAAAACAAAAAAATAAATTGTACAAAAGCAGTGATGTCTGAGGTTGGAATACGTCCTAAACCCCTTCACCTCCCAGCCTGTTTTCACCTTCCTGACCAGGCCAAGTTATACAAATTCTGACCATTGTCACTTTATGAGGTAACAACTCTGGAACGCTTCAACGAATCCCAGTGAGGGAGACTTTTTTTTCGTGACACATTGCGCTTTAGGTTAGTGGTAAATTTTGGTAGATATGATTTGCGTTTATGAAAAAAAAAAAAAAAAAAAAAAAAAAAAAATTTTGACAAGAAATGTGAACACTGCGCAATTTTCAATTTTTTTAATTTTTATATACTCTTTAAAAGCAGGTAGTTCTACCACACAAAATAGATAACAGTAACCACATATCTACTTTATATCAGCATCATTTTTTAAACTTTTTTTTTTCCCTTAGGAAATTAGATGGGTTAGAAGTTAATCAGCAATTTTTCATTTTTCTAACAAAATTTATAAAAGCAATTTGAGGGACCACAGCACATATTAAGTAACTGAGGTGTTTGTGTGACAGAAAATATCCAAAAGTGACCATTTTAAAATTTTTTTTAGAGTGCTCAAAACCACATCCAAAGAAGTTTATTAACTTTTTAGGTGTTTCAAAGGAATTCAAGCAATGTGGAAGAAAAAAAAAACATTTTAATTATTCTGACAAATATGTTGTTGTTGTAGCCCAAATTTTTCCTTTTCACAAAAGTAAAAGGAGAAAATGGACCACAAAATTTGTTGTGCAATTACTCCTGAGTACACACATGCCCCATATGTGGTGACAAACTGCTGTTTGGGTACGCGGCAGGGTTCGAAAGGGCATGTCAATTGAGCTCTGGAGTGTAATTCTGGCTGGAATAGACTGCAGATGCCATGTCACATTTGATGAACCCCTTTTACATGCCAAAACAGCAGAAACGCTCACAAGTGACCCCATTTTGGAAATTATCCCTCTCAATGAATTCATCTAGGGGTGTAGTAAGCATTTTTAACCCTCAGGCGATTCACAGAATTGTATAACATTTGGTTGATTGTATCAAAAATTACCAATTTTTTTCCAGTAAAATGTTGTTTCTGCCCCAAGTTTTTAATTTTCAGAAGGGATAATAGGAAAAATTGTGCAACAAATTGTAACGTTCATTTTCTCCAATGAACGTCAATACGCCACATGTGGTCAAAACCTACTTTGGAGGCACAGTGGAAAGCTCAGAAGGAAAGGAGCGCCATACTGAAATTCACATTTTGCTGTTATGGTTTGCGGGTGCCATGTCACATTGGCAGACGCCTGAGGTGCCAGAACAGCAGAAACTCCCCCCCCATAAGTGGCCCCATTTTACAAACTACATCCCCCCAATTAATTCATCTAAGGGTGCAGTGAGCATATTGACACCACATGTGTCACAGAATTTTATACCATTGGGCAGTGAAGAAATAATAAAAACTAATTTTTATGCTAAAAATGTAATTAGCACCATATTTTACATTGTTACATGTGGAAATTGGTAGAAAATGGCACCAAAATGTGTCACACAAATTCTGCTGAAGGCAGCAATACCCCATATGTGTCTGTACTGCTTAACCACATGGCGAGACTCAGGAGGGAAGGAGCGCTATTTGACTTTGGGATAACACATTTTCATAGAATAGTTTGCTGAAACCATATACAGAGCCCCCTAAGTGCCAGAAGAGAAGAACCCCCCTCAATTCACCCCTTTTTTAGAAATTACATCCCTCTGGGAATGTATCTACAGTTGGAGTGATGATTTTGACTTTATTGGTGTTTTCCAGAAACAAGCAGCAGTGGATGTTGCCGAGTGAAAATCTGCCCTGTACATTATGCCCAGCTCATGTTTCTGGAAGTGGGCTCTCATCGCTATAGAAATACCAAAACATGTGGAAGCCAAATATGGTTTAATCACACTGGGGCATTTGGAATTTGTGGGAAGGGGCGGGGCAGAGGAGTCATAGTGCTTTTCCAAAGCCTTAGTGTTAGGCCACGGCCCCTCCATCAGTATTCGGTCAGTATTTTTTCTCAGGATTGGGAGCCAAAACCAGGTGAGGAACAAACAGAGAAAAGGTAGAATAGAAACAAGTCACCAATTCTGCATTTATCACCCACTCCTGAGGAAAAATACTGACCAAATACTGACTGAGGGGCTGTGGCCTTACAGATAATGTAGAAACCCCTATATTTTGGGTAACAGAGAACGGACCTGAGTGAAGATTTGCTTGTTTTGTGAATTGAGTTGATGCTTTTGTTGGGAATTTTTACATAACATTTTGGATCACGTGTTTCCATCTAAATCTCTGACTGACGTGATTCACTATAGTGAGGCAGCAGTGTTACTATGGACTCAGTCTAACCTCTGTTCAGTGGTGTCCTTGTCAGAGGTGCACAAATCTGTGGTCGACCCCACTTTTATGCACACTTTAAAAGACACATCATGCTGGATCATGGGCCAGACTACATCCTTCTTCCACCAGGGCTTCCGTCTGAATCACGTATTTCAGAGACTTACACGGAAACCCCAGTGTAAGCACTCAGCGCAGGATAAATGGGAGCAGAGCCTTACTGCGAACTTTGGGAGGCAGAATGAACAAATCAACAGCAGGTGAAAATTTGGTTTTATTTATTTTTTTACGCAGTTCCTCGTGTGGTATAAGTGATTACGCAACTTTATTCTTCATATTTTGAGAGCTATAATTTTTCTATATTTCTGTCCACAGTCACGTGAGGGCTTTTTTTTTGTTTTAATTTTAATGGTTACCATTTTCAGGCACATAACATTTTATTGCTTTCTATTCTGATTTTTGGGAGGCAGAATGAACAAAAGCCAGCAATTCAAAAATTGTTTTGTGATTTTTTGTTATGCCGTTCACTGTGTGGTAAAAGTGATAAGACAGCTTTATTGTTTGGGGTTTTTTTGTTTTGGGGCTTTTGCACAAAAAAACGATTTTATTGAAAAAAATTATTTTGCATTGCTATATTCTGAAAATGATAGCTTTATTTCTCCGCTAACAAAGCTGTATGGCAGCTTGTTTCTTGCAGGATAAGTTGTCACTTTCAGCTATATGATTTTTATTTACAGTCGAATTTTTGATTGCATTTTATTCCACTTTTTTGGGCGGTATGATGAAAAAAACTTTTTTGCTACATTTTTCATTTATTTAATTTTTACAGTGTTTACTTGTGGGGTTAACTAAATGTGATTGTTTTATAGATCCGGTCGTTCTGGACACGGCAAAACAAATTGTGTACTTTTGTTTATTTTTGTTTTTACATAAATATGCGTATTTATTGGTATAATATTTAATATATTTATTTTAGATGCGGTTTATTATAAACGCGTTTCAAAGTCTTCAGACCTGGTGGTCATATCCTGATGAAGAAGTTTGAAGACTTTGAAATCGCATCAAGCCAACTTTGTATCCTGAACTATTCTTTCAGATCTCCATCAGCAGCGCTGATGACCCTCCTATTGTTTCTCTTCTGGTCTGTCAATATTTAGCAATTCAAAGCATAACTGAGCCCAAACACATTCTACATTATATACTTTAAATGGATATTTCTAAATTAATAATATTGCTTTAACTACTTAGACACCACGAAAATAAGCAGGTTTTTTTAATGGACTTGCTTTTTCCAATGCCATTCTTCTTTATAGAGAGCGTTTATCTTTGATAGTGTACAGCTGGCTTCCATGGCCTGTTCACAGTCTGGTCAAGGGTGCGAAGTAGTTACATTCCGGGAGAGAGCAAAACCAAAAACTTGGGTTAGCACACCTGTTGGTGTTAGTGTAATGTATAGGTGCACATTCACACTGTGGCCATTAACAGACAAATATAACCTAGAATAAGAACAAATGAAAAGATACTCTGCCGTAATTAAATTAGTAGTAATACATGTAAAAAAGCCATATGGGTCTTGATTTATTTTGATCAAAAACGTATAACAGCCATCCCACCTTTGCATATGGCTGTTAATGGTTACAGTGTGAATGTGCATCTACATATTACACTTCTACCAACATCTGTGCTAGCCCATGTTTTCGGTTTTGCTTTAGTTCTTTGTACATTTGGGGGCGTTCGTTCACAGATTCAGTAACAGTTTCTTAGAATTTACATGTAATTACTTTGAACTAAAAAAAACTACATATGTAAATTGTATTTTCATGGCTTAAAAACACCTCTAAATAGTATGTAACTGGGGTTAAAGAGAAGGTGCTCCTGTCAATATCTAGTAGGAAAAAGCTAATGAGCAAAAAGCGCAACAGTGTCTTATATAATAAAGTACAATAAGCTGCAGAGAATGGCTTACCTGGTACAGTTGTGTACCACACAATGTTGAAGCTTAATTTTGTCAGCTGCTACAGTCCCACAGGCTAAAAACCGTTGAAATGCCAGAAGAGAAACAATAGGTGGGTCATCTGCACTGCTGATGGAGAAAGAGTGGTCCAGGATACAAAGAAAGTTAGATGCGGTTTATCATCAACGCGTTTCAAAGTTTTCAGTCTTCATACCTGGTGGTCATATCCTGATGAAAAAGTCTGAAGACTTTGAAACCGCGTCAAGCCAACTTTGTATCCTGAACTATTCTTTCAGGTCTCCATCAGCAGCGCAGATGACCCTCCTATTGTTTCTCTTCTGGTCTATCAATATTTAGCAATTCAATTCTCTGGTATATCGAACTTTAAATATTTCAAACTGATATAAGCATACGGGCAATATTATGGAGGTGTTCTAATTTATAGCCAATATCATACTTACAATATTGAGCTGCGTCAGTCCACAAGCAACTCCATGAAAAGAAATGGAATAGTCAATATTGACATCACTGAGACTTGCCCACCAACGTGCAATGCAAAATTCAATGGTCTTGCCACCCTGCAGAGCCAAGGAAAAAAAATTGAAACAATAAATGTAAGGAGAGGTAGAATGAGAAATGGATTATACTTAAAAAGGCATTGAATCATTTCAGAAAACTTTTCATAGGCTGCGATAGCTAATAAAAAAAAAACCTCCAAAACAGAAAAACACAATACAACTCGCCCTCCTCTAGTCCAGAGTTAGGTCTGTAGCGCCAACATCACTGCAGCCAGTGAGCTCAGCGGTTCATGCCATCTACAGGGGCAGACCCAATAACCTCCCCGATTGGCTGCAGCACTGTCAACTTGACATCAGCGCTGTGGACAAACAGTGGAGAGCTGCCGCAGGCTAAAAAAAGATTATTTCTGAAAGACGACAACCCCTTTAAATCAGGTTTTTACTCTGAAGATTGCGTATTTAAAAAAAAAATAAATAAAACATTACAATTTGAACATTAGGCTAGACAATCATCCGACCATTCACGTTTTTCTATAGCTTACTTGACAGCTTAACTGTGCAGACTGGGGGAGAAACAGCGGAGGGCAAGGCATTTATAAAAGGATAGGAGGATGTAACCTTATGGGTATGTGCACACGATGCAGAAATGCTCAGGATTTTTTCCTGAGCGTTTCTGCATCTCTCTGGCAGGAAAAAACGCATGCGGATTGTACATGCGGTTTCCTGCCAGGGACATGCGGATGTGAAGCGTTCTTCACTTTCATTTCCGCATGCGGGTTGACAAGCGCTTCCCAAGCGATTTTATCATCACTTGGAAAGTGCTTGTCAACTTCACACTATATAAATCCATGCAGCCGGCATGGATTTATATAGTGTGTGAATGTCAAAAAATAAAAAATAAATATATACTTTACCCTCTGATGGCCCCCGGTGTCCTGCTTCGCTCGGTCCCGGCTGCCGGCAGTGAAGACTTTAGGACCTTCTGACGTCAGCGTCACGTGACCCGTCACATGACTCTGACGTCAGCGAAGGTCCTTCTTCATTCAACCGCGAAGTGCGGGGAATCAAGCAGGAGCGCTGCGCGGGCCGTCAGAAGGTGAGAATATATATATTTTTTATTTTATTCTTTTTTTTTTAATGGTACCTGGGTCTGGATGAGAGTCCTCTCATCCACACCCGGGTACCATCCGCACATTAGACCGCATGAAAAGCGCATCAACATATACAGTGATGCGGATTCCATGCGGTCTAATGCAAGTCAATGGCGGCAAAAGAGCAGCGTTTCCGCAAAATTAATTGACATGCTGCGGATTTTTGAGCGAAGCGTTTACGCTGCGGAAAAATCTGCATCATGGGCACAGCACATGCGGATTTCAATTGGGGAACATTGCTGCCCTTCTACCATGCGTTTTTCATGCGTTTCCGCAACTGCAAAAACGCCGCGGAAACGCATGAAAAACGCATCGTGTGAACTCAGCCTAACACTGTTAAAATCCTGAAATTTCTCATGTAATTTCAGGTGACAGTCTATAGAGAAAAAAAATACAAAAAGGTCCCTACTTGAAAGCACAGACACAAGTGTAATTAAGTATTAACAAATAGTATGTAATTAAGGAACAAACCCCCATCTTAAATGTGAAAGTTCACCCGATTTAGTTTTTTTTTTTTTTTTTAAGGAATTTATGACATTTTCTGAGGACATGAGGTGGAAATATCCAATTAAAGCAGAACACCACGGGAGGCAGATTAAGGCTTCATGCAAAAAAGCTGTACAATGCCTCTACACACCTTGTAGTATATAGAGTTTCTCTTCTCTACGGATGATCGGCTGCTATGGTTGTGTTAATATACAAGAATGCTCCTTACAGTCGCTCACTACCCTGGGAATCCCAACTTAGAACCACATTCATTTTCCTGCTTGGACAAATTGTCCTAAAGTTGTCCAGATGGAGTATTTGGAATTACTGTAGATTTACATTAATGTTGAATTTAATTTTAAATCTTTACATAAAAGTATTAACCACTTCGCACCAGAGCCTGTTTTTGCCTTCGTGACCGGGCCAATTTTTTCAATTCTGACCACTGTCACTTTATGAAGCAATTACTCTGGAACGCTTCAACGGATCCCCCTGATTCTGAGATTGTTTTTTCGTGACATATTGTACTTCATGATAGTGGTAAAATTTCTTTGATATCACTTGCGTTTATTTGTGAAAAAATCGGAAATTTGGCGAAAATTTTGAACATTTTGCAATTTTCAAACTTTGAATTTTTAAGCCCTTAAATCAGAGAAATATGTCACACAAAATACTTAATAAATAACATTTCCCACATGTCTACTTTACATCAGCACAATTTTGGAACCAAAATTTTTTTTTGTTAGGGAGCTATAAGGGTTAAAAGTTGACCAGCGATTTCTCATTTTTCCAACAAAATTTACAAAAACATTTTTTTAGGGACCACATCATATTTGAAGTCACTTTGAGGGGTCTTTATGACAGAAAATACCCAAAAGTGACACCGTTCTAAAAACTGCACCCCTCAAGGTGCTCAAAACCACATTCAAGAACTTTATTAACCCTTCAGGTGCTTCACAGAAATTTTTGGAATGTGGAAGAAAAAAATTAACATTTAACTTTTTTCACAAAAATGTTACTTTAGACCCAATTTTTTTTATTTTCACAGGGGTAACAGGAAAAAATGGACCCCAAAATTTTTTGTGCAATTTCTCTTGAGCGTGCTGATACCCCATATGTGAGGGAAAACCACTGTTTGGGCGCACGGCAGGGCTCGGAAAGGAAGGAGCGCCATTAGACTTTTTGAATGTAAAATTTGTCTGAATAATTAGCAGACACCATGTTGCGTTTGGAGAGCCCCTGATGTGCCTAAACAGTGGAAACCCCCCACAAGTGACACCATTTTGGAAACTAGACCCCTTAGGGAACATATCTAGATGTGTGGTGAGCACCTTGAACCCCAAGGTGCTTCACAGAAGTTTATAATATTGAGCTGTAAAAATAAAATTTTCACATTTTTCCCACAAAAACGTTTTTCATCCCTTAATTTTCCATTATCATAATGGTAATAGGATAAATTGCACCATTAAATTTGTTGTGCAATTTCTCCTGAACACGCCGATACCCCATATGTGGGGAAAAACCACTGTTTGGGCGCACGGCAGGGTTTGGAAGGGAAGGAGCGCCATTTGACTTTCTGAATGTAAAATTTGTCTGAATAATTAGCAGACGCCATGTTGCGTTTGGAGAGCCCCTGATGTTCCTAAACAGTGGAAACCCCCCACAAGTGACACCATTTTGGAAACTAGACCCCTTAGGGAACTTATCTAGATATGTGGTGAGCACCTTGCACCCCCAGCTGCTTCACAGAAGTTTATAATATTGAGCCATAAAAATAAAATTTTCACATTTTTCCCACAAAAAATCTTTTCCTTTCCCTAATTTTGTACTATCATAAGGGTAACAGGATAAATTGCACCATGAAATTTGTTGTACAATTTCTCCTGAACACGCCGATACCCCATATGTGGGGGAAAACCACTGCTTTGGTGTACGGCAGGGTTCGGAAGAGAAAGGAGCGCTATGTTGGCTGGGATAGGCAGCAGACACCATGTCACATTTGAAGAGTCGCTGACATGCAGAAACAGCAGAAACCCCCACAAGTGACCCCATTTTGTAAACTACACCTCTCAAGGAATTCATCTAGGGAAGTAGTGAGTATTTTTTAATTTTTAAATTTATACCATTGGGCAGTGAAAAAAGCATAATTATATTTTTACCACAAAAAAATGTTTTACCCTCAGATTTTACATTTTCACACAGGGCAATGGGTAAAAATGGTGCCGAAATGTGTCACACAATTTCTTCTAAAAGTGCCAATACCCCATATGTGGCTGTATCGTACCGCTCAGCCATACGGCGAGATCTGGGGGGGACGGAGCGCTATTTGACAATTGGAGAACAAATTATTGTAGAATAGGCATTTGGATTTGGGAGCACAAAATTTTTTGAATTTCTTTTGGGGGGCAAGGGCCATTTCGCTTTTCCAGAGCCTTTCTGCTACCAGTAACTTGGAAGTCCCTTATATTTTTAACAGATGATGGACCTGAGTGGGGACTAGCTTTTTTTGAGGACTGAGTTGAAGCTTTTATTGGGAACATTTTACGTAACATTTATCCGGCGCTCTAGGCTGAGCACTTACATCGGGGTTTCCATCTAAATTTCCAAGTGATGTAATTCAGATGAAACCCCTGCGGGATCCATTCACTGTAATGAGGCAGCAGAGTTACTCTGGACTCCGTCTGGCCTCTGTTTAGCGGTGTCCTTTTTTTCCAGAAGTGCACAAAACTGTGGCCAACCGCACTTTTATGCACGCCTAAAACAAATGACACCGTGGGATCACAGGCCAGACGGCATCCACAGTGGCCTATATCTGCCTCATTACAGGGAATCTTCCGTCATGGGTTCCGGCTGAATCACATATTTCAGAGATTTACATGGAAACTCTGGCGTAAGTGCTCAGCGCAGAGCGCAGGATAAATGTGAGCAGAGCCTTACTGCGATCTTTGGGAGACATAATAAACAAATCAGTAGCAGGTGAAGAATTGGTTTTATTTATTTTTTTACGCCGTTCCTAGTGTGATATAACTGATTAGATTACTTTATTCTTCGGGTCGGTGCGATTACAGAGATACCAGATTTATATCGGGTTTTTATGACTGACAGCTGTCACACACTAAGAGACGCTTTTTTTTTTGCAAAATCTAGTTTTTGCATCGCCATATTTTGAGAGCTATAATTTTTCCATATTTCGGCCGACAGAGTCATGTGATGGCTTGTTTTTTGCGGGACGAGTTGACATTTTTATTGGTACCATTTGTGGGTACGTGACATTTTTTGATCGCTTTCTATTCCGTTTTTTTGGGAGGTAAAATTAACAAAAACCAACAATTCAGGAATTGTTTTTTGAGGTTTTTTTTATGCCGTTCTGCGTGTGGTAAAACTGATCAGGCAGCGTTATTCTTCGGGTCAGTACATTTACAGCGATACTACACTTACTGTATATTTGTTTATGTTTTGGCGCTTTTACACAATAAAACAATTTTAAAGAAAAAATATTTTTTTTGCATTGCTTTATTCTGAGAGGTATAACTTTTTTATTTTTTGGCTGATGGAGCTGTATAGTGGCTTGATTTTTGCAGAACAAGATGACGTTTTCAGCGGTACCATTTCTATTTCCATTTTGCTTTTTGATCGCATTCTTTTCCACTTTTTGTTTGGCGATATGAGGAAAAAGCATAGTTTTTTGCTCCGTTTTTTATTTATTTTTATTACGGTGTACACATAAGGAGTTAATTAGTGTGACAGTTTTATAGCTCGGGTTGTTTCGAACGCGGCAATACCAAATATGTGTACTTTTTTTATTTTTGCATAACTATATGGATTTATCGGTTTAATATTTTATTTATTTATTTTTATTTATTTTGTATTTTTTTTTAACAGTTTCAAAACATTTTTTTTTTACTTTTTTTTACATTTTTACTTAGTCCCTGTATGGGACATTAATTTTTATTTTTCTGATCCCTGATCTCATGTAATGTAATAGACATATATTACATTATATGAGATCTTCACTGACTGTTTCACAGTCTCTTGTCTGGCATCAGCTACAGGCTGAAGTCAGACAGGAAGGACACCATATATGGCAGAGCTGGAGGCGGTCATGTGTCCTCCAGCTGCCATAGCAACGCCAGGTCCTGAAAGCAATCAAGGGGTCGTCAGAGAGGTAAGTGGACGACCCCCTCTCCTCCTGCTGTCTCCTATATGCCGCGATCACTATAGATCACAGCATATAGAAGACAGCAAAGGGTTAACATCACTGGGACCTGATCTAATCAGGTCCCGATGATGTTCCCTGTCAGAGCTAACGCTCTGCACCGCTCTCACAGCGCTTGCAGGACCCAGGGGGTCCTGAGCACTGCGAGACCACCCACCGTTTTTAAACGTCCGCGCTGCACAGAGCCCAGGCAGCGCGGACGTTTATCTACAGTGGGCGGTCGGGAAGCGGTTAACCTGCTATAATGAAAGCCAAAAACACAACTCACCAGCACCGGAAACGCTTCTGTCACAGAACCATTCTCAGGCAAAGATGTGAATTTGTAAAACTCATGACTTCTGTAAGCCTTCTGCTTCACCAGCTGGACCGCATGAAGAACAAACTTGGAAGCAACATCCGCAGAGCGAGAATTAACTGTAACCTCTGACAGAAAAGGGGAAAAAATATTATCAAACCTTTCTTGTAATAAAGTGTTCAAATCCCCTCCATTATATAAGTCCACCTGAATCTACAAGACATTAATGGTTTACATATTTTAACTTACCAGCCCACGTGGCACCTGGAGGAACTTCAATGAAATGGCGCTGAATCTGACCAGATTTGAAACAAATATCTTTGCACTCCATGTCGTACGAAGAATCACTGAGCCTGAGAAATGTAAAAAAGTCACAACGCCGTATATACCCTCTATGGGATACAACGAGAATTAGGACTCAAAATGAGAAAAGATAAGAAATATTTGCTTATTCTGTTCCGCTAGAAGAAAAAAATATAGCTAGAAAGCCAAAGAACATAGCACTTGGACAAAATGGTTACATAGAGCAGGTGCTATATCACTAACACAAAGCCAGAGTCTCATCTTTTAACCTCCAGATAGCTCACATTATTGCAAAATAACATCTGCAAATAAATTTGCCCCTTTTTCTTTTCTGCTCGGTCGTCCTTTTAGGATTGGACTTGCAGTGGTTTGAGGCTTAATATTAAGACTTTCCTATAACATACAATCTATGAGTCAATGTGAATACTACTCACTTTGCTGGAATGACCACGGTTACTGGAACTCTGAATAACGGACCAGAATTTGGAGCAGATACATCATAACCACAAATCTGCAAAAACAAAAAAAAGTTATCACTTAATGAGCAACATACTGAATACTTTATACACAACAATGGACACTTTTTGGCAATATTCCAACTGAAAAGTAATGTTGTGAGGTGTTGTCCCCTTTCAGAAAATATCAGTCCTAGAGCGCAGTTTGTTATAATTAAAATGGCAAATTAACCATGCCTTATTCACCCTCACCGGGTCCACTACCTAGTCTCCTGCGCTGCTCCCAGTATCCAATATTGACATCACGTAGGTTTAGCACTGCAGTCAACATGAAATACTGGAAGCAGGAGCAGAGACTCAGCACTGAACACGATCAGGGTGAGAAGAGACTTTTTTTTAACAAGTAGCACCAGGTACAAGGATTTGCTGAATGGGGACAACCCCTGCAAAAGGAAGTGGACATTTTTTTTTAAATACTTAGGAACTTCTGGCATAAGGAAAAATTTCTTCCAGCCCAGTTTCATACCTAATCTTAACAATTGCAGGTTTGAGTGGTTGTCACATGACTGCTCATAAGCAATTTGCAGTCATTTTGGGTCTCATGTAGACTAGCAGGAAAAAAGGCTAGTCTGCAAGTGACCACAAGTATGAGAATGAGTGGTCAGTCAAAGGACGACTACTCAAGCTGAATCCTAATAGTGTGAATATTACTTTGTCAAGAGTCAGAATGTCAATTTTTGATTCAGGTCATGGATCTAAAGACTACTCAAATCTATGGGCCTGTGAAGAAAAACAAACAGCATATGGATGCCATCCGTGTGCTACCTATTTTTTGCTATTAATCTCATCCCACTGAGGTCAATTTCCGCTTTTTGTTTTTTTTGTTTTAGTTTTTTTCCTCCCCTTCTTCCAAGAGACAAAAACTTTTTTTATTTTTCTGTACACATACATATGAGTGCTTGTTATTTTGTGGGATGAGTTCTTTTGACACCACTCATTTTATCACAAATTAGTGGAAAATGAAAAAAAAAAATTTCTAGGCAGTAAAATTGGGGAAAAAAATAAAATCCATAATTCTGACATTGTTTTCTGGGAATTATTACAGTGTACACTGTGTGGTAAAGATTACCTGGCAATACTATTCTCCTCATTAGGCCACGGCCCCACTATCAGCATTCGGTCAGTATTTTATCTCAGGAGTGGGAGCCAAAACCAGGTGAGGAATAATCAGAGAAAAGGTATAATAGAAACAAGTCACCAATTCTGCATTTATCACCCACTCCTGGCTTTGGCTCCCACTCCTGAGAATAAATACTGACCGAATACTGACCAAATACTGATAGTGGGGCCGTGGTCTTAGTACAATTATGGCGATACCAAACATGGCTAGGTTTTCGTTATTTTAGTGGTTTAAAAAAAAAAATCAGAAGTTTGAGAGAAAAAAAACAGTCACTATTTTCAGAGACCCTAACGCTTTCACTTTTTGGTTGACATTTGTGTGATAGCTTACTTTCTGTGGGGGTGAGATGACATTTTACTGATACCAATGTGGGATAGATATGACATTTGATTGCTTCTTACAGCATTTGTGTAATAGCCGACACTGAAAAAAGCATTTATGTAGTTTTGAAATTTTTGTTTTGGTGTTTACTGATTGAGCTATCAAATTCTATAAATAATTCACCCAGACTTTTCTGGACACTGTGATACCACATGTGTATTTTTTATTATCTTGAATTTTAATGGGGAAAAAAAAAAGGGGTTAACTTTTTTTTTTTCATATATTTTTTTAAAACTTTTTTTTATTTTTCACTATATTTATTAGTTCTCTTAAGCTATGTGCCCACGATGCAGATTTAATGAGTTTCCGCGGCAGCATTTCCGCCGTGGAAACAAGTTAAAAACGCTTGTTAAGATGTCTGCCATGTTTCCCAATGATAATCCGCATGTGCATCTGCGGAAATTTCCGCTGCGGATTATCATTGCGGAAAAATCCTCAGCACTACCATTTCTTGTGCAATTTCACGGCGAAATCGCCACCATTGACTTGCATTGAACTGCATAACATCCGCATGTATACATGCGGCTGTTATGCGGTTCAATGCGCGGATGGTACCTGGGTCTGGAGAAGAGGAGACTCTCATCCGACCCAGGTACCATTGTACCTGCAAGTTATAAAAGAATTGAAAGTAAAAAATATTCATTCATTCATTCGCGCCTCTCCAGCGGCCCCCGGTCTCCTCCTGGCGACAATCCCCTCTCCTCGGTGGCCCGCGGTGTACTGGCAGGACCTGCGGTGGCGTCATTTAGTCAGCTGATGGTCACGCGACCATCACCTGACCGCTGACGTCAGCGGTCGCATGACCATCAGCTGACTAAATGATGTCACCGCAGGTCCTGGCAGTACACCGCGGGACGCCAAGGAGAGAGGATAGTCGCCGGAGAGGAAAATGCAAGGGTTTTTTTATTTTTAAACTTTTACTATAGATGCAACATTTGCAAGCAGAACTCTCTGGTCACACAATATAAATCCATGTCAGCTGCATGGATTTATATTGTGTGACCAACTTGTCAACCCCTTTTCCAAGTGATGCTCAAAACCGCTTGGAAAAGCGCATGCATAAATGCATGTAAAAATGCTTCTCCCTGGCAGAAAAAAATGCATGTAAAATCTGCATGCGTTTTTTTCTGCCAGGGAGAGGAAAAACGCTTGCAATCTGCATCGTAGGCACATAGCCTAAGGGAATTTTAACCTGCCATTGTCTGATCGCTTGTGCTGCATACAGCAATACCACAATATTGCTGTATATAGTAAACAGGCAAAAAAAAAACTGAATTTAATCTAGCACACTTGTGAAAAAAACAAAACTGAATCTAATCATTTTTTCCTTTTTTGTCATTACTGGAGGGATTTGCGTTTTTTACCTCTGTGTAATGCACGCCTTCACGTAAGCCACGAGGATCCACACGGACATTAATATGTCTGCACTGGTTCATCAGCTCCAAGTGACTGGGATACTGGAGCCAGGAGGCGCTCGACACAAGCACCAAGTGAAGCTGAAGAGAAATCCTTTCAGAGTTATCTGTCAGAGGGAAAACATTTAAAGAGACATGTACAGTGTGAAGAAGACTCATATTTCTATAATACGGCCCTGTAAGTGCTTCTTACCTGTGTTTTCCGGGAACGCTGGCTCAATGCCGACACCATGATCTGACGGGGCAGATACCTGGACTGGATCCCTGAGGTAAATTCCACGGCCATTTCCCACAGTAACCGTGAAGCCTATCTTACTGGTGAGCGAATCATTCTGCATGAGGTAGTCATAAGCTTTGTCAACCTGGAAGGACATCATCAGTCAGCATTTCTGCAGAGATTGACCACCTTTTTTAAAGTTAAATTGCTGGTTTTTGAAGCAGAAGTGATTTTTTGCAGTCGGGTTTCATTACAATGTTAGCACCATTCGTGGACAATACCTTATAAGTACATTCTCCCCCACAATGACCATTAAACGTCACAAACCTGAATAATACCGTGCCCTTGAGCAAACACTTCAATGTTTTCTGCCTTCATGGCCGTGTTTTCAAGAGCTCTTCTAACTGAGTGTACAGTGTATGGGACTCCATTTGCTTTAAGCCCTAAATAAAGATAGGAAAATTAATAAAGAAAAAAAAAAGTGCAATGGTACAACATGCAGCCTTAAATGAGAAGCAAAGGCGAAGAGAAATCTTAGTATAAGCCGGCCTAAACTTACCTGAAAGAACTAGTGCAATGCCTCCACAAGCATTGGGAGAAGACATGGAGGTGCCATTCATCAGCTGGGTGCCACGCAGGGTCCAATTCGGAACGGATGCTATGGCTCCTCCAGGCGCACTGATACTGACTCCAAGGCACCCATCAGTACTGATTATACCAGAAACAGCACAAGGTCAAGTTACAAGCAAAATTATAGGATACTAGGTATGTTGTATATGTACACACACTTTTTCTAATATTTGCACACAAATATCTCTGCTTTCATAAAGCCGGAGGGGTCAAAGAAGAGGGGGTTACATACACGGACGGGATACTTTTTTTTGACCAAGGCAAGTGCCAGGGCAAAAAGAAACTCTTAAGTAGAGGACGTAAATGATATCAGCAGTCAGCATCACAGTCAGCCCTGTGAAGGAGTTGAACAGTCTCTACGCAACAAGAATTTCTATGTAAAATGCACAGGTTTATACTTTTAAAATATTCCTTTTAATGGCCAACAGAAAAGATGGTAACAAATTGCAAGCTTTCGAGACTACTCAGGTCTCATCAGGCATAGAATAACACAAAATCTGAAGAGTCACATATTTATTCACAACAAGGGCACAGGAATAATGCAATAGATGAGACAAGTGATGTGAATAAATGTGACTCCAGATTTTGTGTTATTCTATGCTTGATGAAGAGGCCTGAGTAGTCTTGAATGCTTGCAATTTGTTACCATCTTTTCGGTTAGCCATTAAAAAAAAAAGGTACCAACAACTGAGGACTCTCAAATAGTAATACTTTTCCATCTATTGGCTAACAGTACAAAAACATTTTCCTGTATAATTTATAAAGAAAAAAATAAATAAAATTAACACACACTTCTAAAATGTGCACAAAAAAACCCAAAAACCTAAATTTACAAACCTCATAATTTAAGTGAAGATTGAAAACAATGAGAATCTTACCTAGGACCTCTTGAAGACCAAGTATATTGATTAGCAGGTAGTTTTTCACGGAGGGAATATTCTGCAACCATCATATCTGGAGAAACATACGCCCCAACACCTGAAGACAGAATGATGGCATAGGCATAAGATTTTACAAGCATCAATATCAACTTAATGCAAACTAAAGTCACATAATCCATTACAATATATTAGTTCTCCATTATCAGTCTCTTTAATAAAAATAAATTATTGAAATGAAGAAATAAAAAGGTTTTTGTTCTTAGGCCTGGTGTAAAGGAATCATGTTTCCGTTTATACACAATCTCACCTATGACACTGGAGGTAGTGCCCCCCGGACAGCCAACGGTTGACAGACATGGGCCATTATTGCCAGCACTTGATACATATATGATGTTATTTTTCCATACTGCTTCATTAATTGCTTCACAAATTCTCCTACAAATAGAAGAAAAATCAAAAAAGACAAAGCAGTGAGGGAAGGTCTGTAAAGTATACATCGGGAATGCTACTTGTGTATTATTTCTTCACAAGGGTCAGTAAAGTGGCACAGACGTACCCAGAGTTTGGCCAGTGAGTCGCTTCACCGTAGCTGTAATTGACAAGGTCACATTTATATTTTATTGCTTCAATCATCTGTGAAATGAAAAAAAAAAAAAAAAAGAATTTATATATTCAATAGCACAAAATTAATTACAAGCGTCAGATAGTATAGAAATAAAGCACGACCAAGATACTTCGTGCAGATGTAAATCAGTCAGTCCCAGGTCAGACACAAGCTGCTTGATAAAACATCACGTGTCTCTGAGGCATCTCCCCCACTTTGGCCAGCAGTGCCCTCAGCCTATGAGGATATTGCTTGGGTCATTAGTTCTGAGGGGGGGGTGTATTATGACCCACCTACGGTATTCTGATTGAGGCCTTTTGGGGGGGAGCTACATTCTGTCCATGGCTCCCAGAAATGATAATAGACGTTACTGGCAGCCAACTCGATACGGTCTCCTATGGCTGGCAGCACTTACTACTTAAAAGGGGTTGTCTCATGCTCCCACCTTCTGGAGAAACTGTCTCCCAGCTTGCTGGGGAGAGGTGCACTCCCGACTGTTGCATAGTTCAGACTAGCAGCATCATTGCATTTCTGTTATTTTCACATTGCTCATTGGGGCTTTTTTAGACTAGCTTCCTATTGTTGCAGGAAATGGCACACGTACATAGCAACACACTGGTCAGATCCTGACCTATTGTTTTGTGCTGAAGCACAAAAATCTGATTTAGAGAAAAAAAATAATAATTTCCTGATATTGGCTTCCTTTTAAAGGCCAGTAAACCATCAGTAGTAGAGGTAGGTAGGGTTTGGCAGGGAATAGAGCTAGAGTCAAGCTACGTGTACCCTTTAAAATCAACTTCCATAGCCGCCAAGCAAACCAGGGCATCCAGTCAGATGCTACAAGAAGACCTTTTTGATATATGGGTTCTTGCAGTCACATTACAGTAACCAATGAAGACATTGTACCAACATTAGTTTTGACAGAAAAGAATCCATACCGCTCTGATAAGCCCTGTGCCTGTCTCCATTGTGCTCAGTCTTGTATCACCAATCTTTATTGCTAGAATCTGTGCTCCGGGAGCAACTCCGTTTCTTTCTGGTTCATCAGGAAAATACCCTGCAGCAATACTGGCCACGTGTGTTCCATGAGCACCTGTAATACACAATGGCACATTCATCACCAGGTCACAAAATTACTTTGAGCTCTATGTAACATTCAAATGAAAAAAAAAAATAAAACACTATCAGACTGAACTGATATGCACTGTAAATAAGTGTATATACACATACATAAATACACAAATTCATTCTATATACTGTAGCATAGCTAGGAAGGTCAGGGTTAAACCCCAGCTCTGCGGTGTTTGATTAGAAGCACCTGCATGGTTTCTCTAAGAAGCAGGAAGTAGATTCATTGTGGGACCAGCCAAGATGTGAGCGGTAGATGAGAGAGAGACATGACGGGGTCTCTCTCTGAATAGAGTGGCTGAGGAGTCAGTCAGTCTGCTAGATGTAGCAGAGGCGAATGGAAAGACTGAGCACCAGACTGGATGTGTCCTTGAGCTGAAAAGTGATGAAAAGCCAGAATCCCTCTCTGAGAAGAGTCCGCACAGGCCGTGTTCAGAGAACCGCAAGTATCAGCGGTTGCTATGGACAATAGCTGCTTTGTTTGACCAAGCTGGGACTAGCTCAGCTGTGTATGAGTAGCCAGGGTTTGTTCTGTTTAGTTGGCACCTGGACAAGGCTACAAATTTATTTTTAGCAGTTTGTTTTGGTGGTGTGCAACCTGTGGAAAGTAATTCAAACTGCACGTGTTTGGATCAAAACGGCATTGACTGTGAACGCTACCCAAGACCTAATGCCTAGCACCTACCAAACACAGTGAAACCCTACAATACATACACATAGTACTTTGGAAATTTAAGCAGGTGTGGAAAAGAGGGATTTTTGGTACTCACCGTAAAATCTTTCTTGGAGCCTTCATTGGGGGACACAGGACCATGGGTGTATGCTGCTGTCGCTAGGAGGTTGACACTAGACAAAAAAAGGAAAATAGCGCCTCCTCCGCAGTATGCACCCGCCTACAGCCACCAAACTCAGTTAGTGGCTAGAGCAGTAGGAGAAGCATAAAATAACCACTATGCAATGCCCAACGGGGCACAACCATGAAAACTAAATGAGATGCCCAACAGGGCCAACTGAGATGCCCAACAGGGCCAACTGGACATATGACCAAAAACAGGGAGGGTGCTGTGTCCCCCAATGAAGGCTCCAAGAAAGATTTTACGGTGAGTACCAAAAATCCCTCTCTCTATCGCTTCATTGGGGGACACAGGACCATGGGAAGTCCCAAAGCAGTCCCCTGGGTGGGAGAACCGAAGATAGTCACAGACTAGGTCAGACTGCGGCAACTGCCGCATGCAGGACCTTCCGTCCAAGACTGGCATCAGCTGAAGAATAAGTGTGGATCTTGTAAAACCTTGAAAAGGAGTGAAGAGAAGACCACGTTGCGGCCTTACAGATTTGAGAGGCCGAAGCCTGATGGCGGACCGCCCAAGAGGCCGCCCTGGTGGAGTGAGCCCTTACTCCGGGAGGGGGAGGTTTGCCAGAGATGCGATGTGCCTCCAAAATGGTCGAAAGTATCCAACGGGCGATGGTTGACTTGGAAGCAGGGAGACCCTTGCGGTGCCCGTCAGGGATGACAAAAAGGGCATCCGAGCGCCGAAAGGAGGCCGTTCTAGAAAGGTACACACGTAGAGCTCTGACCAGGTCCAGTTTATGCAGGGACTTCTCCCGTGGATGCACTAGAGCAGGGCAAAAGGAAGGCAAAACGATGTCCTCATTAATGTGAAAAGCGGAAAACACCTTTGGCAAAAAGGAAGGCACCGGCCTGAGCACTACTTTGTCTTCATGGAATACCAGAAAGGGCGACCGACAAGAGAGGGCTGCGAGTTCTGCGACCCTTCTAATAGAGGTAACAGCCACCAGAAAAGCCACCTTCCAGGAAAGGAAAGAGGCTGGAATGTCCTGAATGGGTTCAAACGGAGGCTGTTGTAGGACACTTAGGACCATATTAAGGTCCTATGGTTCCACTGGAGGGCGATAGGGGGGCGCTAGATTGGCCACCCCTTGTAGAAACGTCCTGACCTGAGGACGACCAGCTAAGTTACGTTGGAATAGAATGGACAAGGCCGAAACTTGGCCCTTGAGAGTGCTGAGAGAGAGTCCCGCCTTTAGGCCAGACTGATGAAAAGCCAAAATGACTGCCAAAGAAAAGGACATAGGAGTTGGATGATCCTGTTCGCAGTGACGAAAAAAAGGCTCTCCAAGTTCTGTGGTATATGCGCGAGGTAGCGGGTTTTCTGGCGTTAATTAGGGTCTGAATGACATTGTCAGAAAAGCCCGCCGTCTTCAACACTGCGGCCTCAACGGCCATACCATTAAATTCAGAGAAAGAGAACTCTGATGAAGAATAGGACCCTGAGAGAGGAGGTCCGGGCGGTCTGGTAGTCTCCAGGGGGAGTCGACAAGCAGATTTACCAGATCTGCGTACCAGACTCGTCTGGGCCAATCTGGGGCTACTAGGAGAACTGGTACTCCCTCTGTCTTGACCCTTTTGATGACTCGAGGGATCAAAGGTAGAGGTGGAAAGAGATAGGGCAGTTGGAACTGTGACCATGATCGCGGGACCGAGTTACAAAGGACGGAACCTAGTGGTTTAACCGGGACGCCATGAGGTTGACGTCCGGCGTGCCCCACCGTAAACAGATTTGGTGAAACACCTCGGGATGGAGAGACCATTCTCCTGAGACGAGGCCCTGCCGACTGAGGAAGACCCCTGGGATGTGGACTGCTGAGATTGCCGGGACTGTCTTCTCGGCCCAAAGTAGCACTCGTCACCTCTTTTAAAACTAGCTTGCTGCACGTTTCTCCCTGATGGTTTATGTATGCCACGGCTGTGGCATTGTCCGGTTGTAAACGGACTGGTAACCCTGGCAGGATCTTCTGCCAGTGACGCAACGCCAGGTAAATCGCCCTTATCTCCAGAATGTTGATGGGAAGGGAGACTTCGTGGGGACTCCACCGGCCCTGGACCGTGTGTTGTAGAAAAAAAAAACTGCCCCCCCAACCGATGTTACAATTCCCCTTGCTCGAAGAATGGCCATAACTGTCGCCATCACCTTCGTGAAAACCCTCGGGGCTGTGGCGAGGCCGGAGGGGAGGGCAGTGAACTGATAATGCGCGTTCCTGAAGGAAAAGCGAAGGAACTTCTGATGTGACACGCAGATTGGGATGTGAAGGTATGCATCCTGAATGTCCACTGAACATAGATATTCCTCGGTTTCCATCGAGGCTATTACTGACCTGAGGGTCTCTATCCTGAACTGTCGGATGCGTACATGTTGGTTTAGCTGTTTGAGGTCCAGAATCGGACGCAGTGAGCCGTCCTTTTTAAGGACGACGAAAAGATTTGAGTAAAAACCGGAAAACTTTTCCTGAAAGGGAACAGAGACTGACTGCTGAGCGCAGAAAGGAGGTGATGGCTTGAAGGAAACCGGGAAGCAGAGATGGTTGTGGGGGGCGGGACTTGAGAAAACGTGATCGTGGGCTGGAATCGAACTCGATTTTGTAGCCGGAAGTCACGATTTCTTTGACCTAGGCAGCTTCTATTGCCAAGAATCTGTGAACAGAAGGAGAAGGCCGCCCACCCTAGGAGAAGTCCTAGGTGGGAGTGACAAGTCATGCTGAGGAAAACCTGTTGGATCGAGATCGTGATCCAGAGGAGTTGGAGGAGCGACTCTTTGGACGCCAGTTAGGCGTGGGCCTAAAGGAGGGCTAACGACTGTCCCGCTGTGCTGGAGTACGGTCCTGTTGAGAGGAGGGGTTCTGAGCGATCTGACGAAAGGACCGGAACTGAAGGGAACGTCTCCTAGGAAAAAGGGCGTTTGGGTCTGGGCTGGGGGAGTGAGGTACTCTTACCCCCAGTAGCATCAGAGATGATCTGGTCTAGCTTGGATCCAAACAGCCTGGAACCTTGAAAAGGAAGATTAGTTAGAGATCTTTTGGAAGCCGGGTCGGCGTTCCAGGCTTTAAGCCAAAGACTTCTACGTAAGGCAACGAGTTTGCTGGAAACCCGGGCTGAGCATGCAGCGGAGTCGAGGGACGCCGTAAGCAGATATTTCCCGGCGTGGCCGATTTGATCAGCTAAGTCGGCCAGATCGTCTGGGAAGGCCCCTGCTAGGATGCCCTGTCTGAGCTGTTTGGCCCATGCGGACACCACTTTTGATACCCAAGTTGAGGCGTAGGAAGGGCAAAGGGAGGTGCCCGCAGCCTCAAAGGCTGACTTAGTGAGGGCCTCAACCTGTCTATCCGTGGTATCCTTAAGGGAGGAACCGTCCGGAAGAGACAGTACCGTCTTGGCGGAAAGGCGAGAGACGGGAGGGTCCACAGATGGGGACTCCGTCCATTTGCTGACAAGGTCATGGTTAAAGGGGTATAGGAAATTTAACTGTTTCTTTCCCGTAAAGCGCTTTTCTGGATGCTCCCACTGCTTCTGAAAAACACTGTCAAATTCTGCATGGTTAGAAAAAGTGTGTGCAGGACGCTTAATCTTTCTGAAGGAAACTGAGTAGTCCCAGGAAGGGCTCTCGTCTTCTGTAACATGCAGAGTCTGATTGACAGCCGTTAGACAGCCTTATATCATGTCCTGGATCTTGGAATACTGGTCTGTGTCAGAACCAGAGTCTGAATCTGAAGCAGAGTTAGATCCCGGGGAGACCTCCGGGGAAGAGGTGTGAGACGCAGGGAGCACCTTGCAGTCTGGAGAGCTGGAGGATGAGCTTGCGTGAGTCCGTTTCTGAGAATGTGCCGTCAGTCTGCCCCTGTGAGGAGGGGGCAAGGGTGCCTGCGAATCGTCTGTGGGGACGTTCGGAGCGCTGGTGGCCGTGGATAACATAGGCAAACGTTCTGGCAAGCGTTCTAAGACCTGCACCAGAGATTGAGAAACCTTGGTGAGGTCAGAGACAGACTGACATAGCAACAGCCCACTCCAGAGGGGAGGGGGTTACCACATCCTGAGCGGCGGGAGGGGGGGGGGATCTTAGGGTGCCAGCATGGTGGGGGGTTTGCAGGTCGAGCAGAAGGCCGTAGTGAGACCCACGGGCCACTTAGTACCACAAAGAGCACAGGCGTAGTATGTGACAATGTGAACGGACTGAGAGCTCCCTGGGTTTGGGCATATGTGCCTGACCAGGGATACCGCAGAGGAGGGCGCTGTGGGCAGGAAAGGGTGGGGGTCGGTGTCAGGACAGAGCCTACCCGATCCTGCAGAGAAGCGGTCCCGTGTCCCCCTGACAGACTCCAAAGGTTAGGCTGGAGCGGGTCACAGTAGGTGCCGACGGAGTAGGGAGCTGCGTGCGGCAGAGTGATGGCGTCGGTGTAGGGGGAGGAGCAGGGGACGCTGCGTTGATTATGGAGCGCGTCGAGGCTCCGATAGGCAGATGGGAAGGGGGGCGTGGCTTGAAAGGCCCCCTTGATAGGTCCGCGGAGGGCTCGAGGGCGTGACGGAAGCGTCACTATGCTCCTCGGTCCTGGTTGGTTAAATAGGAAGGGGCGTATAGCCGTCGGAGCGGTACCGCCCACCGGACACGCCCCCCGACGGAGAAAAGCAGGGCAGATTTGCCTCGCATACATAATGAAGAAGAAGGAGGAAGTACCGCACACACCCGACGGGAAAATAAAAAAAAATAAAATAAAAAAAAAAATAAAAAAAGTACGGTGTCTGCCGCGCATACAAAATGAAGAAGAGGGAGGAAGTGGCCCAGGGAAGCGCCATGTTTGGTGAGAGGGTGAGGGGGGGCAGATAACGCCAGGGGACTGTGAGCTACACTGAGACAGGGAAGTACCTGTCTTAGAGGAATCGTCTGTTCCTTTCTGCTGTTGAGGATGGTCTCAGGATGCCTTCCTGGATAGGGGGGGGATCCTGGCTTTTCCTCCTTCCCGCACTGTCCGGTCCTAGACAGTGCAGGAGACTGTGTCAACCCCAGAAAAACTGGGGGAAGGTCACCCGCGGGGACCACCGTCTCCCTCCCAGGCCGCTCCGAGGAGGGGGCTGGGGTGGGGAACAGGCTAGGACTGGCCACCGAGATCACCATGAGACACCCTAAGGTGACAGGGGATAAGTCCTGCCCAGCGGGTCCGAGAGTGGGCGATGTGGGGGTAGCCACACTGCTCTCTCGGTCGCATGTGGGTTAACAGGGGACGCAGTGTTCCCTGTTAGCCTGAAGAGCTGTATCTGAAAGAGAAAAAACAAGGATTAATAAAACACAACAGGTTGGATCTGTGAAGATCCAGGTCTACCTCCTACAGACACTAAGCTTAAACTGGTGAGCTTGGTGCCTGTAGGTGGGGTGCACACTGAGGAGGAGGAGCTATTTTCCTTTTTTTGCATAGTGTCAACCTCCTAGCGACAGCAGCATACACCCATGGTCCTGTGTCCCCCAATGAAGCGATAGAGAAAATGCTGCAGAGTAAGAATGCTTTCAAATGTGGAAGTGTTCATTGCATTTTATTTAGCGTTTAAATAAAAACTAAGTGAATGAACAAAAGTGAAATCATAATCAAATCAATATTTGGTGTAACCACACTCTCTTCAATATAGCATCATGACTTCTAAGCACAGTTTTTGGAGGAACTCGGCAGAAAGGTTGTTTCAAACATCTTGTAGAACTAACCACAGATCATCTGCGCATGTAGGCTTGCCCATATTCTTCTGCCTCTTCATGTAATACTATATAAAACTCGATAATCTTGAAATCAGGGCTCTAAGGGGACAATATCATCACTTCTAGGACTCGTTCTTCTTTAATCTGAAGATAGTTCTTAATGATATTGGTTGTATGTTTGGGGCTGTTGTCAAGCTGCAGAATAAATTTGTTACTGATCCATTATGCAAGATCAGGGGTCTGGGTTAGCATCTGCAAGTATTTCTCAGCATTGAGGACACTATTAAACCTCGCCAAATCCTCAATTCCATACATCTGCTGAAATCCAGCCACACACTTGCAAGGAACCTGCTCCATGCTTTACCGTTTCCTACAGACATTCTTTATTGTACCTGTCATCAGCCCATCGGCAAACACAATCCTGTTACAGCCAAATATTTCACATTTTGACTTCATTAAGTCCACAACACCTGCGGTAATTTTTTTGCACCTTAGTTCCTTTGTTTTTGTGCATATTTCAGTCACTTGGCCTAGTTTCCACACCTAAGCTATAGGTTTTCAGCCACAATTCTTCCATGAAGATGGGTGTGGCTGAGCCCCACTGTTCGCTGTCAATTCTGAACTGATGGCACTTTTGGACATCTTCCAATTTTGAACTGAAGTAACCATGATGTGTCTTATTTGCTGCACCAAGCCTCCTTGTCCAACCACTGTGTCAAAGGTCTTCAACATTGCCCATTTCTTGGTACGTCTTCAAAAAAGCTTGAACAGCACATCTTGAAACCCTAGTCTGCTTTGAAATATTTGCCTATGCGAGACCTTGCGGATTCAGTACAACTTATGTCTTGCTGCTGTGCTAACCAGGGCTGTGGAGTCCGTAAGCCAAACCTCCGACTCAGACTCATCAATTTCCACGCCACCGATTCAGACTCCCTCATACATGGCTCATGTTTAAGTGATAAATTTACTGTAGCACAGATTCATCTCAGCTAAAAGTCTAGACCCTTCGATCAGGAAAAGGACATTTCATAACTTTCCCAAATTCTTATGAAAAAAAATTCACCAAACTGCATTGAACTACTGTACCCAATTTATTATATATTTTAGGAGATAGGGTATGTGCCCACGTAGCGTTTTACAAGCGTACATGCTGAGAATTTACGCAGCGTAAACGCTTGTGAAACGCTTGGTAATCCGTCCCCCATGGTCCCCAATGACAATCCGCAATTTCAATGCCCATGATGCGGATTTTTCCGCAGCGTTTTTGATGTGCTCAAAAATCTGCAGCACGTCAATTAATTTTGCGTTTAAGCATGCGGAATTGCCTTGTCAATGCAATAAAAAAGCAAGGCAATTAAGCATGTCCCTAACGCTTCTAAAAAGCGCAAAAAAAGCTTGCCAAATTCCGCAAGCGTTTTTCCAGGAAAGGACAAGCAGAAATGAAGCAGAAATTTTCTGCTTCATTTCTGCAACGTGGGCACATAGCCTTAGAGTCAGTTAATTTTATACCGACTCCACCAAAATGGGCTCCGACTTCACAGCCCTGCCATAGTGTATGAACTGTGACATGAAACTGGCTCCCACCTTTCTAGAAGAGTTTGGCTGTTCCTCAGTTTTAAAGGGACTGTCAGCACAGAATGACTGCTCAAACCAAGTACAGGCTCCCAGTGCATCATGGCGCAGCTAAATGATTTAAATACACCTTCCTTTGTTTTCACTATCTCCAACCCCCTCTTTTTTGATTGATAGCTCTGGCTTCATAGAGCCAGAGAAAAGTGGAGATAGAGGGAAAACAAGCAGGTGGGAAAATGTATTTAGAGTGAACAGTCATTCTGTGCTGACAGTCCCTTTAAGGCCACAGCCCCACTATCAGTATTTGACCAGAATTTTTTCTCGGGAGTGGGTGATAAATGCAGTATTGGTGACTTGTTTCTATTAATGACTGTTTCAACCTACATATGAACATGATCATCATCTACTACTGTTTGGTGTAATTCGTTACTTATACACCTGACTAGAATCCTAAATAATCCTCGACTTTGTGCAAGTGTTCCTAGAAGAATTTAAGACAAAAAGGTGATCACACAAAATATTGATTTGATTTACATTTCTCTAAAAGCATGATATAGGGGCAGAAACTCTGATTCCAGTTATGTTACTTACTGCATTATTTGCTGTAGTTTTGATAATCACCTGCTGATATAACACTTATTGCTAGAGGACTAGTAAACCTGTTGCCATGTACTTCTTGATATTGATGAGCTGTGTATAACCCCCCCCCCCCTCACCACTGATTGGACGCTCTCTATGTACACTGTGCATAGGCAAAAAGTTGCCAATCAGTGGTGTGTGTGGGGTTATACAGAGCTCAGCATTCAGAGAACTTGTAGATCTACAGCAAATAAAACAATGACTTTAGCAAAACTGCAGCTCAGTAAATACTAAAAATTGCTGGAAATGAGGTTTCTGTCCCTAGATTATTCTGCTCTCAAATGGGGTAATAAATCTCTGACAGAGTCCCTTTATGTGGGAGCCTCAAGATGTCACTATGAACAAGGAAAACTATGATAGCTTACCACCACTTGTTACAATGGAAAGCAGGTTCCCATCATCATAAATGTTGACTGAGTAATTCAGCATTTCTGTTGTACCAAATGATGCATACTCCTGGGCTTCTCTGTAATTTCCTAGTACAGTGCAGATGTCAAGATCTCCACTCTCACTGGTGTCCATGCATGCTCTGCAAGAGGGAATACCAAGGTCAATATTGCTTCCTACAACCTAAAACGCAACTGACTAAAATAACTGCAGAATGAATGTGTATATATGTAGGTGTGGAAACATACATACATTTTCTACATGTGTTTACTTGAGTTTTGATGGATGTGGATGAGAACCATATATGCTCGAATGGCCCTTCATCTGTAGTCCTCTTATAGACACAAACGGCACCAAAGGTTGGCTGATGAAGGGGAAACGCGACAAAGATCGAAACCGAAAAACATTTACAACAGTATATAAGTAACATACATCCAGTGGATATACAAAGTCACACCCCTGTTAAAATACCAGGTTTTTGTCATGTAAAAAGAAAATCATACCAAGAAGAATAAATTTCAGAACTTTCCACTTTTAACGTCACTCATAATCTGTACAAATCCATTGACAAGCAAACAAACTATAATGTGAACAATTATATAATAATGTGGATGCACATTGCAATTGGGGAGGTAATAATGTTCAGAAGCAGCCATGATAAATTGTACACAGCTGCCATCATTTAAAGTGATTTTGATTAACCCCATATAAAGTTTAGCAGTTCTAGTAAGATTTTCCTGACATTCTTAGTTGCATATTAAAGCAAAAGCCATGGTCCATAAACAGCTTACAACACAACAAAGGAATCTGATTGTTTAACCTTTTCAATCAGAAGAAGGGTACACTGTTTTTTTCTAAGGCATTAGTTATACCATGGAATACTGAAGAAGGTAATCAAGAAACGGCTTAAGCTTGGCACAACAGTAACATTAGCTAGAACTGGAATGTCGTCAAAAATTGATGAAAAGACAAGATGAAAATTGGTCCAGAGGGCTGCCAAGAGGCCTACAGCAACATTTTAAGAGCTGCAGGAATTTGTGGCAAGTACTGGATGTATACTGCATGCAACTACAATATTCTTCATATGTCTGGCCTGTGGTTTTTTTTTTGTGTTTTACAAAGATAAACATTCAAGCCAGCTATGTTTGCCAAAACTTACATCAAGTCTGCCAAAAGCATGTGGGAAAACGTCTTATGGTCTGATGAAATCAAGGTTGAATTTTTTGGCCATAATTACAATAAGTATGTTTGGCGCAAGGGCAACACTGCACATCGCCAAAAGAACACGATACCCACAGTGAAGCATGGTGGAGGCAGTTGTATACTTTGTGTCTGTTTCTCAAAAGCAGGAACTGGGGCTTTAAGCAAGGTGGACAGAATAATGAACAGTTCTAAATATAAATTTTGTAATAAAACAGTCAGGCCTTTGCTAAAAAGTAAATGAATTTCACCTCTCAGAATGGTGATGTCGCTATACATTCCTCCAAATCAACAAATGAATGGCTTTGCCAGAAGATCAAAAATTTTGGAATCACCCAGCCAGAGCACAGACCTGAATTCAATTGAAAATCTGTGGGATGACCTGAAGAGGGTTGTACACTTGAATTCTGACAGATTTGGAGAGCTACTGCAAGGAGTAGTGAGCAAAGATTGACAATTCTAGATGTGCCACACTGTTAGATCACATGCTACATTTGTCTGACATCTTCTGATGTCATCTTTTTCTTAAAATATATGCTGTACCATTAAGGTTTTTATTTAATCATTATGGACTACAAAGTCCCACATATTTGTAAGTATAAATAAGGATATAATGTAGTATTTACATGTTAAATAGCCACTTTACATACAACTGTGTTAGTGTATTGAGGTTATCCTCCATTGAGGTTAATCTGTTTGATATTTTTGTTTTTTATTCTTTAACCCCTTTCCGACCCAAGGCGTACTAATACGTATCAGGTCCATAAGTCCCAGGGCACAGATAAGTATTAGTACGCCCTATCTTTAAAGCGGCACCGCGACCGAAGTCGCGGTGATAAAATTAAAATTCCGGTGCCATCTTACCTCCGGGTAGATGGCGCCGGCATCTCGGGGGGGGAGGGGGGGGCGGCTTGTGACCTGCCTGTCACCTCCCTGTAACCCCCAGTGGTGCGTGCCCAGGCCCCAGCCATCTCTGATTGGTGTGATTGGTGCGATCGATGTCATCATCAATCAGAGTACCTGACCGGGTGGTGACCGGCCTGTGACCAGCCTGTCACCACCCTGTGACCGCCCTGCAGATCCTCACACTTGGTAAGGATTTCTACAGAGCGGTCACGTCTGATCACTCTGTGCTGGGCCTTGTAGTTCCACAATCTTCTGTGACACTACAAGACCTCCTCCTACCTGCTCCAGTTGCTGCTGCCGCTCTCCAGGGTCCTGGATCTCTTGCTCCGGCATCTGCTGAGCTCTTCAGGCTGCTGTATCTTCAGCTTCGGAGTCCGGCTGCTGTCCAGGGTCCTGGATCTCCCGCTCCTGTCTCCTGGGTCGTCGGTCTCCAGCTCCTTATCCTGCGGATCCTGCTCCTGAGCCTCTTCCAGAACCTGCTGCTGATCCTGCTGAAAGAAGAACAGAGAAGACTTTGGTAAGTGCATCTCTGATCTCCCAGCCTCCTCCCCCCCCCCCCCCTCCTTTTACCAATTTTTTTTTTTCGTGCGTCCTGCAGCGGCCGAGCGCTGAGCAGTGTCTACGTCACTGATCAACGTCCATGCTCGCTGCTTTTCACGGCTTTTCTTTTTTTTCTTTTCGGTGTTCGCTGCTTTCACGACTTTTCTTTTTTTCTTTCTTTTCTCTCTTCTTTTTCTTGTCCCTGTCAATTCCCCCCCCCCCCCACCTTTGCACCACATCCGCGCACACACCCAGCAGCTGCCGAGAGTTGATTGGTGACATAGTTCACCGATCCCCACTAGTGCTCGCTGTTTGAACCACCTACGGTGGTACTCTTTTTTTTTTTTTTTCAGGAAAAAAAAGTTCACACCAAGCACACTGACACACACACACTAAATAAAGAACTGACACACACGCACCACATACACGGGAAAAAAAAAAAAAAAAAAATGGCCGGCTCATCCCAAACTCGCTATTCAGCGGAGGACGCATACTCTTTTGTTGCCTCCGACACTGAGACCGACAGCGAGGGCGAGGATCCCACATTTCTTTGCTTTTCTGATGCCTCATCGCCCTCCTCTTCTTCCTCAGGTTCTCCTGGACCGCCCCGCAGTCGTCGCAGGAGAGAAGATGTTCCAGCGCCCCCCAATACTGACTCCATATGGACCTCGCCCCCCGAAAATTTTGAGCCATTGATTCCGGATGTCGTGGCAGAATCAGGAATCAAGTTTGACACCACCGGCCTCACAGAAATAGATTTTTCAAAGTCTTTTTCTCTGAGGATTTTATAAACCTCATGGTCGACCAAACTAATTTGTATGCTCATCAATTTTTGGAACAAAACCCCTCTTCATCATTTTCTAACTGGTCTCCTGTAGACGAGGAAGAAATGATGAAGTTTTGGGGCCTGGTCCTTTATATGGGGATCCTGAAAAAAACAGAGATTCGGCAATACTGGAGTGTTGACGTTTTGTATAACACTCCAGTGTTCCGAATGGTGATGATCCGGAAACGTTTTGAGGCCATCCACAAGTTCTTGCATTACCAAGATAATGCAAGGTGTCCTGCACGCGATGACCCGAACTTTGATCGTCTTTGCAAAGTTTGGCCGGTCATCGAGCACTTCAACAACAAGTTTGGTGAAGTGTAGGTGCTCCAAAGGGACATCTGCGTGGACGAGTCCTTAATTTCTTTCAAGGGGCGGCTTGGATTCCGGCAGTACCTGCCCAGTAAAAGGTCCAGGTACGAGATCAAGCTGTATAAACTTTGTGAGAGTACCTCAGGGTACACTCACAAGTTTAGAGTTTATGAAGGGAAGGACTCCCAGATTCAACCCCCTGAATGCCCCCCTGTTCTGGGAGTGAGTGGGAAAATTGTGTGGGACTTGGTGCACCCACTGCTGGATAAAGGTTATCACCTGTACGTGGATAACTTTTATACAAGTATCCCACTCTTCAAGTCACTCTCTGCGCGACATACCGCAGCTTGCGGTACTGTCCACAAAAATCAGAAAGGCCTCCCAAAGACGCTAATTGGGCAGCTGCTCAGAAGGGGTGAGAGCAGAGCCCAATGTAGCGACCACCTATTGGTGGTCAAGTACAAGGACAAGAGGGATGTCCTTCTCTTGACCACCATACATGGTGATGGCTGCACCCTCAGCACTGTAAGAGGTTCCACTACACAGGCCGCCAAACCAGACTGTGTAGTGGGGTACAACAAGTACATGGGGGGAGTTGATCTCTCCGATCAAGTCCTCCAGCCGTACAGTGCTTTGAGAAAGGCCAAGGTATGGTATAAGAAGCTGGCCGTGCACATTGTTCAGATGGCATTGCACAACGCTTTCCTTCTGTCTCAATGTGCAGGCCAGACTTCTGCGTCGTATCTTCACTTTCAGGAGACAGTTATCTAGGCCCTGATATTTGGCAGTGGTGGCGGAGCGGGTCCCACTACTTCTGGAACTGAAGGACCTCGAATTGTACCGGGCCAGCATTTCCCGGGGCAGATCCCTCACAGCGGAAAAAAGGGTAAGTCACAAAAGAAGTGCAGAGTGTGCTACCGAAGAGGAATACGCAAGGACACCATTTACCAATGTGACACCTGCCCCGACAAACCTGGCCTCTGCATGAAAGACTGCTTCAGAAGATACCATACCTCCATGGACTATTGAATTAATTTCTGACGTATGAGAACCCGACGAACACTACACAGCTGATGTAGTGTTCGTCAGGTTGTCATACTTCAGTTGTGTAGTGTTTGTCAGGTTGTAATACACAACTGGCATATAACACTACATTATAAAATTGACAAATCAGGAATCCGTTCCAAAAAGGGGGCACTTGTGGGGGGAGCGCCAATGTTTAGGCACACAGGGGCTCTCCAAACGCGACCTGGTTCCAATTTGTTAGCGGACACCATGTCGCGTTTGGAGAGCCCTTTGTGTGCCTAAACGTTGGGGCTCCCCCACAAGTGACCCCATTTTGGAAACTAGACCCCCCAAGGCACCTATCTAGATGCATAGTGAGCACTTGGAACCCCCAGGTGCTTCACAAATTGATTCGTAAAAATGAAAGTGTTTTTTTTTTTCCACTTTTTCATTTTTCCGAATCAATTTGTGAAGCACCTGGGGGTTCCAAGTGCTCACTATGCATCTAGATAGGTGCCTTGGGGGGGTCTAGTTTCCAAAATGGGGTCACTTGTTGGGGAGCTCCAATGTTTAGGCACATCAGGGGCTCTCCAAACACAACATGGCGTCCGCTAATTATTCAAGCAAATTATACAATCAAAAAGTCAAATGGCGCTCCTTCCCTTCCGAGCCCTGCCGTGCGCCCAAACAGTGGTTTTTCCCCACATATGGGGTATCTGCATGCCCAGGGGAAATTGCACTACAAATTTTGGGGTCCATTTTTTCTTGTTACCCCTGTGAAAATAAAAAAAATTTGGTGTAAAGTAACATTTTTGTGAAAAAAGTTAAATGTTCATTTTTTTTCTTCCACATTTCAAAAATTCCTGTGAAGCACCTGAAGGGTTAATAAAGTTATTGAATGTGGTTTTGAGCACCTTGAGGGGTGCAGTTTTTAGAATGGTGTCACTTTTGGGTATTTTCTGTCATAAAGACCTCTCAAAGTGACTTCAAATGTGATGTGGTCCCTAAAAAAATGGTTTTGTAAATTTTGTTGGAAAAATGAGAAATCGCTGGTCAACTTTTAACCCTTTTACCCTTTTAACTCACTAACAAAAAAAAATTTTGGTTCCAAAATTGTGCTGATGTAAAGTAGACATGTGGGAAATGTTATTTATTAAGTATTTTGTGTGACATCTCTCTGATTTAAGGGCATAAAAATTCAAATTTTGAAAATTGCAAAGTTTTCAAAATTTTCGCCAAATTTCCGTTTTTTTTCACAAATAAACGCAAGTGATATCGAAGAAATTTTACCAAAATCATGAAGTACAATATGTCACGAAAAAAACAATCTCAGAATCAGGGGCATCTGGTGGAAGCGTTCCAGAGTTATTACCTCATAAAGTGACAGTGGTCAGAATAGTAAAAATTGGCCTGGTCATTAACGTGCAAACCACCCTCGGGGGTAAAGGGGTTAAATTAATAAACTTTGCATTGTAAGAGATTTCTTGCACCTATTTTTGTTTTTTGGTGGTATTCTATGTTCAAAAGGTGTGTCTCTAGTTACCTTATTTAGAGATTGATGCTCCTATGTGTTTGTAGTAATTTTAACAGAGGTGTGTAGACTTTTTAAATCCACTGTTTATCTTTAATATACAATTTTTATAATAATGTTCCCTAAAGTGGCCTACTCTTTAAACTCCCAATGGAGATGTAATAGAGAAGGCATAACTTACCTCCACATCTCCCCATCATGCCACACTAAGCAATCATATACAGGGCCAGGATCTCCAAATTTCTTTTCAAATATGTTTAGCATTTCAACTTGGCTTTGAATATCTTCTTTAATCAATTTTCCCATCTGTTTGAAAAAAAGGAACAGCCATTAAAAGATAGGAAGATATAAAAAAAATGAAATGGCAATGTGAGGAGGAAAGAAAAGTGGAAAAATTCAATACCAAAGTCTGAGTATTAGAACTTGAGTCTATGTCATCCTGCTTCCTGCAAGCTTCTGCTAGTACAGCTCTGTGGACGGGATCCCACAACTTCTCCTTCCGCTCTTTCTAGATATAGAGAAATATTAAATGTTAATTAAATGATGGGACTACCTACTGGATTTGTATTACCGTGAAGTTCTGCACAAAAATCACTGAACACACTGTCCTATTGTCATATGAAATAAAAGCACAACAAAGTTCACACAACTGCCCATTCACAGCTCACAAAGACCAGAACTCAAGATATACGGGCAAACATTGACCATCATTCACATCGATTACCTGTAGCCGCTCTTTAAGTGCCTTTGGATAAAAATCAAAACCATTCTTAATGCCTATGTGATATCTGCCGGATGGATTTTGCCAGTTTGTGGGAACCTAAGGTTAAAAAACACAAAAAGAGTGTCTTGTTTGGACAATTTTCTAAAACTAACTTAAGAGCAATGATTAACACATCACTTTATCAGAAGGTTTTTCATAAAGTCAGGCCATTGGATTGTATCTGCTATGAGTATAGCGCCACTTAAAAGTACACATCCACCGAGATACTATTTATTTTTTCTCACTATTCATTGGACAAGAACCACGATGACCTTTCTGCCGGCACGGCGAGCGTGAGAACTTCCTCACGCTCGCGGTGACGTCAGTGAGGTGAACGCCGTTCATTGGACATAAACCGCACACAACTTTATTACGTCACCGAGCTGTGTAAGCATAAGCAGCTCAGTGTCTCTGCGGAATGGCAGGCTGTATAGTTGCATAATGCAACAATTCAGCCTGCCATGTAGATGTAGAGCGAGCTAGAGTAGTCTATGGACAAATAGATTATTATCTTCACATCGGGGACAGGTGAGTATTAGATATTGCTTTGTTATTTTTATTAACAGATGTCATAGGCTTCAATGGATTGAGTGTTATGGTAAGTATAAGGCTTTTTGGTAAATGTAGATTCAATAAAAAGGAGTCTGTCATTATTTCAAATAAAGGACTTTATTCTGGGTGTTAGTATTTTATTTAACAATTTGACTATGATGTCAGTTGCCAATACAAAGCTGACATCAACCCCATTACCCACTTGCCACCGCACCAGGGCAAGTGGAAAGAGTGGAGGCTAAGCGACAGAATTGGCGCATCTTATGGATGCGACTTTTCTGGGGAGAATCAACAGCTGATATTTTTATCTGTCTGGGAGAGGGCCAATATTCATAGCAACTTCCTAGCCTATTAATATCAGCCCACAGCTGTCTGCCTAGCCTTTGCATGTTACCAATTATCAGGGGGCCCCCACGTCATTCTTTTGGGGTCGCCCAGTTTAATAACCAGTAAAGGCAAAGTATACAGCTGTGAGCCGATATTAATAGCCTGGGAAGTGACATGTGTATTACCCCCTTCCCAGGCTATAAACATCAGCACCCAGCTGTCTGCTTTCCCTCTGCTGGTTAATAAAATAAATTTAAAAAAAACTTCAGAAATTGAATTATTTCTTACTAAATTACATGTACAGTAAGCTACACACGCAAAGCACTGATTATATATCTCACTCACTGTATGTAAGAATATTTCCTTGGAAAACTATGTGAAAATGACAGGAGAATTCCTCTATGTAAAAGCCCATGTTAAAAATCGCATTGCAGTCGGATTGCATTCGCATGAAAACTGGATGCTAGGTGAGAAAAATTGCATTGTACTGGCATGAAAAAACATGACACTTGTCTGACTTTGCGGTCCAGATGATATCAGACCGTTTTTTTCATGCAGATGAGTGCGATCTCTTAGAGAGTTTTTTTTGGACCAGGCATGAATTTCAGCAGTCACTATGTGACTGCATCGTCCAGAGCCCTAGAAGTGTGCAATACGCACATGGTCAGGATTATGCTCTGTTCATCTGTTGGACATGTTATGTGTTTGCTCATATGCAATATCCATAGTGGCAAATCAATCACAAGCTGACTAGAATCTCTCCTGTAACTCTATATAAATCATTGAGAGAAGCAGGATATCTAGCTAGTCAGCACGTAACTGTAGGTGATCACGACCCCTCCAGATGGCAAAGGGAATCCTTTTACACACTGTAAGGCTACGGTCACACATTCAGTATTTGGTCAGTATTTTACATCAAAAATGCAGAATTGGTGCATGCGTTACTAATATACTTTTTCTCTGATTGCTCTTCACCTGATTTCGGCTTACAAATACTGATGTAAAGTACTGACAGTGTGACCGTAGCCTTAGAGTGACTGCAGAAATTCATGCCTGGAAAACCCCTTGAGAAATTTTCTACCATTTTGCCGTAGCTGAGCGTCTTTAATCTAGATGTGCGCTCAGCAAAACTGATAAAACTCGGAGCACTGATGGATTTGTATGTTTTCGGTATGGATTGGTCAGGGTTTCTAACCTGAACTTGACAGCCTCATATAAGCCTTTGGTCTGTTGAGTCGGTCACTAGACCCATTGTCAGTCTATACATCACAGTCCTCAGACAGACTGAACTGCGGATGTGTGAAGCCAGGCTTTCAGATAGCAGGAGGTGTACACAGATCTAAAGAGTGGAAACTACTAATCTATAGAGCCAGGAAGAAAACAGGCCGTAGAAAAGAAATAAATAAGTGTAGGAAAGAAGCTGTACTGATAAATGCACAGTTAAGACAGCAGCACCTTTTTTGGATAAACATGTCTAAAGCAAGCCAATATGGTATATAATACAAAAATAATACAAAACCCTTTTAAGGCTGTGTGCCGACGATGCGTTTTTTAAACATTTCTGTTTGACAGAACTATAGAATAGTGCCTTACAAGATCTGAAGATAAGAAAGATACTCACCTTTAAATTCCTACCAGACAGACCGACTATCACCCCTTCTTTTGGTTCCACTACAGTACTGGTGTTGACATCACCACTTCCGGTTGTATCTATGATGTCTATAATCTTTGGCTTTCCATCTGATGCTTGCTATGAAAAAAAGAAATAAAAATGGATTAAAAAAAAAATAAAAAAACAAAACACACAACACATACACACATCTAATGAATAGGATTTTCATATGCTCTGGGCCACTGTGCAGCGTATCACTTTCAGAACCCAGTACTCCAGTATAAAATATGTACTTGGATTGTCCACTCCTCAAAAGTTTTTTTTTTTCCTAGTTTCTAAAAAATTATTATCTCAGTATTATATAACTAATGGGATTATTCCTAGAAATGCAAGATATCCTCTTCCTTGGGATAGGGGATAACTAATTGATCTCTAGGGGTCTCAAAGACGATAACCACTGCAATCACAGAAAAGGGATTCTGAAATCATGAGAACCACGTCTTGAATGCAGCGGAGGAGTGCGGCCATAGGACTACCAGAGAAAGCAGAGCACAGTCCATGGGACTGCTGGAAACCGACGATTAATGGAACGGATTGCGCATGCGCAGCTCTTCTCCTCCCAAAATGGGGCTCTACAGACCCTCACTCCTGTATTTCTAGGACCCATTGTCAGGATCACCGGACCCCTAGTAATTAGTAAGTTATCCCCTATCCCAGGGCTTCTCATACTGTGAGGTGACTCCGGACGCTAGCTGGAAGGCAGTTTTCATATCAGATTATAGGTTGCACAGTTCTTTCCATCTTTAGTTTGACAACATAAAGGACACATCTTGTTATATTGAGTTCAGGGGACAAAACGAAAATTAAAAAATATTCGTATCCTTCCACCACACATTGCGCGGCCCAGACATCACCTTGGCCTGTCTGATGAGGCCCTCAAGAGAAAAAGATTGAGAAGCCCTGTGGAGAGCAGAGAAAGGGCCATTCTCAGAATTGTAGAATAACTGAAGGAGATTTTACTTCAGGTTTTTTTTTTGCTTTTCACAATGTGTTAATACAACGTTAAATGGTTTATTACCTTTTAGTGAAACTTTTCAACCCGGCTGCAGTTTGCTTAAAAAAAAAAAAAAAAAACACACACACCACACACACTGTACTCTCCACCGATAAGTCTCCCCACAGTTCCCGGTATATGGCACTGGTTGTGGTTCTGTCTATAAGGTAAAGCCCTGCTAGAGCGGCTGAGCTCATTGATTGGCTGTCGCCCTGTGAAAGTGGGGTCAGCGCCGCAGCCAATGCCAAAAACTGGGAACAGTGGCGGAGACTCGAGAAAAGGGAGTACAGAGCGTTTTTGTTGTTTGTTTTAATATAGAAAATTTTATCGGGGGGGAAAAAAAAAAATTAACTGGAATAAAACAACCCCTTTAAGAGATAAAAAGCTTCTCCTCTGGAGACAGGCGAGGGTCCTACTGCTGAGACCTCCACACCATCAGAAGAGTCTGGTAGAAGAGCCTTTAGTAATCGCAGGAATGGAGGATCAGGACTCCAAGCTGCAGGCCGTAATACGCTGAATATTCCTGTCTTCCTGGCCCTACTGCGCCACTGATCTTATCTGGAGGTATTGATCAGATCTGACACTATATGAAACACTCTACACTGCAGGATCTCTCCATAATACCGCACCAGTGTCCCTACATCCTAACCATAAGCTGCAGTCTGCCCACTGGGCGAAGATCCTGCTGCCAGCTGTTGGTGAAAGGGCAAGACGAGGGCACAGGTTGGCTAAAGGGGACCAAGTGTCACCAATTGTCCCCTCACTGTCCTATTTATTATGCTTTGCTTAAACAGCGCCATCATATTACACAGTGCTTAGAGAGTTGGCCACTACTTTTTATGATTGCCCCAATCGATGAACCCTGTGCCCCAAGTGTTTTTCTAATTACCTCCTGCTGTCCTACCGCTGGCCGCTCACCGGCATCACGTGACCCCCGGGCTTTTTCTGCCGCTGATATCACGTCAAGTGAGGCGTGACATCAGTGACGCGCTCCCCGCGGTGGATGCTGGGCTGTGGGAGGGGTTACCACGAACATACTCCTTGCAGATCTTGTCCTTGGTGGGATTTGAACCCAGGACCACATTGTTGCGAAGGTACAGTGCTAACCACTGAGCCACCCTATGACCTTGCTTGTACACTTTATTTTTACATTATAAAGCTTCCACTCTATTCTTCTCTCTTCACGACCAGCTGAAATGTGTTTTTTTAAAGTCCTTTCAATTCTAAAAGTTACACACAAAAAAAAAAAAAAACCCGGACACCGTCCACTACATCAGGGTACAATAGTCATTAGTTATACCATCATAAACACATACAGTGGAGGCTGGCGGGGCACATAACCCAGGCATCATTAATCCTCCTTCAGATGTACATTTATTTATGAGGGTATACCTAAGAAATGGCGCACCCTGGTACACTGTGTCTCATCACAGAACTGGAGATCATTTAGGCTCTGGACTACCAGTGGCCTCTTTCTTGTTTGTAGGTGTTGGGTAGATTCTCAGACTGAGCTGGGGTGGGCATCCAGATGTAGAAATATAGCACTGTTGTCAGTCACACCACCGGTATGTGATGTGCCAGCACAGGTGCCAGGCACGCTCCAGGGCAGCGGCAGAGAACAGGTGTCAGGTATGCGCCTCTTTATACCTGTGTAGGGTAAATATTACCACACTCCGGGATAAGCCGACACACAGGTGCCCCCCGTACCACACTCCAGAATAAGCCGACACACAGGTGCCCCCCGTACCACACTCCGGAATAAGCAGACACACAGGTGCCCCCCTGTACCACACTCCGGAATAAGCAGACACACAGGTGCCCCCCTGTACCACTCTGGATTAAGCCGACACACAGGTGCCCCCCTGTACCACTCTGGGATAAGCAGACACACAGGTGCCCGCAGCCCCCTACACCAGGACGCCTCACAATGGGGCACCCAGCGGGTAACACCAGCCTGACTTTGGATTATAGTGGAAGGTGAGTCCATGCTGATGCCCGGGCAGCCAGCTGCAGCAGAGTCATCCTTGTGAGCAGCCCCTGGCACTGCCCCAGCACAGACACAGGGCATGTACTATACCCAGCAGGAAGCAAACATGGCTGCCCTCATCTACCTGCATCCCAGGGGCCCCCGGATCAACCCCGGTGTCCAGCACTGCGATCAGCGTCCCGCGGCCATCATAGTGCGGGTACCGGGACAGGAAGGACGCGGCTCCGGTCTCCTTCTTAGGGAGCAGCCCGTGGAAGGGGAAAGGTTCCTCACAGCCGGCAGCCATGATCGCAAGCAGAAGAGGGGGAGGCGCCTGCTGCAGGTTGTGAAAGACACCAACGGCGGCACCTACAAGGCCGGGCAGCTGGGAGGCGGAAGTGGGGGACGCCACGCCTACTCCATGCTGATTGGTCTGCGGTTCCCATTCCCTCTGGGGGATGTCGGGCGCGCCCCCTACAGGTTCTCAGCGTATCATCAGGGCCAGTTCCGGGAATGCACCGCCCCGGTATACGTCGGAGTGATCGCATAACCTGAGAGGAAGAGGCTGTACTGCATGTGCTGAGCCGGTGTCCCGGTATCTGCAGGTCTATGGCCGGCGGCTGTCATGTGTAGGGGAGCAGCACAACACGGATCCCTCTGGTCAATTATGGGCTCTCCATAGCCCAGCAGCAGTGCGTGTGTCTGCTATCATTGCTGGCAGTTTAGGCTGTGTGGCCCCCAGTCACCCTGACATGATGATGGGGCCCTGTGTAATAGATCATGTGAACAAGCGGTGTTATTGTGCACATTTACAGATGAAAGACTAGAGCGGCACACGAACCGCCATGCCAAATTATAAAGTGAGGACACTGTAATAAGGGACAGCACTATACATAACGAGAAGACGCTATGTAATAAGAGACAGCACTATACATAACGAGAAGACGCTATGTAATAAGAGACAGCACTATACATAACTAGAGGAATCTATGTAATAAGGGACTGCACTATACATAATGAGAAGATGCTATGTAATAGGGGACAGCCCTATACATAATGAGAAGACACTATGTAATAATGGACAGCACTATACATAACAAGAGAGGATGCTATGTAATAAGGGACTGCACTATACGTAACAAGAAGATGCTATGTAATAAGGGACAGCACTATACATAACGAGAAGACGCTATGTAATAAGAGACAGCACTATACATAATGAGAAGACGCTATGTAATAAGAGACAGCACTATACATAACTAGAGGAATCTATGTAATAAGGGACTGCACTATACATAATGACAAGATGCTATGTAATAGGGGACAGCCCTATACATAATGAGAAGACACTATGTAATAACGGACAGCACTATACATAACAAGAGAGGATGCTATGTAATAAGGGACTGCACTATACGTAACAAGAAGATGCTATGTAATAAGGGACAGCACTATACATAACAAGAAGACACTGTAATAAGGGACAGCACTACACAACGAGAAGACAATGTAATAAGGGGCTGCACTATACATAACGAGAAGACGCTATGTATTAAGGGACAGCGCTATACATAACGAGAAGATGCTATGTAATAAGAGACAGCACTATACATAAGAGAGGATGCTATGTAATAAGGGACTGCACTATACATAACGAGAAGACGCTATGTAATAAGGGACAGCACTATACATAATGACAAGATGCTATGTAATAGGGGACAGCCCTATACATAATGAGAAGACACTATGTAATAACGGACAGCACTATACATAACAAGAGAGGATGCTATGTAATAAGGGACTGCACTTTACGTAACAAGAAGACGCTATGTAATAAGGGACAGCACTATACATAACGAGAAGACACTGTAATAAGGGACAGCACTATACATAACGAGAAGATGCTACGTAATGAGACAGCACTATATATAACGAGAGGATGCTATGTAATAAGGGGCTGCACTATACATGATGAGAAGACGCTATGTGTTAAAGGACAGCACTATACATAACGAGAAGATGTTATGTAATAAGAGACAGCACTATACATAAGAGAGGATGCTATGTAATAAGGGACTGCACTATACATAACGAGAAGACGCTATGTAATGAGACAGCACTATACATAACAAGTGAAGATGCTATGTAATAAGGGACTGCACTATACATAACGAGAAGACGCTATGTAATAAACTGCACTATACATAACAAGAGAGGATGCTATGTAATAATGGACTGCACTATACATAACGAGAAGACGCTATGTAATGAGACAGCACTATACATAACAAGAGAGGATGCTATGTAATAAGGGATTGCAATATACATAACGAGAAGACGCTATGTAATGAGACAGCACTATACATAACAAGAGAGGATGCTATGTAATAAGGGACTGCACTATACATAACGAGAAGATGCTATGTAATGAGACTACACTATACATACCGAGAAGATGCAATGTAATAAGAAACAGCACTATACATAACAAGAGAGGATGCTATGTAATAAGGGACTGCACTATACATAACGAGAAGACGCTATGTAATGAGACAGCACTATACATAACGAGAGGATGCTATGTAATAAGGGATTGCACTATACATAACGAGAAGACGCTATGTAATGAGACAGCACTATACATAACAAGAGAGGATGCTATGTAATAAGGGACTGCACTATACATAATGAGAAGATGCTATGTAATGAGACAGCACTATACATAACAAGAGAGGATGCTATGTAATAAGGGACTGCACTATACATAACGAGAATACGCTATGTAATAAGGGACAGCACTATACATAAGAGAGGACGCTATGTATTAAGTGACAGCACTATAAATAACGAGAAGACGCTATGTAATGAGACTACACTATACATAACGGGAAGATGCTATGTAATAAGAGACAGCACTATAAATAAGAGAGGATGCTATGTAATAAGGGACTGCGCTATACATAATGAGAAGACGTTATGTAATCAGACAGCACTATACATAACAAGAGGGGATGATATGTAATAAGGGACTGCACTATACATAACGAGAAGACGCTATGTAATGAGACAGCACTATACATAACAAGAGAGGATGCTATGTAATGAGACTACACTATACATAACGAGAAGACGCTATGTAATAAGGGACAGCACTATATATAACGAGAAGACGCTATGTAATAAGGGACAGCACTATACATAACAAGAGAGGACGCTATGTACTAAGGGACAGCACTATACATAACGAGAAGACGCTATGTAATGAGACAGCACTATACATAACAAGAGAGGATGCTATGTAATAAGGGATTGCACTATACATAACGAGAAGACGCTATGTAATGAGACAGCACTATACATAACAAGAGAGGATGCTATGTAATAAGGGACTGCACTATACATAACGAGAAGATGCTATGTAATGAGACTACACTATACATACCGAGAAGATGCAATGTAATAAGAAACAGCACTATACATAACAAGAGAGGATGCTATGTAATAAGGGACTGCACTATACATAACGAGAAGACGCTATGTAATGAGACAGCACTATACATAACGAGAGGATGCTATGTAATAAGGGATTGCACTATACATAACGAGAAGACGCTATGTAATGAGACAGCACTATACATAACAAGAGAGGATGCTATGTAATAAGGGACTGCACTATACATAATGAGAAGATGCTATGTAATGAGACAGCACTATACATAACAAGAGAGGATGCTATGTAATAAGGGACTGCACTATACATAACGAGAATACGCTATGTAATAAGGGACAGCACTATACATAAGAGAGGACGCTATGTATTAAGTGACAGCACTATAAATAACGAGAAGACGCTATGTAATGAGACTACACTATACATAACGGGAAGATGCTATGTAATAAGAGACAGCACTATAAATAAGAGAGGATGCTATGTAATAAGGGACTGCGCTATACATAATGAGAAGACGTTATGTAATCAGACAGCACTATACATAACAAGAGGGGATGATATGTAATAAGGGACTGCACTATACATAACGAGAAGACGCTATGTAATGAGACAGCACTATACATAACAAGAGAGGATGCTATGTAATGAGACTACACTATACATAACGAGAAGACGCTATGTAATAAGGGACAGCACTATATATAACGAGAAGACGCTATGTAATAAGGGACAGCACTATACATAACAAGAGAGGACGCTATGTACTAAGGGACAGCACTATACATAACGAGAAGACGCTATGTAATGAGACAGCACTATACATAACAAGAGAGGATGCTATGTAATAAGGGATTGCACTATACATAACGAGAAGACGCTATGTAATGAGACAGCACTATACATAACAAGAGAGGATGCTATGTAATAAGGGACTGCACTATACATAACGAGAAGATGCTATGTAATGAGACTACACTATACATACCGAGAAGATGCAATGTAATAAGAAACAGCACTATACATAACAAGAGAGGATGCTATGTAATAAGGGACTGCACTATACATAACGAGAAGACGCTATGTAATGAGACAGCACTATACATAACAAGAGAGGATGCTATGTAATAAGGGACTGCACTATACATAACGAAAAGATGCTATGTAATGAGACAGCACTATACATAACAAGAGAGGATGCTATGTAATAAGGGACTGCACTATACATAACGAGAATACGCTATGTAATAAGGGACAGCACTATACATAAGAGAGGACGCTATGTATTAAGTGACAGCACTATACATAACGAGAAGACGCTATGTAATGAGACTACACTATACATAACGGGAAGATGCTATGTAATAAGAGACAGCACTATAAATAAGAGAGGATGCTATGTAATAAGGGACTGCACTATACATAATGAGAAGACGTTATGTAATCAGACAGCACTATACATAACAAGAGGGGATGATATGTAATAAGGGACTGCACTATACATAACGAGAAGATGCTATGTAATGAGACAGCACTATACATAACAAGAGAGGATGCTATGTAATGAGACTACACTATACATAACGAGAAGACGCTATGTAATAAGGGACAGGACTATATATAACGAGAAGACGCTATGTAATAAGGGACAGCACTATACATAACGAGAAGACACTGTAATAAGGGACAGCACTATATATAACAAGAGAGGACGCTATGTACTAAGGGACAGCACTATACATAACGAGAAGACGCTACGTAATGAGACAACACTATACATAACGAGAAGATGCTATGCAATAAGAGACAGCACTATACACAACAAGAGAGGATGCTATGTAATAAGGGACTGCACTATACATAACGAGAAGACGCTATGTAATGAGACAGCACTATACATAATGAGAGGATGCTATGTAATAAGGGACTGCACTATACATAACGAGAAGACGCTATGTAATGAGACTACACTAACATAACGAAAAGACGCTATGTAATAAGGGACAGCACTATATATAACGAGAAGACGGTATGTAATAAGGGACAGCACTATACATAACGAGAAGACACTGTAATAAGGGACAGCACTATATATAACAAGAGAGGACGCTATGTACTAAGGGACAGCACTACACATAACGAGAAGACGCTATGTAATGAGACAACACTATACATAATGAGAAGTTGCTATGTAATAAGAGACAGCACTATACATAACAAGAGAGGATGCTATGTAATAAGGGACTGCACTATACATAACGAGAAGACGCTATATAATGAGACAGCACTATACATAACAAGAGAGGATGCTATGTAATAAGGGACTGCACTATACATAACGAGAAGACGCTATGTAATGAGACAGCACTATACATAACAAGAGAGGATGCTATGTAGTAAGGGACTGCACTATACATAACGAGAAGACGCTATCTAATAAGGTACAGCACTATACATAGCAAGAGAGGATGCTATGTATTAAGGGACAGCACTATACATAACGAGAAGACGCTATGTAATGAGACTACACTATACATAACAAGAAGACGCTATGTAATAAGGGACAGCACTATATATAACGAGAAGATGCTATGTAATAAGGGACAGCACTATACATAACAAGAAGACTATGTAATAAGAGAGCACTATACATAACAAGAGAGGACACTATCTATGTATTAAGGGACAGCACTATACATAACGAGAGGACGCTATGTAATAGGGGACAGCACTATACATAATGAGAAGACACTATGTAATAAGGGACTGCACTATACATAACGAGAAGACACTATGTAATAGGGGACAGCACTATACATAACGAGAAGACGCTATGTAATAGGGGACAGCACTATACATAATGGCCTGGGTGGTCTGGAGTTGGGACCCGGTCCTATTTGTCTACCCTTTTATATGCATTACTTCAACTTTGATATACAGTAAGGTTTTTAATATAGGCAGTATAGGTACCGTCCCAATTTAGGGTCACCTTGCCGCTGGTGGGACGGCTTGTATACTTTTTTTGATCAAAAATAGTTCACTAAGTACCCTATATTTATTATGCAACTTTGCTTTACATTTATATATAATGATGGTAGGGTATGAGATATATTTTGTCTTTTGTAGGTTTTGCTTCTTTTTGCTAGTGTGAACATGCTCCTATTTCTTGCATGTCTACCATCTTAGACCTCAGTTCACATTGCTTGTTTTTTTTTACTATACATAATGAGAAGACACTATGTAATAAGGGACAGCACTATACTTAACGAGAAGACACTATGTAATAAGGGACTGCACTATACATAACGAGAAGACACTATGTAATAAGGGACTGCACTATACATAACGAAAAGACATTGTAATAAGGGACAGCACTATACATAACGAGAGAGGAGACTGTATTAAGGGACAGCACTATACATAACGAGAGGATGCTATGTAATAAGGGACTGCACTATACATAACGAGAAAACGCTATGTAATAAGGGACAGCACTATACATAACGAAAAGACGCTATGTAATAGGGAACAGTACTATACATAATGAGAAGACACTATGTAAAAAGGGACAGCACTATACATAACAAGAAGACGCTATGTAATAAGGGACTGCACTATACATTACAAGAGAGGACGCTATGTAATAAGGTACAGTACTATACATAACGAGAATAAACTATGTAATAAGGGACAGCACTATACATAACGAGAGGATGCTATGTAATAAGCGACTGCACTATACTTAACGAGAAGACGCTATGTAATAAGGGACAGCACTATACATAATGAGAAGATGCTATGTAATAGGGGACAACCCTATACATAATGAGAAGACACTATGTAATAAGGGACAGCACTATACATAACAAGAGAGGATGCTATGTAATAAGGGACTGCACTATACGTAACGAGAAGACACTATGTAATAAGGGACAGCACTATACATAGCGAGAAGACCCTGTGTAATAAGGGACAGCACTATACATAATGAGAAAACACTGTAATAATGACAGCACTATACATAACGAGAAGACACTACGTAATGAGACAGCACTATACATAACAAGAGAGGATGCTATGTAATAAGGGACAGCACTATACATAATGAGAAGACGCTATGTAATAAGGGACAGCACTATACATAACAAGAGAGGACGCTATGTATTAAAGGACAGCACTATACATAACGAGAAGATGCTATGTAATAAGAGACAGCACTATACTTAACAAGAGAGGATGCTATGTAATAAGGGACTGCACTATACATAACGAGAAGACGTTATGTAATAAGAGACAGCACTATACATTACAAGAGAGGACACTATGTATTAAGGGACAGCACTATACATAACGAGAGGACGCTATGTAATAAGGGACTGCACTATACATAACGAGAGAACGCTATATAATAAGGGACAGCACTATACATAATGAGAAGACACTATGTAAAAAGGGACAGCACTATGCATAGCAAGAAGACATTATGTAATAAGGGACTGCACTATACATAACAAGAGAGGACGCTATGTAATAAGGTACAGTACTATACATAACGAGAATAAACTATGTAATAAGGGACAGCACTATACATAATGAGAAGACACCGTAATAAGGGACAGCACTACACATAATGAGAAGACACTATGTAATAAGGGACAGCCACTATACATAACAAGAAAGGACGCTATGCAATAAGGATCGATGCTGTGCATAACAAGAGGGGACACTATATATTAAAGGGGTATTCTCAAGTTTTGAAGTTATCCCCTGTCCTAATGTCTTGCCTTTGGCACTGCATGTACTGTTTCCATGCCCTTTAGGTATATCCTAGTGTAAATCATCACCAATATTCAGACACTAGGAGGAGTTGAAATGAAGCAGCAGAGGAACATGTTCCCTGATACTCTATTCAATGTCTATGGCACTGATAGAAAAAATAAAAATGTTATGGCTCTTGAAAGGTGATGATGAAAAAACAAATGCAGAAACTAACATAGTCTGTTGCGACTTCTTAATCTTTCTTTAATTTGACTACTTCCTCTCTTACTCTTCAGAGTAACTTGTAGATAGATATCTCAGATTATCTGGGATATCTAACGTTGCATAAATATTTATTAGGAGACTATTCAAACATAAGGCATATTTTGAGGTTTCTTAAAGGAAATCTGTCACTTAAATGCAATCCGATGTGTGGACAACACAATATAGAGAAGGAGAAGGTGAGCAGAAATATATATGGGTTCGTGGGAAAAGATTCAGTATAACTTGTATTTTCTTCAACAAAATCTTTGGTGTTTGTATGTATATGAGTCTAGTGGGTGGTCCTGCTCAGTGATTGACAGCTGTCTATGCAAGTACAGTCATACAGAGAAGACTGTCAATTACCCAGTGCGACAGCCCACTGGACTCGTGGAAATACAAACACCAGGGATTTCAATAAATAAAGTACAAGTTTTACTGAAACTTTTCCAACATGAATGTACAGTGTTCAGCGCAAATAATTACACTCCAGATTTTAATCAAAATCTCACTGAAAACAAGAACAATTTCCAAAATTGTGACCAGATTGAGTTTCATAAGACATATCTTTACCCATATCATGAAATTGAGGTTCAATTCAAAAATGAATATACCTCACATTAAAAATCATTACATCTATCATTTAGTATGACCTCCATGCAGGGCTGCCATAAGGGCATAACTGCCCTTACTGGCTTATGGGGCCCGGTGAGAAGTGGGGCCCTGCCATTGCTTGAAAGCAATGCAAAAGTGCAAAAAACTACGAGTGAACATAGACCAAGGTGTGGAGGAGAATTTTTTGGGGGGTTATTTATTTTGCTTTATATACAAGTCATCACCCTGGAAAGGATGTTCCTTAACATTTTTTCCCGGAAAATCCATTTTGGTTTAGTTTTTGTATGTTTTATGGTGAGTCCGTAAAAGTGGCGTAATACCTCTGACAACGTTGTTCACACCAGTGACCTGGGAGTCAGAAATGCTTCCAGGGGTCTTCCCCATGCTGTTCCCATGCCATTTGAGCACTGTTCCCATCGATTTGGGCAATTTTTAGGCCCTCTGCAGATCTCCGGGGGGGGCGCTGGAAAAATGCTTGAGTTTCCCGCAGACTTACATTGGGCTCGGACCGAGCACTCGAGCATTACGATTTTCTCGACCCGAGCAATGAGCACCCAAGCATTTTAGTGCTCGCTCATCACTAGTCATTCAGTTTTGAAGCCATCAGATCCAACAACATTTATCTTGGTCTCATCTCTCCAGAGTATAGAGTCCCAGTAGTCTTCATATTTTTCAGCATAGGCCCTGGCAAATTATAGGCCAGGGCCTATGCATGCCATTCCTCTGCAGTGTGCGCTGTATTGTGTCACGGAAAACACCCCAGCTTGACTTTCAATTTCTTTAGCTAACTGCAATTAACTTGCATGTCATTTTTTTTAAACCCTTCACATCAGAAGATGCCCCTGATAAGGTGTTAACTTCTGTGGTCTGCCTGGACGTCTCTGTCAGATGGTTGCAGTTCCATCTTTGTTATATTTTTGTATCACTTTTGCTACTGTATTCTGACTGATAAGTAAAGCTTTGCTGATCTTCTTGTAGCCTCCACCTTTCTTGTGTAAATAAATTATTTTCTTTCTCAGGCCTTGTGACATTTCTCTTCCATGCGGTGCCATTGCTGACAGCATGAAACGGAAGGGATTTTCTTTGTTAACGCCTTCACAACATTTGATATATATATGTGTCCATGGGTGTACCCACCGTGGGGCGGGGGGGGCAGCCGCCCCCCCTAGAAGCAGGCACGCAAGTCGCACACCAGGGCCGGCGTCAGCACCCGGCGCACCCGGGCAAATGTCGGGGCCCTGAGCATGCGGGGGTGGCCCCTCACCGTCAGCGCCCGCTTCCCCCCGCTTGCTCAGGGCCCCGGCGCCCGGCACAATACTTACCCCTTCCCGTGCCTCCGCAGCAGCTCCTGCATCCTCCGCGGCTGCTGCACTGTGACGTCTCAGGTCAGAGGGCGTGGTGACGTCTTTACACCGCGCTCTCTCCTGAGCCGTCACAGCGCAGAGCGGGAAGAGGCCGGCGACGCTGGAGTCCGAAGCAGCGGCAGCAGGTGAGACGTGAGGTGAGTATTTGATTTTTTTTTTTTTTATTATATGGAGGCCTGTGGCAATATAAGGGAGGGGGTGAGGTGGGGGTGTGTGACATCCTGCATGGGGCATTATAAGGGGGGGGTGACATCCTGCATGGGGCATTATAAGTGGGGGGCGACATCCTGCATGGGGCATTATAAGGGGGGGTGACATCCTGCATGGGGCATTATAAGGGAGGGGGGGTGACATCCTGCATGGGGCATTATAAGGAAGGGGGGGTGTCATCCTGCATGGGGCATTATAAGGTGGGGTGACATCCTACATGGGGCATTATATGGGGGGGAACAGCCTGCATGGGGCATTATGTGGGGGGAACAGCCTGCGTGGGGCATTATGTGGGGGGAACAGCCTGCGTGGGGCATTATGTGGGGGAGAACAGCCTGAATGAGGCATTATGTGTGGGGAACAGCCTGCATGGAGCGTTATATGGGGGCCAGTATTCTGTATGGAGCGTTATATGGGGGCCAATATTCTGTATGGAGCATTATATGGGGGCCAGTATCCTGTATGGAGCGTTATATGGGAGCCAGTATTCTGTATGGAGCGTTATATGGGGGCCAGTATTCTGTATGGAGCGTTATATGGGGGCCAGTATCCTGCATGGAGCGTTATATGGGGGCCAGTATCCTGCCTGGAGCGTTATATGGGGGCCAGTATCCTGTATGGAGCGTTATATGGGGGCCAGTATCCTGCATGGAGCATTATATGGGAGCCAGTATTCTGTATGGAGCGTTATATGGGGGCTAGTATTCTGTATGGAGCGTTATATGGGGGCCAGTATCCTGTATGGAGCGTTATATGGGGACCAGTATCCTGTATGGGGCATTTTATAGGGGCCAGTATACTGTGTGGAGCGATTCGCTGGTTTCTGAGCTATTGTAGAATTTACAATAGATATCACTCATGTAATGTAAGAAGTGAAAACTTTGTGTAGCGTCGGCGTCCCTGCCTCCTGCTAGGCAGGGACGCTGTTCCCCTCACCTCTCCGCTCCGTGCCCGGCGTCTTCCTTCCGCTCTGCTGGCAGCGCGCGCTGCTTCCCGGCCACTGTGCTTAGGGAGCGCGCGCGCGCTCCCCCTCTCTTAAAGGGGCTGCGCGCGCCGTCCTAAGGAGTCCCCGGCCAGTGGCCGGAGGACCTCACCATATATAAGGCACCTCCTCCAAAATGGAGGTGCCCGAGCAATGTTGTTGCATAGCCTATCACTCTGCTTCAGCCCTCAGGTCCCGTTACCAGATACCTGCCAGTTACCTGCCAGATTCCTGCTTGATACCTGCCTGATACTTGTCTATCTACTTGCATTCCTGCGGTCCGACAGTCTGCCTACCAGCCCTGCCAGTCTGTCTATGGATCTGATTGCCCGCTCACCTGGGAGCGCTCATCTGCTACCTGCCTGCTAGCCTACCAGGAGGCTCTGCCGTCACGTGCTGTGACCACCTGCCTGTCCAGAGACTCTTACCCGCTCACCTGGGAGCGTCCGCCTGCTACCTGCCTGCTAGCCTACCTGGAGGCTCTGCCGTCACGTGCTGTGACCATCTGCCTGTTCAGAGACTCTTACCCGCTCACCTGGGAGCGTCCGCCTGCTACCTGCCTGCTAGCCTACCTGGAGGCTCTGCCGTCACGTGCTGTGACCACCTGCCTGTCCAGAGACTCTTACCCGCTCACCTGGGAGCGTCCGCCTGCTACCTGCCTGCTAGCCTACCTGGAGGCTCTGCCGTCACCTGCTGTGACCACCTGCCTGTCCAGAGACTCTTGCCCGCTCACCTGGGAGCGTCCACCTGCTACCTGCCTGCTAGTCTACCTGGAGGCTTAGCCATCACTTGCTGTGACCACCTGCCTGTCCAGAGACTCTTGCCCGCTCACCTGGGAGCGTCCACCTGCTACCCGCCTGCTAGCCTATCTGGAGGCTTAGCCGTCACTTGCCATGACCACCCGCCTGTCAAGAGACTGTCTCCGTCACTTGCCGTGACCTCCTGCCCTTCTACCCAGAGACTGTCCCCGTCACTTGCCGTGACCTCCTGCCCTTCTACCCAGAGACTGTCCCCGTCACTTGCCGTGACCTCCTGCCCTTCTACCCAGAGACTGTCCCCGTCACTTGCCGTGACTACCTGCCCGCCTACCCTGGGAGCCACCCGCTTCCTTACAAGGACTGCCCCTTTGTATCGTTGCTCAGAGGTTCCACCTCCCAGACCCGTTACAGTTTGCTCGGGCCATGGAACCCGGTGGCACCCAAGCTCCCTCGCTCTCGGACCTATGTCATGAACTGTCCCGTCAGAGGTCCCAACAGGAGTCCATCCTGAGTCATCTGCGGAATGTCAACTCTCGCCTGGACACTCTGACTGCTCCACCAGCAAACACCGCTAGTGTCACGACTCGCAGCCCAGCAGCGCCGCTGCCCACCAATACCATGGCATCCTGCCCCGGACCCCGGCTTTCTGCACCTCCTCGCTTCGGAGGCGACCCCGCTCAAGCTCGGGGCTTCATAAACCAGTGCACCCTGCACTTTGAACTCCTGTCCCACCAGTTTATCTCCGACCGGGCCAAAGTAGCCTTCATCATGTCCCATCTCACGGGGGAGGCACTGGCTTGGCTAAATACTCTATGGGAGAGAGGAGACCCCCTGGTGTCCAACCTGCCAGGCTTTCTCACGGCTTTCCGGAAAGTCTTTGACGAACCCGGACGGAAGACCTCATCCGCATCATCTCTGCTACGCCTCCATCAAGGAAATCTCACCGTGGGCCAATATGCCATACGGTTCCGTACTCTTGCTTCGGAGCTGGCCTGGGATAACGACGCCCTGGTGTCTGTCCTTTGGGAGGGTCTGTCCGGCCGTATTAAAGATGAACTCGCCGGTCGGGACATTCCTACCACTCTCGACGACTTAATAACTCTTGCCACCCGGATAGACATCCGGTTCCAGGAGCGCGCCAAAGAGGCCACCCGTGAGAGGAGGTTTCCACGTCTAGCCCCTACCTTCCAGAAACCCGTCACTTCTCCCCAGGGGCACTCACCCGAGCCTATGCAGGTCGACCAGACCAAGATGGTCAAGACCCGTCAAGAGTTACGCCGAGCCGAGGGGAGCTGCTTCTACTGTGGCAGTAAGGAGCACCGGATCCGTTCCTGCCCGGAGAGGTCGGGAAACGCCTGTGTCTAGGATCGCTCAGAGAGGTCGTCCTAGAAAAGAGTAAACCCTCTCCATCTCTGTTGCTGTCGGTCTCTATCATCTGCGGGGAGAACCGTTATTTTGAACTAGCCCAACTTGACTCTGGAGCTGCCGGAAATCTCATTTCTCAGTCCCTGGTAGAGAAATACCGCATTCCCACCAAACCTCTAGCTGTACCCTTATCTGTCGCTGCCGTAGATGGGGGCCTCTTACCACATCCCATCCAACTCATCACCAAATCCATAACCCTGCAGGTGGGAATGCTGCACTCAGAGAGCATCTTCTTTCATGTTCTGCCTGGACTCTCTCACACCCTCTTGCTAGGCCTACCTTGGCTTCAGAAACATGCACCCGTGCTTGATTGGTAGACCGGAGAGGTCCTTCGCTGGGGACAGGACTGCCATAAGACTTGTTTAGTTCCCGTCCATCCTGTCCGTCCTTCTCCTACCCCAGCCAATCTACCTGGTCTTCCGGTTCCCTATTGGTCTTATGCAGACGTCTTTAATAAAAAGGAGGCAGAGACACTACCCCCTCATAGACCATACGACTGCCCAATCGACCTGATCCCCGGCGCCACTCCTCCCCGTGGGCGTATTTACCCTTTGTCCGCTGCTGAGACCCGGTCCATGTCTGAATATATTGAGGAGAATCTGGCCCGGGGATTTATCTGGAAATCGACCTCCCCGGCGGGAGCAGGCTTCTTCTTCGTCAAAAAGAAGGACGGCTTACTCCGTCCCTGTATAGACTATAGAGGCCTTAACCAGATCACGGTGAAGAATAAATACCCCCTTCCGCTCATTCCGGAATTATTTGACCGTCTGAGGGGGGCTAGAATCTTCACCAAGCTGGATCTCCGTGGGGCATATAACCTGGTCCGTATCCGTCAGGGGGATGAATGGAAGACGGCATTCAACACCCGGGACGGCCACTATTACATTACCTGGTAATGCCTTTCGGTCTCTGTAACGCTCCCGCCGTCTTTCAAGAGTTGGTCAATGACATCTTCCAGGACCTTCTCTACTCCTGCGTAGTGGTGTACCTGGACGACATCTTGGTCTTCTCTCCGGATCTTCTCACTCACCGGAGGAATGTTCGTCAGGTCCTGCTCAGGCTCAGGCAGAACCACCTCTACGCTAAATATGAGAAGTGCCTCTTTGAGCAGACCTCGCTTCCGTTCTTGGGCTACATAATCTCTCAGACCGGCCTACGTATGGATCCTGAGAAACTGTCTGCCATCCAGAAGTGGCCCCGACCAGAGGGGTTGAAGGCTATTCAGCGGTTCCTGGGCTTCGCCAACTACTACCGCCTCTTCATACCGCATTTCTCTTCCCGGACTGCCCCAATCTCTGCGCTCACCCGTAAGGGCACTAATCCCAGAGAATGGCCGCCCGAAGCAGAGGAAGCCTTTCTTTCCTTAAAACAGGCTTTCTCTTCCGCCCCGGTGCTGCATCGTCCGGACGGTAACAAACAATTCTTCCTGGAAGTGGACGCCTCCTCCTCTGGAGCCGGAGTGGTACTTACCCAAAAGTCGTCTTCCGGAAGAATGGTAACTTGCGGCTTCTTCTCCAAACTCTTCTCCCCTTCTGAGCGCAATTATTCTATAGGAGACCGAGAGTTATTGGCCATTAAGCTGGCGCTGGAGGAGTGGCGTTACCTGCTCGAGGGGGCTCTTCACCCGGTAATTATTTACACGGACCACAAGAACTTGGCTTACCTCCAGAGCGCCCAGAGACTTAACCCGCGCCAAGCCCGGTGGTCCTTGTTTTTTGCCCGCTTTGATTTCGTTCTTCATTTTCGCCCAGTAGACAAAAACATCAAAGCTGACGCCTTGTCCCGATCCTTCCTGGTGTCTGATCTAGAGGAGGAGCCTAAGCACATCATTGATCCCGCCAGAGTATTGCAGGTGGCCCCCGTGAATCTAAATCGTCTCCCTCCCGGTAAGACGTTCGTAACAGTACCTGATCGGAAGAAGATCCTACATTGGGGTCACTCGTCTAAGCTAGCTGGCCACGCCGGTTAGAAAAAGACCCTCCAGCTTATTACCCGGCATTACTGGTGGCCTACCCTGCACAAGGACGTAATAGACTTTGTTTCAGCCTGTGTGTCCTGCGCCCGCAACAAGGTTCCGAGACATCTGCCAGCCGGTCGCCTCCTTCCTCTTCCAGTACCTGCTGCCCCGTGGCAGCATATAGCTATGGACTTTATAACGGATCTTCCTGTCTCTGCCGGTTGTACGGTCATTTGGGTGGTCGCTGACCGCTTTTCCAAGATGGCTCACTTCATTCCCCTGCCGTGCCTCCCGTCTGCACCCGAGCTGGCTAAAGACTTTATCCGCCACATCTTCCGTCTCCATGGCCTGCCCCTCCACATTGTGTCGGATCGTGGGGTTCAATTCACCTCACGCTTCTGGAGAGCCACATGTAAGCTGCTGGACGTCACCCTGGACTTCTCCTCCGCTTACCACCCACAGTCCAACGGTCAAGTGGAGCGGATCAATCAGATCCTGACCAGTTACCTCCGGCACTTCGTTAATGCCCACCATTCGGACTGGGTGGATCTCCTACCATGGGCCGAGTTCTCTTACAATAATCACGAGAGTTAATCTTCCTCCAAACCCCCTTTTTTGTAGTCTTCGGTCAGCATCCTCGGATCCCATTTCCCGTCTCCACCTCGGTGGACAATCCGGCTGCGGAAACTCTCGTTAGCGAATTCTCCTCCATTTGGGAGAATACCCGATCCACACTCCTTCAGTCGTCCGAGCGGATGAAAAGACACGCTGACAAAAAACGCCTGGATCCTCCACAATTCCGTTCTGGAGGTAAAGTTTGGCTCTCGTCCAAGTATGTCCGGCTCAAGATTCCGTCCTACAAGTTAGGGCCTCGGTTCATCGGTCCACTGGAAGTTATCAAACAAATCAACCCAGTGGCCTATAAATTGAAACTCCCGGCCAACTTGCGGATCCCTAACTCCTTCCATGTATCTCTCCTCAAACCCGTGGTACTTAACTCTTTTTCCAAGTCTACAGGTACGCCTCCTGCTCCGGTTTCCGCTGAAAACGAGTTTGAGGTAGAGAACATTCTGGCCACCAAAAGGGTAAGAGGAAAGACCTTTTTTCTAGTGGATTGGAAGGGGTTTGGTCCTGAGGAGAGAACGTGGGAGCCCCGGGAGAACATCCATGCCCCTCTCATCCTTGATAAATTTCTGTCTGGTCTAAAAAAGGGGGGACCTAAAGGGGGGGGTACTGTAGCGTCGGCGTCCCTGCCTCCTGCTAGGCAGGGACGCTGTTCCCCTCACCTCTCCGCTCCGTGCCCGGCGTCTTCCTTCCGCTCTGCTGGCAGCGCGCGCTGCTTCCCGGCCACTGTGCTTAGGGTGCGCGCGCGCGCGCTCCCCCTCTCTTAAAGGGGCCGAGCGCGCCGTCCTAAGTAGTCCCCGGCCATTGGCCGGAGGACCTCACCATATATAAGGCACCTCCTCCAAAATGGAGGTGCCCGAGCAATGTTGTTGCATAGCCTATCACTCTGCTTCAGCCCTCAGGTCCCGTTGCCAGATACCTGCCAGTTACCTGCCAGATTCCTGCTTGATACCTGCCTGATACTTGTCTATCTACTTGCATTCCTGCGGTCCGACAGTCTGCCTACCAGCCTTGCCAGTCTGTCTATGGATCTGATTGCCCACTCACCTGGGAGCGCTCATCTGCTACCTGCCTGCTAGCCTACCAGGAGGCTCTGCCGTCACGTGCTGTGACCACCTGCCTGTCCAGAGACTCTTACCCGCTCACCTGGGAGCGTCCGCCTGCTACCTGCCTGCTAGCCTACCTGGAGACTCTGCCGTCACGTGCTGTGACCACCTGCCTGTCCAGAGACTCTTACCCGCTCACCTGGGAGCGTCCGCCTGCTACCTGCCTGCTAGCCTACCTGGATTCTCTGCCGTCACCTGCTGTGACCACCTGCCTGTCCAGAGACTCTTGCCCGCTCACCTGGGAGCGTCCACCTGCTACCTGCCTGCTAGTCTAACTGGAGGCTTAGCCATCACTTGCTGTGACCACCTGCCTGTCCAGAGACTCTTGCCCGCTCACCTGGGAGCGTCCACCTGCTACCTGCCTGCTAGACTATCTGGAGGCTTAGCCGTCACTTGCCGTGACCACCCGCCTGTCAAGAGACTGTCCCCGTCACTTGCCGTGACCTCCTGCCCTTCTACCCAGAGACTGTCCCCGTCACTTGTCGTGACCTCCTGCCCTTCTACCCAGAGACTGTCCCCGTCACTTGCCGTGACCTCCTGCCCTTCTACCCAGAGACTGTCCCCGTCACTTGCCGTGACTACCTGCCCGCCTACCCTGGGAGCCACCCGCTTCCTTACAAGGACTGCCCCTTTGTATCGTTGCTCAGAGGTTCCACCTCCCAGACCCGTTACACTTTGCATTGTACTATATATCCTTTGATGTGGGCTCACACGCCGAGCCCTCATCTTTCCCGGCACAAGATGGCTGATTTAATCTGCCATCATGTGCCTTTAATAGCCGCAGTTGGAGCGGAGCTCCACCCGTGGCTGTTAACCTGTTAAATGCCACTGTCAATCCCTGTCAGTGGCATTTAACACACACCGGCAGGAAGCGCATCATTTCACGCCCCATCAGCGCGCCCATGATGTGGTCATGGGAGGCTGATGGGTTCTCATGACAGCCGGAGGTCTGCTGAAGACCTTCATGCTTGTTATTAGCATACTCCTGAGAAAGTCAGCCTGTAGCTGGCGTTCACAGGAGATTGTGATTTTTACTGAACAACTTCTATGTATAGCAGAAACGATCAGATGATCACAGCTTCAAGTCCCCTAAGGGGACTATTAAATACTGTAAAAAAAATGTAAAAAAGTTTTTAAAAATATGAAAAAATACAGAAGTTCAAATCCCCAACCCATTAAAAATAAAACAATTTAAAAAAATACACAATTTTGGCATTGTTGTGTTCATAAAAGTCCGCTCTATCAAAAAAGTCCGATCAGTAAATTGCGCAACAAGAAAACAATCAAAACACCAAAATTGCGTTTTTTCGGTAGCCATAACAACACAAAAAATGTAATAAAAGGCGATGAAAACATCGTATCTACCCCAGAATGGTATAAGTAAAAAATGTCAGCTCGGGGCGCAAAAAATAGCTTCTCTCACTGCCACGTATACCAAAAAAAATGAAAACGTTATGGGCCTCAGAAAATGGAGACAAAAGCAATTTTTTTTTTAAATGTATACATTTCTGATTTTTTTTCACCACTTAAAAAAAACTATGCATGTTTGGTATCTGAGGATTCATTCTGAGCTGGAAAATCATATTGCCTGGTCAGTTTTACCATATAGTGAACATTGTAAATAAAAAACAATTGTGGAATTACACTTTTTTTGTAATTTCACCACACTTGCAATTGATTTTTTTCCCTCTTTCTAGTGCATCACATGATAAAAGGAATGATGTCATTCAAAAGTACAAATTGTCCCACAAAAAAAAAAAACAAGCCCTGATACAGCTATGTGTAAATAAAAGAAAAAAGTTATGGCTGTTGGAAGAAGAGGAGAATAAAACAGAAAATCACCTGGGGGATGAAGGAGTTAAGTAGCACCCTTTTATGGTCACCTGTCTGCTGGACACCTGTTTAATGAATAATTAGACTTATCTGAGGTTGGATTCTTTGTTAATTAGAATTTTGTAGTCTAAACGTTAGCTTTGATCCTAAGACTGTCATTGGGGTGTTCTCATTTTTGCAACATGGTCTTGAATGAATTTGTTAGGAAAATTATTTTTTGGGGTGTGCAAAATAACAAATCTTGTTTGCAGTCAATGGTCCACATTTTTGGGAGTACTTAGTAGAATGGTATCCCATAGAAAATGGTGATGCTGAAAGGAAACTAAAAGTTTTCTGACAAATCTGTTGGGGTGTACTCATTTATGCTCAGCACTGTATATGAACCTGATCCTCTCTTCCTGCTGTAGAATAGCCTGACTGCAGATCATATAACATTTTCCAAATGACAGGTTCCGTTCTTGTTGTTTTACATGACATATCACATACAATGCTCAAAAATCCTGCTAAAAGTGTGCTGTACATGAGAGATATCAGAGAGCAAGATCCACGAACACAGAGTTCCCAGAGCCTTACTACATTGACAACTGTTCAGAATATATAAAACCCTGTGCTTGGTATTCCATGAGGAGCGTAAGGAACTGGCAAATGTCAAGTGCAGTGACATCTTGTGTGCTAAGGTGACGTTTGGAAAGCAGTCGAGAACAGACATCTAAATGGTCCCCGAAAGTCACAATATTAATTTTTACTGGCAGGAATAGGTCCCGTGTGGTTTGAAAATATGGTACGTTGAGACCATAAGGCTATAGAAAACTAGTAGTTGGTTCCAAAGCTCCAAAATGTCAAAATAAGGAAAAACTAGGATTGAAAAAATAAGCAGATAAAGTAGTTAGAATTAACTGATATAATCTGTAAATCATTTTCACTGTAAAGAACAGGAGCTTCTTCAGGGCCCTGCACAGTGTACCAGGAACATATACTGGAGTCACCCTCACCTGGTGTCCTAATGAGCGGCATATCCTAGCACCACACTGTACTGTAGACAGGCACCATTAGACAAATAATCCATGCACGCAGTGATACAGGATTTTCCAGCCGAGTGCACAAGCCTCAGACCCGGACTATCTAAGGCATTGTACGTTGATTGCTTTCCATAATAAAGCATATAATTAGTGGGATACAACCCAAAAAATGTGTTACAATGGCTGTGCCTGATTATCAGTATATTAGAAATGAATCAACATGCTACCCCCTTAGTTTTTGAAAGAGTAAAGAGGGTAATCACTGTGCACGCTCTCCATATTGTTAACCTTGCCATACCAATGCCCATCAAAGACTGGCATAGGAAATGCCAGAAACAAATTGTGATAAAAACTGAAATAACACTGCTCTGACAGCTTTACAGAAAAATAAATTACAAATTGTTTCATAAACTGCCATTGTGTTATGCCAGTTCTGCACGTTTTGTAAGTGGTGCATATTGTATGGATTTACGCTCTCGGGTAGCCGCTCGGAACACAAAGCCACTGGGTTTTTATACCATAAACGGAAAAATGTTTTTTTCCACTGGTTGCACAATGCCAAAACAAAATCATGAACGTAAATCCTTAGCTATGTCCAGACACTAATAGACCCTGACTACTCATACACAGTTGAGCTAGTCCCAGTTTGGTCCCACAAAACAGCTATTGTCCATAGCAACCAGTGATACTTGCAGTTTGGTACACACATTCTCTGCAGTCTCTTCTCAGAGAGAGATTCTGGCTTGTCTCGCTCTCCAGCTCCCACACGATCCAGTCTGTTCAGTTCACCTCCAGGTGAACACCCAGCCTGGTTATATGCAGAGCTAGCCAAGTTCTCTTAGCCTACCTGGTTCTGTTATATACCACCCCCCTCTGCCCAAAGCTGGGGGCTGTCACGCCAGGTGTGGGAAAAACTTAGTGCAACACAAAGGGAAGATGGAAAGGGAGCCCAGACACTAGAGAAAGGGGGAAGGGGAGACCTCCTAGTCTGGTCTAGTGTCACCCTGTCTCAACTACCATCCCTATATTGCCTCTTCAGCAATCGTCGCACACGTGCCTTTCCCTGGCGTATGGCTAAGGCTAGGGATGGGAAGAGATGAGCACTAGTCGATCTCCACTAAATTCTATAGACAATAAGGGTATACAAATAGGGGGAGAATGCTTAGCTTTAGACGACTCCAGACAAATGCGAACTCGGCCTCATGCTCCAGAGAAGACGAAGTGCTGCTCTCGCTAAGCCTTCACAAGTAGAAATGAATATAGCCGGCACCTCCCTCTCAGACACACCAGGTATATATACACCCAGGCAAGAGAGCTAATTACCAGAGGGAGGTAGCCGCTAGGTCCTAGAGACAGCCTCTCCTCTAAGAAGATGTCTGTAATGCCAAACGTAGAGATCTCCTGCAACCAACTGCAGGGCGACTGTCTGTCACCTCTGATACATCCGTGACAGTACCTCCCCACTCTACGAAAGGCCTCTGGACACTAAAGACCAAGTTTCTCTGGAAAAGAGGTGTGGAATGAGAGACCCAATCTGGCAGCGTTCACCTCTGATGCTGAAAGCCACATCCTCTCCTCTGGACCATAGCTTTTCCAGTGCACCAAGTATTGTAGAGAACGACGTTGGAAACGAGAATCTACAATCCTAGAAATCTGGAACTCCAGATTACCATCAACCCTTACTGGGGGGCGGGGGTAGAGGTGAGGGCTCAAGAGGTTACACATATGTTTTGAGTTTGAGGACCTGTGGAACACATTGTGGACCTTAGGGGCCTGAGGAAGTTCAAGACGAAACGCTGCTGGGTTAATGACGGCGGTTATTTTATAAGGACCAAGAAACCTAGGTCCCAGCTTCCAAGAAGGAACTTTCAATCTTATATTCCTAATAGACAACCACACAAAGTCATTCACATTTAGGTCCGGACCTGGCAAGCGTTTTCTGTCAGCCATACATTTATACCTGTCTCCCATGTGCCTTAAATTACTCAGAACACCCTGCCATACCGAGGAGAGCGACAAACCAAACCGTTCCTCCTCAGGAACTCCTGAAGCTCCTCCCCCCCTATAGGTACCAAACTGTGGGTGATACCCGTATGCACTGAAGAACGGTGACCTGCCAGTAGATTCTAGCCGATGATTATTAATGGCAAATTCTGCCAGCGGTAAGTAGGATGCCCAAACCTCCTGATTTTCGGAGACAAAACACCTGAGGGAGGTCTCTAAGTTCTGATTGACACGCTCGGTCTGACCATTTGACTGAGGGTGGAAGGCAGAGTATAAGGACAGCTGCACCACCAGTCGAGAACAGAATGACTTCCAGAACTTGGAAACAAACTGGGTCCCCCGATCTGACACCACATCGCAGGGAACCCTGTGAAGCTTCACAATCTCATTTATGAACACCTGAGCAAGTGTCTTGGCATTTGGAAGTGCAGGCAATGCGACGAATTGAACCATTTTACTGAACTTATATACTACCACAAAAAAACACCGTTTTGCCTGCAGAAATCGTTGGTCAGTAATAAAATCCATAGACAAGTGTGTCCATTGCCTACTAGGGATAGGTAGCAGAAGAAGAGTACCAGACGGATGGGTATGTAAAACCTTAGAACGCGCACAAATACTACAAGCAGCTACGTGTTCAATCACATCACGATGCAATCCTGGACACCAAAAACGGCGAGAGAGGAGGTCCACGGTAGGTCCTAGAGACAGACTCTCATCTAAGAAGATGTCTGTAATGCCAAACGTAGAAATCTCCTGCAACCATCTGCATGGCAACTGTCTCTCACCTCTGTTACGCACGTGACAGGGGCTGGGCACCGTCTTCCAACTCACAGTGTCTACAGGAGGACAGGTTTGTATTGCTTTCTTTTGAGATTATCTCCATGTGGGCAACAGGAATCCTACAGGGCTTTAATTTGACCCGAGTGTAAAGCTCATGCTTAATGACCCAAGACTAACCTAGCAACTTTGAGAACCTGGCCCTATTTTTGGGTACCATTTTCCCCCCATGCTGTTTTGGGGAACATGACAAAGTTTCTGCTCCTGTGGCACCCGCAATGTTGGTTCCTAACTGGGCCATCCAGCAAGGGATTTCTAGTGAGTCCCTCCTCTTCCAGGGTTTTAGTTGCCATAATATATGGGAAAGGGCTTCCTTTTCCCTGGTCAGTGTACTTTATAGTTGACCTTGCCCACCTTGTCCACCACTTTATATGGTCCCTGCCACTGGGTAAGGAACATAATCTACACTGTGGGCACTAATACGAGTACCCGATCTCCAGGCTTAAATTGTCTCACTTGAGCCAATTGATTATACTCCCTGGATTTTTCCTTTTGTGCCTTGAGGCAGTGCTCTTTTACCTGTCCCTTCACTTTGGTCACTTGACACAACAGATCATTGTATACCTGGCCAATTGTGGAAAATGATTATTGCCTCCGGCTCCTGGGGAACACCATTTAACACACTTAAACCTTTTACTGTTAAGTCCCTGAGCTGGGCAGTCCCAAAGTTGTCCTGGGACTCCTCCAGTATAGTGATATTGGCTTCAGGGGATGCTTCCTCATCCTCCTTTCTAGCCAGTACAGTACTGCTGCCACCAGTCACATACATATGCCCCTATACCCCTATACCCCTATGATGACGACCTATTTGTTTTGCTTGGCTGTAAGATGCAGTGGCTAGCGTCCCACGCTACCATAGTAACGGTCACATGCTTATGTGGCTTCCGGGTTGCGGGGCATAGTGTGTATCGCTATGCGCTGCTATGGCAATGATCACATGGTCAGGTAACTTCCGGATCTCAGTGCATGATGGGTAGCGTCATGTGCCACTATGACTACGGTCACATGACCGTCTGGTTCCGGTATTAGCGGCATGGCCCATCCCACTGTGTTTGTATCCACAGTTGATAGCGTTATGTGCCACTATGACAACGGTCACATGACCATCTAGTTCCGGCACTAGCGGCAGGTCCCACCCCTTTGTGGGGGTATTTATAGGGGGAACGGCTCCGGTTATAGCTATCCCCTTGAAAAAGGCAGGAGCGCCGAAACGCGCGTCGGGGAGCCACACAGCGTGCAGTCTCGATCACAATATTAAGGTGAATCATATGTCTGATGTGTCATTTCCTTCTCTTGGTATTTTCTTATGAACTATATATATATAATGAAGGTGTACATCTTTAGGTGGTTGTGCTGTTGATAATTTTGTTAGCCATTCATCACCATTCATATATGATTACCCTCATTGATATGGCTATGGTCCATAATGCTATATGAGGCATGCGATATCTGTACTCTGTGGCGACACCTGGTGGTTGGTTTTAAGTATGTTTTATTTATGTCTCTGTAATGTTTTCTGACATATGTTGTGCCACCATTACCTGTATTGATACTGTGATTATTTATCTATATATATATTTTTTCAATAAAGATACTTTTTTATTATAATTTTTGGCCGTATATTCGTATTGTTTCTTGCTTAGGCACTTCGTGATACTAGCCAGTACAGTGAAAGGAAATTTACTGTTTGCATCATGTGACCTTCTTAACATAGCCAACTCCTGGCGGCATAACAGACTACTGGGTGCTACAGAAGTCCCAGAACAAAGGAAAATTTTGACCGATCACAATAGCATGCAACGTGGCTCAGTGGTTAGCACTGCAGCCTTGCATTGCTGGGGTCCTGGGTTCAAATCCCAACAAGGACAACATCTGGAAGGAGTTTGTATGTTCTCCCCGTTTTTGCATGGGTTTTCTCCGGGTTCTCCGGTTTCCTCCTGCACTCCAAAGACATACTGATAGGAAATTTAGATTGTGAGCCCCAATGGGGACAGTGCCGATATTGTCTGTGATGCGCTGTGGAATTAATAGTGCTATATAAGTGAGTAAAATAAATAAAAAAATAAACACTCCCACTCTGTGGGACACAGAACCACAGTCTGTGCGTATGTCGACGTAGGCCATGGGATAATGAACCAAATGGGAAAACCCATATAATTATCCCTTTCTAAGCAGACTATAAAATTTAACTTTTAATCTTTATATTACAATGTGAATGTAGAGGGTATTAAAATATTATCCCTAATCAGACAAAATGATAAATAGACTAAAATCTATGACGTTCTGATGGTACCGTGGGGTGTCATCACTAGAGCTGAATGAGATTAATAAATCTTAGCACGTCCCCTCAACATGTTTCACCGCACTAGCAGCGTCATCAGGGGATGGGACACTAACATGTAAAGATTAAAAGTTAAATTTTATAGCCTGTTTAGTGAGGGATAATTATATGGGTTTTCCGATTTGGTTCATTATTTGTACGTACATTCCTCCAAGGCTATCCTTTTCCTCTTTGGGCCATAGGATAGTTCTTGGCGTCGCCATGCATAGACGTTAACCCCACCCCCTTCCCAGGGACTAGCAAATGCGGACGTGTGGCCCTTACCAGGGTCACCAAACTCCCTGAGTCCTATAGTCCTGTCACTTTGATATCGTTCACAGTCACCTGGCATGCCTAAGGCCCTTCGCCAGGAAGCGAAACCATAGGCAGCATAGACGAAGTAGGTGTTGCACTGGCCTATGCTGCGATCCATTGGTTCTGAGACCAATGAACAATGGGTTGATATATGACCCGGGGCACAACACCTATAACACCCAATGGTACAAGATGTACCCCTTGAACCCGGCTCTGATCCCTCCTGGGTCTTTGTGTACCCCTCAGACCAGGACTTGGACTCCCCGTTTTGTGCATCCCAGAAAGGTTACCTCAGGCTTCCTTAATTGCTCAGGGAGTTCTACACAGCCAAGTATCTTTCCACAGGGCTCACAAGGTCATCTGTATTGAGGGGATCTCCTGGGCAACCCAGCTTTACACTGATTTAGGTAGTGAATGGATAAATCGATCCACTCTCACTCTTTCCACCATCTGTGCCAGAGAGCAGGTCTGAGGCTGCAGCCATTTTTGTACCAGGTGTGAGAGGTCGAACATCTGGCATGAGGCGGCTTTTCCCTTTGGTAGTGCCAGAGACGTTGTGCCCTGACTGCCAGGATTATGCCCAAATATGCCATGATCTCTGCCTTCAACTTGCTGTACTCCTTTGCATCCTGCAGGGCAAGGTCATAGTATGCTTTCTGTGGTTCACCAGTAAGATATGGAACTAAGACCTATGCCTATTGCTCTGGGGCATTTTCTCCACCCTCTCAGTCAGGAAAGCCTCAATATCGTCTTCCAGATTCATTTTCTGCAAGGCCTTCCGTAATGTTTGCCTTACAAGGATACCATCACTTTGGCTTGCGGGACGTGCCATCTTCCTGACCCAGATAGTTTCTGCCAAGAGAGCCATCTGCTGTTGCTGCTGCTGCTGCTGAAACTACTGGATCAGAAGTTTGTTGGTTTCCTGTTGGGCCTGCAGCTGCTGCTGTAACTGCAGATTCGCCAAGACCAGTTGCTTAACAAGCTCTTCTATGCTTTCAGACTGTGTTTTTAATACTGTAGCTGCCTTAATCCAGGACAATCAGTCTTTAAATTGTAATTACCTGTGCTCTTTGGGACTTATACCCACATTCTCCACCAATTGTAGGGATTCACGCTCTCTGGTAGCTGCTTGGAACATGAAGCCACAGGGTTTTTACATTATAAACGGAACAATGTTTACTTCCACTAGTTGCACTGTACCAAAATAAAACCATAAACATAAATCCCTAGCCTTGTCCAAACAGTAACTAAACAATATAGACCCTGGCTACTTCAGCCACCGCTGACCTTGTCCCAGTTCGGTCACACAAAACAGCTATTGCCCATAGCAACCAATGATACTTGCATTTTGGTGCACATGGCCTGTGCAGTACAGCAACCAGACAATCCACTCAGCTCAGCTGGCTGACTAAGGTGAACGCCTAGCCTTGTTCAGGGGTGCGATTCAATTTTTTAACAATGGGTTTCCTGTGTGTGTTAGGGAACCACGCCCATTTATAAAGACATGCCCATTCAAAGCCACATTCATTTTCACCAGCCATGCACATTTTCCTCAAGCACAAAATACAAGCAACGGTAACTAAAAGTAAAGGCGCTTTACCCTTCTTACCCTACCTTACCCCACCTTATTGCCTCTTGTCCAGCACACATTGTCCCAGTCACTGTCAGTAATTTCTTAGTATGGTGGATATTTTTAAAGGGTTTTGTACAATTATTGAAAATTAGTACTAAAGGAACCTGCTCTAATTAGAAAGAATGACCACCGGTCCATCTGTCACCTCAACTGTCTGCTCTACCTAATCTCCGGTCTCAGCAGCAGATATGTGCAAACTGTTATGCACACGCCCGGACTGACTGGCGTGTGCGTGATTTAGTGATTCCACTGTGCCATGAACCGGAGAGTGCCTGGAGGGGTGTAACTAAGTATCCACCCGATCCAACAAAGGTCGCACGACGGCTAACGACGCCGTGCACCAGGGAGGAACCGAGCAAAGGGACCAGGTGCCACTCCAGGTCAGACCCCGGACACGGATGTTGACCCACACCGGGGAATACAGGAACAGGCAGGTTAGGTTGGCACACAGACTGGTGGGTATAGGTAGGCACGGCTGGCGTACAGACGGGGAGGTACTGGCAAGCACGGCTGGTATGCAGACAGGGGGGTACTGACCAGCACGGCTGGCGTGCAGACTGGATAGGGTCCAGTACAGACTGAGACTCAGGAACAGAACCGCAGATACGGTAGACAAACAGAGCAGAGAGGAACCGCTGGAGCGGTGGGCAAGACAGAGCCGAGAGATACTGCCGGAGCGGTGAGCAAGCAGAGCAGGGCGAAATCGCCGGAGGGGTGAGCAAGGCAGAGCAGAGAGGAACCGCCGGAGCGGTGAGCAAGGCAGAGCAGAGAGGGACCGCCGGAGCGGTGAGCAAGGCAGAGCATAGAGGGACCGCCGGAGCGGTGAACAAGGCGGAGCAGAGAGGAAGCGCCGGAGCGGTGAGCAAGGCGGAGCAGAGAGGAACCGCCGGAGCGGTGAGCAAGGCAGAGCAGAGAGGGAACGCCGGAGCGGTGAACAAGGCAGAGCAGAGAGGGACCGCCGGAGCGGTGAGCAAGGCAGAGCAGAGCGAAACTGCCGGAGCGGTGAGCAAGGCAGAGCAGGCAGGAACCGCCGGAGCGGTGAGCAAGGCAGAGCAGGCAGGAACCGCCGGAGCGGTGAGCAAGGCAGAGCAGGCAGGAACCGCCGGAGCGGTGAGCAAGGCAGAGCAGGCAGGAACCGCCGGAGCGGTGAGCAAGGCAGAGCAGGCAGGAACCGCCGGAGCGGTGAGCAAGGCAGAGCAGGCAGGAACCGCCGGAGCGGTGAGCAAGGCAAAGCAGGCAGGAACCGCCGGAGCGGTGAGCAAAGCAGAGCAGGCAGGAACCGCCGGAGCGGTGAGCAAGGCAAAGCAGGCAGAAACCACCGGGGCGGTGAGCAAGGCAAAGCAGGCAGGAACCGCCAGAGTGGTGAGCAAGGCAGAGCAGGCAGTAACCGCTGGAGCGGTGAGCAAGGCAGATCAGAGAGGACAGGGCTCTGTTCACATGGAACAGAAAGGAAGGGACAGGCAGAACCAGATACACACAAGGTACTTGCAATGAAGTAGCGAGTGGACTCTAAACTCACAACAGAAGTACAGAGACATCGAGTGGGAGTTAGGTGCAGGTTCAGAGACTGCAGGAAAAGGGAAGGTACGGACACAGAGACAAACAGGCTAGGAGAGTGTTCAGACAGGAACTGAGTGTTCAGACAGGAACAGACACTGCAGCGAGATACAGGAGCAAGTCTGGGTATGCGGCTCCCAGAAAGGCGGACAAACAGGCTAGAAGACACAGATAACAGGTCTGGGTATGCCGCCCCCAGAAGGCGGGACGAACAGGCTAGGAGCGTGTGTTATGATCTGCTACAAGAACTAAGGAAAGATAGGAAATCTGTCCCTACAATAGGACTAAGCTGATTCCCTACGATGCAGCGGGCAACCTGTTCCTTGTGAACAGACCCGCCTTCGTCCTCGGCTAGTCTGAACGCAGACCTATAGATATAAGGGAGGGGTCCCTACAAGAACTAAGGACTGGGATTAAGTTGGACACCTCCTAGCAGAAGTTGTAGCGGAACAAAAGACAAAGAGACAAAAGTACCTAGAGGTCCAAGGACCAAGCAAACTATAGAGAAAGGTACAAAAGCACCTGGCTTGATTAAGAATCAAGTAACACTGAAGTCCAGCAACGCCAGAAGGGCGGAGCTGGAATAAATAGGCAGATAGTCATGTGACCACAAAATAGAAAAAAACTAACAGGAGGGTCCGCCGGATCCTCCAGGCCCAGGCCTATCAGGAAACCTCCTGTGAAATGCTCTGATAAGTCTAGGAGCAGAGACATCATCCGCCCTTACCCAGGAGTTATCCTCGGGACCGAAACCTTTCCAAGCGATAAGATACTGCAATCTCCCTCTATGCCTTCTGGAATTCAGAATGCGAGAAATTTCATATTCACCGTCCTCCACCACCGGAGGAACTGTGACAGTGGCGTCCCTATCCGATACATCAGCTTTTTTTAATAGGGAAACATGAAACACAGGATTAATCTTTCAGGAGGTGGGAACCTCCAACCTAACAGCAGACTGGTTAACTACCTGAAGCACCTTAAATGGCCCTACAAACTTCGGACCCAATTTCTTAGAAGGAATCCTCAACCGCAGATTCTTTGAGGACAACCAAACCATGTCACCAACCGTAAACAAAACCTCTTGACGTTTCCTATTAAAATACTTCTTGGACTTTTTGTTAGCCTCTTGAAGGTTACGACGTACATCAGTCCAAACTCTCTCCAAATCACCGGAAAAATTCTCCTCCTCCGGCACAGCAGACACCAATTTGGAGACCGAACCAAACGACGGATGTCTCCCAGTACAACAAAAAAATGGAGAACACCCAGCAGAAGAGGATGTATGGTTGTTAAGAGCAAATTCAGCAAGTGGCAGAAACTCAGACCACCCCTCTTGATTGTCTGCCACAAAACAACGCAAAAACTGTTCAACATCCTGGTTCTTTCTTTCTGTCTGTCCATTAGACTCAGGATGATACCCAGAAGAAAATGACAAATGGACTCCCAACCTGTCACAAAAGGCACGCCAAAAGCGAGCCACAAACTGGGGTCCCCTATCAGAAACAATGTCGGTGGGAACTCCATGGAATCTGACAATTTCTTTAACAAAAGCCTTAGCGAGTGTTTTAGCGCAGGGCAGTTTAATGAAAGGAACCAAGTGACACATCTTGCTAAAACGGTCCACGACCACCCAGATGACAGTGAAACCCTCAGACACCGGAAGGTCAGTAATAAAATCCATTGAAAGATGCGTCCATGGTGCACTAGGAACCTCCAGAGGGCAAAGCAACCCCGCAGCAGGAGCATGTGAAGCCTTTGATCTAGCACACACCGTACATTGACGCACCCACTTAATGACTTCCTTCTGCCACCCAGGCCACCAAAAACTGCGACCTGCAAGTCTCTTAGTCTCAGAAATTCCTGGATGACCTGCCAACCGAGACTCATGACACTCCACAAACAAATCTCTCCTAAAGGTCCTAGGCACAAACAACCTCCCATGGGGAGTGTTAGATGGGGTTTCCTCCTGGGCTTTCAGAATCCCATCTTCCAAAACGGAGTCCAATGCTGCTATCACAACTCCTTCCTGTAAAATGCTCTCCTCCTCCTCGGTACCAACCATGGGAGAAAAGCTGCGAGATAAAGCATCAGCTTTAACATTCTTAGTACCCGGGATGTAAGTAACAGAAAAATTAACCCGCGGAAAAAAAGTGCCCACCTAGCCTGACGGGCATTCAAGCGCTTGGCAGCATCCAGATAGATCAGATTCTTATGATCAGTGAAAACCTGAATGGGAAATTTAGCACCTTCCAAGAAATGACGCCAATGTTCAAATGCGAGTTTAATAGCCAGCAATTCCCGATTACCAACATCGTAATTAAGTTCGGTTTCAGAAAATTTTTTTGAAAAAAAAGCACAGGGATGCACTCCATCCTTTTTCTCCTGAGACAAAACCGCACCGACCCCCACCGATCAAGCATCAATCTCGACCAAAAAAGGCTTGGTCTCATCAGGCTGCATAAGGATGGGGGCAGAACTGAACCTCTCCTTGAGATACAGAAAAGCTTCAATGGCCTCAGTAGTCCACTGGACCGTATTCGCACCTTTCCTGGTGAGATCGGTCAGTGGCTTAACAATTATAGAAAAATTCTTAATGAATTTTCTGTAATAATTGGCGAAACCCAAAAATCTCTGTATCGATTTCAAACCAATAGGCCTAGGCCATTCCTGCACAGCCTGAACCTTCACCGGGTCCATCTCAAAGCCCTCGCTGGAGATAATGAAGCCCAAAAAACTAATTCTCTGTACAGCGAACTCACATTTCTCCAGCTTAGCAAAAAGTGAATTGTCACTTAATAACTGCAATACCTCACATATGCTCTGCCAATGAGACTCCAGATTTGGCGAATAAATCAAAATGTCGTCCAAATACACAACCACATTCTTACCAATCAAAGGTCTCAGGATGTCATTAATAAGGTTCTGAAAAAACGCTGGTGCATTGGTAAGACCAAAAGGCATCACCAGATTCTCAAAATGACCTACCGAAGTGTTAAAAGCAGTTTTCCATTCATCACCCTCCTTCATTCGCAACAAATTGTATGCCCCCCGGAGATCAATTTTAGAGAACCACTTGGCCCCCACTAACTGGTTAAACAAGTCAGGAATTAACGGCAGTGGGTAGGAATTGCGTACGGTAATTTTATTAATTTCGCGGAAGTCCAGACATGGACGTAAACTGACGTCCTTTTTTTTTACAAAAAAAAATCCAACAGCCACAGGTGACTTAGAAGGTCTAATGTGACCAGCAGTCAAGCTCGTCTGTATGTATTCTTCCAAGGCCTTTCTTTCAGGGATAGTCAGATTAAATAAGCGACTCTTGGGAAGAGTAGCTCCAGGAACAAACTCAATGGTGCAATCATAGTCCCTATGAGGAGGTAAAATTTGTGACTCCTCCTCAGGAAAAACCTTCCAAAAATCCTGAATAGGTACAGGTAATTCCCCCTTTTCCACAGCCGCAATGCGACCGTAACAACATTTATCATAGCACTTAGGACTCCAAGACTTAATTTCACTAGTAGACCAGTCCAGTAAAGGATTGTGCAGTTTTAACCAAGGCAACCCCAAAACCACTGGAGAAGGCAAATTATTTAATACCGCTAAATCCAAATTCTCATGGTGAATACCATTAATAGTGAGGGGAAATTCAAAAACCTTGTAAGTAATACATTTCAAAGGAGAGTTATCCACAGCAACCACAGAAATAGGAGATGACAAAGGTTTGGATTCCAATTTAAGTTTTTCCAAAAATCCCTTATCAATCACATTAAGTGTTGAACCACAATCCACAAATACCCGAAATTCAATCAAATCCTCCTGCAATGATGTACTCCCTGACAGGAATACTCCCTTAGAGTTTAAACAAGCTATACGGGCGTAACTGACCTTTTTTTTTTCTTTGGTTAAACAAAGCTCACAGTTCTTAATAAAATGATCAGATTTACCACAATAAAAACACAATCCCTTGGAAAATCTGCGGTCTTTTTCCTGAGAGCGGGGTGACATCGCCCCAATCTCCATCGGTTCCCCACCGTCCGAGCAGACCCTTTGATGACCAGGAGCTGCCATAGCAGGAGTTTTCTCCTCATTAACCCTGGCACGCAGTCTCCTGTCCACCCGTATAGCTAATTGTATGGCTTCTTGCAAGGTTCCAGGTGCAGGAAAAGCAATCAGCAGATCCTTAAACCTTTCACTTAGACCAGCAAGAAACAGACATTTTAACGCCGATTCATTCCATTGCACTTCAGAAGACCACGTTCTGAAGTGTGTACAATAATTTTCAACATCACCTGATCCCTGCTTCAAACATCTCAGTTCTGTCTCAGCAGATGAGACTCGATCAGGATCGTCATACAACAACCCCATAGCAGAAAAAAATCCTCCACTGATCTAAAACACGGATCATTAGGTTGGAAAGAAAAGGCCCATCCCTGTGGTTCCTTGCGCAAAAGTGTCATGATAAACCCAATGCGCTGTGATTCATTCCCAGAGGACCTGGGTCTTAAAGGAAAATATAATAAACAAGCATTTTTAAAGGGAAAAAAATCTTGTGGTTTACCATAAAAAAAAATCAGGCAGTCCTACCTTCGGTTCAACAAAATGCGCTCCAGGACAGCTACTCACGTGTTGCTGGAGCTCGGCCACCTCCAGAGACAATCCCTGCAGGCGTTGAGCCAATTCCTGAACTGACACCATGCTGATCACCGGATTTCTTTCCTTTGAGAATATTTTTGTTTTTTGGCTGGACTTACTGTTATGATCTGCTACAAGAACTAAGGAAAGATATGAAATCTGTCCCTACAATAGGACTAAGCTGATTCCCTACGATGCAGCGGGCAACCTGTTCCTTGTGAACAGACCCGCCTTTGTCCTCGGCTAGTCTGAACGCAGACCTATAGATATAAGGGAGGGGTCCCTACAAGAACTAAGGACTGGGATTAAGTTGGACACCTCCTAGCAGAAGTTGTAGCGGAACAAAAGACAAAGAGACAAAAGTACTTAGAGGTCCAAGGACCAAGCAAACTATAGAGAAAGGTACAAAAGCACCTGGCTAGATTAAGAGTCAAGTAACACTGAAGTCCAGCAAAGCCAGAAGGGCGGAGCTGGAATAAATAGGCAGATAGTCATGTGACCACAAAATAGAAAAAAACTAACAGGAGGGTTCTAACAGCGTGTTCAGACAGGCCTGGGAATACAGCCTCCAGGAAGGCGGACAGACAGGAAAAACAGAACGGGACCTGTCACATTCAGAGTCAAGGAGCATACTGAATGTTAGAGTTGCTCAGGCACCAGCTTCAAGGTGGAGCTGGTTTAAATATCCAGTGACAGACAGCAATAGGCTGAGGACACATTAGGGGTGTGCCCACAGCAGCTACAAAAAAAAGGAAGTAACCGGGCCACCGCCCTAAGCAGTCAGGACAGGGACAAGCAGACAGCATAAACAGAAGCCAGGCTGGCAGACTGGACTGAAGATTAAGTTTGCGATCTTGCATAGTGGGAGATGGTGCACTATGCAAGTACGCCGCCAGGTATGTTACACAAACTAATATTCCACAATGACCAGACTACATATTGCCTCCACATAGTGACCAAATAATAACACATACAGGGGGTAAATACCGCCACACCATGACCGGACCACATATTACCACAACACAGTGACCAAATACTACAATACTGATCATTAATAAAAAACACAATTCTAATAACACTAATATTACCATAAGTGCCATTATACACAGGAGCTCTGTATATAGTGTCAGTGTACAGGTAATACAGGGATCACCAGTGACATTATACCCAGGAGATCTGTATATAGCGTCAGTGTACAGGTAATACAGGGATCACCAGTGACATTATATACAGGAGCTCTGTATATATTGTCAGTGTTCCAGCCAGGACTCGTCTCTGAAGAAAATAACTTAGTTATCTATAGCTGATCGCTTCTAGAGCACATTCCCCACTTTTTCCCCCAACTTCTACACTTAACCACATGAGGAATAAAAGTGACATAGTACCGCCTTGCACAGTAACAGGACCCCCCCATTGAAAACAGTATCCTTAAAAATAAAATACAACAGTAATAATATCCCTTTATTAGCTCCTACAGGTATAATATCCTCCATCATGGGCCCGTTCCTATAATAATGTCCCCATCCTGGGCCCCTTCCTGTAATAATGTCCCCTATCCTGGGCCCCTTCCTGTAATGTCCCTCATCCTGGGCCTGTTTATTTAATAATGTCCCCCATCCTGGCCCCTTTATGAAATCATTTCCCCCATCCTAGGCCCCAATGTTCTCCATTCTGGGCTCCATATGTCTACCATATGTCCCCCATCCTGGACCACACATGTCTCCATCCTCCTGGATCCCACATCATGTATCAATCCTCCTGGTCCCACATCATGTCTCCATTCTTCTGGCCCCACATCCATCATAGTAACATAGTTTTACATAGTAACATAGTTTTTAAGGTTGAAGGAAGACTTAGTCCATCTAGTTCAACCCATAGCCTAACATGTTGATCCAGAGGAAGGCAAAAAAAAAACATGTGGCAACACTAAGCTCCATATTGGTAGCTACCCTACAAGGTCATTAATAAATATGTTAAAAAGAAGCAGGCCCAATACTGACCCCTGTGGTACCCCACTGTTAACTGTGACCTAGTCTGAGTGTGTTCCTTTAATAACCACCCTTTGTTTCCTATCACTGAGCCAGTTTTAACCCTCTTACATATATTTTCCCCTATCCCCATTGTTCTCATGTTATGTATCAACCTTTTGTGTGGAACCATATCAAAAGCTTTTGAAAAGTCCATATACACAACATCCACTGCATTTCCTTGGTCCAGTCCTGAACTTATCTCTTCATAAAAGCTGATCAGATTAGTTTGACAGGAACGGTCCCTCGTAAACCCATGTTGATATTGGGTCATGAGGTTATTCTTCTTCAGATACTCTAGTATAGCATCTCTTAGGAAACTCTCTAGGATTTTACCACAGTAGAGGTTAAGCTTACTGGCCTATAATTTCCAAGTTCGGTTTTTGTCCCCTTTTTGAATATTGGCACCACATTTGCTATACGCCAGTCCTGTGGTACAGACCCTGTTATTATGGAATCTTTAAAGATTAAAAATAATGGTCTATCTATGACTTTACTTAATTCCTGCAGTACTCGCGGGTGTATCCCATCCGGGCCCGGGATTTGTCAACTTTAGTGATTTTTAGACGCCACCGTACTTCCTGCTGGGTTAAGCAAGTGACATTTAATGGAGAATTTTTGTTATCACTGATCATGTTTTCTGTCATGTGATATTCTTGTGTAAATACTGTTGAAAAAAAATAATTTAGCATATTGGCTTTTTCCTCATCCTTATCCACCATTTCACCCAGACTATTTTTAAGGGGGCCAACGCTATAATTTTTTAGTGTCTTACTATTTATGAAAGAATATTTTGGGATTATTTTCGCTTTCTCTGGCAATGAGTCTCAATCTTTGCTGCCTTGATTTGTTTTTTACAGAATTTATTTAATTTTCTGTATTTATTTAATGCCTCATCACTACCTACTTGCTTTAGCTCTCTAAATACTTTCTTTTTGTCACTTATTGCGCCCCTTACAGCTCTATTTAGCCATAGTGGTTTCCTCCTATTTCTTTGCATGTTTATTCCCATAGGGTATATATTGTGCACAGGTCCTATTCAGGATGCTAATAAATGTCTCCCATTTGCTTTGTGTAGTTTTATGTCTCAGGATATCATCCCAGTTTATTGCACTAAGATCATCTCTCAACCGTTGGAAATTTGCCTTCCTGAAGTTTAGTGTCCTTGTAACCCCTTTACTACACATCTTATTAAAGGATACATGAAAACGTATTATTTTGTGATCACTATTACCCAAGTGACCCACAACTCGTATATTTGATATGCGGTCTGGCCTGTTGGTTAATATTAGGTCTAGCAGTGCCCCCCTTCTTGTTGGGTCCTTAACCAGTTGTGAAAGGTAATTGTCTCTCATAGTTGTCAAAAACCTATTACCTTTGCTGGAACTACAAGTTTCTGTTCCCCAATGTATCTCAGGGTAGTTAAATCCCCCATAATAATGACTTCTCCTTGAGTCGCTGCTTCATCTATTTGATTTATGAGGATATTCTCCGCTGCTTCCATTATTTTTGGAGACTTATAACAAACCCCTATCAGTAATTTATTATTTTTTCCCCCTCCCCTTATCTCCACCCACAGGGACTCTACATTTTCATTAGATTCACATATATCCTCCCGCAAGATGGGTTTTAAGGATGATTTTACATATAAACACCCCCCCCACCTTGTTTGTACGGTCATTTCTGAACAGACTATAGCCCTGTAAATTGACTGCCCAGTCATGGCTCTCGTCCAGCCACGTCTCAGATATCCCTACCATGTCATAATTATTTTCCAATAAAATTAATTCTAATTCCTCCATTTTGTTGATGAGGCTTCTGGCATTAGTGTACATGCATTTTATGTATCTCTCTGTACCTCTATTCCTTCTTACTTTATTGACTGTTCTAACCCGACCCCCAATTTCTTTATTTGTGCCCAGGTCACTATCTGCACTATCTTCCCCACCTATAAAATGAATACCCTCCCCCCCAATCCCTAGTTTAAACACTCCTCCAACCTTCTAGCCATTTTCTCCCCCAGCACAGCTGCACCCTCCCCATTGAGGTGCAGCGTGTCCCTAGCGTAGAACCTGTCATGTCTCCATCCTCCTGGCCCCACATCCATCATGTCTCCATCCTCCTGGCCCCACATTTGTCATGTCGCCATCCTCCTGGCACTATATCAATCATGTCTCCATCCTCCTGGCCCCACATCCATCATGCCTCCATCCTCCTGGCCCCACATCCATCATGTCTCCATCCTCTTGGCCCCACATCATGTCTCCCTGTCCCCCATATTGCGGCTTTTCACTTAAAAAAAAATACATTATTTTACCTGGCCATGTTCCAGCGGTGACCTCTTCCTTGTTCATATGCGGCGCAAGCGAGCTGGCGCATGGCCAGGACATCATATGCCGGCAACGTACACGCCAACGTCAGCTGTCAGCCTCTGATTGGCTGGCGGCTGTTCACTATTGCGGTGCAGGAAGCTGGTGGCTTTCTGTACCGCAATATATTTCAACTGAATGTGCATCTCGGAAAACTGCAGGCCAGGGAACTGGATCGGGGCGCCACTTCTTGCCAGTTCGGGGAACCGCCTGCTATTTTAACAAGCAGTTCCACTGAACCCGGGAGAGCCCCCTGAATCCCACCACTGGCCTTGTTATTTCCAAAACGAACTAATTAGAACCTGTAGTGCTAGGATTTAGTACTAGTGTCATGGGTTTACCGTGACGGAGAGGAGCCAGAAGATAGCAGCATCTGATTCCTCCTACTCCTGCACTCACTAGAAGCCTTTCACCTTCATAGTTAAATGATACAGGTTTCTTTCAGCAGTGCAGTGGTTAATCTGCTTAGTTGTGAGCTCCTCCAAGCTTACCTGTATTAAGGCTCTTAACTGTCCAGTGTTAGCCACTCCCCTCTCCTATATATCCTGGGCTTTGGCTTGGAGTCATTGCCAGAGCTAGCTTATGCTGCATGGTGCTAGGAGTGTGGTGTAAAGTTGTTGTTTGAGAAGGCGTTTCGAGGATTTAAGCTAAGATTGTTGCATGGTTTAGGTTGTGTGTAATCATCTTTTCCTCCTATTTTGCTTTTTCTCCATCCTCCACTCCCCAATGTTAACCTGTGTTGTTTGTGTGGATATAATTGTATTATTGGTATTTTCCTTTAGCACTGTTTATATTACCTTGTTAGTCTGATGGTGTACTGTGTGATAGTGACACTGGTTTTATATGTGAGGGGAGGTATGTGTCACTCAGGATGCTCTCCTGTGTGAACTAAGACCTTATTTATTTTTCTGCCAGCGTGTTATATGCTGGTAGGTTTACTCTGTTAAAGGGTGTGCGGTTTTATGGGAATGGCAAAGAGGGCGGGACGCCATTCCCCCTACCTCCCCTCAGGGTGTGGCTGAGCAATGTGTAAAGGCTCAGTCCTTTTTTTTTTTCTCTGGAGTGTGGTCTGGAAAGGGAAGTTTCCAGACAGTGTTGTGGAAGTTGCAGAGCTTGTTACCTGGACTTTACCTGTGCAGTTTATGCTGCCAAGAGCGGACGGAACCCGCTCACCTATGGACTGAGCTATGCTTTGTTTTGTTTTCCCGTTTAACCCAGGGGGATCTTGGTTATTTTTCCTGCGGAACCCTGCATGAGTTTATGCCAGATAATAAACCAGCAGAAAGGTAACCTGAGAACGTGTGTCCTGAGTCTGTCTCCGGGAGAGCCGAGCGAGTCGTCTTGCCACAACTGCCATACACTACTACTCCCCTCTTCCCTGGGTAGGGGAAGGGAACAGACTGAGGGCGAATTGAGGAGCTCAGACAAGGTACATGGCCCCGGCATCTTCACCTTCAGAAGTAAAGGGCCAGCAAGGGCACCCCTAGCGTTAGGGATAGTGAAGGAGCCCCTGGCCCTGGGATACCCGACAACAGAGTTGTGACAACTAGCCTACCTGGCTTTGATACAATATATTGCAGGGCCCATGTTGCATGCAGTACCCACATACACCAATCAGCAATTACAATATGAGACCATTTAGGTAGTAAATAAATTGTCAGGTTTTGAAGTTGATGTGTTGTAAAAAGAAGAATGGGCAAGTGAAAGGATCTGCTCGACTTTGACAAAGGCCAATTGTGATAACTGGGTCAGAGCAGTTCCAAAATGTAGGACATGTGTCTGTTCATGGCATGTAGTGGTTAGTACCTACCAAAAGTGATCCAAGGATAACCGGTTGAGAGTCAGGGATTCCTAAGTGAGAAGCAGATGCTAGCCTGTCACAGAAGAGCTACAGTAGAAGTAATTGGTGGAAAAGCCCATGCTGACTGATAGATAAGCATCAGATCACTAGGTACATCACAGCTTTCAAGTGTGAGATTGCTTATCCACCGACCAGACAGAATGCCAGTGCTAACCCCTCTCTACCTGTGAAAGTGCCTACAATGCACACATGAGCATCAAAAATGGACAGTCCAGCAATGGATAAAAGTGGCCTAGTCTGGTGAATCTGAATTCTTTTAAATCTTATGGACAGTATGTTACATGTGCATCACTTACAGGGGAAGAGATGGCACCTGGTTAAAGTAATGGAAGAAGACAAGCCTGTAGAGATAGTGTACTGTAAGTCTTTGGGTAATTTTCTGCTGGGAAATCTTGGGTCTTCGCATTAATGTGGATTTTATTTTGACAAGTACCACCTACTTAAAGATTCTTAAAGATCAAGTAATACCCTTTATGGCAGCCATATTCCCTAATCTCTTTCAGCAGGACCATTCACTCTGCCACGCTGCATAGGCCAAAGATCTCATTGTGATACCGCATGTATGGGATGTCCTGGAAAAACAAGTTAGTGGCAAAAGGGGGACCAACACAACATTAGGGATGTGGTATGATTGGTGTATACATTGCAATATAATGCTCAGATATTTCATATAGATGCCAGATAGGTATTTGCATACAAGTGATCAGATTATGCTAGATAGACATTGCCATTTAGGACTCATATAAACATCGCCATACAGTACCTCCATAAATATTGTTATACCGGGACCCATACATATTATCATCAACTGTGCACACAGTTCTTCGATAGTGCCGAACTGTGACCAGATTAACACTGGCATATACTGTGCAGATAAATAGTAGGACCAGAAAACAAAAACCAGCAGAGACCACCAGGCGGCGCTAGCGCTGCAGGGGTTTGAATAGGTTAGTACAGTGATTTTTGGACAGTCTGTTTTTTTCCTTCTTGATCCATATCTTTTTTCAGTTTTGTAGTCTTGAAATCTTCAATTCTGAGACATATTTTCTGAAGAAGCAGCAAACATTCAAATACCAGAAAACATCAGGCATGCTTTTACTTTATTGCATCAGCATAGAATAAATTTACAGTATGAATTATATGAATTCTGCTCATAGAGGATCAGCCTGTCTTAGATGTAGAGATAATTTGTCATCGTGGCACAGCAATTCTTTATTTAGAAAAGTGATATTAGTAGTAATAATATAATTATATAATAGTTGTTCCCATTTTTTCATACTTCTTCAGGACATTTAGATTGTGGGTGTTTTCTTTTGATATCACTTAATTGACCCCTTTAAATATATACACTGCTCAAAAAATTAAAGGGAACACTCAAATAACACATCCTAGATCTGAATGAATGAAATATTCTCATTGAATACTTTGTTCTGTACAAAGTTGAATGTGCTGACAACAAAATCACACAAAAATCATCAATGGAAATCAAATTTATTAACCAATGGAGGCCTGGATTGGAGTCACCCCCAAAATTAAAGTGGAAAAAACACACTACAGGATGATCCAACTTTGATGTAATGTCCTTAAAACAAGTCAAAATGAGGCTCAGTATTGTGTGTGGCCTCCACGTGCCTGTATGACCTCCCTACAACGCCTTGGCATGCTCTTGATGAGGTTGCGGATGGTCTCCTGTGGGATCTCCTCCTAGACCTGGACTAAAGCATCCGCCAACTCCTGGACAGTCTGTCGTGCAACGTGACTTTGGTGGATGGAGCGAGACATGATGTCCCAGATGTGTTCAATCGGGTTTAGGTCTGGGGAACGGCGGACCAGTCCATAGCTTCAATGCCTTCATCTTGCAGGAACTGCTGACACACTCCAGCTACATGAGGTCTGGCATTGTCCTGCATTAGGAGGAAACCAGGGCCAACCGCACCAGCATATGATCTCACAAGGGGTCTGAGGATCTCATCTCGGTACCTAATGGCAGTCAGGCTACCTCTGGCAAGCACATGGAGGGCTGTGTGGCCCTCCAAAGAAATGCCACACCACACCATTACTGACCCACTGCCAAACCGGTCATGCTGAAGGATGTTGCAGGCAGCAGATCGCTTTCCACGGCGTTTCCAGACTCTGTCACGTCTGTCACATGTGCTCAGTGTGAACCTGCTTTCATCTGTGAAGAGCACAGGGTGCCAGTGGCGACTTTGCCAATCCTGGTGTTCTGTGGCAAATGCAAAGCGTCCGCAACGGTGTTGGGCTGTGAGCACAACCCCCATCTGTGGACATCGGGCCCTCATACCACCCTCATGGAGTCGGTTTCTAACCGTTTGTGCAGACACATGTACATTTGTGGCCTGCTGGAGGTCATTTTGCAGGGCTCTGGCAGTGCTCCTCCTGTTCCTCCTTGCACAAAGGCAGAGGTAGTGGTCCTGCTGCTGGGTTGTTGCCCTCCTACGGCCCCCTCCATGTCTCCTGGGGTACTGACCTGTCTCCTGGTAGCGCCTCCAGCCTCTGGACACAGCAAACCTTCTTGCCACAGCTCGCATTGATGTGCTATCCTGGATGAGCTGCACTACCTGAGCAACTTCTGTGGGTTGTAGAGTCTGTCTCATGCTACCACGAGTGTGAAAGCACAACCAACATTCAAAAGTGACCAAAACATCAGCCAGAAAGCATTGGTACTGAAATGTGGTCTGTGGTCCCCACCTGCAGAACCACTCTTTTATTGAGGGTGTCTTGATAATTGCCAATAATTTCCATCTATTGTCTATTCCATTTGCACAACAACATGTGAAATTGATTGTCAATCAGTGTTGCTTCCTAAGTGGATAGTTTGATTTCACATAAGTTTGATTTACTTGGAGTTATATTCTGTTGTTTAAGTGTTCCCTTTATTTTTTTGAGCAGTGTATATATTATCTATATATACACATATATATATGTACATATATATATATACTGTATATAAAGAAAGTGCAGCAGCACTCCACTATGGCCACGATACATAAAGACAATAAAAAACATATGATCTACCTAGTGGGCCATTTATATGGATACACCTAAATTAAGTGGGAATGGTTGGTGATATCAACTTCCTGTTTGTGGCACATTAGTATATGGGAGGGGGAAAACTTTTCCAGATGCGTGGCGACCATGGCAGCCATTTTGAAGTTGGCCATTTTGGATCCAATTTTATTTTTTTCAATGGGAAGAGGGTCATGTGACACATCAAACTTATTGAGAATTTCATAAGAAAAACAATGGTGTGCTTGGTTTTAACGTAACTTTATTCTTTCATGAGTTTTTTACAAGTTTATGACCACTTATAAAATGTGTTCAAAGTGCTGCCCATTGTGTTGGATTGTCAATGCAACCCTCTTCTCCCACTCTTGACACACTGATAGCAACACCGCAGAAGAAATGCTAGCACAGGCTTCCAGTATCTGTTGTTTCAGATGCTGCACATCTCGTATCTTGATGGTATGTTGTGGTATATGGGGTACAAAGATAGTGGGGCCATTCTTCATCAATGGAAACCTCAATGCCACTGGATATCTGAAATTGCTACATGATGATGTGTTGCCCTCTTTATGCACTGAAGATGGCACGTTCCCTGAGTTTTTCCAACAAGATGGTGCACCACCACATTATGGGTGTCAGGTCCGAGCATTCCTACATGAACAGTTTCCTGGAAAGTGGATTGGTCATCATGGGCCAGTTGAATGGCCACTAAGGTCTCCCTATCTGACCCCCTTAGACTTTTATCTTTGGTGTCATCTGAAGGCAATTGTCTATGCTGTGAAGATACGAGATGTGTTGGGGATTTATTCAAAATTGAAGGCATACTGAACCAGCATGGCTACCACAGCATCTTGCAGCGGCATGCTATTCCATCCGGTTTGCGTTTAGTTGGACCATCATTTAATTTTCAACAGGACAATGACCCCAAACACACCTCCAGGCTATGTAAGGGCTATTTGACCAAGAAGGAGAGTGATGGGGTGCTACGCCAGATGACCTGGCCTCCGCAGTCACCAGACCTGAAACCAATCGAGATGGTTTGGGGTGAGCTGGACCGCAGAGTGAAGGCAAAAGGGCCAACAAGTGCTAAGCATCTCTGTGAACTCCTTCAAGATCGCTGGAAGACCATTTCCGGTGACTACCTCTTGAAGCTCATCAAGAGAATGCCAAGAGTGTGCAAAGCAGTCATCAAAGCAAAAGGTGGCTACTTTGAAGAACCTAGAATATAAGACATATTTTCAGTTGTTTCACACTTTTTTGTTAAGTATATAATTCCACATGTGTTAATTCATAGTTTTGATGCCTTCAGTGTGAATGTACAATTTTCATAGTCATGAAAATACAGAAAAATCTATAAATGAGGTGTGTCCAAACTTTTGGTCTGTACTGTATATATATATTTTGCTTTTGCATTATCTGAAATGTTTATATTACCGCTGCAGCCAATTTTCATTTTTGCGCTTTTGATTTTTTTCTAGTCTTCTAATCAGTGTCATAACTTTTTTATTTTTCCATCAATGGGGTTTTTTTGTGCGGCCAGTTGTAGTTTTGAATGTCATGATTCACTTTACAATAGAGTAAAATTTAAAATAAGAAAAACAATTCAAGTGCAGTGAAGCAGTGAAAAAAGAAAAGGAAATTCTACCATTATTTTTGGCGTTCTCTTGTTAAATAATTCTTCAGGTCAGTATGATTATGGTGATACCAAACATATTTTTTTTAATTTGAGTGGTGAAAAAAAATTCTGAAATTAAGGCCACGTTCACACGTTTAGTATTTGGTCAGTTTTTTACATCAGTATTTCTCAGCTAAAACCAGGAGTAGGTAAAAATGCAGAAGAGGTGACATGCTTCTATGCTACGCCAGCCGACCGCTGCGGTCACGGTACAGGTGCACGGCGCTCCGAGTGCTGGTCAGGCCCGATCGGGGGCGCGCGACAGCCTTTGTCAATTGTGGGGCTAATAATAAAATAATAAAAAGGTTCATAACGCCAGTTGGGATATTCGGCCTGGTATGACCGGGCACTGATGAAGGACCCTGGGAATTAGGTGGCGATGAACAGTGCCAGATGATTAACCCTTCCCAACCAGGGCTGGCTACCAGGGGAGTTGGAACAGTAATGGTGCAGCAGAGAATAATCAGCGTTAGACCGAGTAATAATCAGTTTGTACCTTTTACTGAAGTTCTGCAAACTGTTCCAGAAGATTCCATCCAACTCACACAAAGGGTTTTGGTCGCACAGTGAGGGTTCAGTTTCTCTGCTGTGATGTAATGTAGCCTTCCTGCTGCTAGTTATATTCATGGTAAAAGACTCCTTGGACCCCAGGGATCCAGGATAGACAGGTGCTGGATCCGTGATCCTTTCCAGCGAGCTGGCAGCTCGAAACCTGTGGAAAACACTTACTTCTTACTTCCATGTCCCTGATTCTATGCGCTGCTGAGCTCCTGGGAAAAGCACTTTACTGCTCGTTATATCAAGACCGAGCAGTCTCTCAGTTTACCCTGGAAGTTTCTGTGGCTCTAGGGACTAATACCCTGCCTCATGCAGCTTGTCCTTTAAGAAAGCACGCTGCTCTTCTTTATCTGGACCTCCATATTGCTACTTCTCCTCACATTACAACTTCTGTAGTCCCTCCTCCCCTTCGAGGGATCGTGCACACTTCCTGGTTCAGGCAAAAGTGCGCAATCCTCCAGTAAGGGATCGGGTACAATGTGTGGATGCAGTTTTCCCAGCAGAGAAACCATCCCTCACCATAGCTTGCAATACATATAAAAGTATATTACACATGCAGGCATTTTGTGGCCCTACAGACACGGGCGCCACATTTCTATAATACTTTTCTTCTGATTGTTCTACTCCTGATTTATACTTATGTAAAACACTGCCCTTAAAATTAAATTAAAAAAATTAAAAAAAGCTTGGTTTATGTCTTCATTTTCTGAGACCAGTAACTCTTTTAGTGACATCTAAATGGTCAGTCCAGTCACAAGATATTCACAGGTCGTCAATATCTGAACTTTGGTGATGCGGCCAGAGGCATTCATAGAAATCATGAGGACCCAGAACCAGAGTCCATCTTTCCGCACCACCCACCCAAAAAAAAATAAAAGAAAAATATTTTGCAGAGTGGGTGGGTTAAGGCACATAAGCATAGTCCCAGAAGAGCATGCCTCCCAAATTGTAAACACAGGGAGAATGACTTATATTGTGGCATGTAGTGTTCTCACTCAATACGATACCCTTTTATAGCCCCCATACAGTATGATGTCCCCCAAATTGATCCCCACACAGTAGAATATCCTACAGTGAGTTCTCTTACACAATTTGCCACAGCAGTACCCCTCACTTGCCTGGTATGATGACCTCACAGCAAGCCTCCTCAGTATGGTGTCCCATCACTGATCCTAACCAGGTATAATTCCTGCACTGTCACTCACAATGATGTAGCAGGTGTGGACTGAGGCTCCGTGCATCAGGCGAAATGTAATTACATCAGGCTTGTTGCGCTGAGTGCACAGGAAGCTAATGGCTCACTGTTCCATTGCTGTCGAAATAGAAATGCCTGGCAGAAGGGTGGTGCCGCTTTCACCAGGCCATCCAGCTCAGGGGGCTTATAGCGGTCTCCTGGCGGCCACTATTGGCGATACACCCTAGGGTCCGACACCCCCACCGATTAGTGTTACAAGCTTTGTCGTACTGTGGATGTTATTAAGTGGAATGGAGTTGCAACCACTGCTGGGTATTGCAGAATCTACATTCTTTTGAACAGGAATTGTTCTGCAGTACTGGGTAGCGGCTGCTACACATTGAATGGACCTCCTTTTTATTGCATATTTTCGGCAGTGTGCCGGCCAAAAACGTCAGTTCTGCCATTCCAATTTTTCTTTGCTTTAAGACATTTACAGTATGAGTTAATGATGTACAATACAAAGTTATATTGTGGTACCATGTTAGCCAGAAAAAACGATGTAAATACTTTTATGCCCAAAAATGACACTAGTATTCTCGGAATGATACCTTTATTGGCTAACCAGGAAAAAAAAAAAAATATATATATATATATATATATATATATATATATATATATGTATATATATAATATGCAAGCTTTCAAAGCACAGAGGCTCCTTCTTCAGGCAATATTACAAATGAATTGATAAGACAAAAGGCACACAATTTAAGAGATGTTACAGTAATAATGAGGTGTAAGGGGTGGTACCTCTTCATGAAAAGTCAAAGAGATCAAATTTAGGGTTTTTAGTTGCAAATGGCAAGTCTGTGGGAATGTTTAATCATCTGGAAACCGTCTGGTGGAGGTTAGATTGAGTACTGTTGTCAAGGAATTGAACATTATTATCAATTTGAATTCCCAAATTTTTCTCTCTCTGTCATCCTTGAAATTACCTTTTAGTATTAAAACTTTTAGATCTGTCATACAGTGTCCTGGGCCAGAGAAATGTTTTCCCACAGGCGTGTCCAGTTCATTCTTAATTGTGTGTCTCTGTAAATTCATTCTCATTTGCAGTTTTTGCATAGTTTCTCCAATATAAACTCCTTCCGGTCACCATCAGACTTTTGCGACTGCGTTGATCCTAAATATTTTTTATTTTTTTTAAAGGTAATGTATCACAATTTTTATCTTTGTATTAATAATTAAATAAGCATTTGTTTTTAAAACAAAAATGATTGTATTAAAATAACTTGTTTTATTAATTTATTTATCATGCACTGGGTGCTGCCATTATCATTTGCTGGTGTGTGTCAGAGCACAACACTTGAACACTGCAAACATGGTAGATCCAGGCCATTGGAGACTGACTTGCGTAGTTCACAGCTGTAGTGGGAGCTAGGTGCCATTTTTGTGTAGCCCAGCATGAGCTGCAATATCACTATGTCACCGCTACTTACATCAGTGAGGGGTAACAAGAGGTCAATGCAGTGGCAGTGACAGGAGGTATGGATGCGACTGTTACAGAGGCGGTAAGAACAGGCCAGGCTGCGTGACATTTACTTTAAATACCAGGCTACCAACCTGTTCTCACCGATGGAAGAAGTCACTGCCGCAGTCCTGTTCTCATCTCTGTAATAGAGCAGTGCTGCAGGGGTGACTTCTTCCAGCAGTGAGAATAGTTCAGGAGACTGGTATTATTAGCACAATGTCAGGTTGCCCAACCTGTTACCACCGCTGTCCAGAGTCGAACTGGGTCAAAAAAGTAGCCCTCCCACACAAACCCCACCAGCCCACATATTATAAGGGTATGTGCACACGGTCGGTATTGGCAGCGCTTTCAATGCAGCATACTTTATGCTGCGTCCAAAGCGCTGCACGCTGGTCAATCCGCATGTGTTCACTGAACCATGCGGATTTACCGCATCCTATTCATTGCACTGATATAATTTCTCTTGCGGAGACTAGGGTCTGGAAAGACGCGCCACATATCCGTGTCCGCCGGTGCACGGAGACGCATAGTAGACATGGGATTTCTACAAATCCCATCCACTATGCTGTAACATCTGGCAGCTGTGGATTGCACGCAGCGCAAGTGCGCTGCATGCAATCCACGGCAATTACTGATCGTGTGCACGTACCCTAACACTTATTACCCCCGATCAGTGAATTTTGCTTTACTTTGTCGTGCCCCTCACTCTCCTAAAAGGAGTTATTTGAAGAGCCGCATGTGAATGGCGCCACAGTGCGTATGATCGGCCACAGCTCCATTTACATGGTGCTCTACAGAGCTCCGATTCTCGGGATCATGGGGGTCCCAACAGTCGGATCTCCAGCGATTGAACAGTTATCCCCTCTCCAGAAGGGGATTACATGGGATAATCAATTTAAACAGGTTTTCCAATATTTGTTTTTATTTGGCCATAGTAATATTGAAAATACTAAACTAATATTGACGCCTCTCCGACAACAGGACTGGAGAAGTGGTACTGTGCAGCATATAAATACAGGACAGGATGAGTGGTACTGTGCAGTGTATATATACAGGACAGGAGGAGTCGTACTGTGCAGTGTATATACAGTGGGGAAAAAAGTATTTAGTCAGCCACTAGTGATGAGTGAGCATACTCGCAAGTACTCGGTACTCGCCCAAGCATCTCAGTACTCGAGATGCTCGGAGCTCGTCTTTAGAGCGCCAATCAACATGCAGGGATTGCCTGCCACTCATTGTAATGCCGCAGCCATGTTGGTTATGGTATTACAGTGATTGGCTGGCCGCACAGCGTCATCAGGTCTATATCAGACCTGGCGCCGCTGTGCTCGTCACAGTCACTCCGTAATCAGGCAGAGTAGGGAGAGCTGCTGCTGAGCTAGGGAGAGATTTGCTTGTGTATTAGGTAGTGTAGGCAGAAAACACGTACATTACACAAATCCATCTCAACAAACAGTCCTTCTGAGGACTAATCCATCTGCAGAGATATCAGGCAGGCAGGGTGTATAGGCAGGCAGTGTATATAGCAGACTGCAGTGCATATAGCACAAGAGGCTCCATTCCAGTTCTGCCTTCTGCTGCTGTTAGATATTTCTAGACAAAGGCCCAGGTCTCAGGGGCCAGGAATAATTTTTTGGGATCTTAAGCCTCATTATTTGCTTCAAAAAGCAATCCAGAGAACACCATGTTTCTGTGCCATTTGCTTGTTGGCACTGCAGAATACAGCCAGATACTTTACATATTACAGCGATAAAAATCCAGCTATATAAAACTGTGTTTTCTCCGTCACACGGATCACATGTACTTTTTCAGAAAATACTGCCATTTCTGACCTCCATTAAAAATATGTTTCAGTGTGTCAATGAAGCAATTAACACCAGATTGCTGTTCAAAATAGTTACCAACAGGCCAGTGAAATGTGAAACTGTGTTTTCTCCGTCACACGGATCACATATACGTTTTCAGAAAATACTGCCATTTCTGACCTCCAATGAAAATTTGTTTCAGTGGAGTCAGTGAAGCAATTGACACCAGATTGCTGTTCAAAGTAGTTACCTACAGGCCAGGTATTTGAAACTGTGTTTTCTCCGTCACACGGATCACATATACGTTTTCAGAAAATACTGCCATTTCTGACCTCCATTAAAAATTTGTTTCAGTGTGTCAGTGAAGCAATTCACACCAGATTGCTGTTCAAAATAGTTACCCACAGGATAGGTAATTAAAACTGTGTTTTCCCCGTCACACGGATCACATATACGTTTTCAGAAAATACTGCCATTTCTGACCTCCATTAAAAATTTGTTTCAGTGTGTCAGTGAAGCAATTGACACCAGATTGCTGTTCAAAATAGTTACCTACAGGCCAGGTATCTGAAACTGTGTTTTTTCCATCACACGGAGCACATATACGTTTCCAGAAAATACTGCCATTTCTGACCTCCATTAAAAATTTGTTTCAGTGTGTCAGTGAAGCAATTGACACCAGATTGCTGTTGAAAATAGTTACCTACAAGCCAGGTATTTAAAACTGCATTTTCTCCGTCACACGGATCACATATACGTTTTCAGAAAATACTGACATTTCTGACGTTCATTAAATTTTTTTTTCAGTGTGTCAGCAAAGTTTTTGACACCGGTTTGCTGTTCAAAATAGTTACCTACAGGTCAGGTATTTAAAACTGTGTTTTCTCCGTCACACGGATTACATGTACGTTTTCAGAAAATACTGCCATTTCTGACCTCCATTAAAAATTTGTTTCAGTGTGTCAGTGAAGCAATTGACACCAGATTGCTGTTCAAAATAGTTACCTACAGGCCAGGTATTTAAAACTGTGTTTTCTCCATCACACGGATCACATATACATTTTCAGAAAATACTGCCATTTCTGACTTCCATTAAAAATTTGTTTCTGTGTGTCAGTGAAGCAATTGACACCAGATTGCTGTTCAAAATAGTTACCCACAGGTCAGGTATTTAAAACTGTGTTTTCTCCGTCACATGGATCACATATACGTTTTCAGAAAATACTGCCATTTCTGACCTCCATTAAAAATTTGTTTCAGTGTGTCAGTGAAGCAATTGACACCAGATTGCTATTCAAAATAGTTACCCACAGGCCAGGTATTTAAAACTGTGTTTTCTCCGTCACACAGATCACATGTACATTTTCATAAAATACTGACATTTCTGACCTCCATTAAAAATTTGTTTCAGTGTGTCAGGGAAGCAATTGACACCAGATTGCTGTTCAAAATAGTTACCCACAGGTCAGGTATTTAAAACTGTGTTTTCTCCGTCACACAGATCACATGTACATTTTCAGAAAATACTGCCATTTCTGGCCTCCATTAAAAATTAGTTTCACTGTGTCAGTGAAGCAATTGACATCAGATTGCTGTTCAAAATAGTTACCCACAGGCTAGGTATTTAAAAATGTGTTTTCTCCGTCACACGGATCACATATACATTTTCAGAAAATACTGCCATTTCTGACCTCCATTAAAAATTTGTTTCAGTGTGTCAGTGAAGCAATTGACACCAGATTGCTGTTCAAAATAGTTACCTACAGGCCAGGTATCTGAAACTGTGTTCTTTCCATCACACGGAGCACATACATATACGTTTCCAGAAAATACTGCCATTTCTGACCTCCATTCAAAATTTGTTTCAGTGTGTCAGTGAAGCAATTGACACCAGATTGCTGTTCAAAATAGTTACCTACAGGCCAGGTATTTAAAACTGTGTTTTCTCCGTCACACGGAGCACATATACGTTTTCAGAAAATACTGCCATTTCTAACCTCCATTAAAAATTTGTTTCAGTGTGTCAGTGAAGCAATTGACACCAGATTGCTGTTGAAAATAGTTACCTACAGGCCAGGTATTTAAAACTGTGTTTTCTCTGTCACACGGATCACATATACGTTTTCAGAAAATACTGACATTTCTGACGTCCATTAATTTTTTTTTTTTCAGTGTGGTAGCAAAGGTTTTGACACCGGTTTGCTGTTCAAAATAGTTACTTACAGTTCAGGTATTTAAAACTGTGTTTTCTCCGTCACACGGATCACATATATGTTTTCAGAAAATACTGCCATTTCTGTCGTCCATTAAAAATTTGTTTCAGTGTGTCAGTGAAGCAATTGACACCAGATTGCTGTTCAAAATAGTTACCTACAGGCCAGGTATTTAAAACTGTGTTTTCTCCGTCACACGGATCACATATACGTTTTCAGAAAATGCTGACATTTCTGACGTCCATTAAATTTTTTTTTTCAGTGTGTCAGCAAAGTTTTTGACACCGGTTTGCTGTTCAAAATAGTTACCTACAGGTCAGGTATTTAAAACTGTGTTTTCTCCGTCACACGGATCACATGTACGTTTTCAGAAAATACTGCCATTTCTGACCTCCATTAAAAATTTGTTTCAGTGTGTCAGTGAAGCAATTGACACCAGATTGCTGTTGAAAATAGTTACCTACAGGCCAGGTATTTAAAACTGTGTTTTCTCCATCACACGGATCACATATACATTTTCAGAAAATACTGCCATTTCTGACCTCCATTAAAAATTTGTTTCAGTGTGTCAGTGAAGCAATTGACACCAGATTGCTGTTCAAAATAGTTACCCACAGGCCAGGTATTTAAAACTGTGTTTTCTCCGTCACACAGATCACATGTACATTTTCAGAAAATACTGACATTTCTGACCTTCATTAAAAATTTGTTTCAGTGTGTCAGTGAAGCAATTGACACCAGATTGCTGTTCAAAATAGTTACCTACAGGCCAGGTATCTGAAACTGTGTTCTTTCCATCACACGGAGCACATACATATACGTTTCCAGAAAATACTGCCATTTCTGACCTCCATTCAAAATTTGTTTCAGTGTGTCAGTGAAGCAATTGACACCAGATTGCTGTTCAAAATAGTTACCTACAGGCCAGGTATTTAAAACTGTGTTTTCTCCGCCACACGGAGCACATATACGTTTTCAGAAAATACTGCCATTTCTAACCTCCATTAAAAATTTGTTTCAGTGTGTCAGTGAAGCAATTGACACCAGATTGCTGTTGAAAATAGTTACCTACAGGCCAGGTATTTAAAACTGTGTTTTCTCTGTCACACGGATCACATATACGTTTTCAGAAAATACTGACATTTCTGACGTCCATTAAATTTTTTTTTCAGTGTGTTAGCAAAGGTTTTGACACTGGTTTGCTGTTCAAAATAGTTACTTACAGTTCAGGTATTTAAAACTGTGTTTTCTCCGTCACACGGATCACATATACTTTTTCAGAAAATACTGCCATTTCTGTCGTCCATTAAAAATTTGTTTCAGTGTGTCAGTGAAGCAATTGACACCAGATTACTGTTCAAAATAGTTACCTACAGGCCAGGTATTTAATACTGTGTTTTCTCCGTCACACGGATCACATATACGTTTTCAGAAAATACTGACATTTCAGACGTCCATTAAATTTTTTTTTTCAGTGTGTCAGCAAAGTTTTTGACACCGGTTT